>NC_058523.1:553069435-554271133 GCF_904849725.1 Hordeum vulgare subsp. vulgare
CTGGCCCACTTGCTCCCCTCTTTTGCTATATGGAGGGTTTCGTCCAGGAAAAAAATCAAGGAGGAGCTTTTTCGTGGTTTCGCCGCCGCCACGAGGCGAAACTTGAGTAGAACCAATCTAGAGCTCCGGCAGGACGATCCTGCCGGGGAAACTTCCCTCGCGGAGGGGGAAATCATCGCCATCGTCATCACCAACACTCCTCTCATCGGAGGGGACTCGTCACCATCAACATCTTCATCAGCACCATCTCATCTCCAAACCCTAGTTCATCACTTGTAACCAATCTTCGTCTCGCGACTCTGATTGGTACTTGTAAGGTTGCTAGTAGTGTTGATTACTCTTTGTAGTTGATGCTAGTTGATTATTTGGTGGAAGAGTTTATGTTCAGATCCTTGATGCTACTCATTACCTCTCTGGTCATGAATATGATTATGCTTTGTGAGTAGTTACTTTTGTTCCTGAGGACATGGGATAAGTCATGCTAATAGTACTCATGTGAATTTGGTATTCGTTCGGTATTTTGATATGTTGTATGTTGTTTTTCCTCTAGTGGTGTTATGTGAACGTCGACTACATAACACTTCACCATTATTTGGGCCTATAAGAAGGCATTGGGAAGTAGTAAGTAGATGATGGGTTGCTAGAGTGACAGAAGCTTAAACCCTAGTTTATGTGTTGCTTCGTAAGGGGATGATTTGGATCCACTAGTTTAATGCTATGGTTAGACTTTGTCTTAATTCTTCTTTCGTAGTTGTGGATGCATGCGAGAGGGGTTAATCATAAGTGGGATGCTTGTCCAAGTAAGGTCAGTACCTAAGTGCCGGTCCACCCACATATCAAACTATCAAAGTAACGAACGCGAATCATATGAGCATGATGAAACTAGCATGACAGAAATTCTCGTGTGTCCTTGGGAGCATTTTTCCTCCTATAAGACTTTGTCTAGGCTTGTCCCTTGCTACAAAAGGGATTGGGACACTTTGCTGCATCATTGCTACTTTTGTTACTTGTTGCTTGCTACGAATCATCTCACCACACAATCACTTGTTACCGACAATTTCAGTGCTTGCAGATATTTCCTTGTTGAAAACCACTTGTCAGATCCTTCTGCTCCTCGTTGGGTTCGACACTCTTACTTATCGAAAGGACTACGATTGATCCCCTATACTTGTGGGTCATCAAGACTCTTTTCTGGCGCCGTTGCCGGGGAGTGAAGCGCCTTTGGTAAGTGGAACTTGGTAAGGAAACATTCATATGGTGTGCTGAAATTTATTGTCACTTGTCACTATGGATACTCATCCTTTGAGGGGCTTGTTCGGGGTATCTTCACCTCGAACGGAAGCAAAAAGAGTTGCTCCTCAACCTTCTGCACCTACTGAAAATACTTGCTTTGAATTTCCTTCGGGTATGCTTGAGAAACTGCTGGCTAATCCTTTTACAGGAGATGGAACATCATATCCAGACTTGCATCTGATCTATGTAGATGAAGTTTGTGGTTTATTTAAGCTTGAAGGTGTGCCCGAGGATGAGGTCAAGAAGAAGGTCTTTCCTTTATCTTTGAAGGATAAGGCGTTGACATGGTATAGGCTATGTGATGATACTGGATCATGGGACTACAATCGGTTGAAATTGGAATTTCATCAAAAGTTTTATCCTATGCATTTAGTACATCGTGATCGAAATTATATTTACAATTTTTTGCCTCGTGACAAAGAAAGCATCGCTCAAGCTTGGGGGAGGCTTAAATCAATTCTATATTCATGCCCCAATCATGAGCTCTCGAGAGAAATTATCATTCAGAACTTCTATGCTCGGCTTTCTCAGGATGATCGTACCATGCTTGACACTTCTTGTACCGGTTCTTTTATGAAGAGAGATATTGACTTCAAATGGAATTTATTGGAGAGAATTAAACGCAACTCTAAAGATTGGGAGCTTGAAGAAGGTAAGGAGTCAGGTATGAATTTCTCGTTTGATTGCGTTAAATCCTTTGTTGAGACAAATACCTTTAGTGATTTTAGCGCTAAGTATGGACTTGACTCTGAGATAGTAGCTTCATTGTGTGAATCCTTTGCTGCTCATATTGATCTCCCCAGAGAGAAGTGGTTTAAATATCCTCCTCCTTTAGAAGTCAATGTAGTTAAACCCAATCCAGTTGAAGAGAGAGTCATTGCCTATAGTGATCCTGTTGTTCCCAGTGCTTATATTGAGAAACCACCTTTCCCTGTTAGGATAAAGGATCATTCTAAAGCTCCAAATGTGATACGTAGAGGCTATATTAGAACACCTACACCCCCTGAGCAAATTAGAGTTGAACCTAGCATTGCTATTATCAAAGATCTTCTGTCCGACGATGTTGAGGGACATAATATTCACTTCTATGAAGATGCTGCTAGAATTGCTAAACCTCACGTTAGAGACAAACATAGGCCTGTTGTTGGCATGCCTGTGGTTTCTGTTAAGATAGGAGATCATTGTTATCATGGTTTATGTGATGTGGGTGCTAGTGTTAGTGCAATACCTCAATCCTTATATGATGAAATCAAAGATGAGATTGCACCTGTTGAGATAGAGCATATTGATGTCACTATTCGGCTTGCCAATAGAGATACTATCTCCCATGTGGGAATTGTTAGGGATGTTGAAGTCTTGTGTGGTAAAACGAAGTATCCTGCTGATTTCCTCGTTCTTGCTACCGCACAAGATAGCTTTTGTCCCATCATATTTGGTAGACCTTTTCTCAATATTGTCAATGCTCATATTGATTCTGAGAAGCAAACTGTCACTGTTGGCTTTGAAGGTGTGTCACATGAGTTCAATTTCTCTAAGTTTGGTAGACAACCTCATGAAAAGGAGTTGCCTGGTAGGGATGAAACTATTGCCTTAGCCTCTATTGCCGTGCCTCCTACTGATCCCTTAGAGCAATACTTGCTTGAGCATGAAAATGATATGCATATGGATGAAAGGGATGAGATAGATAGAGTTTTCTTAGAACAATATCATATCCTTAAGAATAACTTGCCTGTTGAACTGCTTGGGGATCCACCCCCACCAAAGGGTGATCCTGTGTTCGAGCTTAAACAGTTGCCTGATACTCTTAAGTATGTCTGTCTTGATGAAAAAGAGATATATACTGTCATTATTAGTGCTAGCCTCTCAGAGCATGAAGAAAAGAAGATGCTAAAAACTCTGAGGAAGCACCGTGCTGCTATTGGATATACTCTTGATGATCTTAAGGGCATTAGTCCTACTCTATGTCAGCACAAGATTAAAACTGATCCTGATTTCAAACCAGTTGCTGATAATCAAAGGAGATTGAATCCTAAGATGAAAGAAGTAGTGAGAAAAGAAATACTAAAGCTCTTGGAAGCAGGTATCATTTATCCTGTTGCTCATAGCGATTGGGTGAGTCCAGTGCATTGCGTCCCTAAGAAGGGAGGCATTACCGTTGTCCCTAATGATAAGGATGAATTGATCCCTCAGAGGATTATTACTGGCTATAGGATGGTGATCGATTTTAGGAAATTGAATAAAGCCACTAGGAAAGATCATTACCCTTTGATTTTTATCGACCAAATGCTAGAAAGGTTGTCCAAACACACACACTTCTGCTTTCTAGACGGTTATTCTGGTTTCTCCCAAATACCAGTTGCACAATCTGATCAGGAGAAAACCACTTTCACCTGCCCTTTCGGTACCTTTGCTTATAGACGTATGCCTTTTGGCTTATGTAATGCACCTGCCACCTTCCAAAGATGTATGATGGCTATATTCTCTGACTTTTGTGAAAAGATTGTTGAGGTTTTCATGGATGACTTCTCCGTTTACGGGTCTTCCTTTGATGTTTGCCTCAGCAACCTTGATCGAGTCTTAAAGAGATGTAAATACACCAATCTTGTCTTGAATTGGGAGAAGTGCCACTTTATGGTTAATGAAGGCATCTTCTTAGGACATAAAGATTCTGAAAGAGGTATTGAAGTCAATAAGGCTAAGGTTGATGCAATCGAGAAAATGCCATACCCCACAGATATCGAAGGGATAAGAAGTTTCCTTGGTCATGCTGGTTTCTATAGAAGGTTCATTAAAGACTTCTCTAAGATTTCTAGGCCTCTGACCAATCTCTTGCAAAAGTATATTCCTTTTGTATTTGACGAGGACCGTGAGGAAGCCTTCGAAATACTTAAGAGGGCTTTGATAACTGCACCTATTGTTCAACCACCTGATTGGAACTTGCCTTTTGAGATCATGTGTGACGCTAGTGATTATGCTGTTGGTGCTGTCCTAGGGCAAAGAGTTGGTAAGAAGTTGAATGTTATTCACTATGCTAGTAAAACTCTGGACAGTGCCCAAAGAAACTATGCCACTATGGAAAAGGAGTTTTTAGCAGTCGTGTTTACATGTGAAAAGTTCAGGTCTTACATAGTTGATTCCAAAGTCACTATTCACACTGATCATGTTACTATTAAGTACCTCATGGAGAAGAAGGACGCTAAACCTAGACTTATCAGATGGGTTCTCTTGCTACAAGAATTTGATTTGCACGTTGTCGACAGAAAGGGTGCTGATAACCCAGTAGCAGATAACTTGTCTAGGTTGGAGAACGTTCTTGATGACCCACAACCTATTGATGATAGCTTTCCTGATGAGCAATTGAATGTCATCAATGCTTCACGTAGTGCACCGTGGTATCCTGATTATGCAAACTATATCGTTGCTAAATATATACCACCTAGTTTCACATACCAGCAAAAGAAGAAATTCTTCTTTGACTTGAGACACTACTTTTGGGGTGATCCTCACCTTTATAAGGAAGGAGTAGATGGTGTTATTAGACGTTGTGTACCTGAACATGAACAAGGATAGATCCTACAGAAGTGTCACTCCGAGGCCTACGGAGGACACCATGCGGGAGATAGAACTACACACAATGTATTGCAATCAGGTTTCTATTGGCCCACTCTCTTCAAGGATGCCCATAAGTTTGTCTTGTCTTGTGACGAATGTCAAAGAATAGGTAATATTAGCAAACGTCAGGAAATGCCTATGAACTATTCACTTGTCATTGAACCATTTGATGTTTGGGGCTTTGATTATATGGGACCTTTTCCAAAATCCAATGCGTATACTCACATCTTAATTGCTATTGATTACGTCACTAAGTGGGTAGAAGCTATCCCCACTAGTAGTGTTGATCACAACACCTCTATCAAGATGCTGAAAGAAGTTATCTTCTCTAGATTTGGAGTCCCTAGATATCTAATGACCGACGGTGGTTCACACTTTATTCATGGCGCTTTTCGTAAAATGGTTGCTAAGTACGATGTCAACCATAGAATTGCGTCTCCCTATCACCCTTAGTCCAGTGGTCAAGTAGAGCTAAGCAGTAGAGAGATTAAACTGATTCTGCAAAAGATTGTTAACAGGTCTAGAAAGAATTGGTCTAAGAAGCTCGATGATGCACTGTGGGCTTATAGAACTGCCTATAAGAATCCCATGGGCATGTCTGTTGGAATTATGCCCTAGAGGCAATAATAAATGTATAGTTATTATTATAATTCCTGTATCAAGATAATAGTTTATTATCCATGCTATAATTGTATTGAATGAAGACTCATTTACATGTGTGGATACATAGACAAAACACCGTCCCTAGCATGCCTCTAGTTGGCTAGCCAGTTGATTGATGATAGTCAGTGTCTTCTGATTATGAACAAGGTGTTGTTGCTTGATAACTGGATCACGTCATTGGGAGAATCACGTGATGGACTGGACCCAAACTAATAGACATAGCATGTTGATCGTGTCATTTTGTTGCTACTGTTTTCTGCGTGTCAAGTATTTATTCCTATGACCATGAGATCATATAACTCACTGACACCGGAGGAATGCTTTGTGTGTATCAAACGTCGCAACGTAACTGGGTGACTATAAAGATGCTCTACAGGTATCTCCGAAGGTGTTAGTTGAGTTAGTATGGATCAAGACTGGGATTTGTCACTCCGTGTGACGGAGAGGTATCTCGGGGCCCACTCGGTAATACAACATCACACACAAGCCTTGCAAGCAATGTAACTTAGTGTAAGTTGCGGGATCTTGTATTGCGGAACGAGTAAAGAGACTTGCCGGTAAACGAGATTGAAATAGGTATGCGGATACTGACGATCGAATCTCGGGCAAGTAACATACCGAAGGACAAAGGGAATGATATACGGGATTATACGAATCCTTGGCACTGAGGTTCAAACGATAAGATCTTCGTAGAATATGTAGGATCCAATATGGGCATCCAGGTCCCGCTATTGGATATTGACCGAGGAGTCTCTCGGGTCATGTCTACATAGTTCTCGAACCCGCAGGGTCTGCACACTTAAGGTTCGACGTTGTTTTATGCGTATTTGAGTTATATGGTTGGTTACCGAATGTTGTTCGGAGTCCCGGATGAGATCACGGACGTCACGAGGGTTTCCGGAATGGTCCGAAAACGAAGATTGATATATAGGATGACCTCATTTGATTACCGGAAGGTTTTCGGAGTTACCGGGAATGTACCGGGAATGACGAATGGGTTCCGGGAGTTCACCGGGGGGGGGGGGGGCAACCCACCCCGGGGAAGCCCATAGGCTTTGGGGAGACACACCAGCCCTTAGTGGGCTGGTGGGATAGCCCCAAGGGGGCCTATGCGCCAAGAGAAGAAAATCAAAGGAAAAGAAAAAAAAAAGGAGGGAAGAAGTGGGAAGGGAGGGGGACTCCTCCCACCAAACCAAGTCCAACTCGGTTTGGGGGGGGAGTCCTCCCCCCCTTGGCTCGGCCGACCCCTTGGGAGTCCCTTGGACCCCAAGGCAAGGTCCCCCTCCCTCCTCCTATATATATGGGGCTTTTAGGGCAGATTTGAGACGACTTTCTCACGGCTGCCCGACCACATACCTCCATAGTTTTTCCTCTAGATCGCGTTTCTGCGGAGCTCGGGCGGAGCCCTACTGAGACGAGATCATCACCAACCTCTGGAGCGCCGTCACGCTGCCGGAGAACTCTTCTACCTCTCCGTCTCTCTTGCTGGATCAAGAAGGCCGAGATCATCGTCGAGCTGTACGTGTGCTGAACGCGGAGGTGCCGTCCGTTCGGTACTAGATCGTGGGACTGATCGCGGGATTGTTCGCGGGGCGGATCGAGGGACGTGAGGACGTTCCACTACATCAACCGCGTTCTCTAACGCTTCTGCTGTACGATCTACAAGGGTACGTAGATCACTCATCCCCTCTCGTAGATGGACATCACCATGATAGGTCTTCGTGCGCGTAGGAAAATTTTTGTTTCCCATGCTACGTTTCCCAACAGTGGCATCATGAGCTAGGTTCATGCGTAGATGTCTTCTCGAGTAGAACACAAAAGTTTTTGTGGGCGGTGATGCGCGTTTTGCTGCCCTCCTTAGTCTTTTCTTGATTCCGCGGTATTGTTGGATTGAAGCGGCTTGGACCGACATTACTCGTACGCTTACGAGAGACTGGTTTCATCGTTACGAGTAACCCCCTTTGCTCAAAGATGACTGCCAAGTGACGGTTTCTCCAACTTTAGTTGAATCGGATTTGACCGAGGAGGTCCTTGGATGAGGTTAAATAGCAACTCATATATCTCCGTTGTGGTGTTTGCGTAAGTAAGATGCGATCGTACTAGATACCCTTGGTCACCACGTAAAACATGCAACAACAAAATTAGAGGACGTCTAACTTGTTTTTGTAGGGTATGATTGTGATGTGATCTGGCCAACGATGTGATGTGATATATTGGATGTATGAGATGATCATGTTGTAATAGAAATATCGACTTGCACGTCGATGGTACGGCAACCGGCAGGAGCCATAGGGTTGTCTTTATAATAACATATGTGCTTGCAGATGCGTTTACTATTTTGCTAGGATGTAGCTTTAGCAGTAATAGCATAAGTAGCACGACAACCACGATGGCAACACGTTGATGGATGATCATGGTGTGGCGCCGGTGACAAGAAGATCGTGCCGGTGCTTTGGTGATGGAGATCAAGAAGCACGTGATGATGGCCATATCATGTCACTTATGAATTGCATGTGATGTTAATCCTTTTATGCACCTTATTTTGCTTAGAACAACGGTAGCATTATGAGGTGATCTCTCAGTAAAATTTCAAGACAAAATTGTGTTCCCCCCGACTGTGCACCGTTGCTACAGTTCGTCGTTTCGAGACACCACGTGATGATCGGGTGTGATAGACTCAACGTTCACATACAACGGGTGCAAAACAGTTGTGCACGCGGAACACTCGGGTTAAGCTTGACGAGCCTAGCATGTGCAGACATGGCCTCGGAACACATGAGACCGAAAGGTCGATCAGGAATCATATAGTTGATATGATTAGCATAGGGATGCTTACCACTGAAACTATACTCAACTCACGTGATGATCGGACTTGGGATAGTGTAAGTGGATCATGAGCCACTCAAATGACTAGAGAGATGTACTTTTTGAGTGGGAGTTTTGCATATAATTTGATTAAGTTGAACTCTAATTATCTTGAACATAGTCTAAGTCCACTTTGAATATATTTGTGTTGTAGATCATGGCTCACGCAAGTGTCATCCTGAATTTTAATACGTTCCTAGAGAAAGCTAAGTTGAAAGATGATGGAAGCAACTTTGTAGACTGGGCTCGTAATCTTAAGCTAATCTTACAAGCTGGAAAGAAGGATTATGTCCTTAATGCTGCGCTAGGAGATGAACCACCCGCTACGGCTGATCAGGATGCTAAGAACGCTTGGTTAGCACGTAAGGAGGACTACTCAATAGTTCAATGTGCAGTCTTGTATGGCTTGGAACCGGGACTTCAACGTCGCTTTGAGCGTCATGGAGCATTTGAGATGTTCCAGGAGTTGAAGTTTATCTTTCAGAAGAACGCCCGGATCGAGAGGTATGAGACCTCCGATAAATTCTATGCTTTCAAGATGGAGGAAAACTCGTCTGTCAGTGAACATGTGCTCAAAATGTCTGGGTACTCAAACCGTCTAGCTGAACTGGGGATTGAACTCCCGCACGAAGCTATCACTGACAGAATCCTTCAATCACTGCCGCCAAGCTATAAAGGCTTTGTGTTGAACTACAACATGCAAGGGATGAACAAGTCTCCCGGCGAGTTGTTTGCGATGCTGAAAGTCGCAGAGTCTGAACTCCGTAAAGAGCATCAAGTGTTGATGGTGAGCAAGACCACTAGTTTCAAGAGAAACGGCAAAGGAAAGAAGGGCAATTCGAAGAAGAGCGGCAAGCCTGTTGCCAATCCGCCGAAGAAGCCCAAAGCTGGACCTAAGCCTGAAACAGAGTGCTTCTATTGCAAGGGTATGGGTCACTGGAAGCGCAATTGCCCCAAGTATCTGGCAGATAAGAAGGCGGGCAAAGAAAAATCAGGTATATTTGATATACATGTTATTGATGTGTATTTAACCGGCTCTCGTAGTAGTACCTGGGTATTTGATACCGGTTCTGTTGCTCACATTTGCAACTCGAAGCAGGAACTGCGGAATAGACGAAGGCTGGCGAAAGACGAAGTGACGATGCGCGTAGGAAACGGTTCCAAGGTTGATGCAATCGCCGTCGGCACAGTGTCACTTCAGCTACCATCGGGATTAGTGATGAACTTAAATCATTGTTATTTAGTGCGTGCGTTGAGCATGAACATTATATCTGGATCTTGTTTATTGCGAGACGGTTACTCTTTTAAGTCTGAGAATAATGGTTGTTCTATTTCTATGAGTAACATCTTTTATGGTCATGCACCGAATGTGAGAGGATTGTTCATATTGAATCTTGATAGCGATACGCATATACATAACATTGAGACCAAAAGAGTTAGAGTGAACAATGATGGCGCCATATTTTTGTGGCACTGCCGCTTGGGTCATATTGGTGTAAAGCGCATGAAGAAACTCCATGCTGATGGACTTTTGGAGTCACTTGACTTCGATTCACTTGACACGTGCGAACCATGCCTTATGGGCAAGATGACTAAGACTCCGTTCTCCGGAACAATGGAGCGTGCAAGTGACTTGTTGGAAATCATACATACCGATATGTGTGGTCCAATGAGCGTGGAGGCACGCGGCGAATATCGTTATTTTCTCACCTTCACTGACGATTTAAGTAGATATGGTTATGTCTACTTGATGAAGCACAAGTCAGAAACATTTGAAAAGTTCAAGCAATTTCAGAGTGAAGTGGAAAATCATCGTAACAAGAAGATCAAGTTCCTACGGTCTGATCGTGGGGGTGAGTATCTGAGTTTCGAGTTTGGTACTCACTTAAGACAATGTGGAATTGTTTCACAGTTAACACCGCCTGGAACACCACAGCGTAATGGTGTGTCCGAACGTCGTAATCGTACTTTGTTAGAGATGGTGCGATCTATGATGTCTCTTACTGATTTGCCGTTATCATTTTGGGGTTATGCATTGGAAACAGCTGCATTCACTTTAAATAGGGCACCATCGAAACCCGTTGAGACGACACCATACGAACTGTGGTATGGCAAAAGACCAAAGTTGTCGTTTCTTAAAGTTTGGGGATGTGATGCTTATGTCAAAAAGCTTCAGCCTGAAAAGCTGGAACCCAAAGCGGAAAAATGCGTCTTCATAGGTTACCCAAAAGAGACAGTTGGGTACACCTTCTATCTCAAATCCGAGGGCAAAGTGTTTGTTGCTAAGAACGGAACTTTTCTCGAGAAGGAGTTTCTCTCGAGAGAATTGAGTGGGAGGAAGATAGAACTTGACGAGGTTGTCGAACCTCTCATCCCTCTGGATGGTGGCGCAGGGCAAGGGGAAACCTCTGTCATTGCGACGCCGGTTGAGGAGGAAGTTAATGATGATGATCATGAAACTCCAGTTCAAGTTTCTGTTGAACCACGCAGGTCGACGAGATCACGCGCTGCTCCAGAGTGGTACGGTAATCCCGTCTTATCAATCATGTTGTTAGACAACAATGAACCTGCAAATTATGAAGAAGCAATGGTGGGCCCAGATTCCAACAAATGGCTAGAAGCCATGAAATCCGAGATAGGATCCATGTATGAGAACAAAGTGTGGACTTTGGAGATACTACCTGAGGGCCGCAAGGCTATTCAGAACAAATGGATCTTTAAGAAGAAGACGGACGCTGACGGTAATGTGACCGTTTATAAAGCTCGACTTGTGGCAAAGGGTTTTTCACAAGTTCCAGGAGTTGACTACGATGAGACCTTCTCACCCGTAGCGATGCTTAAGTCCGTCAGAATCATGTTAGCAATAGCTGCATTTTTCAATTATGAAATCTGGCAGATGGATGTCAAAACGGCGTTCCTTAACGGTTTCCTTAAGGAAGAGTTGTATATGATGCAACCCGAAGGTTTTGTCGATCCTAAAAATGCTGACAAGGTATGCAAGCTCCAGCGATCCATTTATGGACTGGTGCAAGCATCTCGGAGTTGGAACAAACGCTTTGATGAGGTGATCAAAGCATTTGGGTTTATACAAGTGGTTGGAGAATCTTGTATTTACAAGAAAGTGAGTGGGAGCTCTGTGGCGTTTCTAATATTATATGTGGATGACATATTACTGATTGGAAACAACGTAGATTTTTTGGAGAGCATAAAAGGTTACTTGAATAAAAGTTTCTCTATGAAGGACCTAGGAGAAGCTGCTTACATTCTAGGCATTAAGATCTATAGGGATAGATCAAAACGCCTGATAGGACTTTCACAAAGCACATACCTTGATAAAGTTTTGAAGAGGTTCAAAATGGAACAGTCCAAGAAAGGGTTCTTGCCAGTTTTACAAGGTACGAGATTGAGTAAGACTCAGTGCCCAGCAACTGATGAAGATAGAGAGCATATGCGCTCCGTCCCCTATGCTTCAGCCATAGGTTCTATCATGTATGCGATGCTGTGCACTAGACCGGATGTTAGCCTGGCCATAAGTATGGCAGGTAGGTTCCAGAGTAATCCAGGAGTGGATCACTGGACAACGGTCAAGAATATCCTGAAGTACCTGAAAAGGACTAAGGAGATGTTTCTCGTGTATGGAGGTGACGAAGAGCTCGCCGTAAAAGGTTACGTTGATGCAAGCTTTGACACAGATCCGGACGACTCTAAGTCACAAACCGGATACGTATTTATTCTTAATGGGGGTGCAGTAAGCTGGTGCAGTTCCAAGCAAAGCGTCGTAGCAGATTCTACATGTGAAGCGGAGTACATGGCTGCCTCGGAGGCGGCTAAGGAGGGTGTCTGGATGAAGCACTTCATGACGGATCTTGGAGTGGTGCCAAGTGCACTGGATCCAATAACCTTGTTCTGTGACAACACTGGTGCCATTGCCTTAGCAAAGGAACCAAGGTTTCACAAGAAGACCAGACACATCAAACGACGCTTCAACCTCATCCGCGACTACGTCGAGGAGGAGGACGTAAATATATGCAAAGTGCACACGGATCTGAATGTAGCAGACCCGCTGACTAAACCTCTTCCACGGCTAAAACATGATCGACACCAGAACTGTATGGGTGTTAGATTTATTACAATGTAATTCACATGGTGATGTGAGGGCTAGATTATTGACTCTAGTGCAAGTGGGAGACTGTTGGAATTATGCCCTAGAGGCAATAATAAATGTATAGTTATTATTATAATTCCTGTATCAAGATAATAGTTTATTATCCATGCTATAATTGTATTGAATGAAGACTCATTTACATGTGTGGATACATAGACAAAACACCGTCCCTAGCATGCCTCTAGTTGGCTAGCCAGTTGATTGATGATAGTCAGTGTCTTCTGATTATGAACAAGGTGTTGTTGCTTGATAACTGGATCACGTCATTGGGAGAATCACGTGATGGACTGGACCCAAACTAATAGACGTAGCATGTTGATCGTGTCATTTTGTTGCTACTGTTTTCTGCGTGTCAAGTATTTATTCCTATGACCATGAGATCATATAACTCACTGACACCGGAGGAATGCTTTGTGTGTATCAAACGTCGCAACGTAACTGGGTGACTATAAAGATGCTCTACAGGTATCTCCGAAGGTGTTAGTTGAGTTAGTATGGATCAAGACTGGGATTTGTCACTCCGTGTGACGGAGAGGTATCTCGGGGCCCACTCGGTAATACAACATCACACACAAGCCTTGCAAGCAATGTAACTTAGTGTAAGTTGCGGGATCTTGTATTGCGGAACGAGTAAAGAGACTTGCCGGTAAACGAGATTGAAATAGGTATGCGGATACTGACGATCGAATCTCGGGCAAGTAACATACCGAAGGACAAAGGGAATGATATACGGGATTATACGAATCCTTGGCACTGAGGTTCAAACGATAAGATCTTCGTAGAATATGTAGGATCCAATATGGGCATCCAGGTCCCGCTATTGGATATTGACCGAGGAGTCTCTCGGGTCATGTCTA
Source organism: Hordeum vulgare subsp. vulgare (assembly GCF_904849725.1). Classification (NCBI taxonomy): domain Eukaryota; kingdom Viridiplantae; phylum Streptophyta; class Magnoliopsida; order Poales; family Poaceae; genus Hordeum; species Hordeum vulgare. The sequence goes on from NC_058523.1 coordinate 553,082,891, forward strand.
CATAGTTCTCGAACCCGCAGGGTCTGCACACTTAAGGTTAGACGTTGTTTTATGCGTATTTGAGTTATATGGTTGGTTACCGAATGTTGTTCGGAGTCCCGGATGAGATCACGGACGTCACGAGGTTTTCCGGAATGGTCCGAAAACGAAGATTGATATATAGGCTGACCTCATTTGATTACCGGAAGGTTTTCGGAGTTACCGGGAATGTACCGGGAATGACGAATGGGTTCCGGGAGTTCACCGGGGGGGGGGGAAACCCACCCCGGGGAAGCCCATAGGCTTTGGGGAGACACACCAGCCCTTAGTGGGCTGGTGGGACAGCCCCAAGGGGGCCTATGCGCCAAGAGAAGAAAATCAAAGGAAAAGAAAAAAAAGGAGGGAAGAAGTGGGAAGGGAGGGGGACTCCTCCCACCAAACCAAGTCCAACTCGGTTTGGGGGGGGAGTCCTCCCCCCCTTGGCTCGGCCGACCCCTTGGGAGTCCCTTGGACCCCAAGGCAAGGTCCCCCTCCCTCCTCCTATATATATGGGGCTTTTAGGGCAGATTTGAGACGACTTTCTCACGGCTGCCCGACCACATACCTCCATAGTTTTTCCTCTAGATCGCGTTTCTGCGGAGCTCGGGCGGAGCCCTACTGAGACGAGATCATCACCAACCTCTGGAGCGCCGTCACGCTGCCGGAGAACTCTTCTACCTCTCCGTCTCTCTTGCTGGATCAAGAAGGCCGAGATCATCGTCGAGCTGTACGTGTGCTGAACGCGGAGGTGCCGTCCGTTCGGTACTAGATCGTGGGACTGATCGCGGGATTGTTCGCGGGGCGGATCGAGGGACGTGAGGACGTTCCACTACATCAACCGCGTTCTCTAACGCTTCTGCTGTACGATCTACAAGGGTACGTAGATCACTCATCCCCTCTCGTAGATGGACATCACCATGATAGGTCTTCGTGCGCGTAGGAAAATTTTTGTTTCCCATGCGACGTTTCCCAACAATGTCTCCGTACAAAATGGTGTATGCACTACTGAAATTCAGAAATTTGCCGTCTGCCAAAGCGGACGGCAAAGGGTGCAACCACGGACGGCAAAGGCTTTGCCGTCGGTCAGCTGACGGCAAAGTAGACGGCAAAAAAAAATCCGGTGAAGAGGTTCTTTGCCGTCTGCTTTCCCAAAGCGGACGGCAAAGAATCTTTGCCATGAGGGGGCAGACGGCAAATTAACTGGGACGGCATATATTGCAACGTCCCCGTTAAGTGTTAACGGCAGGCCTCCTCCCTTTGCCGTCTGCCTCCCCCCTTTGCCATGAGGGGCAGACGGCAAAGAGGGGAGAAAGAGGGGGCAGATTCCCCCCTTTGCCGTCTGTCTCCCCCCCCTTGCCATGTGGGGGCAGACGGCAAAGAGGGGAGAAAGAGGGGGCAGATTCCCCCCTTTGCCGTCTGCCTCCCCCCTTTGCCATGTGGGGGCAGACGGCAAAGAGGGGAGAGAGAGGGGGTAGATTCCCCCCTTTGCCGTCTGCCTCCCCCCTTTGCCATGTGGGGGTAGACGGCAAAGAGGGGAACCAACCCCTTTTTTATTTATTTTTTGTTATATCCAGCATTTTTAACAATAATCAGGATATATATATATATTTGACATAAATAAATTTCTTTCCGTACTCATAACCATATTAAAATAACCTCTTATATCCAGCTTTCGAGTTGCATCCACGTGCATACAAAGTTTCATATATTACACCAGTTTCATCCACGTGCATACAAAGTTTCATATATTCATATACTACAATAGTTTCAATACAACCCATGGTACAAGAAATCATCTTCAAGCATTCCATCAATATTTTCCAAGCTTCCCGTGAAGTGAAGGTAATCTGCAAAATGACAAATAAGAAAGTTAGAAGAATAATACTAGATGAAGTAGTGTATATATAGGTTATTTCAGAGAGAAATTAGCTAAGTATAGACCATTTAGAAGCTAATTAAGCTAATTATGTCATTTAGGTGGAACCCTAGCTAACTATAGGTCGTTTCGGAGCTAACTTGGGTAAAATAGGTCATTCCGGAGCAAACTATGCTTATTAAGCCATTTTTGATCTAGCTAGGCTAATTATAGGCCATTTAATACCTAAGTTAGGGGGAATAGGTCATGTTGCAGCTACGTAAGCCTTATTATGTCATTTAGGAGAGAACTTAGCTAACTATAGGTCATGTTTTATTAAATAGACCATTTAGGAGCTAACTAAGCTAATTATGTCATTTCGTAGGATAATTAGCCAAGTATAGGTCATTTTTTATTAAATAGGTCATTTTGGAGCTAACTAAGCTAATTATGTCATTTAGATGGATAATTAGCCAATTTAGGCTTTCTTGGATGAGTCTAAGCTACGTAGGAGAAGAGAAAGAGAAGAAGAAGTAAAAGAAGGAGGAGGAGGAGGAGGAGAAGGAGAAGGAAGAGGAGAATAAGAAGAAAAGAAGAAGGAGAGGGAGAAGGAGGAAGAAGGAGGAAGAAGAAGGAGAAGGAGGAGCTCCTTCTCCTTATTCTCCTCCTTCTTCTCCTTCTTCTTATCCTCCTCCCTCTCCTTCTTCTTCTTGTCATCTTCTTCTTCTTCCTTCCTTTCATTTTTCCTCTTTCTTCTCCTCTTGTCCCCTTCTTCGGGCTAAATTGGCTATTTTGGAGCTAATTATGTCATTTCGAGGATAATTAGCTAAGTATAGATCATTTTTTATTAAATAGGTCATTTTGGATCTAACTAAGCTAATTATGTCATCTAGCTATCTTTTATTAAAACACTAGAAATAACATACCTAAGTTAGGGTCAAGCACGGTGGCTGTGGCTTGTTTCACCTGGAGAAGGCTGCCCTGTAGAAGGCTCGACTGTAGAAGGGTCGTGCGATGCGTTTCGGGACATATTCTGCACCAAACATCGTTTGCAATGTGTAGTTAGCACGAGGACACTCTTAAGATCACTCCACTGAAATGAAACTTACCGTCCCCGCCACGTTAATGACTGGCATCGGCGGAGGGACTTGGCCGTTCTTCTCGCACATAGACTGTACATTTGGTTTCGACAAGTCAAACTTTTTATTTATTAATGAAACGGACATTCAAATGCAAGATTTGAAATAACATGAAGAAGAAACTTACCACGAAGAGCTCGTATATGGCCCTGGTAGACGCATCATTCCATGCCCTCTCCGCCTCCACCAATGGAGTCGTCCTCTCCTCCAGCTCCCTAATTTCCTTATCCTTCTCCGCCATAGCCGCCTGCATTGCCTCTCTCTCTTTCTGAATAGCAGCCTACAACACAACTCATTGTTAGCAATGTAATCATATTGGTTCCAACGCACAACATAATGCGGAAAGATAGTTGAGTCCATTAAACTAACCTTGATGGCGAGCTCGACTGGCCGTGGACGACATGTTATCTCCGGACAAGAGCTCGTTTGGCGTGCCTTTATCTGCCGGAGAGAGCTAGGACAATGTATAAGGCCGTCTCCAATGGCGATCGAGCCATGGGGCCTCCCGTTGCCAGCTATCATCACCAGCTCTGGATCAATAGGCCCCTCGCTCGGGTTAAAGTCCTCCCCTTTCCTCGCCTTCCCGTGATCTCTGTACTTCACGAGCTTGTCGTGGGAGGAGATGTTGGTGAAGTTTTCTGGATGCTCGAGGTCAGACTCAAAGAATGCCTTGACCTTCTTGTACGAGGCAGTATGGGCCATCGCATACAGGTCGTACATCTGTGGCGCCTCCGTCTTATTGTGACGCGCCTAAAAGAGAGAGAGAGAGAGAGGGAAATTCTATTGGTAAAGGGCTCAAGATAGCATTAAGAATGCATTGCATGAGGCATGAAGCAAACCACATACCCAGTTTTCGCCAAATTGGATTAAGTTGACGCTCCCTTGATGGTGTGGCACGCCAACCATTTTGCCACGCCTCTCCTTGGCGTTGTTGTGGCTGGCCTCCCATGTTTCGGAGCACCACTGATCCACCAAGGCCTCCCAACAATCCATCTTATCCACACACCATCTCGGGGGCACCTAAGTTAATAAAGAGAAATTTGAGCGCGTAAGAACCAAATCAAGGAAACTAACTACAAAGCCTTAATAATATGTAATTACCTTCTGTTGGAAATATGCCCTAGAGGCAATAATAAAATGGTTATTATCATATTTCCTTGTTCATGATAATCGTCTATCGTTCATGCTATAATTGTATTAACAGGAAACAGTAATACATGTGTGAATGAATAGATCACAATGTGTCCCTAGCAAGCCTCTAGTTGGCTAGCTCGTTAGTCAATAGATGATCATGGTTTCCTGATCATGGACATTGGATGTCATTGATAACGGGATCACATCATTGGGAGAATGATGTGGTGGACAAGACCCAATCCTAAGCCTAGCACTAGATCGTATTGTTCGTATGCTAAAGCTTTTCTAATGTCAAGTATCTTTTCCTTCAACCGTGAGATTGTGCAACTCCCGGATACCGTAGGAGTGCTTTGGGTGTATCAAACGTCACAACATAAATGGGTGACTATAAAGGTGCACTACGGGTACCTCCGAAAGTGTCTGTTGGGTTGGCGCGAATCGAGATCGGGATTTGTCACTCCGTGTGACGGAGAGGTATCTCTGGGCCCACTCGGTAGAACATCATCATGAGCTCAATGTGACTAAGGAGTTAGTCACACGATGACGTGCTATGGAACGAGTAAAGAGACTTACCGGTAACGAGATTGAACAAGGTATAGGTATACCGACGATCGAATCTCGGGCAAGTTCTATACCGACAGACAAAGGGAATTGTATACGGGATTGATTGAATCCTTGACATCGTGGTTCATCCGATGAGATCATCGTGGAGCTAGTGGGAGCCACCATGGGTATCCAGACCCCGCTGATGGTTATTGGCCAGAGAGGTGTCTCGGTCATGTCTGCCTGTCTCCCGAACCCGTAGGGTCTACACACTTAAGGTTCGACGACGCTAGGGTTATAGGGAATTGCTATACGAGATTACCGAAAGTTGTTCGGAGTCCCTGATGAGATCCCGGACGTCACGAGGAGCTCCGGAATGGTCCGGAGGTAAATATTGATATATAGGACAGATGGTTTCGGACACCGGAAGTGTTTCGGGCATCACCGGTAACGTACCGGGACCACCGAAGGGGGGTGACGACCCCGGGAGGCTAGATGGGCTAAGTGGGGAAGGGAACCAGCCCCTAAGTGGGCTGGTGCGCCCCCACCCAGCCCATGTGCACCAGAAAAAGGGGGAGAGGGGGAACCCTAACTTAGGTGGGCCTTAGGCCCACCAGAGGGGTGCGCCACCCCTCCTCCCCATCTGGCCGCCACACCCCCCATCTGGGAGGGCTGCCGCACCCCCTAGGGTGGGAACCCTAGGGGTGGCACCCCCTCTCCCCTTCCCCTATATATAGTGGGCACTTTTGGCCTTTGGAGGACACGGTTTTCCCTCTCCCTCGGCGCAGCCCTGCACTTCTTCCTCCTCCTCTCTGCCGGCGCTTGGCGAAGCCCTGCCAGGAGACCTCGTCTCTCCACCAACACCACGCCGTCGTGTTGTTGGTCTTCTTCCCCAACCTCACCCTCCTCCTTTCTGGATCAAGGTGCGGGAGACGTCACCGGGCTGCACGTGTGTTGAACGCGGAGGTGTCGTTGTTCGGCACTAGATCGGAATCGCCGCGAGTACGACTCCATCAACCGCGTTCTAGCAACGCTTCCGCTTAGCGATCTTCAAAGGTATGAAGATGTTCTTACCCCTCTCTCGTTGCTGGTCTCTCCATAGGAAGATCTGAACATGCGTAGGAAAATTTTGAATTTATGCTACGTTCCCCAACAGTGGTATCAGAGCCAGGTTTTCTATGCGTAGATTCTATGCACGAGCAGAACACAAAAGTTGTGGGCGATGGTTTGTCAATTTGCTTGCCGTTACTAGTCTTATTCTTTTCCGGCGGTATTGTGGGATGAAGCGGCCCGGACCGACCTTACATGTACGCTTACGTGAGACTGGTTCCACCGACAGACATGCACATCGTGCATAAAGGTGGCTAGCGGGTGTCTGTCTCTCCTACTCTAGTCGGATTGGATTTGATGAAAAGGGTCCTTATGAAGGGTAAATAGCTTTGGCATATCATCGTTGTGGCTGTCACGTAGGTAAGAAGGCGTTCTTGCTAGAAACCCAAATCAGCCACGTAAAACTTGCAACAACAATTAGAGGACGTCTAACTTGTTTTTGCAGGGTTTGACATGTGATGTGATATGGCCAAAGTTGTGATGTTGCATGTATGATGTATGAGATGATCATGTTATTGTAATAGGTTTCACGACTTGCATGTCGATGAGTATGACAACCGGCAGGAGCCATAGGAGTTGTCTTAATTATTGTATGAGATGCAACGCCATGTGCTTACTACTTTTACTTCATTGCTAACGGTTAGCCATAGTAGTAGTGATAGTAGTAGTTAGCGTGACGACTTCACGAAGACACGATGATGGAGATCATGGTGTCACGCCGGTGACGATGATGATCATGCGATGCCTGAAGATGGAGATCGAATGAGCAAAGATGATAATGGCCATATCATGTCACTATATGATTGCATTATGATGTTTATCATGTCTTACATCTTATTGCTTAAAACGACGGTAGCATAATAAGATGATCCCTCTTAAAAATTTCGAGAACGTATTCCCCTAAGTGTGCACCGTTGCGAAGGTTCGTTGTCTCGAAGCACCACGTGATGATCAGGTGTGATAGATTCTAACGTTCGCATACAACGGGTGTAAGCCAGATTTACACACGCGAAACACTTAGGTTGACTCGACGAGCTTAGCATGTACAGACATGACCTCGAATACAAGAGACCGAAAGGTCGAACATGAGTCGTATGGTTGAATACGATCAGCATGAAGTTGCTCACCATGGTGACTAGTCCGTCTCACGTGATGATCGGACACGGGTTAGTCAACATGGATCATGTATCACTTAGATGACTAGAGGGATGTCGATTTAAGTGGGAGTTCATACTTAATTTGATTAAATGAACTTAATTGTCATGAACTTAGTCTAAAAGTTGTCTTTATAAATATTGTAGATGTCCAACGTCAACCTCAACTTCAACGCATTCCTAGAGAAAAACAAGCTGAAAGATGATGGTAGCAACTATGCAGACTGGGTTCGCAACCTGAAGCTCATCCTTGAAGCAGCTAAAAAGGCTTATGTCCTTAATGCGCCGCTAGGTGACCCTCCCGCTCCCGCAGCAGCCCAGGACGTTCTAAACGTCTGGCAAGCGCGGAGTGATGACTACTCTCTGGTCAGGTGTGGCATGTTATACAGTTTAGAAACGGGGCTCCAAAGACGTTTTGAGCAACACGGGGCATATGAGATGTTCCAAGAGCTGAAGCTAGTTTTTCAAGCTCATGCCCGTGTCGAGAGATATGAAGTCTCCGACAAGTTCTTTAGCTGTAAGATGGAGGAGAACAGTTCTGTCAGTGAGCACATACTCAAAATGTCTGGGTTACACGGTCGTCTGACTTCACTTGGAGTCGAACTTCCGGATGATGCTATCATTGACAGAATCCTCCAGTCTCTCCCACCAAGCTACAAAGGCTTTGTGCTTAACTACAACATGCAAGGGATGGAGAAAACCATTCCCGAGTTGTACTCGATGCTCAAGTCTGCAGAAGTAGACATCAAGAAGGAGCATCAAGTGTTGATGGTCAACAAGACCACTAGTTTCAAGAAAGGCAGGGGTAAGAAGAACTTCAAGAAAGACGGCAAAGCTGTTGCCACGCTCGGTAAGCCATATGCCGGGAAGAAGAAAAAGAACGGACCCAAGCCTGAGACTGAGTGCTTCTACTGCAAGGGAAAAGGTCACTGGAAGCGGAACTGCCCCAAATACTTAGCGGACAAGAAGGCCGACAACGTTAAAGGTATATGTGATATACATGTTATTGATGTGTACCTTACCAGCGCTCGTAGTAGCTCCTGGGTATTTGATACCGGTGCTGTTGCTCACATTTGCAACTCAAAGCAGGAACTGCGGAATAAGCGGAGACTGGCCAAGGACGAGGTGACGATGCGCGTCGGGAATGGTTCAATGGTCGATGTGATCGCCGTCGGCACGCTACCTCTACATCTACCGTCGGGATTAGTTTTAAACCTTAATAATTGTTATTTAGTACCAGCTTTAAGCATGAACATTGTATCAGGGTCTTGCTTAATGCGAGACGGCTACTCGCTTAAGTCAGAGAATAATGGTTGTTCTATTTATATGAGTGATATGTTTTATGGTCATGCTCCGCTGGTGAATGGTTTATTCTTGATGAATCTCGATCGTGATGTTACACATATTCATAGTGTGAGTACCAAAAGATGCAAAGTTGATAATGATAGTCCCACATACTTGTGGCACTGCCGCCTTGGTCATATCGGCGTTAAGCGCATGAAGAAGCTCCATACTGATGGACTGCTAGAGTCTCTTGACTTTGAATCATTTGACACATGCGAACCGTGCCTCATGGGCAAGATGACTAAGACTCCATTCTCAGGAATAATGGAGAGATCCACCGACTTATTGGAAATAATACATACTGATGTGTGCGGTCCAATGAACGTTGAAGCTTGCGGTGGTTATCGTTATGTTCTCACTCTCACCGATGATTTGAGTAGGTATGGGTATATCTACTTAATGAAGCACAAATCTGAGACGTTTGAAAAGTTCAAGGAATTTCAGAGTGAGGTTGAGAAACAACGTGACAGAAAAATTAAATGTCTACGATCTGATCGTGGAGGAGAATATTTGAGTCACGAGTTTGGCACACACCTAAGGAAGTGTGGAATCGTTTCACAACTAACGCCGCCTGGCACACCGCAGCGCAACGGAGTGTCTGAACGTCGTAATCGCACCTTATTAGATATGGTACGATCTATGATGTCTCTCACCGACTTACCGCTATCATTTTGGGGATACGCATTAGAAACCGCAGCATTCACTTTAAATAGGGCACCGTCTAAATCCGTTGAGACGACACCATATGAAATGTGGTTTGGCAAGAAACCTAAGTTGTCGTTCCTTAAAGTTTGGTGCGATGCTTATGTGAAGAAACTTCAACCAGAAAAGCTCGAACCCAAAGCGGAGAAATGCGTATTCATAGGATACCCTAAGGAAACTATTGGGTATACCTTCCATCTTAGATCCGAAGGTAAAACCTTTGTTGCCAAGAACGGATCCTTTCTAGAGAAAGAGTTTCTCTCGAAAGAAGTAAGTGGGAGGAAGGTAGAACTTGATGAGGTAATTACACCCCCTCTCGAACAGGAAAGCAGCGCAGTGCAAGAAGTTGTTCCTGTGGTGCCTACACCGACTGAAGAGGAAGTTAATGATGATGATCATGAAGCTTCGGATCAAGTTACTACTGAACCGCGAAGGTCCACAAGGGTACGCTCCGCGCCAGAGTGGTACGGCAACCCTGTGATGGAAATCATGTTGTTAGACAACGGTGAACCTTCGAACTATGAAGAAGCGATGGCGGGCCCGGATTCCAACAAATGGCTTGAGTCCATGAAATCCGAGATAGGATCCATGTATGAGAACAAAGTATGGACTTTGGTGGACTTGCCCGATGACCGGCGAGCCATAGAAAATAAATGGATCTTCAAGAAGAAGACTGATGCAAACGGTAATGTAACCGTTTACAAAGCTCGACTTGTCGCAAAGGGTTTTCGACAAATTCAAGGAGTTGACTACAAAGAGACTTTCTCTCCCGTAGCGAAGCTGAAATCAGTCCGAATCATGTTAGCAATTGCCGCCTTTTATGATTATGAAATTTGGCAAATGGACGTCAAAACAGCGTTCCTTAACGGGAACCTTAAGGAAGAGTTGTATATGATGCAACCAGAAGGTTTTGTCGACCCTAAGGGTGCTAACAAAGTGTGCAAGCTCCAGTGCTCCATCTATGGGCTAGTGCAAGCATCTCGGAGTTGGAACATTCGCTTTAATGAGGTGATTAAAGCGTTTGGGTTCATACAGGTTTACGGAGAAGCCTGTCTGTACAAGAAAGTGAGTGGGAGCTCTGTAGCTTTCCTCGTACTATATGTGGATGACATATTATTGATGGGGAATGATATAGAGATGTTGGAGAGCATAAAGGCCTATTTGAACAAGAGTTGTTCAATGAAGGACCTTGGAGAAGCTGCATACATATTAGGCATCAAGATCTATAGAGATAGATCGAGACGCCTCATAGGTCTTTCGCAAAGTACATACCTTGACAAGATATTGAAGAAGTTCAATATGGAAAACTCAAAGAAAGGGTTCTTGCCAGTTTTGCAAGGTATGAGATTGAGTAAGACTCAGTCGCCGACCACGGCAGCAGATAGAGAGAAGATGAGTTATGTCCCCTACGCTTCAGCCGTGGGCTCTATAATGTATGCCATGTTGTGTACCAGACCTAATATAAACCTTGCGATAAGCTTTGTAGGGAGGTACCAAAGTAATCCCGGTGCGGAACACTGGACAGCGGTCAAGAATATCCTTAAGTACCTGAAAAGGACTAAGTAAATGTTTCTCGTTTATGGAGGTGACGAAGAGCTCGTCGTAAAGGGTTACGTCGATGCTAGCTTCGAGACAGATCCGGATGACTCTAAGTCACAAACCGGATACGTATATGTGTTGAATGGTGGGGCAGTGAGCTGGTGCAGCAGCAAGCAAGAAGTTGTGGCAGCATCTACATGTGAAGCGGAGTACATAGCTGCTTCAGAAGCGGCTCATGAAGGAATTTGGATGAAGGAGCTCATCACCGACCTTGGAGTGGTTCCAAGTGTGTCGGGTCCTATGACACTCTTCTGTGATAACACTGGAGCCATTGCCATAGCCATGGAGCCCAGGTTTCACCGGAAGACGAAGCACATCAAGCGCCGCTACAACTCCATCCAGGACCATGTCCAGAGTGGAGTGATAGATATTTGTAAAGTACACACGGATCTGAATATTGCAGACCCGTTGACTAAACCTCTTCCACGAGCAAAACATGATCAGCACCATAATGCTATGGGCGTTCGATACATCACAATGTCACTAGATTATTGACTCTAGTGCAAGTGGGAGACTGTTGGAAATATGCCCTAGAGGCAATAATAAAATGGTTATTATCATATTTCCTTGTTCATGATAATCGTCTATCGTTCATGCTATAATTGTATTAACAGGAAACAGTAATACATGTGTGAATGAATAAATCACAATGTGTCCCTAGCAAGCCTCTAGTTGGCTAGCTCGTTAGTCAATAGATGATCATGGTTTCCTGATCATGGACATTGGATGTCATTGATAACGGGATCACATCATTGGGAGAATGATGTGGTGGACAAGACCCAATCCTAAGCCTAGCACTAGATCGTATTGTTCGTATGCTAAAGCTTTTCTAATGTCAAGTATCTTTTCCTTCGACCGTGAGATTGTGCAACTCCCGGATACCGTAGGAGTGCTTTGGGTGTATCAAACGTCACAACGTAACTGGGTGACTATAAAGGTGCACTACGGGTACCTCCGAAAGTGTCTGTTGGGTTGGCGCGAATCGAGATCGGGATTTGTCACTCCGTGTGACGAAGAGGTATCTCTGGGCCCACTCGGTAGAACATCATCATGAGCTCAATGTGACTAAGGAGTTAGTCACACGATGACGTGCTACGGAACGAGTAAAGAGACTTACCGATAACAAGATTGAACAAGGTATAGGTATACCGACGATCGAATCTCGGGCAAGTTCTATACCGACAGACAAAGGGAATTGTATACGGGATTGATTGAATCCTTGACATCGTGGTTCATCCGATGAGATCATCGTGGAGCTAATGGGAGCCACCATGGGTATCCATACCCCGCTGATGGTTATTGGCCAGAGAGGTGTCTCGGTCATGTCTGCCTGTCTCCCGAACCCGTAGGGTCTACACACTTAAGGTTCGATGACGCTAGGGTTATAGGGAATTGTTATACGAGATTACCGAAAGTTGTTCGGAGTCCCGGATGAGATCCCGGACGTCACGAGGAGCTCCGGAATGGTCCGGAGGTAAAGATTGATATATAGGACGGATGGTTTCGGACACCGGAAGTGTTTCGGGCATCACCGGTAACGTACCGGGACCACCGGGACCACCGGAGGTGGTCCCGGGGGACCACCGAAGGGGGGTGACGACCCCGGGAGGCTAGATGGGCTAAGTGGGGAAGGGAACCAGCCCCTAAGTGGGCTGGTGCGCCCCCACCCAGCCCATGTGCACCAGAAAAAGGGGGAGAGGGGGGAACCCTAACTTAGGTGGGCCTTAGGCCCACCAGAGGGGTGCGCCACCCCCTCCTCCCCATCTGGCCGCCACACCCCCCATCTGGGAGGGCTGCCGCACCCCCTAGGGTGGGAACCCTAGGGGTGGCACCCCCTCTGCCCTTCCCCTATATATAGTGGGCACTTTTGGCCTTTGGAGGACACGGTTTTCCCTCTCCCTCGGCGCAGCCCTGCACTTCTTCCTCCTCCTCTCTGCCGGCGCTTGGCGAAGCCCTGCCAGGAGACCTCGTCTCTCCACCAACACCATGCCGTCGTGTTGCTGGTCTTCTTCCCCAACCTCTCCCTCCTCCTTGCTGGATCAAGGTGCGGGAGACGTCACCGGGCTGCACGTGTGTTGAACGCGGAGGTGCCGTTGTTCGGCACTAGATCGGAATCGCCGCGAGTACGACTCCATCAACCGCGTTCTAGCAACGCTTGCGCTTAGCAATCTTCAAAGGTATGAAGATGCTCTTACCCCTTTCTCGTTGCTGGTCTCTCCATAGGAAGATCTGAACATGCGTAGGAAAATTTTGAATTTATGCTACGTTCCCCAACACCTTCATGTAATGCTCCTTCTCCATCTTAGCATCACGGCACTTCGCCTTGTCAAGCCTAATACGCCGCATGGCATAGTAGTCTCGAACAGCCTGCACCCGAGCCTCGTGCCAAAAGTTTTGAAGTAGGCGGCGACATTCGGTTTCGATAACCTTTGCCGCGTCCTCCTCGTATCCCTCCTCACACATGTAGTAGTTCTGCAAACGAGACAACACCGATTAGTACAATAAATAGCTATGTTTGATTTATAATTGTGTGAAAGAGAAATTACCCAGAACTTTCGGATCACCATGTCCGCCCTCGTGTCACACAAAACACCGTCGATCTCCACCTCAGGCGGGGCCGGGGCACCCAAGTAGTGCTCCCAGGTCATTCCTACCTCTCGCTCCCGACCGGGCAACGTAACAAACCCTGGGAAGTTTTGACGGCAAAGAACACCAAGGACGCTGTTGGGCTTGCGGACACCCTTGGCAACAATCCAACCCCTACAGTATGACAAATTAAAGCCAAAACATTAGATATTTGAGAAAACGCGAAGGCAAAAGGTTAAATAAGAGTAAATTAACTTACTTGTCCCCATTTGGCCTAATCGACCACCTCTGCTCGGGGGTCGCTGGCACGAGCGGGAGCCCCGAACTACCACGCTAGTAGACGATAGCCCCCTCACCCAGCTCCTCGTCGCTACCAGCATGGCCACTTGGCTCAGGCCAGGTATCCCACTGGGTCTCTTGGGACGTACCCTCATCCCTGCTTTGCTCCGGAGTCTCCTGGAAGGAAGCTTCTGGGACACGAGTCTCGTGGGTCGAAGGCTCGTCGACCCGAGGCTCGTCGACCCGAGGCTCGTGAACCGGAGACCGTGTAGCCTCCACCTCAGACGAATCCACCCTATAAGTCCTGTGCTCAGGTGAATCAGCTTGGGGTGGTGGCGGAGACCGTGTAGCCCTACCTCTCCCGCGGCCACGTGTACCTTTAGTACAACATAAATACCAACATGAGTAAAAAAATGTATATAAATACCAATATGCATACAACATGAGTACAACATAAATACCAACATGAATACAACGTGTACCTTTAGTGCCTCTCGGCTTTGCAGGGGGTCGACCTCCTCTCACGGGGGGCGCTCCTTGCAAAGTAGAGAGCAACACTCTCCGAAGAGGCGAGGCAGGAATGGAAGTACCCATCCCATTACCCGCCGACGAAGAAGCAGCCGCGGAGTGCTTTCTTTCCCACCATCTTTCAACACCTGTCATGACAAAGAGTAAATGAAATTAGTACAACATAAATACCAACAGGAGTAATAAAATGTATATAATTTAAGTGTATCATCGTCATAAATACCAACATGACTAATATAAATTGAATACCTAACATGAACTCAAAATTTATATATAGTATAATAGTTGAATACCTGACATGAACTAATAACAATCGTCCTCGTCTATATATGCTTTGGGGTCAATAAATGCATCATGATCATCACTATCATCAATAAATGCATCATCATCATCACTATCACGAAGAACATGTGGAAGGCCACCATTATGTAATCGGTCAAGAAGTGACAGGTCATCCGCAGCAGTAACCTCTTCTTCTTCCAGCTCTTCCTGTTCGGGCTCACGGGTTAAGACGCATTCACTGTCGCTGTCTACTTCAATGTTCTGGGGTGAAGTAGAGCGGTTCTTGAAACGTTTCTTGGACATACGTGTTTCTTGGAAGAATTCTCCTTCATATGTGCCTGGGTTAATGTGAGGTTCGTAATCCTCTTCATTGAGGGTAGGTGGTCTAAAATGTGGTGGCACTTCATAAACGACATCCCAACCTTTGAGATTTGGATCAGTTTGGCAGGCCCACGGTAGATAGAAAACTTGTGTCGCCTGTTGAGCCGTAATATAGACATCGGGAACATCTAAGTGGGTGTTTTGGTTGATTTCGACTAGTCCTATATGTTCATGAGTCCTTCTAGTCTCCCTCGGCTCAAACCAATAACATTTGAAGACTATGACGGTCGGTGGGTTTTCACCATAGAATAGAAGTTCATAAATTGCTTCAACTCTTCCATAATACTCGGTGTCTCCTTCGCCGATAGCAGAGACAGAACAATTTGTAGTCTTTAGGTCGGGCATAGATAGCTCTTTGCCAAAGGTACGAAAGTGATACCCGTTGATGTTGTATTTGTCAAATGAATGGACCTTATAGTCAAAACCATTAGCGACTTGTCTCAACTCGGCGTCCATAGACTCTGCATCAGCCTACAAGTTTAATACGAAAGAATGGATGCATTACCCGCAAATTAGACCAATAAATCAAATGGGCCCTTAATGGTAATTAATTACCCTTTGTTTGAACCAAGAGATGAAACCGGGATAGTCGCCTCCATGCTTTGCGAGAAGCTCATACTCTTCGACGGAATCCTTTTCGATGACCGCTCCATCCGAGAATTCGGCGACGTATCGACTATATCAAATATCCGGGAATAAGAGTAGTTCAAAGCAATTAGAAGTTGCGGAACAATAAATTACCAAGAACTTACTCGATGTACGGCCGCACTTCTGTTAGGTTGGTGAAGATATACAATGAAATGGTCCGCCATTCTTCGAAATCCAACGATTTCCCTTTCGAAGCACCGGATGGTGCGAGCTTACCTTTGAATAGGCTGAGGTTGGATCAAACTTTTTCTCGATCGCCATCATTGTACCGAGGCTTCGGGTTATGCAAATGATGATTTTTGGCTTCGTAGTGTGTTGTCACGAAGTTTGCCGCCTCCTCAGTAATGAATGCCTCGGCCATCGATGCTTCAATTCTACGTTTATTTTTACACTTAGCTCGAAGCGTCTTCTGCATCCTCTCAGTTGAGTAGCACCATCGATTTTGAACGCCCCCCCCCCCATTCTTGCCTCGGTCGGTAGATGCAAAATCAAATGTTGCATTGGATTAAAGAAGCCCGGTGGAAAGATCTTTTCTAATTTGCAGATCAACTCCGGCGCCAACTCTTCCATTTCATCTAGCACGCCACGCGATAGTTCTTTCACACAAAGAGAACGGAAGAAATAGCTCAGCTCTGCCAGTACTAGCCATTCATCCTCAGGGATAAAGCCACGCAACATCACCAGCATTACCCGCTCAATCCATATGTGCCAATCATGGCTCTTGAGCCCAAATATTTTCAATTTCTCAAGACTCGCTCCCCTCTTTAGATTCGTAGCATACCCATCGGGGAACATCAACCGTATTTTCACCCACAATAGCATTTCTCTCATAGCTGGCCTTTCAAGATTGAACCATGCCTTTGGCTTCGCTATGCTTTGCTTTCCTTTTCGTTGTCGCAAGTTTTGCAACGGTCTATCACATAGAGCCTCCAGGTCGATTCTAGCCTTAGGATTATCTTTTGACTTCCCCTCTATGCCGAACAATGTACCAAAAATGGCCTCGGCAATATTCTTTTCAGTGTATATCACGTCAATGTTGTGTGGGCAAAGGAGGTCTTTGAAGTAAGGGAGATCCCATAAGCATGACTTGCGAGTCCAGGCGTGTTCCGTATTATACCCTTTGAAGTATCCTGGATGCAAAGGATCAGACTCGAGAGCGTTTAACTGATCAAGGGTCTGTTGGCCTGTCAACATAGCTGGTGCAGTGTTTTTGACAACTCTACCTTTGATGAAATTCTTCTTGTCTTTTCTGAACTTATGGTCAGGATCCAGGAATTGTCTATGCATGTCGAAGCAAGAATACTTGCGACCAGCCTGCAGCCAACGGAACTGAAGAGCTGCCTTGCATGTGGTGCACGGGAACCTTCCATGCACACACCAGCCAGCGAATAGCGCAAACGCCGGATAATCATGCGTCGAGTACATGTACCACACATGCATTTTGAAATTTGTTTTGGTAGCCGCGTCATAGGTCTTGACCCCATTATCCCAGGCTTCTTGCAACTCATCCTTAAGCGGCTGCATGTACACATTCATATTCTTCCCCGAATAGTTGGGCCCTGGAATTATCAACGTCAGGAAAATGTTCTTTCTTTTCATAATCTCTCCGGGTGGCAAATTTAGTGGAATGACAAATACAGGCCAACAACTGTATTGTGCTGCCGTCATACCATACACATTGAACCCATCCGTGCTGATGGCAACTCTAGGTTGCCTTGGATCTTCTGATTTATCCTTATGTAATGCATCGAAGTGCCTCCACGCAAAACCATCTGAAGTGTGTACCAGCATCTTGTTTCCATCCGCATCTAGTTCGGTTCTTTTGCCCAATTTGTGCCATGTCATCTGTCTGGCCGTCTCTTCGACCATGAAAAGACGTTGAAGTCTTGGTACGATTGGCAGATATCGAAGAACACTAATGGGGATTTTGGTCTGATTCTTCTCACCCATGTTGTTGTCTACCACAATATACCTGGAAGAATTGCAAATGGGGCAATAGTTCAAGGCCGTATACTCAAGCCTAAATAAGGCACATCCATTCTCACAGGCATGTATCTTCTCATAGGGCATCTTAAGTACACGGAGGATTTTCTCTGACTGGTACATGTTTGCAGGCAGTACATGGCCTTTGGGTAGAAAGCGTCCAAATATCATCATCATCACGTCGTAGCATTCTCTGCCTAGGTTGAATTGAGCCTTCAGAGCCATTACTTGCGCGATGGCATCCAGCTGACAAAGCTCAGTCTGCTCGTGGAGAGGACGTTTTGAAGACTCCAGCATTTCATAGAAGGCCTTTGCAGATTCCTCCCTCTCATCGTCCGTATCACGAGCATCATCAAAGTCTTGCACCATGTCTTCAATCCCGGTACCATGCTCGTCGGTGCGACGACGAATCACCTCAGCTCTGGCACGTTGGTCAGACTCACCATGAAAAGTCCACACCGTATAATTAGGCGTAAAACCCCACTTCTGCAGGTGTTTACCCATTTCAAACTCTGTCTGCTTTTTCCAGTTGTCGCAGTTGGGACAGGGGCACCATGTTTTATGCTAGCCATTTGCAAATGCGGCTCTCACAAACCCCCTGGTTTTTGTTAACCATTCATGGGTCATGTCTTTCTGACTAGGGTGACCAGTGTACATCCAAGCACGATCACTCATGTTGCCTAGCTACCTATGGGGGCACAAGAAATAAATATATAATTCATCATCTATATTCATACGCTAATCAAGTTTGTCAGTTTTATTATGTCCATGCAACCTACACGCTAATAGGTAAAGATATGTCCTAATCCCACCCGAGTATGTGTAGACTGGGTTCGTTTTCCCATGCTCTGCTCCAGATGCGACACAGAATTTCGGCAGCACCTCCCCGTTGTTCTCCTGATACACGTCTCGGCAATAAGCAAAGAGGATGTGTACCCGGAGAACAACAGGGGAGGCACTGATGAAATTCCGCATCGGATCCGGAGCATAGCATACGGGAAAACAAACCCAATCTACACATACTCGGGCTGTCCATGGATAATGTTGGACAATTCGAAAGGATGGCGGTTATAAATATGCAAAGAAATGCATATTTATAGATGTCGCACTTTCGAACGGGAGACGCATACTGGTCACGCATACTCATGATTAAAGAAACCTATAGCTAGCAAGTTTCATCGGCATGAAGACCGAGATAGAGCAAATTAAGGGGGTAGGAGGAGAAGTCATTTGTGCTCACCAACAAACGCAAGGGCGGAGCTCGTCCAACGCACGTGGAGGTCGTCGAACAACTGCACATTGAAATTCACCCGATCAACACAAATATGATGTTTTTATAATTAACATAATCGGAAAATATGTGACCTAACTCATAATTTACAAAATTATGACCCTGTCGGCTTAGTGGCGTCGATGGTCGGTGGTTTCGGGTGTCGGTGGCGTCGATGGTCGGTGGTTTCGGGTGTCGGTGGCGTCGATGGTCGGTGGTGTCGGGTGTCGGTGGCGTGGGCGGTTGGGGGTTAGTTGTGTCGGTGGTCGGGGGTTAGTGTTGTCGGGGGTCGAGGATCACTGGCGTCGGGGGTTGGGTCTCTTTGGTCAACAAGAGGCCGAAGAGGTGTCGGGGGTCGGGGGTTGGGGGTCAATGGTGTCGGGGGTCGGGGGTAGGGGCCAGGGTTCGAGGGTCAGGGGCGTCGGGGGTCGGGGGTCGAGGGTCAGTGGCGTCGGGAGTCGAGGGTCAGTGGCGTCGGGCGTCGAGGGTCGAGGGTCAGTGGCTTCTGTAGTCGAGGGTCAATGGCGTCGGGCATCGGGGGTCGGGGGTTAGTGGAGTCGGGGGGTCGGGAGTCGGGGGTCGGGGGTCAGTGGTGTCGTGCGTCGGGGGTCGGGAGTCGGGTCTCAGTGGCATCGGAGGTCGGGGGTCGAGGGTCGGGGGTTGCTGGCGTCGGTCGTCGGGGGTCGTGGGCCGGGGGTTGGGGGTCGGGGTCCTTTTCTTTCTTCTTCTCCTCTCTCCTCTTCTTCTTCTTCTTCTTCTTGATCATCATATTATTATTATTCTTCTTATTTCTCCTCTTCCTCCTCCTCCTCCTCCTCCTCCTCCTCTTCTTCTTCTTTCTTTTATCTTTCTCCTCCTTTCCTCTTTCTTCTTCTTATTCTTCTTCTTCTTCTTCTTCTTCTTCTTCCTTTTTCTTCTAGTTTATTATTCTCTTATTTTCTTCTAAGTTTTTTTCTATCTATTGTTTTCTCTCTATCTACTTTTTCTACCTAATAAACTAACTATCTAATTTCACATAAAAAACGGAAAAAACCAACTATCCAATTTAACAGAAAAATAGAAAATAAACTAACAATACTTCGAATACCATGGTGGGTATCAAAAGAGTTATATTGTGAGCCATCTTCAGCCAGGAGCCATTACATTGGTGCAGACGTCCTACTTGGTCAGGCCGGTGTCGGCCGAGCAGGATAAACCTCCTGTCCAAGCCAGTGGCATCAGCAAGGCGGACGATTGTAGTGGTGTGGAGGTGCGATCTATCATGCATCTCACTCTGTTTGTGGTCAATTTTTTTGCTCCATGATTTCAAAACAAGCGTGAAGAGCTAAAGATACTGGCGTGAAAATGAGATGAGAACGGGCTGAGATGAGATTAAGAAACTAATGTTGCTGTTGCAAGCTTTCTTTTTTATATATACGGTATCCACATATCTACTGATGGACAATTGACCACTGTAATTATATACTAATGCTGTTGCTGCAACCTTTCTTTTTATTTATTATCTTTCATATTTTTTATTGTGACAACCTCTTAATATTTTCATCCATCTCTTCATAGGTACTACTAACTTGGAGGTCTTTATTATGTAGTCAGGTTTCTTCGTGCTTGAATTTTTCCATATTTCTCTTTTATTTTCACCATTGAGAAGTTAAGATGTTGGTTTGGACGATATTCTGATCTTGGTTAGTAAGAGTAGGATATTCTGATGTAGTTGATCGTTTCCAGGCTAGAGTTCATTGGAAAATATATATTGGAACTACCATCTATGATGCTAGACGATGATAATGGTTTATTCTGTTTGACGCGAGATGAGCTAATCCGGGTGCTTGGTCTACAAGGTTAAGATGGTATATGATGAAAATGATTCTTTTGAACATAAAAGTACACCGGAGATTCTCTCCTGACAACTGGAACACCACATTACCAAATGTTTTGGTCAGCTTGGTTTCGATTTTTTAGTGATATTACTGTATGTACTTTTCTCTCCATGATGATTAGCGCTGGTTTACCAGTATGGCGGCTCGATCATTGTCTGTTCATAGTCATTCAGGCATATTTTTGAAAAGAAAAAGAATCATGTGCGGCCTAAACATGACATGTGAAGCCTAAATAAATGACACACTATATGTCTATACTATATACTATCTATTGTGTATGTAAAATCAATAGTGTCATTTAACTGAATCATAAGATGTGTCTTATAGAGACGTGCGTGCACGTGCAAGGCTACTAGTTTAAAATAAAAAAACAGGAAAAAAAGAAAAAAAGAAAAAAAAAACTTACCTGGAGTGGGAGGAGGGCAGTGGGAGGAGGGGAGGGCGAGCTCCGGCCCTGGGCGGCGGGGAGGAGGGGCGTGGGGAGGACGTGCGCGGGGAGGAGGGGAGGGCGAGCTCCGGCCGTGGGGGTGGCGCCCCTTTGCGGGGAGGAGGGGAGCGGGGAGCTCCGGTCGTGGGCGGCGGGGAGGAGGGCCGTGGGGAGGAGGGCCGCAGGGAGGAGGGACGCGGGGAGCTCCGGTCATGGGCGGCGGCGGTGGGCCGGAGCAGCTCAGTTGGTGGTGGCGGTGGCGCTGGAGTGGGCAGGGGCGCGCGCGAGAGAGGCAGGAGATCGAGGGGAGCGGGGGTGGAGCGTGCCGTTAGGGGAGCGGGGGTGGGGGCTGGGTGCCGTTAGGGGGAGCCCCCCTTTGCCGTCTGCAGAAGCTGGGAGGCAGACGGCAAAGGGGTGGGTGGGGTGGGGCGGGCTTCGGCCGTTAGGGTGGCGCCCCTTTGCCGTCTGGGTGCTCTTTGCCGTCCGCCTCTGGGGCCTTTGCCATGCGTCAGCAGACGGCAAAGAGGTGGCCGACGGCAAATAAAACCTTTGCCATCAGCAACCTCTTTGTCGTCTGCTTTGTGCCAGCTGACGGCAAAGAGGATCTTTGCCATGCGTCAGCAGACGACAAAGGCATGGCAGATGGCAAATTTCTCAATTCCAGTAGTGATGGGAAAGCATGCCACTTACCTCTTGAGCTAGAGCATAAAGCTTATTGGGCAATCAAAGAGCTCAACTTTGATTTCAAACTTGCCGGTGAGAAGAGGTTATTTGATATTATCTCGCTTGATGAGTGGAGAACTCAGGCATATGAGAATGCCAAGCTGTTCAAAGAGAAGGTTAAGAGGTGGCATGATAAGAGGATACAAAAGCGTGAGTTCAATGTAGGTGATTATGTCTTGCTATATAACTCTCGTTTAAGATTCTTTGCAGGCAAGCTTCTCTCTAAATAGGAAGGTCTCTATGTTGTTGAGGAAGTATATCTTCCGGTGCTATCAAGATCAACAACACAGAAGGTAATTTTCCGAGAGTGGTAAATGGGCAGAGAATCAAGCATTAAATCTCAGGTACTCCCATAAATGTTGAAAGCAATATTATCAATACCATAACTCCGGAAGAATACCTAAGGGATATTTATCAGCCTGTTTCAGACTCCAAAAACGAAGAGGTATGTGATTCGGTAAGAAAACAGAGTCCAAAACTTTTCCACTAGGAAATTTTCTCCATTTTGGAATATTTGAAAAAAATACAAAAATTGGAAGTAGTCCGGAAAGTGCGTGAGGAGGCAACAAGCCTCCACGGCGCGGGCCCACCCCCTGGCCGCACCGTGAGGGCTTGTGGCCACCTCGTGCGCCTCCCGGACTCCGTTTTCGTGCAGGGTACTCCTTCTGGTCTGAAAAAAATCATTATATATACTTCCGTTTGGTCTGACCCCTGTATCACGCAGATTTCCTCTGTTTTTCGTTTCAAGCCTGTTTTCTGCCGCAGACCTAGGTCAAGATGTCGTCCGAGGAATCTGTGGGGGAGTAACCCCGTGACAACAAACCTTCCCCGGCGACGGCACCAGAAGAATGCTATTGACGGCCCACCAGCGCGTGGGATCGCAGCAGTTTTCGAGGGTAGAGTATTCGACCCAAATTTGTTGATACGCCAAAAGGAGGTGAGAGGATACTCTCGAGTATTAGCAGCTGAATTTATCAGATTCAACCACACCTGAAAGATTAGTATCTGCAAGCAAAGAGTCAGCAGCAAAGTAGTATGATAACAGCGGTGTCAGAAACGATCTGTTGACAGCAGACTATTCCTAAGTGTCGTATCAATGGCGCCAGAAGTTGCCTCGTTGACGAAAATTGTCTGTTCCCGTCAACGACCAACGAATCAAAATTGTAGCAGGTAGCAGCAGTGTAACGAGTAACAGCAGTGGCAAGGAACAACAATAGTGACAGCAGAGCAAGACAAGTAACAACAGTAGCAGCAGAGCAAAACAAGTAACAACAGTAGCAGCAGAGCAAGAAGAGTAACAACAGCAGTAGGACAAACTCGTAGGCAATGGGTCGGTGATTCATTTGGATGATATTCATCATGCAACAATTATAACACAGAGAGATATGTGGCTAGCTCCCGTTCGTCAATGTGATGTAGGCATGCATTCCGTGTGTCGTCATACGTGCTTAGGGAAAAGAACTTGCATGCAATCTATTGTCCATCCCTCCCGTGGCAGCGGGGTCCAAAAGGATACTACGGGATATTAAGGTTATCCTTTTAATAAAGAACCGGAACAACACATTAGCACTTGGTGAACAAATAAACTCCTCAAACTGTGATCATCACCGGGAGTGGTTCCGGTTATTGTCACTCCGGGGTTGCCGGGTCATAACACATAGTTGGTAACTACAACTTGCAAGATCGGATCTAAAACACACATATATTGGTGGCAACATAATAATTTCAGATCTGAAATCATGGCACTCGGGCCCTAGTGACAAGCATTAAGCATGGCAAAGTAGTAGCAACATCAATCTCAGAACATAGTGGATACTATGGATCAATCCCCGTCAAAGCTAACTCGACTACATGATAGATCTCATCCTACTCATCACCGCCCAGCGAGCCTACAAATAGATTACTCATGAACGATGAAAAGCTTCATCGAATTGGAGAGGGAAGAAGGTTGATGATGACGATAGCGACGATTTCCCTTCTCCGGAGCCCAAAACGGACTCCAGATCTGTCCTCCAGATGAAGAACAGGATGTGGCGGCGCCTCCGTATCGCAAACGCGACGAAATCTTCTCTTATAATTTTTTCATGGGCGAAAGTGAATTTATAGAGCTGAGATTGGGGGCGGCAGAGCCACGTGGGCCCCACAAGCTTGGTTGTCGCGGCCAGGGGGGTGGCCGCGGCCACAGGGCTTGTGGCCCACTGGCCCACCCCCTCTGGTGGATCTTGGCACATGTATTTTTCATATTTTCCATAAAAATTCTCCGTAAATTTTCAGGACGTTCCGAGAACTTTCATTTCTGCCGAAAAACAACACCATGGCAATTCTGCTGAAAACAACGTGAGTCCGGGTTAGTTCCATTTAAATCATGCAAATTAGAGTCCAAAACAAGGGCAAAAGAGTTTGGAAAAGTAGATACGACGGAGGCGTATCAAACTCCCCCAAGCTTAAAACCTTGCTTGTCCTCAAGCAACTCAATTGACAAACTGAGAGAGAAGGAAAGACTTTGACAAACTCTGTTTGATCTTGTTGTTGCAACTATGTCTAACTCATAACCAGAATTTCGGCAAGATCACAAGTTAACCACATAAGCAAGTGACACAAAGGTCTCACGGTAAACTAATATCAATGGCATAGTCAGCTAGCGAGCAAATAATAATGAGTTTCAGATACCAACAATTCAATCAAAACAAGCATGAGGCAATATGAATAGGTGGTATCTCACTAGCTCTTTCTGAGACCGCAAAACATAAATGCAGAGCACTTTCAAAGATCAAGGGCTGATTAAACATTGTAATTCATAGCAACGAAGATCCAGTCATAGTCATACTTAATATCAATCAGAAGCAAAGCCTACAAATGACAGAGGTTTCATCACGAAAATAAATAGACAGGCCCTTCGCAGAGGGAAGCATTGATTTGCAGAGGTGCCAGAGCTCAAGCTTTGAAAGCAGAGATGATAATTTTGGGTGGCATGCTTTCATTGTCAACGCAATGACCAAGAGTTCTCAATATCTTACATGCTACTCATGCTATAGGCGGTTCCCAAACAGAAAAGTAAAGTTTTAACTCCCCCGCCACCAATCAATCACACTCCACGGCTAGCCGAATCCTCGGGTACCGTCCATACTAACATCAATCCAGGGGGAGTCTTGTTTTACAGTTATGTTTTCGATTTAAGGGTGGAACTGGGAATTCCAATTACCGGCCCCTTTCTCATGAATGACAGTGAATAAACACATGTCGAGGATAACACGCCTAGCATGGAAGATACCAATAGCCCCCTGTCACCACATGAGCGGTTCGGGCATGCAAAACAGATTATTTCTTGAAGGTTTAGAGAATGGCACATGCGAATTTACTTGGAACGGCAGGTAAATACCACAAATAGGTAGGTATTGTGGACTCTCATGGAAAAACTTTTGGGTTTATGGAAGTGGATGCACAAGCAGTATTCCGCTTAGTACAAGTGAAGGCTAGCAAAAGACTGGGAAGCGACCAACTAGAGAGCGACAACGGTCATCAAGATGCAATGAATTTGACTAACATGGAGTGCAAGCATGAACAGGATATAAATCACCATGAACACGAACATCATAGAGGCTATGTTGATTTTGTTTGAACTACATGCATGAACATGCGCCAAGTCAAGCCACTTGAAACATTCAAAGGAGAATACCATCCTATCATACTACATCATAGTCATCTCAAAATCTATGTTGGCATTCAAGACAAACCATTATAAGCTCCTAGCTAAATAAGCATGGCATCAGAAACTATGATCTCTAAGTTGTCATTGCAAACATGGTTCTCTCACAACAAAGCTGATCTGGGACGACAAGCTAGTCATATTTACAAAAACAAAATAGATAGAGTTCATACCAGCTTTTCCAGTCTCAGTCACTTCATCATATATCATCATTATTGCCTTTCACTTGCATGATCGAACGATGTGAACAATAATAAGCGTGCTCGTGCATTGGACTAAGCTGAAATCTGCAGGGAAATACAAAGGAGAAGACAAAGTAATATGGCTCTTTGAAAGCTAAAGAAGTATGCATGCACGAGCTACTAAACATTGTAACCAATATCTTCTACCTTGACCCAAAGAAAAAGAAAACTATTTACATGGGAAAGCTCCCAACAAGCAAAAGAAGAAAGGAAAATCTTTTTGGGTTTTCTCAAATGGACACAAAAACATGAAAACAAGAAAACAAGAAAACGAAAATAAACTAGCATGGATAATACAGTGGCAAAGTGTAAACACCGGCGAACAAAGCGAAAGCATAAGCATGAATGTATGGTCGGTGAGAACACGTACTCCCCCAAGCTTAGGGTTTTGGCCTAGCTTGATCTACTCCCAAGGACGGTCCTGGCGAAACCCAAAATCATAATCGGGGTTATACGGGAGTGTTGCAGCCACTGCCTGAATAGCTTCCTCACGAAGACGAGCAGCCATCGCCTCCCTCTCATACTCCTCTGCCTTTCCTATGGTTATGTAGTATCTCCGTTTTACCTGGAAGTCAAAGAAAGCAGGAGCAGGAAGGGTAATATGGAAGACACGCTGCCGGTTAAATATCAATCGGTATAGGAGGGATTCATCATCCCTCTCAAGAAACTGGTAGCGTGTCAAAGCGACGCGGTCAAGGAAAGCTATATGGAGCGGGGGATCTCCTGCGCGGATGGGTACTCCAAGAAAATTTGCTATGCGAGTGGCATAGATGCCGCCAAAGAAATCTCCCTCAATAGTGTTCTTATTCATCCTCCTTGCTATAATAGCTCCCATGTTGAAGCTTTTGTTACCCGTAACTGCGCTCTTAAGGATAGTAAGGTCGGATGCGCACATGTGACAATGTTCAACCTTACCGTTAATGCATCTACCTACAAAGAGGGCAAAGTAGTGCAAGGCAGGGAAATGAATGCTTCCTATGGTAGCTTGCGTGATGTCTCTAGTTTCTCCAACAGATATACTAGAGAAAAAATCTCTAACCGAAGATTTAGCAGGATCTTTAAGATTACCTCCATCAGGTATTTTGCAAATCCTATTGAAATCCTCCAAATCCATGGCATAGGATTTATCATACAAGTCAAACAGTACGAATGAGTCACGGCCAACTGAAAATTTAAATCTACGCACGAAAGAGGCAGTCAGCATAGCATATTGTTCACATTTTTCTGAGAGGAACTCTTCTAACCCGGCATTGCGAACAAGCATATCAAACTCATCCTTGAAGCCTGCTTCGATCATGAACTCATCGGAAGTCCATTCACATGGTTGTACCAATGCGTCCCTTAGTTGATAAGGATCGGGCTCCCGAAAAGAAAGACGGGGACCCTTCTTACTTGAGGAACCACCATGAAACTTCCTCCTGAACAAAATTTCTCTTTGCTGAAATTTTGAAGTTCAAGAGAAAAGTGAATAAAGACCAACCACACCTTGTAGAAACTACTCCTACTAGTGCCTAGAGACCGTATCACGCGCTAAAACTACTTGGGACTAAGTAAAATCAACATTTCAAGCTCAAGAATAGGGTCACCAAGGTAGCAAGAATACGCGAAGGATAAAGCACTAGAGCAAAAACTAATTGGGCCAATGGAGGAGAAACGTACCAAGGAGCAATTTCCCCAAAACGGTTTGAAGAATGATGCTTTGAGCAAGGAGATCGAAAATCACAGTCAAATGAGCAAGAACACGGGTTTGAGCTGCGAAACAATTTTTTCTAGAGGAAGAAGAAGAGGATGGGAGCTGGAATGAGTGGAGGGGGGCCCTGTGGGCCCCACAAGCCTGCTCCCCGCGGCCACGGGGTACCCCGCGGTGACAGGGCTTGTGGCCCACTGGGGTGGCCCCGAGGCCAGCTCTGTGTCCCAATATTTTTCAAATATTCCAGAAAAAATCATACTAGATTTTCAGGACCATCAGAGAACTTTTATTTTCGAGGTATTTTTCTCCGGGACGCTAAAACAGAAAACAGGAAAAACT
This sequence comes from Hordeum vulgare subsp. vulgare, assembly GCF_904849725.1. Lineage (NCBI taxonomy): Eukaryota > Viridiplantae > Streptophyta > Magnoliopsida > Poales > Poaceae > Hordeum > Hordeum vulgare. The sequence goes on from NC_058523.1 coordinate 553,110,450, forward strand.
AAACTAAATCTATCATTTTTCTTCTAAGAAAAAGAAAGTGAAAGCTTAAAACAGAGGTATGTGACTCTTTGATTCATCCATGTCATGGTCATCGAAAGAAATCCATCAATGGGGTTGATCAAATCCTTATGACAAAACTTTCTCGAATCGCAAGAGAGAATGGAGAATTTTCGAATAGCCACTAAGTCACCTCAATGGGGATATGAATCTCCCCAACAAGCAAATCATACTTCATCTTGACACAAGGAATAGGGCATTCAAAGCTCCCAAAAAGAATCGATGAGGTTTTTTCGATAGCATTGATGCAATGCACTGGATATCGTTTCTTTGGAAAGTGCACGGTATGCTCATTACCGTTGACATGGAAACTGACATTGCCTTTGTTGCAATCTATAATAGCCCCTGAAGTGTTTAAAAAGGGTCTTCCAAGGATGACAACCATGGCATCGTCCTCGGGAATATCAAAGACAACAAAGTCTATTAAGATAGTGGTATTAGCAACCACAACAGGCACATCCTCGCAAATGCCAAGAGGGAAAGCAGTTGATTTGTCGGCCATTTGCAGAGAGATTTCAATGGGTGTCAACTTATCCAGTTCAATTCTACGATAAAGAGAGAGAGGCATAACACTAAATCCGGCTCCAAGGTCACATAAGGCAGTTCTTACGTAGTTTCCTTTAATGGAGCAAGGTATAGTGGGCACTCCGGGATCACCAAGTTTCTTAGGAGTTGCACCTTTGGACGTGTAATTGGCAAGCATGGTGGAGATCTCAAGATCTGGTATCTTCCGTTTATTAGTTACGATATATTTTATGTACTTGGCATACTGAGACATTTTGAGCATATCAACTAACCGCATCTGCAGAAAGACGGGTCTTATCATTTCAGTGAAGTGCTCAAAATCCTCATCATCCTTTTCCTTGGATGGCTTAGGAGGAAAGGGCATAGGTCTTTGAACCCATGGCTCCCTTTCTTTACCATGCTTCCTAGCAGTGAAGTCATTCTTATCGTATCTCTTAGGTTGTGGGTTATCAGGATTTTCCGTAGGTTCGATCTCCACATCCTTATCATTGCTAGGTTGAGCATCATTATGAACATCGTTGTCCGTATTGTCACCAGGTTCATGTTCATCACCAGATTGTGTTTCTGCATCAGAGGCAGAAATATCATTTGGTTCTTCAGGTGTAAACCGTATTTGGTGAACTAACATGCAGGTTTCTATCATCCTTCTTCTTCTCCTTAGGATGACTGGGTGCATCTGCATTAATTCCTTGAGAATCTTGATCGATTCTCTTAGGATGACCTTCAGGATACAAAGGTTCCTGAGTCATTTTGCCTCCTCTAGTAATGACTCTGACAGAGTTGTCATTTAATTCATTGAGCAGGTCATTCTGAGCTTTAAGTACTTGTTCTACCTGAGTAGTAATCATAGAGGCATGTTTACTCAGAAGCTTCAGATCATTGACATTTCTGTCTACACAGGCACTTAAATGGCTAAGCTGTTGGGGAACGTCGCATGGGAAACAAAAATTTTCCTACGCGCACGAAGACCTATCATGGTGATGTCCATCTACGAGAGGGGATGAGTGATCTACGTACCCTTGTAGATCGTACAGCAGAAGCGTTAGTGAACGTGGTTGATGTAGTGGAACGTCCTCACGTCCCTCAATCCGCCCCGCGAACAATCCCGCGATCAGTCCCACGATCTAGTACCGAACGGACGGCACCTCCGCGTTCAGCACACGTACAGCTCGAAGATGATCTCGGCCTTCTTGATCCAGCAAGAGAGACGGAGAGGTAGAAGAGTTCTCCGGCAGCGTGACGGCGCTCCGGAGGTTGGTGATGACCTTGTCTCAGCAGGGCTCCGCCCGAGCTCCGCAGAAACGCGATCTAGAGGAAAAACCGTGGAGGTATGTGGTCGGGCTGCCGTGGAAAAGTCTTCTCAAATCAGCCCTAAAACCTCCGTATATATAGGTGGGAGGGAGGGGACCTTGCCTTGGGGCTCAAGGAGCCCCAAGGGGGTCGGCCGAGTCCAAGGGGGAAGGCTCCCCCCACCCAAACCGAGTTGGACTTGGTTTGGTGGGTGGGAGTCCTTCCTTCCCTTCCCACCTCCCTTTTTTTTCTTTCTCTTTGATTTTACTTTCTATGGCGCATAGGGCCCTTTTGGGCTGTCCCACCGCCCACTAAGGGCTGATGCGCCACCCTCATGGCCTATGGGCTTCCCCGGGGTGGGTTGCCCCCCCGGTGAACTCCCGGAACCCATTCGTCATTCCCGGTACATTCCCGGTAACTCCGAAAACCTTCCGGTAATCAAATGAGGTCATCCTATATATCAATCTTTGTTTCCGGACCATTCCGGAAACCCTCGTGACGTCTGTGATCTCATCCGGGACTCCGAACAACATTCGGTAACCAACCATATAACTCAAATACGCATAAAACAACGTCGAACCTTAAGTGTGCAGACCCTGCGGGTTCGAGAACTATGTAGACATGACCCGAGAGACTCCTCGGTCAATATCCAATAGCGGGACCTGGATGCCCATATTGGATCCTACATATTCTACGAACATCTTATCGTTTGAACCTCAGTGCCAAGGATTCATATAATCCCGTATGTCATTCCCTTTGTCCTTCGGTATGTTACTTGCCCGAGATTCGATCGTCAGTATCCGCATACCTATTTCAATCTCGTTCACCGGAAAGTCTCTTTACTCATTCCGTAATACAAGATCCCGCAACTTACACTAAGTTACATTGCTTGGAAGGCTTGTGTGTGATGTTGTATTACCGAGTGGGCCCCGAGATACCTCTCCGTCACATGGAGTGACAAATCCCAGTCTTGATCCATACTAACTCAACTAACACCTTCGGAGATACCTGTAGAGCATCTTTATAGTCACCCAGTTACGTTGCAACGTTTGATACACACAAAGCATTCCTCCGGTGTCAGTGAGTTATATGATCTCATGGTCATAGGAATAAATACTTGACACGCAGAAAACAGTAGCAACAAAATGACACGATCAACATGCTACGTCTATTAGTTTGGGTCTAGTCCATCATGTGATTCTCCTAATGACGTGATCCAGTTATCAAGCAACAACACTTTGTTCATAATCAGAAGACACTGACTATCTTTGATCAACTGGCTAGCCAACTAGAGGCTTGTTAGGGATGGTGTTTTGTCTATGTATCCACACATGTAAATGAGTCTTCATTCAATACAATTATAGCATGGATAATAAACGATTATCTTGATACAGGAATTATAATAATAACTATATTTATTATTGCCTCTAGGGCATAATTCCAACAGTCTCCCACTTGCACTAGAGTCAATAATCTAGCCCTCACATCATCATGTGAATTACATTGTAATAAATCTAACACCCATACATTTCTGGTGTTGATCATTCTTTGGCCATGGAAGAGGTTTATTCAGCGGGTCTGCTACATTCAGATCCGTGTGCACTTTGCATATATTTACGTCCTCTCCCTCGACGTAGTCGCGGATGAGGTTGAAGCGTCGTTTGATGTGTCTGGTCTTCTTGTGAAACCGTGGTTCCTTTGCTAAGGCAATGGCACCCGTGTTGTCACAGAACAAGGTTATTGGATTCAGTGCGCTTGGCACCACTCCAAGATCCGTCATGAACTGCTTCATCCAGACACCCTCCTTAGCCGCCTCCGAGGCAGCCATGTACTCCGCTTCACATGTAGAATCTGCTACGACGCTTTGCTTGGAACTGCACCAGCTTACCGCACCCCCATTAAGAATAAATACGTATCCGGTTTGCGACTTAGAGTCGTCTGGATCTGTGTCAAAACTTGCATCGACGTAACCTTTTACGGCGAGCTCTTCGTCACCACCATACACGAGAAACATCTCCTTAGTCCTTTTCAGGTACTTCAGGATATTCTTGACCGTTGTCCAGTGATCCACTCCTGGATTACTCTGGAACCTACCTGCCATACTTATGGCCAGGCTAACATCCGGTCTAGTGCACAGCATTGCATACATGATAGAACCTATGGCTGGAGCATAGGGGACGGAGCGCATATGCTCTCTATCTTCATCAGTTGCTGGGCACTGAGTCTTACTCAATCTCGTACCTTGTAAAACTGGCAAGAACCCTTTCTTGGACTGTTCCATTTTGAACCTCTTCAAAACTTTATCAAGGTATGTGCTTTGTGAAAGTCCTATCAGGCGTTTTGATATATCCCTATAGATCTTAATGCCTAGAATGTAAGCAGCTTCTCCTAGGTCCTTCATAGAGAAACTCTTATTCAAGTAATCCTTTATGCTCTCTAAAAACTCCACGTTGTTTCCAATCAGCAATATGTCATCCACATATAATATTAGAAATGCCACAGAGCTCCCACTCACTTTCTTGTAAATACAAGATTCTCCAACCACTTGTATAAACCCAAATGCTTTGATCACCTCATCAAAACGTTTGCTCCAACTCCGAGATGCTTGCACCAGTCCATAAATGGATCGCTGGAGCTTGCACACCTTGTTAGCATTCTTCGGATCGACAAAACCTTCGGGTTGCATCATATACAACTCTTCCTTAAGGAAACCATTAAAGAATGCCGTTTTGACATCCATCAGCCAGATTTCATAATCGAAAAATGCAGCTATTGCTAACATGATTCTGACAGACTTAAGCATCGCTACGGGTGAGAATGTCTCATCGTAGTCAACTCCTTGAACTTGTGAAAAACCCTTTGCCACAAGTCGAGCTTTATAAACGGTCACATTGCCGTCAGCGTCCGTCTTCCTCTTAAAGATCCATTTGTTCCGAATAGCCTTGCGGCCCTCAGGTAGTACCTCCAAAGTCCACACTTTGTTCTCATACATGGATCCTATCTCGGACTTCATGGCTTCTAGCCATTTGTTGGAATCTGGGCCCACCATTGCTTCTTCATAATTTGCAGGTTCATTGTTGTCTAACAACATGATTGACAAGACGGGATTACCGTACCACTCTGGAGCAGCACGTGGTCTCGTCGACCTGCGTGGTTCGACAGAAACTTGAACTGGAGTTTCATGATCATCATCATTAACTTCCTCCTCAACCGGCGTCGCAACGACACAGGTTTCCCCTTGCCCTGCGCCACCATCCAGAGGGGTGAGAGGTTCGACAACCTCGTCAAGTTCTATCTTCCTCCCACTCAATTCTCTCGAGAGAAACTCCTTCTCGAGAAAAGCTCCGTTTTTAGCAACAAACACTTTGCCCTCGGATTTGAGATAGAAGGTGTACCCAACTGTCTCTTTTGGGTAACCTATGAAGACACACTTTTCCGCTTTGGGTTCCAGCTTTTCAGGCTGAAGCTTTTTGACATAAGCATCACATCCCCAAACTTTAAGAAACGACAACTCTGGCCTTCTGCCATACCACAGTTCGTATGGTGTCGTCTCAACGGATTTTGATGGTGCCCTATTTAAAGTGAATGCAGCTGTTTCTAATGCATAACCCCAAAACGATAACGGCAAATCAGTAAGAGACATCATAGATCGCACCATCTCTAATAGAGTACGATTACGACGTTCGGACACACCATTACGCTGTGGTGTTTCCATGCGGTGTTAACTGTGAAACAATTCCACATTGTCTTAAGTGAGCACCAAACTCGGAACTCAGATATTCACCCCCACGATCAGACCGTAGGAACTTGATCTTCTTGTTACGATGATTTTCCACTTCACTCTGAAATTGCTTGAACTTTTCAAATGTTTCAGACTTGTGCTTCATCAAGTAGACATAACCATATCTACTCAAATCGTCAGTGAAGGTGAGAAAATAACGATATCCGCCGCGTGCCTCCACGCTCATCGGACCACACACATCGGTATGTATGATTTCCAACAAGTCACTTGCAGGCTCCATTGTTCCGGAGAACGGAGTTTTAGTCATCTTGCCCATGAGGCATGGTTCGCACGTGTCAAGTGAATCAAAGTCAAGTGACTCCAAAAGTCCATCAGCATGGAGTTTTTTCATGCGCTTTACACCGATATGACCTAAGCGGCAGTGCCACAAAAATATGGCGCTATCATTGTTAACTCTAACTCTTTTGGTCTCAATGTTATGTATATGTGTATCGCTATCAAGATTCTATATGAACAATCCTCTCACATTAGGTGCATAACAATAAAAGATGTTACTCATAGAAATAGAACAACCATTATTCTCTGACTTAAAAGAGTAACCGTCTCGCAATAAACAAGATCCAGATATAATGTTCATGCTCAACGCAGGCACTAAATAACAATGATTTAAGTTCATCACTAATCCTGATGGTAACTGAAGTGAAACTGTGCCGACGGCGATTGCATCAACCTTGGAACCATTTCCTACGCGCATCGTCACTTCATCTTTCACCAGCCTTCGTCTATTCTGCAGTTCCTGTTTCGAGTTGCAAATATGAGCAACAGAACCGGTATCGAATACCCAGGCACTACTACGAGAGCCGGTTAAGTACACATCAATAACATGCATATCAAATATACCTGATTTTTCTTTGGTCGCCTTCTTATCTGCCAGATACTTGGGGCAATTGCGCTTCCAGTGACCCATACCCTTGCAATAGTAACACTCCGTTTCAGGCTTAGGTCCAGCTTTGGGTTTCTTCGTCGGATTGGCAACAGGCTTGCCGCTCTTCTTCGAATTACCCTTCTTGCCTTCGCCGTTTCTCTTGAAACTAGTGGTCTTATTCACCATCAACACTTGATGCTCTTTACGGAGTTCAGACTCTACGACTTTCAGCATCGCAAACAACTCGCCGGGAGACTTGTTCATCCCTTGCATGTTGTAGTTCAACACAAAGCCTTTATAGCTTGGCGGTAGTGATTGAAGGATTCTGTCAGTGATAGCCTCTTGCGGGAGTTCAATCCCCAGCTCAGCTAGACGGTTTGAGTACCCAGACATTTTGAGCACATGTTCACTCACAGACGAGTTTCCTCCATCTTGCAAGCATAGAATTTATCGGAGGTCTCATACCTCTCGATTCGGGCGTTCTTCTGAAAGATAAACTTGAACTCCTGGAACATCTCAAATGCTCCATGACGCTCAAAGCGACGTTGAAGTCCCGGTTCTAAGCCATACAAGACTGCACATTGAACTATTGAGTAGTCCTCCTTACGTGCTAACCAAGCGTTCTTAACATCCTGATCAGCCGTAGCGGGTGGTTCATCTCCTAGCGCAGCATTAAGGACATAATTCTTCTTCCCAGCTTGTAAGATTAGCTTAAGATTACGAGCCCAGTCTACAAAGTTGCTTCCATCATCTTTCAACTTAGCTTTCTCTAGGAACGTATTAAAATTCAGGATGACTGTAGAGTGAGCCATGATCTAAAACACAAATATATTCAAAGTGGACTTAGACTATGTTCAAGATATTTAGAGTTTAACTTAATCAAATTATTCGCTAAGTTTAGTACATCTCTCTAGTCATTTGAGTGGTTCATGATCCACTTACACTAGCTCAAGTCCGATCATCACGTGAGTTGAGTATAGTTTTAGTGGTAAGCATCCCTATTCTAATCATATCATCTATATGATTCATGATCGACCTTTCGGTCTCATGTGTTCCGAGGCCATGTCTGCACATGCTAGGCTCGTCAAGCTTAACCCGAGTGTTCCGCGTGCGCAACTGTTTTGCACCCGTTGTATGTGAACGTTGAGTCTATCACACCCGATCATCACGTGGTGTCTCGAAACGACGAACTGTAGCAACGGTGCACAGTCGGGGAGAACACAATTTTGTCTTGAAATTTTAGTGAGAGATCACCTCATAATGCTACCGTCGTTCTAAGCAAAATAAGGTGCATAAAAGGATTAACATCACATGCAATTCATAAGTGACATGATATGGCCATCATCATGTGCTTCTTGATCTCCATCACCAAAGCACCGGCACGATCTTCTTGTCACCGGCGCCACACCATGATCTCCATCAACGTGTTGCCATCGGGGTTGTCGTGCTACTCATGCTATTACTACTAAAGCTACATCCTAGCAAAATAGTAAATGCATCTGCAAGCACAAACGTTAGTATAAAGAAAACCCTATGGCTCCTGCCGGTTGCCGTACCATCGACGTGCAAGTCGATATTTTCTATTACAACATGATCATCTCATACATCCAATATATCACATCACATCGTTGGCCATATCACATCACAAGCATACCCTGCAAAAACTAGTTAGACGTCCTTTAATTTTGTTGTTGCATGTTTTACGTGGTGACCATGGGTATCTAGTAGGATCGCATCTTACTTACGCAAACACCACAACGGAGATATATGAGTTGCTATTTAACCTCATCCAAGGACCTCCTCGGTCAAATCCGATTCAACTAAAATTGGAGAAACCGACACTTTCCAGTCATCTTTGAGCAACGGGGTTACTCGTAGCGATGAAACCAGTCTCTCGTAAGCGTACGAGTAATGTCGGTCCAAGCCGCTTCAATCCAACAATACCGCGGAATCAAGAAAAGACTAAGGAGGGAAGCAAAACGCACATCACCGCCCACAAAAACTTTTGTGTTCTACTCGAGAAGACATCTACGCATGAACCTAGCTCATGATGCCACTGTTGGGGAACGTCGCATGGGAAACAAAAAATTTCCTACGCGCACGAAGACCTATCATGGTGATGTCCATCTACGAGAGGGGATGAGTGATCTACGTGCCCTTGTAGATCGTACAGCAGAAGCGTTAGTGAACGCGGTTGATGTAGTGGAACGTCCTCACGTCCCTCGATCCGCCCCGCGAACAATCCCGCGATCAGTCCCACGATCTAGTACCGAACAGACGGCACCTCCGCGTTCAGCACACGTACAGCTCGAAGATGATCTCGGCCTTCTTGATCCAGCAAGAGAGACGGAGAGGTAGAAGAGTTCTCCGGCAGCGTGATGGCGCTCCGGAGGTTGGTGATGACCTTGTCTCAGCAGCGCTCCGCCCGAGCTCCGCAGAAACACGATCTAGAGGAAAAACCGTGGAGGTATGTGGTCGGGCTGCCGTGGAAAAGTCGTCTCAAATCAGCCCTAAAACCTCTGTATATATAGGTGGGAGGGAGGGGACCTTTCCTTGGGGCTCAAGGAGCCCCAAGGGGGTCGGCCGAGTCCAAGGGGGAAGGCTCCCCCCCCCCAAACCGAGTTGGACTTGGTTTGGTGGGTGGGAGTCCTTCCTTCCCTTCCCACCTCCCTTTTTTTTCTTTCTCTTTGATTTTTCTTTCTATGGCGCATAGGGCCCTTTTGGGCTGTCCCACCAGCCCACTAAGGGCTGATGCGCCACCCTCATGGCCTATGGGCTTCCCCGGGGTGGGTTGCCCCCCCCCCCCCCCGGTGAACTCCCGGAACCCATTCGTCATTCCCGGTACATTCCCGGTAACTCTGAAAACCTTCCGGTAATCAAATGAGGTCATCCTATATATCAATCTTTGTTTACGGACCATTCCGGAAACCCTCGTGACGTCTGTGATCTCATCCGGGACTCCGAACAACATTCGGTAACCAACCATATAGCTCAAATACGCATAAAACAACGTCGAACCTTAAGTGTGCAGACCCTGCGGGTTCGAGAACTATGTAGACATGACCCGAGAGACTCCTCGGTCAATATCCAATAGCGGGACCTGGATGCCCATATTGGATCCTACATATTCTACGAAGATCTTATCGTTTGAACCTCAGTGCCAAGGATTCATATAATCCCGTATGTCATTCCCTTTGTCCTTCGGTATGTTACTTGCCCGAGATTCGATCGTCAGTATCCGCATACCTATTTCAATCTCGTTCACCGGCAAGTCTCTTTACTCGTTCCGTAATACAAGATCCCGCAACTTACACTAAGTTACATTGCTTGCAAGGCTTGTGTGTGATGTTGTATTACCGAGTGGGCCCCGAGATACCTCTCCGTCACATGGAGTGACAAATCCCAGTCTTGATCCATACTAACTCAACTAACACCTTCGGAGATACCTGTAGAGCATCTTTATAGTCACCCAGTTACGTTGCGATGTTTGATACACACAAAGCATTCCTCCGGTGTCAGTGAGTTATATGATCTCATGGTCATAGGAATAAATACTTGACATGCAGAAAACAGTAGCAACAAAATGACACGATCAACATGCTACGTCTATTAGTTTGGGTCTAGTCCATCACGTGATTCTCCTAATGACGTGATCCAGTTATCAAGCAACAACACTTTGTTCATAATCAGAAGACACTGACTATCTTTGATCAACTGGCTAGCCAACTAGAGGCTTGCTAGGGACGGTGTTTTGTCTATGTATCCACACATGTAAATGACTCTTCATTCAATACAATTATAGCATGGATAATAAATGATTATCTTGATACAGGAATTATAATAATAACTATATTTATTATTGCCTCTAGGGCATAATTCCAACATAAGCATACGAGTACTTTGTTCCAAATGTCTGCTAACATAATCATTGAAACTCTGTTGTTTGCCAACAAAGTTGTCAAATTCATCAAAGCATAGGCTAGCAGGTTTATCAAAAGGAATATCACTCTCATCAAACCTACGCAGAGAATTTACTTCTACTACCTGTATCGGGTTATCGAGACCATGGATCTCTTCGATAGGTGGTAGATTTTTGACATCTTCAGATCTAATGCCTTTCTCTTGCATAGATTTCTTGGCTTCCTGCATATCTTCGGGACTGAGGAATAGAATACCTCTTTTCTTCGATGTTGGCTTAGGAGGTGTTTTGGGAATAGTCCAAGCATTATCGTTGATCAAGATGTTGTTCACTAGAGTCTTAGCTTGTTCTACAGTTCGTTCCCTAAAAACACAACCAGCACAACTATCTAGGTGGTCTCTAGAGGCATCGGTAAGTCCGTTATAGAGGATATCAAGTATCTCGTTCTTCTTAAGAGGGTGATCAGGCAAAGCATTCTGTAGCTGGACGAGCCTCCCCCAAGCTTGTGGGAGACTCTCTTCTTTGAGTTGAGCAAAGTTGTATATTTCCTACAAGGCAGCTTGCTTCTTATGGACAGGGAAATATTTCTCATAGAAGTAATAGATCATATCCTGGGGACTACTCACACATCCACGAGCAAGAAAAGTGAACCAGGCTTTAGCGTCATCCTTTAGAGAGAAAGGAAACAACTTAAGGATATAGTAGTGGCGGATCTTCTCCTCACTAGTGAAAAGGGTGGCTATATCGTGTAGTTTGGTAAGATGGGCTACGACCGTTTCAGACTCATAACCATGGAAAGGATCAGATTCGACTAGAGAGATTATCTCAGGATCGACAGAGAATTCATAATCCTTATCGGTGATAAAGATAGGTGAAGTGGCAAACTTCGGGTCGTATTTCATCCTAGCTTTCAGAGATTTTTCCTTCCACTTGAGAAGTAATTTCTCAGCATCATAGGCATCCTTACACGCAAGAAAATCCTCAGCTATCTCTCCCTCCATAACGTAACCCTCGGGTATATCAGGCAATTCATATCTAGGAGAGCTAGATCTAACAGGAGCAAAAGCAGGTTCTATCTCAATAGTATCAGCAGTTTCAGAAGCATCACGAGCATTGGCAGTAACTCTAGCAATATGAGCATCAAGGAAGACCCCTAGTGGCACATCAGGCAAAATAGTATCTCTAGCATCATCAGGCAAAGCAGTATCAAGCATAGCATTTCTAGCATCATCAGGCATAGTATCTCTAGCAGTATCAAGCATAGCATCAGGCATAGTATCAAGCATAGCATCTCTAACAGTAGCATCATAAGCATCATCAAGCACAGGCGACATATCAAGATTTCTAGCAGAAGGTGATGTCGCAAACTTACTCATAACTGAAGGTGAATCAAGTGCAGAGCTAGATGGCAGTTCCTTACCTCCCCTCGTAGTTGAGGGCAAGACTTTGGTTTTTGGATCCTTTAGATTCTTCATAGTGATCAGCAGATATAAATCCTAAGTGACTCACAGAATATAGCAATACCTCCCGGGCAACAGCGCCAGAAAAATGTTGACCCCGTGACAACAGACCTTCCCCGGCGACAGCACCAGAAGAATGCTATTGACGGCCCACCAGCGCGTGGGATCGCAGCAGTTTTCGAGGGTAGAGTATTCGACCCAAATTTGTTGATACGCCAAAAGGAGGTGAGAGGATACTCTCGAGTATTAGAAGCTGAATTTATCAGATTCAACCACACCTGAAAGATTAGTATCTGCAAGCAAAGAGTCAGCAGCAAAGTAGTATGATAACAGCGGTGTCAGAAACGATTTGTTGACGGCAGACTATTCCTAACTGTCGTATCAATGGCGCCAGAAGTTGCCTCGTTGACGGAAATTGTCTGTTCCCGTCAACGACCAGCGAATCAAAATTGTAGCAGGTAGCAGCAGTGTAACGAGTAACAGCAGTGGCAAGGAATACCAGTAGTGACAGCAGAGCAAGACAAGTAACAACAGTAGCAGCAGAGCAAAACAAGTAACAGCAGTAGCAACAGAGCAAGACAAGTAACAACAACAGTATGACAAACTCGTAGGCAATGGGTCGGTGATTCGTTTGGATGATATTCATCATGCAACAGTTATAACATGGAGAGATATGTGCCTAGCTCCCATTCGTCAATGTGATGTAGGCATGCATTCCGTGTGTCGTCATACGTGCTTAGGGAAAAGAACTTGCATGACATCTATTGTCCATCCCTCCCATGGCAGCAGGGTCCAAAAGGATACTACGGGATATTAAGGTTCTCCTTTTAATAAAGAACTGGAACAACACATTAGCACTTGGTGAACACATGAACTCCTCAAACTATGATCATCACCAGGAGTGGTTCCGGTTATTGTCACTCCGGGGTTGCCGGGTCATAACACATAGTAGGTAACTACAACTTGCAAGATCGGATCTAAAACACACATATATTGGTGACAACATAATAATTTCAGATTTGAAATCATGGCACTCGGGCCATAGTGACAATCATTAAGCATGGCAAAGTAGTAGCAACATCAATCTCAGAACATAGTGGATACTAGGGATCAATCCCCGTCAAAACTAACTCGATTACATGATAGATCGCATCCTACTCATCACCACCCAGCGAGCCTACGAATAGATTACTCACGAACGATGAAGAGCTTCATGGAATTGGAGAGGGAAGAAGGTTGATGATGATAGCTGGATGATGCGCGCCCGTGACTGCGAGGAGAAGCTCTGGAGGATCTCCTTCCATGCTGCCGCAGCCGTCTCACAGTTGCTGACCTGGAGAAGGATGTCACGGGAGAGGGACGCGAGCAGGAACATGAGCACATGCTGGTCCTGCGTTACCCAAACCGCATGTTCGGGGTTCCACGTGGCGGTGAGCTCCTTTTTCCCGACGACATCTTTCTCCAAGATGAGCTCGGCGGGGGGGGCCTTGAGGGAACCATGAAGGTAACCCATCATGTCGGCAGCCCGGACATGAGGGAGCACCTGCGCCCTCCAGACAAGGAAGTTTTCCCTGTTGAGTTTCTGGGCGATGGTGTGGCCGAGAGAAGCGATGGAGGGGAGAGCCAAGGCGACGGCGGCGGTAGAGGAGGAATACATAGATGCGATTGGAAGAGTTTAGGCTCTGTATACCATGTCAAAAATATGAGACAATGCTTGCATCTTGCAGGGGCGCTTTGCGTGTTAATATAGGCCACCGACCAGGTTGTTACAAAGATCTACAAGGTTAGTTGTTGGATTGCTATACAAGTTATATCTCCAACAAATAACTTAAACACAATCATATACCGTTTATATTGTACGGATATATGTTGCATCTTTTAACATGGGGTACATCCATTGGAGCTGGAGCCTGGAGGGACAGCCGCCAATCGACGTACTGCCGTTGATGATGGATGCATGGTCTAGTGCGCGGCATTGTTACTGCAAAATCAACGGGATCATGGATGCTCAACCAACGACAAATAAATAGTTCATGGACGGACGACACCTCCCAACGGAAATCAAATCACAGTCTGGACCGAGGAGGATACGTAGTATGTCATGTGCCGTTGCTGAATCTAACGACGACGGCGATGTCAGGTTAAACCCGTCAGTTGCCAGCCGTCATTCTTCAGTTTCGTCAGGCTAACAGCAATAGGATGTTCGTTTCCTTTCCCTTCGTCAGTTAGAGTGTCTGTTAGAGGTTAGTTTTGCTTTCCCTAAAGTTTAGGCCAGGGCCACCATGGAGTGCGCACCGTGGCGAGTAGTCAGGAGCTGCACGACCGAGCCTCACGCAATCGTGGACGTGGGATGGCACGTCGGAATCGGTCATGGGTGATCGTGTGTTAGCGTTTGCTTTCGCGGAGAATAAAGAGGCAGAAAGGCCACAGAGAAAAGTTGCATGTTTTAGCAGCACAAAAATCCTCGTTTTGATCTCAACAAGTGGTATCAGAGCCCGTTTACTTCGATCCAGCGACCATGTCCGCCGATGGACGCGGCAGCGCCCGCTCGCCGGCCAGGTCCCTGACTCCTCCGTCGCTGCGACAGGGAAGGAGTAGGACGAGGCGCAACAGCCGTGCCGTGGTGGTTCAGGAGCGTGTCGTGCGGGAACACGGCGGCGGCTCGTTCGTCTACCCCGAGCCAACGTCGACCAACTACATCGAGTGAGCACTCGTGATGAAGGTCAACCTGAAGGCCCGGGGCCTTTGGGACGCAATCGAGCTGGGATGTGACGTCGAGCGCGAGGACAGCGCGGCCATGGAGGCAATCTTGCGAGCGGTACCTGCGGACATGCACGGAATCCTTGCCGTCAAGTCTTCTGCAAAGGAGGCGTGGGAGGCGATGAAGGTGCTGAGGATGGGCGTCGAGAGGGCGCAACAGGCGACGGCACAGCGCCTTCGCAGCGAATTCGAGTCCATCTCCTTCAAGGACGGGGAATCCGTGGATGCGATTGGCATGCGGATCACGTCTCTCGTCATAAACATGTGCACTGTCGGAGACAACATCGAAGATGCAAAGGTAGTTTCTCCGTGTTGTTTCACGGCGCTACTCACAGGTGGCAATAGCTATCGAGACGCTGCTCGATGTGAGTACCCTCACGATCGAGGAGCTGACGAGGCGACTGTGCTCTGTGGAGGAGCGCTACGGCCTCGACGACGCTGGCGGCTCCAGCTCCGGCACTCTCCTAATGACAGAGGCGGAGTGGGACACGCGACGAAAGAACCTAGAACGCGGCAATGACGACAACCGCGCCAACACCGACAACGGGGGTGGAGGCAACGGTGCCCCCGGATCCAACTCCAGGGGGCGGGGCGGCCGTGGCCGCGGCCGCGGTGGCGGCTCACACAGCGGACCTCGACCCACGGATCAGTGTAGATACTGCAAGAAGTTGGGCCACTGGGCCCGGGACTGCAACAACAGGAAGCGCGAGCAGGCGCATCTGGTGCGGCCTGCCGACGACGACGACGCCGACCCTGCGCTCCTACTGACCTTGGTATGTGCCCTAACGGAGGCCGTGGAGGGACCAACACCACCAACTCCAGCCCCTGAGATCATCATGCTCAACGAAGAACACACCGGCGTGCTGCCCGGGCGTGACGACGAGCGTCACGACATGGCGTGGTTCCTCGACACCGGCGCGAGTAACCACATGACCAGAGATTGCTCACTCTTCGGCGAGCTCGACACCGGCGTCGGAGGGAGCGTGCGATTCGGCGACGGGTCGGTGGTGGACATCTGCGGTCGAGGCACGGTGTTGTTCACGTGCCAAGATGGGCGCCAGCGCGCGCTCACCAGGGTGTACTTCATACCACGCCTACGCTCGAACATAGTGAGCCTCGGGCAGCTGGATGAGATCGGCTGTCGGGTCACCATCGAGCGCGGGGAGCTGCGCGTGCTGGACGCTCACCGTCAACTCCTTGCCAAGGTCCAGCGCAACGGAAACCGCCTCTACATATTGTGCGTCAAGCCAGGGCAGCCACAGTGCACGGCCATATGCTACGACGACGTCTCCTGGCGCTGGCATGCGCGCATGGGGCAACTGAACTTCCAGGCGCTGCAGAAGCTAGCGCGAGAGGAGATGGTGAGAGGGCTCCTGAAGATCGACCACGTCGACGAACTGTGCGATGCCTGCCTCGCCGGCAAGCAGCGGCGGACACCGTTTCCCCAGCAGGCGAAGTGGCGTGCCGACAACCTGCTCGACCTCGTGCACGGTGACTTGTGCGGGGCGATCACGCCGCCCACGCCCGGCGGGAAGAAGTACTTCCTGCTCCTGGTTGATGACCGGAGCAGGTACATGTGGCTAGTACTGCTGGCCTCCAAGGACCAGGCGCAAGCAGCGATCAGGCGGTTCAAGGCGGCAGTCGAAGTAGAGGCGGGGCGGCCCGTGTGTGCACTGCATACGGATCGTGGTGGCGAGTTCACAGCCGCAGTGTTCATGGAATACTGCGCGGAGGAGGGCGTCAAGCGACAGCTCACGACGCCGTTGAAAGTGCATGCTCTGCCCCTAATCGTCTTTTGGTGTTAATGACAACACATACATAGGAAACTAATCCTATTTGTTGAGTGTATCTCAGGATGGCAAGTACTTTAGTAGATTGAGAATTATGTGCCAAAGGCTGTCTGAAAAGATTGGGGATTTATATTTCGAGAAGGCTCGGGATTAATAAAAGATGATGTAGACTAGTCTTTTGGGTTTACTGATATTGAGTATAGGGATACCACAGTATTAAGAGGGGATCACAGGTTTTGCGATGAACTTGCTCATACCACATCTTTACTCTCATATCCAATACCACATACTCTCCACTCTGTTCTCAATTCAAAACAGGTTTGTTGCCTCGGACATCCGGCTCCCTCCGGACGTCCGAGGGCCGGACGAGCGGCTAGCTTCGGAAATCCGCAGCCCTTCACCAGAAGTTTGTAAGTCATATAACTCGGAAATCCGGCTCCCTCCGGACATCCGAGGGCCGGACGTCCGGCCAAGCCCCGGAAATCCGGAAGCCTGTACCAGTAGAAGTTGAGTTCTATAACTCGGAAATCCGGCTCCCTCCGGACGTCCGAGCGCCGGACGTCCGACTCCCGTCGGAAATCCGGAACCTACCACCAGTAGAAGTTGAGCTGTATAACTCGGATTTCCGGTCCTCTCCGGACGTCCGGACGCTGATAAATTCAACATAGGTTCAGTCGTATATACAGGCCTCGGACGACCGACCCCTGTCGGACGTCCAACCCCTCGCGGACGCCCGGACTTCCGGCAACTGTCAGACGTCCGGACCGTGTGTGACTTAAAGCACCTCCAACGGCTGGATTTCACTCTCCACTATATATACTCTTCTCCCACCTCGTGAAAAGTTGTTCAACACAGCTAGAATACACCCAAGAACACCTTTCCTCTCACTCACTCTTGTCTACACCAAATCCTAGATCCCAAGAGCATTTGTGAGTCCCTTTGAGTGTTGTTCCAATCAAAAGAAAGATCGTCTCCCTCTCCTCCTTCCCACCAAAGTGATTTGTGATTTGAGTAAGTTTTGAGCAATCCCCGTGATCTTGTTACTCTTGGATGTTGGAGACTCCTAGGCGGTAGGAGTCTTCGGAGAGGAATCAAACCATTGTGATATCCCCCGGAAAGTTTGTGAAGGTTTGGAAGCCACCTCAAGGCTTACCACTAGTGGTTGAGAAACGCCTTCGTGGAGTTATCTCAAAGGGAGAATAGGGTGAGCCTTCGTGGCCATGGTCCAAATAAGACTAGCATCACTAACCACTGGGACAACCACGTCCCCGAGGGCCTCAGGGGCCCATGTGCACGGTACTTCATTTGGCCAACCACCTCCGGAGAGGAACCAAACCAGTGTTCCATGGCTTTATGCTAGATCTCAAATTGAGAAACCTAAGTACAATCCTGGAGGAAAACCTCCCTTGCTTGATGACAATTCCGATTTTGCTTTGTGGAGAGTTGGTATGCAGGATTATCTTAGGTACGCCAATGATGAGATGTTGGACGTCCTCGAGCATGGGTATAATCCTGTAGATCCAAGGTGCCTCACGCCCAGAGAAACTTATGACAAGCATCTCAATGACACTGCGATCATGTGCATAATAAAAAGAATGAATGACAAGCAACGAAGACCATACATTCACATCACAAGTGCCAAGGAACTGTGGGATAGCATCATAAGGACCAAGACCGGTACCTCCACTCTTCGGCTTGCTCAATATGTAATTGCCAAGGGGCAATTACAGAATTTCTGTATGGAAAAGGGTGAATCTCTCAAGCAACTACTAGAACGGCTCATGACTCTCGCCGCAGACATTGAGTCATGTGACTGTGACAAGACGCAAGATGGCTTCAATCTGACCAAGAGATTTCTTGTGGACAAGTTACTTCATGCTCTTGCTCCGTATCACCATCAAATGGTATGGGACATGAGGCAGCATCATGGGTTCAAAGAAATGACTCCGGATGACATCATATCCACCTTCCAATTATTTGAAGAGTCAAAGGCAAATGCAACAAAACACCTTGCCATGCATGGCACTTCAACATCAAAGATCAATCTTGCTTTGAAAGCCAAGCATGAATGTGACGAAGAAGAAAGTGAAGAAGAAGAGGGTGATGATGATTGCGAAGATGGTTATGATGTTGACTCTGATGAAAGCCCATCTTATGAGGACATTGCTCTCTTTGTAAAGACGTTCAGTGCAGGAAAGTTCAAGGGAAGATTCCCAAAGAAGAAGGTGAGGAAATGCTATAACTGTGAGGAAACCAACCACTTCTCCAATGACTGTCCTTATGAGAAAAGAGAAGACAAACCAAGATTTCCAAAGACCTTTGTAAAGAAGAAGTTGCCAAACCCTATGAACTCCAAGTTCAAGAGGACAGATGGAAGAGCAATGGTTGCACAAGAAGAACCAGATCCAGAAGATGTTGGTGGAGTTGCCGGAGTAGCTCAGGATACACAAAGCACCTTGAGGCTAGTCAACAAAAGTGGTGATGTTGTTCACTACAACTATATGAAGGACTACAAGGGCAACGCTCACAAGTGTTTGATGGCAAAGACTGCCATGGGAGATGAGGAAGACCAAAGCTCCCATGATAAGGTTAAGGTAACTCCACGGTTAAACTCTTTCAGTCTAGCTTCTACTCCATCTCATGAGTATCTTGATGTGGAAGATCACTATGAGGATAATGACTTAGATCATCCCATGTTTGCTAAAATAAACAAATTTATGTGCTCTCTTAAAGGAAATGAAAGGATCGATATGGTTGGCTAGAGGGGGGGTGAATAGACAACGACCACTTTTTAATTAATCTTAGCAAGTTAAGGTAAACACCATACGGGTTCACAAATAATACGACAATGAGGTGAACCCTATAGAAGCTAACAACGAGAGCTATTAAGACAAGTAAGATATAGTCACAAGCATAAGCAAATACAAAGTAAAGGATAGAGATAACCACAAGTGGAACCGATGGAGACGAGGATGTGTTACCGAAGTTCCTTCCTTTGACAGGAAGTACGTCTCCGTTGGAGCGGTGTGGAGGCACAATGCTCCCCAAAAAGCCACTAAGGCCACCGTATTCTCCTCACGCCCTCGCACGATGCAAGGTACCGTGATTCCACTATAGGTGCCCTTGAAGGCGGCGACCGAACCTTTACAAACAAGGTTGGGGCAACTCCACACAAAGCTTGGAGGCTCCCAACTAGACCACGAAGCTTCACCATAATGGAATATGGCTTCGAGGTGACCTCAGCCGTCTAGGATGCTCAAGCACCCAAGAGTAACAGGATCCGCAAGGGATTGGTGGGGAATCAACTTTTCTCTTGGTGGAAGTGTGGATCTAGGCCTTCTCAACCAATCCCTAAAGAATCAACAAGTTTGATTGGCTAGGGAGAGAGATCGGGCACTTTTGAGCTTGGGGCGCAACAATGGAGCTTAGAGAGGTACGAGATAGGGTTCCTCAGCTAGAAGAACCCTTTATATAGTGGGGGGGGAATCAGACCGTTTTCCCACTCTCTGCCCGAGCTCCAGCGGTACTACCGCTAGCTGCAGCGGTACTACCGCTGGCACTCCAGCGGTACTACCGCTGATCAGGGGCGGTACTATCGCCGCCTGGCGGTACTACCGCTGGATGCAGCGGTACTACCGCTGGGCCCTTGGTAGTGCAAAAGCACTACTACCGCCAAGAAAGTCTTCGCAAAAAGGTCCGTCCACGAACAACCGCTAGGCAAGCGGTACTAAGCTCCTGGAGCGGTACTACCGCTGACCAGGGGCGGTACTACCGCCAGCTAGCGGTACTACCGCTGGCTGCAGCAGTACTACCGCTAGCAATCCAGCGGTACTACCGCTAGAGCCAGCGGTACTACCGCTGGGGACCATTTTGCAAAGAGGCGAGAAACAAAGTGGCGGGGGCCACTCCAAAGATGAAGGAAAGGGAGAATGTGAAGTGTGCGCGTGCAAAGATAGATTCCACCCAAACCTTTCCACTACGGATCCCCTCTTAATAGTACGGCTTTCCTATGACTCAAATAAAGAGAATCGTAGAGAGCGTCGTGCTTCCGTTCCATGAATGAGGAGACGTGTCGTCTTGTGCCGTTGACGTGTGTTATCTGAAACCTTAACACACACGGTTAGTCCTTTACGGTACTATCATCAATCACCAAAATTACTTAGGGATAAACTATGCCCCAACAATCTCCCCCTTTTTGGTGAATTGATGACAATACCGGATTTGCACAGAGAATAATATGAGAACAAAAAGATAGAGATATATGACAATACGGGGCATATGACTCAGAACATATGATGGAAATAAATCTCACATAAGTTCATGTCTCACAAATGATAGCAAACTAGAAGCAAACCACACAAAAGAAAGCAAAGCAAAGTTCGACTATGAAAGCAAATCCAGCTCCTAGACTCTCTCCCCCTTTGGCACAAGACACCAAAAAGGGGCACACCTAATGCCACAGGTAGCTACTCATCATCCTCAGCATCGGCAGACTCGTCGGTACCCTCCTGATCGTCCTGCTCCTCTTCCTCCCCATCGCCAGACCACTGGTATCCTTGAGCCTGCATCCAAGTAGCCTCTGGAGTGATGTCATCCTCTGATCCGCTGGAGATGTCCACATCAAGAGTCCTGAGAACCCGCTTGTGCCTCTGGCGGCTCTCCTTCTGAGCCACGTGCGTCTGGTACTGACCCTTAGCCTGCATACAGAATAGAGTCTTCATCTTATCCTGCAGTTTGATGGCCCAAGATGGCATGGCAGAAGAGCGGCGGGACTGAGAGGCGGTTCCTCTGTCAACAGCAGTCTCTGTGTCAGTATCCATGTGTTGAGAGGAAGTTGATGGGTTGGCCCATTTGTCCTTGACGCGAAGCTTGATCGGGTCATGCACAATGTAGTCAGACTGAGCGTAGAGCACCTCCTCCGGAAAAGCCTCTTGCCACTTATGGCGAATATATGCGAACAGATAAGGTCCGTAGATGGGAACCTTACGCATGATGATGCAGTTCCAGAGCTCCGTGAACATCACATCAGAAATATCCAGAGGGGCAGACTCCTTAGACATAGCCTCCTCACAAAGCAGCAACATCTCAGCCAAGGAGCCATGAACCTCGTCGAAGTTACCAATGCGAGGGAAGAGGGTGTTGCGAAGGATCCGATGCATGATGTGCAGATGCTTGGGGAGCACACCCTTCCTCACATAGAGTTTCTGCAATCTGTCCTTTGCAGGGGGCCTATCGGTGGGGGCTGCAGCATGAGGACGCAGCCCAAGTGGAGTGTCAGCTCCCTGGAAGTCAATGTTGAGGAATTGCATGAACTCACGCCAGGTACCGGTCATCTTCTGAGTCCCAGTCATCCACACCATAGAGCGCTCTGCATCAGGAGAGAAGTGGACCGTGACATAGAACTGAGCAACAGCAGTGGGATCAAAATCTGTCTTGTAAGTGATGATGTCCTTGATGCCCAGTTTGTCAATCACAGAGAGGGCATCACAAAAATAGTCCAGTTTCTGCTGAAGATGAGCTAGGTCAATCCACTGAACGGAGACATAGTTTTTCTTGAAATGCGCGACAACATCACGGTAGATCCTGCACTGATCCCTTGCCCAGACATGGTCAACATCCTTGATCACATCCCTCTCGTTGAGATAGTGGTTCTAAGTGCGAAACTGCAGAAAGTCCTTGGGGGACATTGTTCGGACATTGACCCTCTTATCCTTGTGCGCGACCTTCTTGAAGTACTTCTTTTTGGGTTGCAGACCTGAGGTGGCAGACCCCTCGGGAGCCTCTTGGTTGCGATACTGCTTTGACTGTGTGTCCCGTGGGGGGTTCGAACGGCGAGAACTACCTGTGACACAGAACACACAACGAAAAGAGGCGACAAAAAAAATCAAGGCAATGAATCTTGAAAACGCAGAAAAAATAAACACTCATTGCTAAGCACATAAAAAGAATACACAGTGAATGCTCCTGGCGGTAGTACCGCTACCCCTGGCGGTAGTACCGCTGGGGGTCCTAGCAGTAGTACCGCTACCCCTGGCGGTAGTACCGCTGGGGGTCCTAGCGGTAGTACCGCTGGGGGTCATAGCGGTAGTACCGCTACCCCTGGCGGTAGTACCGCTCGGGTTTGACTTTCAGATCTGACAGATAAAACTCGTTACGAGGGCATGGGCTGTATATGAACACTAAGAACTACACCCCAGCCCTACTTTACATGAGGATCACTAGTAACACCGAAATAAGTACATGCCTAGGCCAGAGAAAGCAAGTTTTAGATCTAATCCAACTATAGTTCAAGTGCTAGATCTAAAACAAGTAAATCCTAGGGCCTGGCAACATAATCAACAACAATCCATAGGACCTACACTCCCCTCAAATATCTCCTTCATGCCATCCAAGAACTAGCCACAAGATCAAAGACATGGATCCAATCCCCAATGCTCCTATCCCTAGAACAAGAACATCAACCAAATAGAAGAAGGGAGGAGCTTTACCGGGATTCATGGCTCTTGGAGGAGGAAGGAGAGGTGGAGCAACCCTTCCAATCCAACGGGGAGAAGGAGCTCCACGAAACGAGATCCAAACAGGGAGATTTTGGGCTAGGGGAGGGAGGAGCCGCGAGGAAGAAGAAACAGGCAGAGAAAAACGGGCTCCCCCTCCTTTATATAGCCCAAGGGGTACGGGCCAGCGGTAGTACCCCTGAGGACCTACCGCATCTGGCGGTACTACCGCCAGGTAGCGGTACTACCGCTAGGGTCCTGGCGGTAGTACCGCTCCCCCTTGAGACAGCCCTAAAAATTTCCTAGCCGGTTGTGTTAGATGGGAATCCTGGCGGTAGTACCGCCATACCTGGCGGTAGTACCGCTGGGGTCCTAGCGGTAGTACCGCTACCCCTGGTGGTAGTACCTCTGGGGTCCTGGCGGTAGTACCGCTACCCCTGGCGATAGTACCGCTGGGGTCCTCGCGGTGGTACCGCTGCAAATGTCACAACGCGGCTAAGGATAAGAGAGGAACTTGGGCACATGACAAGTAAGTAAAAAATGAGATAGCACCTAGAACAATGTACTGACTTGTCATTGTATCTCCTTTCTTCTATACAAAAGAAAGGATGGAGGGGCGGTGGCCGAGGCCACCTATGTTTGAGACAATGGTATGACACCGCGAAGAATTATCCTTGGGTTCATGACCAGTGCTCGTCTTTGAAGCACAAGTGTCATTTGACAATGGCTAAAGTGAAAGACTAAATTGATTTATGGATAATGGGGGAGGGAAAGTTCATTGAGAGAACAACACTCCCCCTATATCCATGCCTACATCTAGACCAAGATGGAATGCAAAGTGAGGTGCAATATGCCTAGTTTCAATCCACATTAATTGAATCAATGATATTTAGCTCATGCCTTAACTCCCGGAACCTTGCTTCATCTAGAGGCTTAGTGAAAATATCTGCAAGTTGCTCTTCAGTGTGGATGAAGTGAACCTCAATATCACCTAGCTTGATATGTTCACGAATGAAGTGATGACGAATATCAATATGTTTGGTTTTTCTATGTTGCACTGGGTTGAGGGAAATCTTGATAGCCTTTGATTGTCACATAGAAGAGGCACTTTGTCACAAGTGACACCATAATCCTTTAAAGTCTGCCTCATCCATAGCAATTGTGCACAACAACTTGCAGCTGCCACATACTCAGCTTCGGTGGATGATAAGGAGACACAATTCTGCTTCTTTGAAGACCAACTTACCAAAGAGCGGCCAAGGAATTGGCATCCTCCAGACGTTGACTTCCTCTCTACACAATCTCCTGCCCAATCTGAGTCAGAATAGCCAACTAGATTGAAGTTTGCTCCTTTGGGATACCAGAGGCCAAAGTTTGGGGTATGAGCCAAATATCGAAAGATTCGCTTAACAGCCATGTAATGACTTTCTTTTGGTGCGGATTGAAACCGTGCGCATATCCCTACACTCAACATAATATCCGGTCTAGATGCACAAAGGTAAAGGAGGGATCCAATCATGGAGCGGTATACCTTTTGATCCACTGCTTTACCATTGGGATCACTGTCAAGCTTGCATCTTGTTGGCATGGGGAACTTGACCGGTTTGACATCTTCGAGTTCGAACCGTTTGAGCATGTCTTGAGTGTACTTGGCTTGTTTGATGAATGTCCCTTCTAGACCTTGTCTAATCTCGAACCCGAGGAAGAACTTCAACTCTCCCATCATGGACATCTCAAACTTCTCAGTCATTAGTGCAGCAAATTCTTCATTGAATGAAATGTTAGGAGAGCCAAAGATAATATCATCAACATATAGTTGGCATATGAAAAAATCCCCTTTAACCCTCTTAGTAAAAAGAGTGGGATCTATCTTCCCAATTTCAAACCCACGATCTTGTAACAACTCAGTAAGATACTCATACCACGCGCGTGGGGCTTGTTTAAGGCCATAGAGTGCCTTATTAAGTTTGTACACATGATTGGGGAGCTTGGGATGTTCGAATCCCGGGGGTTGTTTGACATAGACCAACTCATTCAAAGGACCATTAAGAAAGGCACTTTTCACACCCATTTGCTATAATTTGAAGTTATGATGAGAAGCAAATGCAAGTAACATGCGAATAGATTCTAGACGAGCAACAGGGGCAAAGGTTTCACCGTAGTCGATACCCTCGACTTGGGAGTAGCCTTGAGCCACCAATCTTGCCTTGTTTCGAATCACAATTCCATTGGCATCTTGCTTGTTCTTGAATATCCATTTGGTCCCGATGACATTATGTTCCTCCGTTGGCCGAGGCACTAAATCCCAGACTTGGTTGCACTCGAAGTTGTTAAGTTCTTCATGCATGGCCATAAGCCAATCCTCATCATCGAGCGCTTCATGTACCTGTTGAGGTTCACAATACGAGACAAATGCGTGATGCTCACAATAATTCCAAAGCTGTTGACGGGTGGATACTCCCCTTTTTAAACTGCCAAGTACATTCTTCATAAGATGTGACTTGACTCTCAGCTTGTTCGCATTCTTGGCTTCTCGACGCTCCAAGAGTTCTTCATTAGATAACAGGGGAGCATCGACTTGTTTCCTTTGCTTGCCCTTGCGTCTTGAGCCGGTTGTTGGAGCTCCAGACGGGAATTGTGAGACAGTCTCCTGATCATCTTGTCCTTCGACTTGAGCAGGTTCACTAGTTTGTTCTTGTATTAGTGGTTGCTCTTGATCTTGATCTTGTGCTTCTACTTGGTCTGAATCTCGGGGTTGCACTTGATCTTGATCATGAGCCGGTTCGGAGTCTTGGGGTAGTGCTTGAATATCATGGGACACATCACCATTGTTGGGCAATTGATCTTGACCTTGAGCTTGTTCAACTTGTTGAGAGTCTTCTCTTTGTTCATCGGAAGCGTGTGGGGCTTGTGGGGGTGATGGCTCCACTTGAGTAGAGCATTGTCCTTCTCCTTCGGCCACAAGGGGTTCCTCAATGGGGAGTATTTGACCAATCCCCATTCTTCTTATGGCTTGGGGAGGAATTTCATCACCTACATCACAAAGACCACTTTGCTCCACTTGGGAGCCATTATTTTCATCAAACTCTACGTTACACGTCTCCTCAATTAGTCTGGTGGACTTGTTGAGGACACGGTAAGCATGAGAGTTTGTAGCATAACCAACAAAGATACCCTCATGTGCTCTAGAATCAAATTTAGCTAACCGTGCTCCTTTTTTGAGAATGAAACACTTACAACCGAATACCCGGAAGTACTTGAGATTGGGTTTGTTTCCAGTTAGAATCTCATACGGAGTCTTGTTCAAGCCTTTGCGGATGTAGAGCCGATTGTATGCATGACATGCTGTGTTGATGGCCTCTGCCCAGAAGTTATATGGAGATTTGAATTCTGCCATCATTGTCCTTGCAGCGTCTATCAAGGTCCGGTTCTTCCTTTCTGCCACGCCGTTTTGCTGAGGGTATATGGTGCAGAATATTGGTGCTTTATTCCCTCATCACCTAGAAACTCATCTAAGGTGTAGTTCTTGAACTCGGTGCCGTTGTCACTCCTAATCATCAAGATCTTTGCTTCATGTTGACGTTGCGCTTCATTAGCAAAGTTGATGACCATTTGTTGAGTTTCACTCTTCCTTTTAAAGAAATATACCCAGGTATATCTTGAGTAGTCGTCAACAAACACTAAGCAATATTTTCTGCCTCCAAGACTATCAAATGATGGAGGACCAAACAGATCCATATGGAGAAGTTCCAATGGCCTCTTAGTGTAGATAAGAGTCGTTGGACGATGAGCAGTTTCATGAATCTTTCCTTCAATGCAAGCACTGCAAACACGATCTTTAGCAAAGCTCACATTTGTTAGTCCACGAACATGGTCCCCTGTCAGAAGACTTTGCAAAGATCTCATATTGACATGAGCTAAACGGCGATGCCAAAGCCAGCCCACGCCAGCTTTAGCCATTAAACATGTCGCAGTCTTAGTCAGTCGCTTTGAGAAGTTCACCACATAAAGACCATTTTCGACATGTCCAACATAGGCTACTTTAAGAGTCTTGCTCCTTAGGAGGACCACAGTGTCAATATTAAAGAATGTGGAAAAACCCATAATTGCAAGTTGACGAACCGAAAGTAAATTGTAGGCAAGTGACTCAACAAGCACGACCTTCTCAATAGATAAATCTTGAGAGACGACCACCTTACCAAATCCCAATACCTTTGAAGAGGATGCATCGGCGAATTGGACATGGGTGGGCATAGATGAAGAAGGATGCACATCCACCACTAAGTCCTTGCTTCCGGTCATATGATTTGTTGCTCCACTATCAAGCAACCATGACACCCCACCGGAAGAAAACTCCTGCAATAGATCAAGGCTTGGTTTTAGGTACCCATTTTTAATGGGTCCTTTCATGTTAGAGACAAGGGTCTTAGGAACCCAGATAGCCCATTTAATATCTTCATCGTAGGAACCAACAAATCTGGCATAAACATGCCCATCACTAGCACAACAGAAAACATAAGAAGAATTGAGTTTGTCGGCTGTGTTAGTAGGAACGGTTTTGCCCTTCTTGGGGTTCCCATAGTCCACCTTGTTCCTGTTCACCTTCTGAGTCCCCTCACCCTCTTTGACAAACATGTCCATGAGGGTCAGAGATCGTTTGTTCTTGTTCTTCCTTTTACCTTTTGACTTGGAGGTAAGCCCAAGTCCTTCCTTTCCTACAACACCCTTTTGAGTGCTCAAAAGATCGTTCAGACTCTTCTCACCTTGTATGCATGCCACAAGGCCCTTCTCAAGTTTCTCCTTTAACTTGGCATTTTCCTCCACAAGATGAACATGCTCACAACAGGAGTTAGTTGCACAAGTATTATCAATTAACACAAAGGGAGGACAAGTAGAGATCTCCTTGGTAAGCTTTGCTTGGAGTTGATCATGAGACTCTTTCAGAGATAAATGAGCACCTTTCAAGGCTTTGTGGGCCTTGTCAAGTATGTCAAACTCCTCTTTGAGTCTGTCATGGCCAACCCCAAGAGCATACTTTTCAGATTTAAGCATGCGAGTAAGAACAACATCATGATCTAGTTTCTTTTGCATTTTAGAGCAGTCATCGTGATATGACTCTTCAAGAGCCAAATGAAGAGTGCGCTCTTCTTCTACAGCACTAGATAATTCGGCAATTTCATCGGCATAGTCACGACTATGTCACTGAAGCTCGGAGATGGTCTCCTCATGAGACTCAATGAAGTCAGTGGCCTCACCCAGTTATTCCAAGAGAGCAACAAAGTGCTTCTTGGGTTCTCCCTTAATAGTGCAGAGAAACTTATCAAGATCATGCTCATTAAGTTCCCCAACATCACTATCTTCAACACAATTTAACAATGAAGGAGAAGAAGCAATGTTGGTCTTAATGATGGGAGTTACCTGATTGATACCTTTTGCCATGAAGCACTTGGTGATGTGGTTCTCGTTGGGGGTGTTGAAGAGAGACACCTTCAGGGAAGAGGTAGTGGCAATAGCAACAGTTGCCGTTGCCACTGTATCATCATCATCACCATCATCATCGGAAGGATACTCTTCCAGGGCCACCATCCCTTTTGGGTGAGGTTTCTTCACGAAGTTGTTCTTGATTGGAAATGATTTGGTTTTGTCTTTGCGAATGAGCTTGCCTCCGTTGTCTTCCCTTTTCCCATAGGGACATTCTGCCACGAAGTGACTCACGTTGCCACAGTTATAACATGTCCTTACTCGTTGTTTGGGTTTGAATCCACTCGAGTTGCTCTTGGTGAAGGTGGGTCTTGAGTTCCTTTTATTGCCCCAGAATCGCCTTGATGCAAGAGCCATGTGCTCATGATAGGCATACTTTGTGTCTTCAGGGCAGCTCTCCTCTTCCTCATCTTCTTCTTCTTCTTCAAGCATTGCTCTTGCTTTCAACGCAAGGTTGGGTGAAGTTGTCTTTGATCGAACACGAGCAAGTGCATTGTCAGCTGTTTCGTTCATGATTGGCATTGCAGTGAACTCATCCAACACCTCACTGGAAGACAAGGAGTGGAAGTCTGGCCGCTGACGAATGACAGATGACATGGCTTTGTTGAAAGGCATGATGGCTTTGAGGAACTTGCGCTTGACCCATGTATCATCCACATCCTTACTCCCATGATCCTTTAGCGCCACAGCAATAGCAGTCACCCTCCGATAGAGATCACGAGGGTCCTCGTCTTCCTTCATCACAAACTCATCGGCCTTAGCAAGTATCACTTCATAGTTGGATCGTTGAATGCTTGAGCTTCCCTTGTACAACACCATAATATGTTCCCAACAATCCTTGGCCAATGTGAAGGGACGTAAGTGGGGAAGATCTTCAGGTGGCACAGCAGACTGGAGAATAAACAACGCAGAGTGATTATATTGATTGTCTGCATCTTCTCTTGGAGTGAGGTTGCTTGGGTCATGGGGATAATATCCTTGCTCGATAATTCTCCACAAGTTTGTTGAGCTGTGATTCAAATGAGACTTAATAGAAAATACCCAGTTAGCAAAGTCACCTTTCACAAGCTTAGGAGGAGGACCAACAGGATTAAGACGAGGTGCGGGAACGGATCCTCCATAGACCATGGGGGGTGGAACTGAGGCATATGTTCCAGTCCCATCCTTTTCGTGAGATGAAGCAGGTCGCATACCTTTAGCCGCTTCCTTAGAGGGGTTGGTCTTCGAATCGGTGATGGTGGGTTTAACCACTAAAGCCGGTTCGGGTGAACTTTTAAGACCCTCAATTAACTCTTTAAGCATGGTCTTGACTTCGTTCGTCAAGGACGTCTTGAGGGCTGCCATAGCCGTATTCAAGTCGTCCCTTGTGACCGAAGTCAAGTCCATGTCCTCGGGTTGCCCATGGTTAACTTCCTCTCCGCCTTCCATACTCTTCGGGTGGTTAAACCCTTAATAAAGAGACGTGGCTCTGATACCAATTGAAAGGATCGATATGGTTGGCTAGAGGGGGGGTGAATAGACAACGACCACTTTTTAATTAATCTTAGCAAGTTAAGGTAAACACCATACGGGTTCACAAATAATACGACAATGAGGTGAACCCTATAGAAGCTAACAACGAGAGCTATTAAGACAAGTAAGATATAGTCACAAGCATAAGCAAATACAAAGTAAAGGATAGAGATAACCACAAGTAGAACCGATGGAGACGAGGATGTGTTACCGAAGTTCCTTCCTTTGACAGGAATTACGTCTCCGTTGGAGCGGTGTGGAGGCACAATGCTCCCCAAAAAGCCACTAAGGCCACCGTATTCTCCTCACGCCCTCGCACGATGCAAGGTACCGTGATTCCACTATAGGTGCCCTTGAAGGCGGCGACCGAACCTTTACAAACAAGGTTGGGGCAACTCCACACAAAGCTTGGAGGCTCCCAACTAGACCACGAAGCTTCACCACAATAGAATATGGCTTCGAGGTGACCTCAACCGTCTAGGATGCTCAAACACCCAAGAGTAACAAGATCCGCAAGGGATTGGTGGGGGAATCAACTTTTCTCTTGGTGGAAGTGTGGATCTAGGCCTTCTCAACCAATCCCTAAAGAATCAACAAGTTTGATTGGCTAGGGAGAGAGATCGGGCACTTTTGAGCTTGGGCGCAACAATGGAGCTTAGAGAGGTAAGAGATAGGGTTCCTCAGCTAGAAGAACCCTTTATATAGTGGGGGGGAATATCAGACCGTTTTCCCACTCTCTGCCCGAGCTCCAGCGATACTACCGCTGGCACTCCACCGGTACTACCGCTGCCTGGCGGTACTACCGCTGGATGCAGCGGTACTACCGCTGGGCCCTTGCTAGTGCAAAAGCACTACTACCGCCAAGAAAGTCTTCGCAAAAAGGTCCGTCCACGAACAACTGCTAGACAAGCGGTACTAAGCTCCTGGAGCGGTACTACCGCTGACCAGGGGCGGTACTACCGCCAGCTAGCGGTACTACCACTAGCAATCCAGCGGTACTACCGCTAGAGCCAGCGGTACTACCGCTGGGGACCATTTTGCAAAGAGGCGAGAAACAAAGTGGCGGGGGCCGCTCCAAAGATGAAGGAAAGGGAGAATGTGAAGTGTGCGCGTGCAAAGATAGATTCCACCCAAACCTTTCCACTACGGATCCCCTCTTAATAGTACGACTTTCCTATGACTCAAATAAAGAGAATCATAGAGAGCGCCGTGCTTCCGTTCCATGAATGAGGAGACGTGTCGTCTTGTGCCGTTGATGTGTGTTATCTGAAACCTTAACACACACGGTTAGTCCTTTACGGTACTGTCATCAATCACCAAAATTACTTAGGCATAAACTATGCCCCAACAGGAAAGAAGCTCACTATGTTTCGCATACTTATGAAAATGGTGAGTAAGCACACCAATACCATCAAGGAACTCGAAACCCTCGTCACTGAGGAGAAGGAAACAAATGAACTCTTTGAGCAGAAAGTCCTGTATGAGGAAGCACAAAATGATGCACTATGTTCAAAAGTAGGTGAAAACCTTGATAAACATGCTAATGATCTTGCCTCCTTGAAAAAGGCTGAATCTGTGTGCAAAGAATTACTAAATGATAAAGACCGACTTGTGAACTCTCATGCTTCCCTTTCTAAGGACTGTGAGCGTCTATCCTTGTCTCTCAAAGACAAGGAAGAGAAACTCACTGTTCTTACAAAGAGCTTTGAGGCACTTAAGGTCACTTATCTTGACACTCTAGCTAAGGCCTACTCCTCACCTATTATCAATGTTGATACCTGCACTACTAACTCTAGTAGTGAACTGACATCTATCCTTGAGGAAAACTGTTCGTTAAAGGCACAACTAGATAGAGGTCTCAGGACATGTGCACAAGGACAAAAGACTCTCAATGAGATCTTAAGTCGACACAATGGAGGTTTCGCCAAGGAAGGGCTTGGGTTCAACCCAAGCACTGCCAAGAAAAGTGCATCTCCTCTCAAGTGTACCACTCCGCTTAAAGAAATATTTGTACGGGAGGGACACACGGAGAAAGGTAAGGTTGTGAGTGGATCGGCCACTAGGGGTTCGTCTACTCACAACAAGACAACCGAATTCATGCCTCCATCCTATGTACTACGCAAATCAAAGGAAGGAGAGATCTATGCTAAATTCGTTGGTCCCCGTAATGCATTTCGATTTTATGCTATTTGGGTCCCTAAGACTCTTGTAACTAATGTGAAAGGCCCCATGACAAAATGGGTACCTCAAACCAAGTCTTAATTCGTTACAGGTTGTTTTCTCCGGAGGAGCCAAATGGGTGATCAACAGTGGATGCACCAATCATATGACCGGATATAGTAACTTGCTCTATGACTTCATGCAAGCCATTCGACCATACATGAGCATTGTATTTGGTGGAGGGTCGAAAGGGCAGGTAATTGGGTTGGGCAAGGTGGCAATCACTAACGACATGTCTATTGCAAATGTCATGCTTGTCCAATCCCTTCAATATCATTTACTTTCAGTTCGCCAATTGGCTTCCGTCGGTTATGACACATTATTTGGACTAACGGATGTGAAAGTCTTTAAGAGAGACACTCTTGAAGTGGCCTTTGTTGGAGAGTTGGATGGCAACCTTTACACGGTTGATTTCTCGAAAGAGAGCACCTTCCATACAACGTGTCTAATGCCCAAGGCCGACATGGGATGGCTGTGGCATCGCCGGCTCACCCATGTTGGCATGAAAAATCTTCAAAATCTCTTAAACGGCAGTCACATCCTTGGACTAACAAATGTATCTTTTAAGAAAGATCGTGTGTGCAGTGCATGCATAGCTGGGAAACAACATCAATCAGGACATCCACCCAAGAACATTGTATCCACTTCGAGGCCGTTAGAGCTCCTTCATGTGGATCTGTTTGGGCCTCCTTCATGGGCAAGTCTTGGAGGGAAAAAGTATGGCCTAGTCATTGTTGATGATTACTCAAGATATACATGGGTGTTCTTTCTCAAGTCCAAGGACGAGACGAAGATCACCTTCATTGACTTTGCCAAACAAGCCCAGCGCAAGTTTGACAAGGACATCAAGGAAGTAAGAAGTGATAATGGCTCTGAGTTCAAGAACTACACCCTAGAAGAATTTCTTAGTGAGGAGGGAATTGAACATCAGTATTCCGCACCTTACACCCCTCAACAAAATGGTGTGGCAGAGAGGAAGAACCGGACACTTGTGGAAATGGCAAGGTCCATGTTAGACGAATACAAGTCACCACATAGTTTTTGGGCTGAGGCCGTCAACACAGCATGTCATGCATCAAACCGGCTCTTCCTCCGATCAATATTGGAAAAGACTCCATATGATCTCCTAACTGGGAACAAGCCCAATGTTAAGTACTTTCGTGTGTTTGGATGCAAATGTTTCATCCTCAACAAACGGGAACGGTTAGGAAAATTTCAATCCAAAACAACTGAAGGGATTTTTGTTGGCTATGGGTCAAACTCTCACGCCTACATAGTCTACAACAAATCCACTGGATGTGTTATAGAAACCTGTGACGTGACGTTTGATGAATTTAACCGCTCCCATGGGGAGCAAGTTGATCTAGATGATGCAGGTGAAGAAGACTCCCCACAAGATATCTTAAACATGGGTGTAGGTGCACTTCTTCCCATGGAACAAAGACCCCATGATGATGATGAAGATGATGAGAGTATCTCTCATCCTCAAGACAGTTCACTGCCCGTACCTCCACAAGATATTAGCACACACATCATGCCAGATGTTGAGGATCAAGTGGGAGAACATGTCTCTCACCCTGATGACACTCAAGAACAAGTTGATCTTCAAGAGGTAGACCAAAGTATGGGTATGTTTGATGATGAACCTCAACAGGTGCAACGCGAAGAGGAATATCTTCCGCCGCACATAAATAATCCATATGTTGAGGACGTTGATGATGGAAACGAAGTCGAACCTCGTGAAACCTTGACCTCCATCATGCCACGTGTGGCCGGTCGTGTTGATATTGATCAAATCCTCACAGGCGTGTCGGAATGTAGAGTGACTCGTAAACAATTAACAAACTTTTGTGCTCACTTTTCATTTGTCTCTAGTGCCGTGCCACACAGGGTTCAGGATGCATTGTGTGACAATGACTGGCTACTTGTTATGCAAGAGGACCTAAACAGTTTTACACGCAACGAAGTATGGTCATTGGTAGAACGACCAACTGAGGAACATAATGTCATTGGAACTAAATGGATTTTCAAGAACAAGGAAGATGAGAACGGGACTGTCCTACGCAACAAGGCAAGGTTAGTAGCACGGGGGTACTCCCAAGTTGAAGGTTCGGACTTTGGTGAAACTTTCGCCCCTGTTGCTCGTCTTGAGTCCATTCGCATTTTATTGGCCTATGTTGCTTTCAATGGTTTTACTTTGCATCAAATGGATGTGAAAAGTGCTTTTCTTAACGGTCCTCTACAAGAAGAGGTATATGTATCACAACCACCTGGATTTGTTGACCCTCATCACAAAGACCATGTATATAAACTTCATAAGGCTCTGTATGGTCTTAAACAAGCACCCCGTGCTTGGTACGATCATCTTAAGAAGTTCCTACTCGATGATGGCTTTGTGGTGGGGGTGATCGATCCCACTCTTTTTACTAAGAGGGAAAATGGTGATTTGATCTTATGCCAAATCTATGTAGATGACATCATTTTTGGTTCTCCTAACATCCATTTGTGCAAGAAGTTTGCGACCTCCATGACCAAGACCTTTGAGATGTCACTCAACACGGACTTGAAGTTCTTTCTTGGTTTTCAAATACAAAAATTTCAAGAAGGGATTTTCTTGTCTCAAACTAAGTACCTCAAGGACATTCTTGAAAAATTTGATATGACAAATGCTAAACCAATGAAGACACCCATGGCCACCGATGTAGTTCTAAATGAAGACACAAACGGTATTCCTTTTGACCCATCTACTTACCGCTCCATGATTGGTTCGCTGCTTTATCTTTGCGCATCTAGACCAGACATCATGTTAAGTGTAGGTATATGTGATAGATTTCAAGCTTCCCCGAGGGAAAGCCATCACACAGCGGTTAAGCATATTCTTAGATACCTTGTTCACACCCCAAAGTTAGGCTTATGGTACCCTAAGGATGCAAAGTTTGATCTTATTGGGTATTCCGATGCGGATTGGGCCGGTGATAAAGTGGGATGGAAATCCACTTCTGGTGCATGTCAGTTTCTTGGAAGCTCCTTGGTAAGTTGGTCCTCGAAGAAGCAGAACTGTGTTTCTCTCTCCACGGCCGAGGCCGAATATATTGCAGCCGCAAGCTGTGCAACCCAACTGCTATGGATGAGGCAAACACTAAAGGATTATGGTATCACGTATCGACACGTTCCTCTTCTCTGTGATAATGAAAGTGCCATAAAGATCTCCGAGAACACCATTGATCACCCTCGCACAAAACATATTGATATTAGGTATCATTTCTTGAGAGACCATGTGCAAAAGGGTGACATTGATATTACCCATGTGGGTACCGACATGCAGTTAGCCGACATTTTCACCAAGCCACTTAGCGTAGCTAGGTTCTGTCAACTTAGGCGTGAACTTGGTATCTTGGAGCTTGATAACATATCTTGAAATCTTGCACACATACACACACTCACATTATGTTTGTGTCTTGATGTGGGCATGTATTTAGGGGGAGTGAGTCTTAATTCTCTGTTTTTAAGCTTACAAAGTACGCATAGATCAATTCATGCATGTAATGCTTGTAGGAAACCATGTTCGTATTATTATTTTTTGTGTGCGAAACCATGCAAGTCATCATCTCATCATCAAAACAAAAAAAAACAGAATCAGTCTCTGCCTCCTCCTCCTTCTCGGACGTCCGACTGATCTCGGACGTCCGGCGGCAAAATCCCCTCCGGTCGTCCGACCAGTGTCGGTCGTCCGACCAGTGTCGGTCATCCGATGCCAAAATCACCTCCGGACGTCCGACGCCTCGGGCCTATATATATAGCTGGGCGCGGGGCTGGGCTCTTGCCCTAACCCTCAGCGCCCCTTTTCCCACAGCCGCCGCCGCCAGCTCGAGGAGCTCCTGCCTGCGCCGCCAACGTCGAGATCGGGCCGATCTCCTCCACGGATCCTCCACTCCTTCCTCCGTATTCTTCGTGGGATCCATCCTCAAGTCGCTCCTCCGTCTCCTTTCGCATTGGTTTTGATTCTCTCTCTCTCTCTCTCTCCCATGTATCTCCATGTTCGTTCCTCATTTGGGGATTTTTCATCCGCGTAGGTGTTTGTGCTCCATGGGCAAGACCAAGCACACCGCTCGGAAGACCGTGGCCGGCTCATCCTCTCGTGCCCCTATGAACACGGGGCGGACTCGGATGAGCCACTTCGTCCTTTCAAACGGACTGCCCGGCGTTCTCCGTCTCCACAACTGCCCTCGTCGTCTGATGGTGGTGACCCCGACTTCGAGGAGGAGCTTGCCGCCGAGGACCTTCCTGTCCAGCACGTCGATCAAAGGTCTAAGCCAAAGCCCGGGACTCGCAAGGCGTCCTACATGCCACAACCTCCTCCTGCCCAGCCCGTGGGTGAAGGTCGCCGCATCTCACTAGAACCTCCTGCCACGTTAGGTCGTGCTATCACGAACTTCACCACACTTGGCGCAGCTTCATATCTTACTTTCCGCTACGACATTGATCAATACGCTGTCGCACGTGACTCTACTACTCACGTTTCTTCACAAACGTCCAGGCGGACATTTTTACCACTGTCATAGTTCCTAAGGGGTTATCTATTCATCACTCTATTGATGTTGAACATATTCGCATGCACCCGGCGAAATATCCGGGTGCCCATTGAGCTTATTAAGGCATCGGGGCTTGCCGCCCCGTTTGCCTTTCATTGCGATTTTAATGCTGTTGCCATTCACCAGTTCTATGCCACATGCCATTTTGGCTCAGACCACACTGTCAGCTGGATCACCTCTGACGTTCACTTCAAAGCTTCTTATGATACATTTGTTGCCGCACTGGTTTTCCCCAATTCCGGTTTCAAAATCCATAGGGATGATCCTAACCATGCGCCTAAGTCTATTGACGTGTGTGGGCATCTTCTCAAGCCACTACGTGAGCTTGATGCGGATGAACGCATGAAGGACCTTAACCAGGTATCCATGTGGCGGTCACCTTATTTCATCATTTTTCAGTGTCTCATCCGCACCATCTATCCCAAGATGGGTGATAAGGGTTCTTGCAGTGGCTATTGTATCGACATCATGTTTCACTTATTCGAGCACCCCAAGGGCAAAATCAATGTGCCCCATTTTCTATGGCATGAGATTCGGCTTGCTAGCTTTCAGTACAAGCGAGCCTTTCCTCACGCTCCTTTCATCCAGGCTCTTATTAACCATGTTCTTGATTTCTCTGTGGCTGTCACTCACACACATCGCAAGTGGGTCATTCCGCTCACATGGCGGATGACTTTGCTCCCAAGAAAGCCCCCTCATCCTCCACATCCACTCGCCGCACTGCTGCACGGGTCGCCACCCCCTCATCTAGCTCCGCTCCTCTCGGTTGCATTGCCAAATTCCTTGGCAAGGCACATTCTGCTTTGATGAAGGTCGTTTCTTTCCAGTGTGGTCAAACCCATGATGTGGTTTCTCGCTTAGTCTCCTCCAAGAATGCCCTCAAGGCTCGTCTGAGAGCCTCGGGCGCTCTTGATGTGAGTGATGATGAGGCCCCTCCTGTTGCTCCTCCTACTGATTTTGGCTTCCCTTCTGGTCCTGAGTGGTCTGATTTCCTTGACGAGGCTAGTGGCAGTGGCTTGGCTGATGATGCTGATGATGATGGTGATGATCTCTGAGCGTGATTGGTACTGTTGATGGCTCCCTTTTTGGTACTTGGTGCCAAAGGGGGAGTAATGTATCGTAGTTTTTAGTCTTTGAGATTTAATGTAATGGATAAACTCATGTATGGCTACTTATGAATGGTTGTGATTTGCTATGGATTGCTATGATATCATCATAGACTATTATGTCTTGCTCCACTATTTCTATGATGATCTATTATCTTTACATGTTGATCCATTGGAGCTTCAATTTTTATATCATCATAGACTATTATGTCTTGCTCCACTATTTCTATGATGATCTATTATCTTTACATGTTGATCCATTGGAGCTTCGATTTTTTTTTATTATCATGCATATACTAAGGGGGAGCTCCGTACTAAATATCTCCTAGACTATAATGTATGTTAAATCTTTTTGAGACCTATGTATATGTTGTCATCAACTACCAAAAAGGGAGAGATTGAAAGTGCATGCTATGCCCCTAATCGTCTTTTGGTGTTAATGACAACACATACATAGGAAACTAATCCTATTTGTTGAGTGTATCTCAGGATGGCAAGTACTTTAGTAGATTGAGAATTATGTGCCAAAGGCTGTCTGAAAAGATTGAGGATTTATATTTCGAGAAGGCTAGGGATTAAGAAAAGATGATGTAGACTAGTATTTTGGGTTTACTGATATTGAGTATAGGGATCCCGCACTATTAAGAGGGGATCACAGGTTTTGCGATGAACTTGCTCATACCACATCTTTACTCTCATATCCAATACCACATACTCTCCACTCTGTTCTCAATTCAAAACAGGTTTGTTGCCTCGGACATCCGGCTCCCTCCGGACGTCTGAGGGTCGGACGACCGGCTGGCTTTGGAAATCCGCAGCCCTTCACCAGAAGTTTGTAAGTCATATAACTCGGAAATCCGGCTCCCTCCGGACATCCGAGGGCCGGACGTCCGGCCAAGCCCCGGAAATCCGGAAGCCTGCACTAGTAGAAGTTGAGTTCTATAACTCAGAAATCCGGCTCCCTCCGGACGTCCGACCCCCGTCGGAAATCCGGAACCTACCACGAGTAGAAGTTGAGTTGTATAACTCGGACTTCCGGTCCTCTCCGGACGTCCGGTCGCTGATAAATTCAACATAGGTTCAGTCGTATCTACAGGCCTCGGATGACCGACCCCTGTCGGACGTCCGGTCGCTGATAAATTCAAAATAGGTTCAGTCGTATCTACAGGCCTCGGACGATCGACCCCTGTCGGACGCCCGGACTTCCGGCAACTGTCGGACGTCCGGACCCTGTGTGACTTAAAGCACCTCCAACGGCTGGATTTCACTCTCCACTATATATACTCTTCTCCCACCTCGTGGAAAGTTATTCAACACAGCTAGAATACACCCAAGAACACCTTTCCTCTCACTCACTCTTGTCTACACCAAATCCTAGATCCCAAGAGCATTTGTGAGTCCCTTTGAGTGTTGTTCCAATCAAAAGAAAGATCGTCTCCCTCTCCTTCTTCCCACCAAAGTGATTTGTGATTTGAGCAAGTTTTGAGCAATCCCCGTGATCTTGTTACTCTTGGAGGTTGGAGACTCCTAGGCGGTAGGAGTCTTCGGAGAGGAATCAAACCATTGTGATATCCCCCGGAAAGTTTGTGAAGGTTTGGAAGCCACCTCAAGGCTTACCACTAGTGGGTGAGAAACGCCTTCGTGGAGTTATCTCAAAGGGAGAATAGGGTGAGCCTTCGTGGCGTTGGTGTGTCTTCGTGGTAACATCCGCCCCTCTAACGGTGACGTAGCTTCCCTCCAAGGAAGTGAACATCGGGATACATCCTTGTCTCTCTCGGAGTTTCGGTTATTCCTAACCCTAACTCTCTACTTGTGTTAATCCTTATTATATACTTGTATTTGATTATTGTTTACCGCTTGGCTTACTTCACTCTAAATAGCTTACTCTTTGTCATAGCAATTATTAGGCTTACACTCATATTCCGCACTTTTACCTAAAATTGCTAAGTAATTATTAAAATTTGGATTTGTACCTATTCACCCCCCCCCCCTCTAGGTCCATCTCGATCCTTTTCAGCCGTACACACCCCAGCAGAACGGGGTGGTGGAGAGGCGGAACCAGACGGTGGTCTCCATGGCGCGCAGCATGCTAAAGGCGAAGGGGATGCCGGCCAAATTCTGGGGGGAGGCAGTCACCACTGCGGTCTACCTCCTGAACCGATCCCCTACACGCAGCGTCGAAGGGAAGACACCATATGAGGTATGGCACGGTGTTCGCGTATTTGGATGCGTTGCACATGTCAAGAATGCCAGGCCCATGCTTAAAAAGCTCGATGATCGGAGCACGCCCATGGTATTCATCGGATATGAGGAAGGTACCAAGGGCTATCGTGTCTCCAACCCAGGGACTGGGCGCGTGCATGTCTCCCGTGATGTGGTCTTCGATGAGGGCGCCTGCTGGGAATGGGACAGCTCCTCACCAACACCAGAGCCGTTCACGGTGAGCTACACCGTCTCCATCACCAGGCCAGAACGCCCAGAACCCGGCGGAGCAGCAAGGTCACCGGCGGCTCGTACACCTGGGGGGAAGCCCGTTCTGCCGAGCCTGGCAGGCGGGGACCCGACCGCGAACGAGGACGTGGCGCCGCCAAGCGAGGGACACTCTGAAGATGAGCTGGAAGGAGGTGTCCGGGGCACCGACCAGGGTGGGCATCCCATGCTCACCCGCAGCAAGGACGGCACGCTCCAACCGAGCACCAAGTACGACGAGGACTACGTACACCTCGTCAACCTCGCGGAAGACGACGAGACCGCAGACCCAATCTGCCTCGTCGTAGGGGAGGAACCGGCCTCGTTCCCAGAAGCTGCAGCACAGCAGTGCTGGCTGCGGGCAATGCGAGAGGAGCTCGCCACGATCGACGCCAACGACACCTGGAAGCTGGTGGAACCACCACCTAGACAGCATCCGATCGGCCTGAAATGGGTCTATAAGCTGAAGAAGGACCCGTCCGGCGCCATCATCAAGTACAAAGCGTGCCTGGTAGCGAAGGGCTATGTGCAGCGCGCCGGCATAGACTTCGAGGAAGTCTTTGCGCCGGTGGCACGCTTCGACTCCATACGTCTCCTCACCGCGCTCGCCGCCCACCACGGGTGGGAGGTCCATCACATGGACGTCAAATCAGCCTTCCTCAATGGGGACTTGGCGGAGGAGGTCTTCGTCGCGCAGCCGCCGGGGTTCGAGCTTGTTGGACAGGAGCACAAGGTTTTCAAGCTCGCCAAGGCTCTGTACGGGCTACGACAGGCACCACGAGCCTGGAATGCAAAGTTGGACAGCAGCCTGCTGTCATTAGGATTCCAGCGAAGCGACTCCGAGCACGGTGTCTACCTGCAGGGGAGCGGCGTCTCCCTCTTGGCTGTTG
The DNA here is from genome assembly GCF_904849725.1 of Hordeum vulgare subsp. vulgare. NCBI lineage: Eukaryota > Viridiplantae > Streptophyta > Magnoliopsida > Poales > Poaceae > Hordeum > Hordeum vulgare. The sequence continues at coordinate 553,151,682 of NC_058523.1, forward strand.
GCGTGTACGTCGATGACCTCATCATCGCCGGCGCGCAGCCACGAGAACTGGACATCTTCAAGGAAGAGATGAAGAAGCTCTTCCAGATGAGCGACCTCGGGCGGCTCACGTACTATCTTGGCATAGAGGTACGACAGACAGAGCGCGGCATTACGCTGTGCCAGGCAAGCTACGCGCAGAAGCTGCTCGAGAAGGCGTCCATGGCAGAGTGCAAAACCAGTGTTGTGGGAAGCGAAGTTGAAGCTCAGCAAGGACAGTACGGCGCCGGCTACCGACGCCTCTTACTACCGCAGTCTGATTGGCAGCCTGCGGTACCTGGTGCAGACCAGGCCTGACATCGCGTATGCAGTCTCCTACCTCAGCCGTTTCATGGAGAGGCCTACCGCCGAGCATCTGACGGCGGCAAAGCAGTTGCTGAGGTACATTGCAGGTACTCTAACCTTCGGGTGTGTGTATCCTAGGGGGAGCAAGGACCCCTCGCTCATCGGCTACAGCGACTCCGACCTTGGCGGCGACGTCGACGACCGCAAGAGCACCACCGGCTCGCTCTTCTTCCTCGACAAGAGCCCGATCAGCTAGCAGTCCACCAAGCAGAAGGTGGTTGCGCTGTCGTCATGCGAGGCGGAGTACGTCGCTGGCGCATCCACTACCTGCCAGGGGCTCTGGCTGGCTCGGCTGCTAGCAGAAGCGACGGGCGCCGACGTCAAGCCGCCTGCAATTCTGATAGACAACAAGTCTGCAATTCAGCTCAGCAAAAACCCGGTGTTTCATGACAGAAGCAAACACATAGAGGTTCGATATCACTTCCTCAGAGACAAGGTCGAAGCAGGAAAGGTGAAGGTCGAACATGTCAACTCCGGTGAACAGCTGGCTGACATCCTCACAAAATCACTTGGGCGTGTGCGCTTCCAGGAGCTGCGCGCCAAGATCGGTATCCTCAACACTGACGACGGTTGACAAGTTTAAGGGGAAGACTGTCAGGTTAAACCCGTCAGTTGCCAGCCGTCGTTCTTCAGTTTCGTCAGGCTAACAGCAATAGGCTGTTCGTTTCCTTTCCCTTCGTCAGTTAGAGTATCTGTTAGAGGTTAGTTTTGCTTTCCCTAAAGTTTAGGCCAGGGCCACCATGGAGTGCGCACCATGGCGAGTAGTCAGGAGCTGCACGACCGAGCCTCACGCAATCATGGACATGGGATGGCACGTCGGAATCGGTCGTGGGTGATCGTTTGTTAGCGTTTGCTTTCGCAGAGAATAAAGAGGCAGAAAGGTCAGAGAGAAAAGTTGCATGTTTTAGCAGCACAAAAATGCTCGTTTTGATCTCAACAGGCGACGTACGTTTGCCTTTGAGCCAGCGCTGGTGGATCGATCGCGGACGAGATGGACCGACGGACCAGCCGCGTTAGCCGCCGCTTGGAATTGGAATTATCTGCCCCCATGTGATGTGATGCAACAACTGATCAACGACAAGGACACGCGAGGCGATCGACGCCAATCATATATATGACGCGGGTCTCAACTGTAGCCGCCTGTAGTGGTCCATAAAACAATTGCTGCTTCCTTCTCCCGTCAGTAACATCTCAAGCACCACTGCTGCATGCTAACTGTACACTAACAACAACCTGTGCTGTTTCGCGGAAGCAGATCGAGGAAACTGATGAACAGCATGAGCTCGGTTGGTTCGTTGTGTTAAAGATATATTAGGTACTTGGAGATTGTCTGAAATTAGATAAAAAATGTTTTCATCTTATCTCTAGAGGGCATCTTATCCTTCAAGTCTTTTATTCAATATATACCCGCTGTAGAGACTCAAAGGTATTACGCCAATCCTCTCCCTCTATCCTTCCAACACGTTGGTTGGCAGGTTCTTTATGAATTACAATTCTCGCCAAAATGCGAAGCACGTTGGATCGACCCTAGCTAGCTAGCAGCTACTACTACTACTACATGAGATCTTATCAGAGCTTATTGTATTAACTTGGAGTACGTAGGATTTCTGATTACATATAGTATTGCCCAGTGTCCAGGGATGCCATCTTTCGAATTAACTTGGAGTACGTAGGATTTCTGATTACATATAGTATCTACCTGCCTGCTCATACATTATTGCTGCGGTTTCTTTTTTCCTTTGTGTGGCGTGTGTTAGAGTGGCGGTTAGATTTTCCCTCTCTTTTACTTTTTCTACTCGCAGATCTTGCAGAGAAGAGGCACTACGTACATACGGTAGCTAGAGCTAGACATGTCATTGATGGAGAGGGTTTGACTCTCACGTAATTACCTACTCCTCCTCCCTTCTCCCGATGCGTTTACTCGGCTCTGATAGTCCCTTGCTGCCTGCATGCTCGTACTACCATTTTGATTATTCTGTAACTACTGTATCCTCATGCGCGCGTGCATGCATCCGATGCTGATTCCGTTGTACCTTGCCACTTTCATTAGTCTACTCAACTGCCTCTTTTTTTGCACAAAGTTGTGACCTTATTATCTCTTATCCGTGTTGCAGGTATAGGTATATACGTACCTATGCACTTGTATGCTCACTTTTGGTCCATCACATCAAGGACTAACCGAAAGAAGAAAAAGCAACATCCATCCATCCATCCATCCTTAACGCCATCCATGTTCAGTGATGAACAACCCTTAATTTGGAGCCGTGTGTGCAGTACGAGTGGTGAGGTGAGATCATACCGAGAAGCTTTCGCCTGTCTGATGCTTCCGGGGCAAGCACCTTTTGCCATAGCTAGCTTCCTACGAACATTTCGCTTGCTTTTTGGCAGGTGAACCCATGAAAGCAACTGATGTCCCTTTTATTTATTAATGGATCAACGCAAGGGGGTTCATTAACGAATTATGTCCTAGCTAATTAATTGGCGATTCAGTTAACCTTCAGTTCGTAAAGCCATGTACGTTCTCGGTTTAAGCTTCACTAATGGGGGAGGAGGAGTATTTTTGTTGACAGCACGGGCATATAACTTAAGTCTGTTGAGTTGCATTGATGGATTGGTTCGTGCCGGCCGGCCAGATAAACGTGGTGGGTCAGACAGCATTTCTTGGGTTGCCTGCCGAGTTAAAAAGGAAAAGGAAAAGAAAAGGAAAAGGAGAGGATTGGATCGACGTCACCTTACTTCAAAACAAAAACGATGATCTTCCAATTATTAATTATGGCCGTTTCATGCATGCATGGCTATTGGATTAAAACAACATTGAACTTTTTTAAATGCGATACCCATCCGCATCGACCCATTGGTGCAATACGGCCGTTTCCACGTCGAGGTCGATCAGGGGAACGTCGCACGTCAACTATTTTGTGACGTCTTTCTTCCTTGCAAGCACACACAAGGTCTCATTCATGCGAGACAGCCAACACAAGGTCACGAGGGGACGTTGGAGCCAACAACTTGGAGGAGGTCGTTTCAAAAACAAAACAAAAACTTGGAGGCGTTCCACCATGTTTTTCACCTACTCGTCATGCCAACTTTCGCCATTCGCCACTCCCTCCGTACCTTACCTCCCGTGCTTAAAAAAGGGGTAAGGTTCCGCTAATAATTGTTACTCCTTCATCTAACCTATCTGAATTTGTTCTTTTATTTTTGTTGAAACTTCCTTTGAAATTCACCTCAAATGTCCCACCTCTTATTGACTTACTAAAGAAAATTATGTTTGTAAGCCAATAAGTACTTACTGTTGGAAAGTTAGACAATAGAAAAATGCATGTGTATAATAGGGGATATCTCTTCAACCAGTTGCATCGGAGGCCAAATGAACCATCAAAAAGATTAAGCAAACACCTGGTTGAATAATAATTTGTTGATGGACGCCTTGAGGAAGAGAATAAACATCATAAACATAAAGTGACATTCTTTAGGGGACAACGTGCTCATTATATAGAGTATGAGGGCCTGTTTGGTTCCAAATAAGTCACCAACTTATAAGTTGAAAAGTGCAAAAAGTGACTTATTTTGCCAAACAAACCCAACTTATAAGTCACCCCAACTTATAAGTCATAAGTTGCTCCACCCTAACTTAAAACTTATAAGTCACCCACTTTTGCATGGGAAGGTGTGGTCAGGTGACTTATAAGTCAGATGACAACCAAACAGGCATGACTTATAAGTCACTGGTTTTAAGTCACCTGACTTATAAGTCACCTGACTTACTGAAACCAAACAGGCCCTGAATTGGTCCACAACCCCCATCCATATGAAATAAGGAGCTCAGAGCATCCATTATGGCCCCGTTTGTATCCTAGGGTTAGAGTTAGAGTTGGTTAGATTGAACTCATCTAACCCTCAAAAATCCAAACAGGGTGGGTTAGAGTTGGTTAGATGCATCTAACCCACCCAAAAAATCTAACACACTCAAGAAGTGTTTTTTTGGGTTAGAGTTGGGTGGGGCCAGAAAAAGTTACTTTTCTCTCTCCCTCCACCACACAAAATCCTAGATAAAGGAGTCAAATGATTGGAAAAAAATGCATTTATTGGCAATCTAACCCTTCCATCCAAACACTTCTTTGGTTAGAGTTAGTTCAGGTTTAGTCTAGAGTTAGAATCTAACTCTAACCTCTAACCGAGTTAGAGTATCCAAACAGGGCCTATGATGATGAATAACATTGGAGAGAGGGCATCCCCGTCGTAATTCGTGAGCATGACAATTTTAGGACCGGGTACACAGTTTAAAAGGATATGGTTGGAAGCCGTTACAGGAATCATAGGAATCCAATCTCTCCATCTACGGCCGAATCATTTCTTTTCCATAACCTCAAACATGAATTGCCAACCAACCATGTCAAAAGCTTTTGTGATCTCAAGAGGGAGAGGTTGCTGCATTTCTTATTCTTTATGACGTTTGAGCTCTAAATTTGCAACTCGATCTTGCCATAAGATATATGTGATAGGAACCACCCTATCCATTAGTAATGCTAGCTAGAGTGGACACATGTTGTTTTTTACCCTCCGTATGTGATTACTTGATTTTTGTTAGTCTCAATCTTGGGCACATATTTAAAACATTTTTCTTTATTGGAATTAAATATTGCTGTGCTAAAAAAGTGCTTCCTATAACACCATTGAGATTCTTGGCGTTAACATGCTGTTAGCCTACAATTTATATCCGTGACCATAGACATTCTTTATGAAGAGGTATGGGCTAATGATGTGTTGATATCCTATGGGGATTTCAATTCCAAGGAAAGTCGAGCATTTAATACACCATATCTACAATTTACATATTTGTTTTTTTAGAAAATAGGTATTTTGGAAAAATGTTCATGGAGTTAAAGTAAGTGTACATATTTTTGAAATATCCACTTAGTTAATAAAAGTGATTAGTTTTTTTAAATGGTCAGAAAAATGGATGCCGTATTTACAGTTTTCATTTTTTTATAAAAAGACGTATTTTGGAAAAAATGTTCATTAACCTAAGCAGTGGCGGAGCTTGGGCAAAAGTCATGGAGGGGCCATTGGCTGGAGGGGCAAAGCTAGTCACTATAAGCTGATTTTTAGTAGATAGATTGATCTATTCACTAAAAGCTAGTCCAAATATTCATTTCTTTTGGAAAAATGATTACATATTATTTGAAGTGATCAGAAAGAAAGGCCACATATTGGTTTTTATAATAAAAAAAACTACAAAAAACCTTTCGGAAAAATCATTCCAGGGAAAGAAAAGAAAAAACGAAAGAGACGGCCGCACCCCGGACCACAGGTAGGCCGGCCCATTCGGACGATTTGCTTGGGGCGGGAAGGAGGCGCACTCGCACTCGGTGGGTACATCCATCCATTCAAGCTGTAGCGTGCAGCTGGAGTAGCGTTGATGGATGCATGCATCATCTACGTTCTTCAACCCACTTTTAGATGTTTGGCAGGGTGTATGTGCTCTTTCGAGCATAGCTCCATCGATGCAAAAAAGGCCTAGAGCTATGCTGAAGGGAACTCGCCCATACAGCCGAGCTGGGCTCAGCTACGCTTGGTTCGTCCCCGAAAATTCCCCCGACCCTCATTCCCTCGCTCGTCCTCCCCTCCCTGTGACCTAGTCGCCGCCCCTCCAGCCCTCCTCTCTCCCGCGAACCATGGCGACAGCCGCCTGATCCACATCCTCGCTGCCATCTTCCTCCTTCTCGTCGTCAGGCCCAGCTCGTCGTCCCGCGGAGACGGAGTCGTGCTGGACGGCGGAGGAGCCCATGGATCCGACCTCTCCCTCCTCGTGAGCGAGCCGCGCACGACATCCGCGCGGCACAAAAGACGACGGAGCGGGGGGCATGCGGCGAGCCTCCGCGACCTTGCAGCCGGGGAGGGCGTGAGGCTGACGGCGAGGGGGTGGCCGCTCGCCGATTAGAGGGGGGCGGGATGCGGAGTGGGAAGCTCTCCGCTCAGGGCTAGACAAAGCAATGCGCGCGGAGGCTCGTCGGGGCTGGACGCGGAGGCCACTGGTCGCCGGAGACGACGCCGCAACGGCTAGGAGCGGCGGGTGAATCTAGACGGAATCACGCGTGGGCATGCCGAATATATTTTTTTCTCTTGTCTGATGCAGCCTATCAAACACAGTCTTGGATCAACATGCGTCAATACATACACTGCTACCAAACAACCGAGTTGCATGTACTAAGCATGTACTCCCTCCGTTCCTAAATATAAGTCTCTGTAGAGATTTCACTAGTGAACTACATACGAATGTATATAGACATACTTTAAAGTATACATTCAATCATTTTGCTCCGTATGTAGACACCTGTTGAAATCGCTTAAAAGACTTATATTTATATTTAGAAACGGAGGGAGTATAGACTAAGCATGGCTCAAATGGAAACAACTATGCTAGGATAGGGAACAGCTACCAAACACATCCTACGGCGCTGACATAGCATGCATGGCAAATGGAATCAACGGGGTCGATCGTGGACAGTTGCTGAACCAGCGAGTAGCTCATGGACGACACCTTTCGACGGAAATCACGCCACGCCACGCTAGCTACCGCTCTCTCCCGCCGCATGCTTTGCAGTGCTCTGGATCAACCGACCGAGGATACGTCGGTGCCGTTGCCGAATCCAACGGCGATGACGACGATGGCGACGCCTGCCTTGTAGCCCGGGCCGAGATGGACGCCCCTTGGAATCATCTGCCGATGTGATGTGATGCAACAACTGCTCAACGACAAGGGCGATGATGATGGGCGCCAATCATGCGGTGATGCGCGTCTCGGCTGTAGCATGTCGTGGTCCGCAATATAATTGCTGGCTAGCTAATTCCTCCTCCTGTTGGTTACATCCCAAGCACTACTGCTGCATGCTAACTACTAACGGCTAGGCTGTGGTAGCTGTTTCGTGGAAAGAGGTCGAGGGACACAGCTGATGAACAACAGAATCTCAGATACAAAAAAGAAAAGAAAAAATACTGATGAACAACATCAGCTTGGATGGTTGGTTGGCAGGTTGTTTATATACTCATTCATACTACTGCTTCTTGCCAAAATGGTGAGCACGATGGATCTTTTCGGGGCTAGCTTATATTCTATCGTGCACCCATGTGTCGCAATCGTCCAACACTCCTACACCATCCTTCAAATTGAGCAGCTAGTACCACTGCATGAGGTTTATATCTACCTGCCTGCCTGCTTATACATACTTCCCTTTTTGATTTATAGGAATCAAATCCGAAATCCCATCAAACAAGGTGAATTGTTAGTGGATGGTACTAGTTTTAACTAGCAAATGAAATATTTTTCATTATAATTGTTATGGTTCTACCTCTCATTGTACTTGCATGATGCATGTAGGAGTAGAAAAGGATGCATGCATAGCCATTAATTCCCTTTCTTTTATCTCTACGAATTGAATATGACGTGAAACTCAAATTACTTTAACTCAATTAAACTCAAAATGAGACTAATATAATGAAAATCTAAAATATTTAAAATGAGCCTATAAACCGGAAAGGAGAGAGTAATACTACCTCCGTCACGGTTTAGAAGGCACGCACGTGTATCTAGGTCGTCAATTTGACTTATATAAAATTTATCGTTTAATATAAAAATTATATCATTAAAAAGAAAACATCTAAAGTTTTTAATGATATATTTTTTACTATATGTTTATCATCAAGTTAGTTAAATTGACGACCTAGGAACACGTGCCGGAATTATAAACTGAGATGAAGGGAGTACATTTCTACCATGTTTTTTTTTCCTTTGTATGGCTGGTGTTCATGTGGCGGTTAAATTCATTTCTCCCTCTTTTTTACTCGCGGATCTTGCAGAGAAGAGGTAACTTGGACATGTCATTGATGGGGAGGATTTGACTGTCTCTCACGCTACGCACTGCCCTTCCCTTCTCCCAAAGCGTTTACTCAGCTCTGCTACACTGCTACTCCCTTGCTCGTTTCATGCCCGTACCAATTTCATTCCTTCTTTAATTTCGTTTCCTCCTGCAGTCCTGCGTGCGTGCACCCGATTCTGATTCTCTTGTTGTACCTTGCCACTTTCTTAATCCACTCGACCGACTCTTTCTTTTTCTGCAAAAAGTTGCCATCGTCTCATCTGTTTCGCAAGCTTAAGTATATACTACATATGCACTTTTGCCTGTTCGCTTTGGATCAGCTCGAGCACTTTTCGTCGATCACATCAAGAACTACCCGAAAGAAGAAAAAGCAACGCCCATCCTTATTAACGCCATGCATATTCAGTGGTCGACACTATATCAAGCAACAATTTGGAGGTGTGTAGTGTAGTAGTAGTACGTGTGGTGATAGATCACCGAGAAGCTTTCGGCTGTCTGACCGATGCTTCCGGGACAACCATCTTTTGCTACCTTCCTATGAACATTTCGATCGCTTTTCTAACTATATATATATATCCACTCCTACTACTGATACTAGTTTGGGGGAGAACGCATGAAAGCAACCGCTGACCCTTTTTTTATGGATCAACGCAAGGGGGTTGATCGATCACTTCAACTGCAAAACATGCATGTGGTACCACTTAACTTAATCACCTTCTGGTTAGTTAATTAGTTAATCAGCAGTACCACTAAGTACGTACGTCCTGAATTAATTGACGGGCATGTGGATATCGGAATACTGTACTGGTTCGGTTCAGTTGCATTGATGGATTGGTTCGTGCCGGCCGGCCAGATAAACGTGGTGGGTCAGACAGCATTTCTTGGGCTGCCTGTCGAGTTAAAAATAACATAAACAGGTGGGAGGTGCCCGTGAATGGCGGCGTATCCACATTGTTAGGCATGAGATCATGATATATACTAGTACCTCTGTTTCTAAGGCCCTGTTTCTTTAAAAAAGTGCTAGGACTTTTTTTAGTCCCAACTAAAAAGTCTCTAGTTCCTACCCGTTTCTTTCCAAGGACTAAACATGGACTAGAGGTTATTAAATGACATGTAAAAAGAACATGTTACCCCTAGTAATATACTAGAAGTTATTAAATGACATGCTAAAAGTAGGGGCATTGTTGGAAAAAGAGCCAAAAAAGTCCTAAAAAGTCCCTCCCATAGGGACTTCTTCCTTTAGTCCCAAATACCCCTCTCTAAAAGTCCCTCATGTTTCTTTCACATGGGACTAAAAGGGACTTTTTTTAGTCCCTACATCAAAAAGTCCCTGAAAAGAAACACCCCTTGAGTATTTGTTGTTGGTTCTTTTCAACAACAAATATTATGATACGGAGGGAGTACTTGTGTGAGGTCAAGCAAGTGGTTGGCTCATGCCACATGCCGCATGCTCGTTGTTTTCACTTCACCATGATCGTTCTTCCTTTCTTTCTCTCGGAGGCATTCCTTGGAGATGGAGGGATTTGACAAAATACAACGCTCCATCCTTTCAAAAAAAAATGCAACACTCCATTCGGGGAAGAAATCATATGCAACACATAAGTGGTGCACGGTGGGATTACGGAACGAAAGTTACAAATTCCGGTGCTCGTGTTTTTTTATTTGCAAAAGAAAATCAGATCTATTATGAACGTTCACGTAATAAAAATTACATGAAGATTTTAAGACCATCGAACGGCAACGGTTGACGTCAGAACGAGCCGTCGTCACGTCACTGTCGTGCACATTTGGTGAGAATTCAACGAGTTTTGCTAATTTTTCACCGACTTAGAGCAAGGAGCAAACTCACGTGACATGTGTGCCTTCTTCCCGTGGTGAAGTAATAGTATAACTCAGGCGTGGTGTTCTTTTCGTGTTACCATGCTCTTGGCCATAATTAATCGAGCACACGCACCTTCTTGATCATGGACGTAGGATTTCCCTATGTAGATCACTACAACAAGAATAGGCACCAAAGAAAATAGCCACGTGCGTATACATGCAATTTTTGTGTCTTGTGAGTACAGATAGGCATATTATATTTGAGTAACCACTAACAACGAAAGCTACCAAATCAACGTCACAATTCTTCAAAATAAAACGTTGATCATTGTATTTATTTATCACGGTCCTTTCATGAATGGTATTAGAGTATAAAAGAAATCAATAAATAAAATGTTTTAAATTTTATATATGCACCGGTCCATACGACCGTTTCCACGTCGGGTCAATCGGGGGCATGTAGAGAAACGTGAACGTGAACTATCTTTTGCCGTCGTTCTTACTTGCAAGCACACACAAGGTCTCATTCATGCGAGACAGCCGGTGCAAGGTCACAAGGAGACGAGACGTGGGGGCCAACAACTTGGAGGAGGTCGTTTCGGAAACAAAATAGTAGAAAATTGGAGGCGGTTGCAGCACCTACTCGTCATGCCTATTTTCGTCCTTCGTCCTTTCCTCCGTTATCTATAATCCATGTTTGATGACCTCATGTGTTAAAGCATCTACAGTCGGATATTGTAATTATGACTTTTTAAAGTCAGTGATTGGGTGTGTTTCTTATTTGTCCGTTTGCACAGTTAGATTCCTTATTTTCTTTTTTATATGTTCGGTTATTTGCACGTGATTGATGAAGAGGAAGAGAGAGAAAGAAAAGAATAAATTGCACAGTTATAATCCTTATTTTTTTTATATATGTTCGGTTATTTGCACGTGATTGATGAAGAGGAAGAGAGAGAAAGAAAAGAATAAATTGCATAGTTATATTCCTTATTGTTTTACATGTTCGGTTATTTGCACGTGATTGATGAAGAGGAAGAGAATAAATAAAGAAAAGAAAAAGGTATTCCGGGCTAGGATCGTGTCATATGTGACAGGCTGACCGGACGCGTCCGTGAGTCCTCATATCCTTCCCATACCTGAGATGGATGTGAGGGTTTTTGGACAGTTCAGGCGTATAGGGATGATATGGGGGTTTGATTGGATCACTTTTTTTCTTCTCTCTTATGTCAGGTCATTCATCGGACGTGTCCGCGGGCGTATGAGCGGTCATTTAAGGCGTTCGTCTATAAATGCTCTTACGCACAACTTTTTGACACTGTTATGGTGTCAAAAGTGATCTTATATTTTAAGACAGAGTGAACAAATTCGGGAAACACAATATACACGTCATATCTTTATGAGCATGAACATTGTCCTTCACTAAAAATTATTTTGCTATTTTGCGTTCATGAGTTCTATATGTACCGCACCAAGAGATTGATTTGTAATGTGTCGGGGGTACAACTATCCTCTTAAGCATTCAAAAATAAATTAGTTCTTTGATATGGGTTATCTTTTCTCATTCTTTTAGAAACATAAAGTACATCATAGACATTGATAGGAATGTCATTTGACACACATGTCTCTAAATATGAGAGTTTGATTCCTCGTGGACCATGAGTCAGTGAGTACACTCGCCTTTTTAGCCATCCAACCCACATGTTTCTGCTCTACATGTGTTTCTCTTTATTACCAGAAAGACGCCACATACTCACACAAGCTACTACATCTCTAACTAAATGTTGTGATCTACTTGTGTTAAACTGCGAGCATCAAGAGTTAACCCTCGACGGGCCATGCACCAAAACTCCATGGCTTCAAGAAGAGGTGTTGCAGAGTTACGACAGGGGTTGGGTAGGTGCATGGAACCATTCGTTTTGGCAGGTAAAATGAATACATTTACATAAATTTAGTCAGAGAACCAATTGTGATTCCTATCAATGATATGCTCCTATTTCCAAGCATAGTGAATATAGTACGTGGACTTAGTGTGCACCAAGCATGGCAAGCACCAACAAACGGTCCTTCTTTAGAAAAAGCGACGGTGCACCCCCATTGCATGGCAAGATGCATGATGAAAATTTGTAGTCATGCCATGCTAGATTCAATATGAACGAAATATGCCATATGTGTGTTGATTCATCTTTTTGTTATGTAGCAATGCGCCTTTGTGACATTCATCCTCGACATTGTATCACCAAAGCCGGACAGAGGGAAGACAATACTGCCCAAATGGATAACTACAAATGGATGTTACCTATAAAATGTAAGTATATGTTTTTAGATAATTGTTTGGTTTGGGAATTGGAATTATCGGTCCAAACAATTGCATGACTTAGGGTTTGTTAGAATAATTTTTCTCTTATTAAATATGTATTATTTCCTAAGTTAATATACAACATACGGTCAATTTAATTAGTATTATATCCTTGAAATTTATATAAACCAATTTAGAGGCATCATTGATATGTCTTGAAGTGAGGGGGCGGGGGGGGGGGGGGGGCTAGCCTGAGATTTGGCCTTCAATTTTGATCATGCAATCCATCATCGTCGGCCATTCGATGTTCCATCGGTAGTACAAATAGGGTGATGTATAATTCCAACCACTTTCGTGCTACATTTCACAATTCCACTCTCCACATACCAACTTTGAAAGAACCCCACCTCTAGCAAAAAGATTTTGTTCCACACAACTCTTTCCATCTCAGTATCGATGGGCCCATGGTAGCCTTGCCCCAGCTAGCTCCTCCACATCCTCACTTGGGATCCCAAAATACCTCTCCTTGATGAAGGTGTCCTTGTCTGGCGGGCTCTTCCCCATCTCTAAATCCCCTTCCTTCGACTATGATGCCCTTGTTCCAGCAAGTTCTTAACCCTAGAGAACTAAAATCCCTTCCACAGATTTTACACATATACTGCAACAAATACTAGGGCATACGCCACCATTTTGTTCTTATTTGCATGGTTATATTGGGGGCTTTGAGATGACAATAGACACATAGTTAGTAGTAAGCACAATTTGTTTCCACGGAGAACCAGTGTTGTTTGTCCTAATGCACCCACATTACACCTTGCCTAAACTGCAGCTTTTTAGTTGATTCTTCAATTTTAAAGCTTGATACGAGATACTATATCTAGAGATTTCATTTGATAGTGGTGCTTATAATTCACAATGCAATCAATTTAATGTAGGCGCAACCATGACGTTGGATCTTTGGGAGGCTAGTATGTGGGGGCGGCAATTCACTTGGGCTAATAACCTATTTGTGTCGACATACGAGAAGCTCGATAGGATCCTCATGGATACCGAATGGGAATTAAAGTTTTCTCTGGTAACCGTACGAGCCCTAGAGCGTATCGAGGCATTATCGGATCATGCACCAATCATTCTGGATTCTAATTCTACAAACTCAGCTGCCCGACGCCCTTTCAAAGTTGAATTGTGATGGCTGCATCCAGAAGGATTTGTAGACATAATACAAGAATGTTTGGGAGAGGCCCACTATTGGTCGTACACCTATTCAGATATGGAACTTTAAAATAAGGGCCATGAGGCAACACCTCACTGGATGGGTGAAACATACCAACGAGGTATACAAAAAAGAAAAACAACGACTCTGTAACATCATTGATGACCTCGATAAAATTGCTGAGACGCGGACCTTATCTCAACAAGAGATTGAATCGAAAAACCAATCTAATGAGAAGGTTGCACGTCTTCTGCGAGAAGAGGAGATCAAATACTACCAAAGATCCAAAGCTGATTTCATTTTGATGGGTGATAGTAATACAAGGTACTTCCAATTGGTCGCCAATGGGTGGCATAGGAAGAATGTATTTGCAGTCTCCAACGAGATGAGGGCGGATCTAAGGTCAGGAGGAGCTCAAAAAATATATCACCAGATACTACAAATCTCTGTTCGGGGCAACGGTCGAAGGGAATTTCGCTCTTGAGGAGACCCGAACAGATGGTATTCCACAAGTCACGACAAAAGAAAATAATATCCTTATAGCAGCATTCTTCGAAGAGGAGGTGAGAGTTGTGGTGTTCCAAATGGGACACAACAAAGCTCCAGGCCCAGATGGTTTCCCGCAGAATTTTATGAGATTTTCTGGGATATCATTAAGTCTGGCCTTTTGGAGTTGTTCAATTGTCTTCATGCCGACAATCTTGACCTATTCAGACTTAACTTTGGCGAGATTGTCTTGTTGTCGAAGATTAAGGAGGCAGAACGGATCCAATAGTTCAGACCCATATGCCTCCTTAATGTCAGCTTCAAAATTTTCACCAAAGTGACTACGAATAGGTTAAACTTAGTAGCTGACCATGTTGTTCAACCATCTCAAACGGCTTTCATGCAAGGAAGAAATATACTCGATGGCGTAGTAATCCTGCATGAGACCGTCCAAGAGATGCACCGGAAAAACCTGAGGGGAGTCATTTTCAAAATTGACTTTGAAAACGCCTATAACAAGGTCAAATGTTCTTTCCTCCAACAGGCCCTATGGATGAAAGGTTTCTCCGATAAATGGCACAAGTGGATCCATAAATTTGTAACTGGAGGTAGTGTAGCCGTCAAAGTCAATGATGACGTAGGCCATTATTTTTATACAAAAAAAGGACTAGGACAGGGTGACTCCATGTCCCCAATATTATTTAACATTGTCGCTGACATGTTGGCTATTCTAATTGAGCGCGCTAAGCAGGACGACCGGATTGCAGGAGTAGTGCCACACCTTGTGGATGGTGGCCTCTCTATTCTGCAATACGCCGATGACACAATTCTCTTTATGGAACATGACCTAGATAAGGCTCAAAAACTAAAACTCTTGTTGTCAGCGTTTGAGAAAATGTGGGGTTTGAAAATTAACTTTCATAAAAGTGAAATTTTCTGCTTCGGAGAAGTCGTTGAGGCGGTGACCGATTATGCTGACCTGTTTGGTTGCGCACATAGCCAATTCCTAATTAAATATCTGGGAATAGCGATTCGCTATTCATTATCGGTGTCTCACCATAGTGGAGTGGAATCATGTAGAGGAGTGGCTAGAGGAACGGCTGAGCAGTTAGAAAGGCAAGTTGCTCTCAGTTGGAGGACGGCTGGTTTTGATTAACTCGGTCCTCACAAATATGGTTCTATATAGGGTCAATTTTGTTTTTTACCATTTTTCCTTATGCCACTCTAAATTTTGACATTTCAGTTTTGCCACTCTTAGTTTTTAATGATTATCACAATTGCCATTTTCATAGCAAAAACAAAAAATATCACAATATTTTTGGTCATTGGTTGGACAATATTCCAAATAGGTTCAAAACTCTAATAAGAGTGGGAGCGTATGTGTTACTTTTGTCGCTTTGACTATGTAGAAATGGTTTGGTTTTCAATAACAAAAATGATTCTCCTTTGCATGTTATTTTGTGTTGTATGCACTTGCTTTATATATACGTTGTCTACGCTACAACGAGCGTGAAGTACCAACCAATGTTCAAGGCGTGTGTACGTGGTTGGAGCAGGTGGCTACGGAGATTTTTACACAACATGGATGGCAGCATAATCTTCGGATCGGTCCATCATCCCTTTCGACATAGGCATAGTGTCGGTCTATATGACTCTAGTGTCACCGATTTGTCGGTTTTTCTTTTCTTTTCGTGAGACTTTACGTGATTGGTTGTGTGAATCGTAGTTACGCAGAGGCCGGTTTTACTCATAATGCTTTGTATCCGATTGATGCTACATTTTAAAATAATAAAAAACGTCCTTTATCGAAAAATGACGTGCCTTCTAATTCTACTTCTAAACAATTATGTTGATGCTTAACTAAGAATGTCGTGCATGAGTAGAAGCTCTCTTTGCACTTCTAAACATATAAGATGCATGTTAGAAACAAAATGAGAGAGACCACTAGAATATTGGGCATAAGAATAATTTTTATCTTTTTTGCTTGGATGGATGAAGCACTCGGTAATGAAATGAGCTCGTTAGGCCATTGCATAGGGTACTTTTGCTAGCATTAGTTTCATGATGCATGTTCTAGAAAAATAATAAATGAAACTTACTTGGTTTACTCACCGAATACTGAATGCACAGTCTGAATGCACAATTAAAATTGGTAGCATGCTTGCAACATTTAGCAAGTAACTGCAACAACAACAACGTCCCCAAATGACTATTAGCATAAGCAGACTTCGAATGCTATAAGTTTCACATAATAATAATTAATAATTTGTATAAATTGCACATTCAGCTCGGTTTGATTGCACATTTTCATATTTCGTAAACTTAGGCGGATTTTCTAAATGGTGAGAGGTAGCCTAGTAGGATCATGAATGACGCAAACAAAATCATGCGACTGAACGCTAGCCTTTTCCTTTTACTACTAGATAATAAATGCTCGTGCCTTGCAAAGGGATATAAATATTCTAATACGTTAGCCCATGATTCACATGTCATATTAATGTGATTATGTAAATAAATATTTATCAAATCATTGATATGATTTACCTACATAAATAATTTTTCAAAAGAAAACATAATTTATTTGGTAAAAATTTGATAAAATATGATACAATTAAGACTGTCTTCAAAAACAACCGATAAAAGAATAAAAATAGGAGGGGGTTAAAAAGGAGAGAGGGGATAACTTACGTAAGATTGGACGGAGCATTTTCCATGCGAGAAAAAGGAACCTTATGTTTTTTAAGTAAGAAATAGAGATTATTCTTATAATTCTGTGTTTTTTAGAAAAAATGTAATCTATTTATTTTCAATCATGACAGTACAACGAATATTCGAATATAATCAAATTGTCACCCAGATATGTAGACCATTTAGCGACGACTACACACACTGAAATGAGTCGATGGTGTGCCACCATCATTGCGCCTCCCTCGTCGGAGCAGGGCAAAACTTGTTATAATAGACAGCCAGAAATTCGTCGTGCTAATGTCCCATAGGACCAGCACACTAGAACAACAATAGTCATCATCGATGATAACGTAGATCGAAATGATCCAACTTAAAGACACACGGACATAGACAAACGACAAACATATCCGAGCAAATCCAGCGAAGACATACCTCCACATGTCCATCGATGATGCTAGACACACCACCGGGACAAGACTAGACGGGAACAACCTTATTCCATCTCGAGGAAGCCGTTGCCATCATGTCTTCCTGAACATGACACAATCCCAAGCAAAACTAAAAGAAAACTAAAAACGAAGCCCTCCCGCAGGCAAGGACCGAAATTCACCATGCCCCATGGCCCTAAGGCCACCGGAGATGATGCGGACCGGCGGAACCCTAATAATTGTAAGGGAAGGAGGCGGCGGTTACGTGTTCCGTCCCGTTGAAATACATAATGTGTGTTTTTTAACATAATACATATACAAACGGTCAAGAATTCTCCCCTTGCCCAACCATCGTGTGACTGCCTCCCGCACGGACGCCTCTGTCCTGGAACCGACGTCTCTCCAAAGTGTTGTGTTTCTCTAAAGAGTATAAATGACACTATGAAAATAACTCAAATATTACACTCAAACATACGCACATGCACGGACTTATACGAACGCACGCACCCACACTACATCCCATAGGCATTTCCAAGAGACTGAATCGGCACACCATCTAGAGATGAACGAAGTCGGCACAGACGTCTTCATAGTTAACGAAAACCTCTCCTCATACTAAACACACATCGTCAAAAGACCCGAAATAAATTCAAAAAAAAACGAGCACATGTGTCTAGGACTTCATGGTTGACAGATATACCACTGTCCTCCTAACCATGCAACCAGAATTTGGTTTAAATTCTGTACGTATTAGTGGTGAAGGTCTTGATCACACACGAATTAAGCATTTGTAGGCATAGTAATAATTACTACTACCTCAAAAAAGGCATAGTAACAATTATTCGAAAAAATAAAATGGATTTTTAGCTTTTTTTACGGGTGAATGGATTTGTAGCTGCATAAATAATCAAGCGTTTCTTTTTTCTTTTCTTTCCAAGGGGAGGCCTAAAAGCAAAGAAAAACGCCACCGACCAATCGTGCGGGAATGCCCGAAACGCCCCCGCCCCCGCCCCCGAATCCTCTGCGTTGTGAAACCGCGTCCGTGTGCAGCGTGCGTATGCGCGGCGCGTCGCTGTTGCTCGCCCCAGCTGCAACACACACACACACACACACGCCGAAAGGGTCACGAGGACACGCTGGAGCCACACCGCTTAAAACCCCAGCCCGCTCCGGCTCCGTCGCATCCCCGTCCCCCGGCGACCCCACCACCGCTCACCGACACGGCCGGGACCACACGGCGGCCAGCAAAGCATATCGCCGGCCCCACCGCCACGGGCGAGTTGCCTCACCCGGGGACGTGCTGCTGCTGCTGCCTGTAGGCTGTAGGCTGTAGCCCGCGATCTCCGTTACTTCTTGATTGTCCCTGGCCTGGCCAATGGGGCGGCGCCGCGTGTGCCGTGGAAATAACCCTGTGTCTGTCTCGGGCCTTGGCGGGTCGCGGGCGTGGTTGCGGCTGGCTTCGCGGGTCGGGTCGGGGAAAGGAAGGAGTTCGGGCGTGCGTTTTGCCAGGGTCGCACGACGAAGTCAACAGCTACCGCCTACCCACCATGGGGCATGCTACAAGCGAGCGAGCGAGCCACCACTTTTGCCGAGTGTGTATTGTACTCTCGGATTCTTTGAGTCTAAGCCTCAACGGTGCAACTTTAAGTCATTTCAAGCTCGAAGGTCGTTCTCGGGTGAATATACACCCTCCGTTTTTAGATATAAGTTCTTTTACAAGTTGCATTAAAAAAACTACATGTGAATTTAGATAGACATATTTTAAAGTATATATATTCATTCGTTCTACATATTTAATCTCTTAGTAAAAATCTTAAAAAGTATATTATATTTAAAAATGGAGGCAGTATTTGTGAGAGCCATGTAATGAGCTTAGTTGGCTCGGCATAGTTAGTGGGTTCTCCCAAAGAAAAATAGTTCATGTAGAATCTTTTCTTCTTTTTGGAAGTCATAGTTCATGTACACTCGCACCCGTTAATCTTCTTGACCAGGCTCTCAACCGAGGAAAATGTGATTTATCTACGTCCCCGAGTTTTTGACTTCATCAAAACTGGATCAAAACTTACTTCAAAAAAAATAATTGGATCAAAACTACTCCCTTCGTTTCTAAGTATAAGTTTTCTAAAGATTTCACTCTAAACTATATGCGGATGTGTATATGCATGCTTTAGAGTATAGATTCATCTTTTTTACTTTGTATGAGTCCTAATATGTGTATAATTATGCGTCTTGGTTATCGTGTCAGAAACAAGACACCTTATATAAAGAAATGGCGGGAATATTTAAGAATGGGAGTAGTAGTGTAACTATTCTTTTGACAACCTACCGCTCATATTAAATCATGTATAATTGCCTATCAATATATACAGCGGAACGTCTATGCGTGAGTTATGATAATTTTTGCTCTGTATATGACCTCAAGTTTGGCTGAGGTTTTGGCTTGGCTCGCACAGAATTGAACTCGAGCTCGACTAGGGGTCAAACTCGTATCAAGATTGAACCATGACTAATATCTTGTGTCAACCCAGGATATCTTAGGGCATCTTCAAGGCTAACCCGTAAAATTCTTTGGTATATGCCCGGTTTTATGCTCGGACATGGTCCACAAATATGATACGGGATGGAGTTGTCCAACGCTAATTATAAAGTATCCGGCTAGGAGAAGAAAAAGTAGGTAAAGACCATGCATGTGGTGGTCTATTTGTGTTGTGGTGTTCGGTTGGATGGAGAAAGAGAAGAGGAGGACATGTGATTGATCAAAGTGCATGCCCGGACTTCCGTAAAGCTACCCACATTTATCTTCACTTTATCGAAATCCGTATGTCCGGAATGCTAGGAGGACATATACATGCCCCCATTAAATGAAAAAAAGATCCGAACACTGCGGTTGGAATATATACATGAGGTTTGATGATCCACCTTGGAGATGCCTTTAACCTATCAATTGTCTTTCATGCCGAGACGGTAATTTTGCGAGGGAGGTGCCAAACTAATAGCGTTTGTGATAATGTTACATTGACGGTTACCCAGATTTGATGTCATGAAATTAATGTTACTATCATACACTACATTTTTGGATTGACTAAAAACATCATTTCACTACATACCATCCTATGATAACCACGAGGTGTCCACGTCTCTTGCTGCTCGCCCAATCATCACGTGTCATCTCTATAGCAATCATTAATGATGTGTACTGCTTTCTTTTCCAGCCTCACTCACTTATCCGCATCCTAAGACACAACAAGAACTTTTCACCCAGTTGTTTGTTGGTTTTCATCGACCTATCGGCATGCCTAGGCGCTAGCCTCCATGGTGCACACAAACCGCCTAGGAACCAAGGTCGAAGGCCGCCGACAAATCCATCACCGCTAAATTGTAGTCATCTTTCGATAGACCACACCTCAGAGTCGCTACGAGGTGGAGCACTCCTAAGACCACATTGAGGAGTTAGGTTTAATAGAAGAAGAAAATGTCATGTTTTTCCATGAATTTCTCTGAGAAGAAAAGTTTATGTTTTTAGCGATAAAACTAGTGTTTAATTTGCATGGATAAATCAAAGATCACATACTCAAACCTGCTAGAAGATGGGTAGATGAGGAGACCTAGAGCACCCGGAGGAGAAAGAAAGGGAATCGTTGTTGTCAGACTCAAACTTCTCACGGGTAAATGGGAATTTTCGACATAGAATTCTAGAGTATCATATTCATTACTTATGTTTCCCTGCAAAAAAAATCATTACTTATGTTTAAGTAAAAAAATATTGACATGGATAATTATTTGGGCAATATGTATTGTATTTCTCGAGTCAAGATACTTTGTGGCTCGAGGGGAGTATAATATTTGCGTAGTATTCATGTGGGTGACAATGCTCCTAATAATTAAGAAAACTATGCTTTTATGTATGAGCTCGGGTTTGGCTAGTTTTTTTTTTCTATTGGCTCGTAGAGACTTGAACATAGTTGTACATCAAGCTCGACTAGGGGTCGATCTCGTATATAAAATGGATCTGAAGACCTTCATATAAATGGATCTAGAGATTGAGCATAGTTGTACATCGAGCTTGAACATAGTATGTTTAAAGCTACACACATGGATAAACGATGAAATGATATGAATGACATCAATCATGTAACAATTACATACTAGAGCGAGACAAAGTAGCTTCAATTCATCAATATAATGTAGGCACGTATTTCGTATATAGTTATACGTGCGTGCGATACGAACTTGCATGACATCTTTTGTCCTACCCTCTTGTGGCAGCGGGATCTTATTGGAAACTTAGGGATATTAAGACCTTCTTTTAATAGAGAACCGGAACAAAACATTAACACATAATGAATACATGAACTCATCAAACTACGACAATCACTCGAAAGAATCGCAATTATTGCCACTCGGGGTAATGCGGATCAAGACACATAATAGGTGCATACAACTTGCAAGATAGGATCAAAATACTTTTCATATTCAGAGAGAACATAATAAGTTTAGATCTGAAATCATGACACTCGGGCCCTAGTGACAAGCATTAAGCATATCAAAGTCACAGCAACATCAATCTCGGAACATAGTGGATATTAGGGATCAAGTCCTATCAAACTTAACTCGATTACATGATCAATCTAATCCAAACCTCATCACCATCCAGCGAGCCTACTAAGAAATTACTCACATCCGGTGGTGAGCGTCATGGAATTGTTGATGGAGAAGGGTTGATGATGACGACGGCGACGAGTCTCCCCCTCTCTGGAGTCTCAAACGGACTTCAGATCAACCCTCCCGAGAAAGAATGGGAGGTGGCGGCGGTTCCATCTCGTAAAATGTGATGAAATCTTCTGTCTGGTTTTCTCTCTCTCAAGATGTGAATTTATAGGACTGAATTAGGGCCGAAGGAGCCACGTGGGCCCCACAAGCCATCAGGGCACACCTTGTTGGCTTGTGGCCCACAGACAGCCCTCCTTCGGTGGATCTTTGCTCCATAATTCATTATATATTTCAGAAATAATTCACAAAAAGTTTCGTCTAATTTTGAGAACTTTTATTTTTGTAAAAAAAATAACACCAAGGTAGTTCTGCTGAAAACAACATTTATTCAAATCATGCAAATTAAAGTCCAAAATCAAACCAAAAGTGTTTGGAAAAGTAGATACGTTGGAGACGTATCAGTATCTGAAAGTTGTTTTGCGTGACAAAACCGGATAATTTTGATAGTTGTTTTGTGTTAGCGATAACGACACATTGACGGTCGTCGAGACTTGATGTTGTAGAGAAAGACAGAAACAAAAGCGTCGTACGTCCCCCCTCCCCCATTCCCTTCCCCTCCGTGAAAACAAAGCCTTACTTTTGTTTTTTACTTATGTGTTAAAAGCCTTACTTTGATCATGTGTTAAAAGCCTTACTTTTGTTTTTTGTACAACCCTCATTTTAATTTATTTTAAAAAAAATTACACACATGTGTGTTACGCCCTCACTTATTTGTGTATTTTTTCAGATTTTTTTGAAATGTAAAATATGATTTTTTATGAATTTTGGATTTCAAATTTAAAGACATCTATGAAGGTTGAGCTCCAAAAGCAATTTTCATTGCCATGTCATGCATTTTCTTTATAAATAGTTCCACTTCGCCATCGACTATCCTAGGGCAACCACAAGGCGTCTATGTTCACGTCTACCTTTTTCCTTCATCGTATACCGCCACCCACTCAAGCACACAATTCACAGCCTCACCAACAGTCCTCAACGATTTTTGTTGCTTTTCTTTCCATCCATTTCCTCATTTGTATCCAACGCCCAACCCAAATTTTTCATCCAGTTGTTCTCGATTTTCGACAACATCTCAACTCATATAGGAGCTAGCTGCCATGACATCAACAACCGCTTAGGAACCAAGGTCGAAAGGCCTCCCCACGATAGATTCATCGTGCAAAATTGTGGTCATCTTTTTGTATACCACACCTTGTAGTCGTCACAAGGTGGTACACTCCTTTCCACATTTCGAGGGGTTAGGTTTACCAAAAAAATGCCATGTTTCCCCATGAATTTCATCTAGGAGAAAGGCTTTTATTTGTAGCCGGTAAAGTCAAGGCATGTCATTTTGAACCTAAGAGCATCTACAACCGGACACCTCATGTCGGTCTCAAAACATCCAGAAAGGTCGTCCGATGAGTGATCGATCATAAAAATGCGATCCAACCGGACCCCTCCTACCCGTTTCAAAGGTCCAGACTGACCGACACCCCTCATATTCATCTTAAATAAGAAGACAATATAATGGCTCACAGACGCGCCCGGGCATGCCCGATTAGTACGCCATGTAGGACGCGGCCTCATCCTGAACCATCTTTTCTCTTTTTCTTTATTCATTCTTTTTTTTTTCTTTCTCTTCTTCTCCACTAATCACGTGCAAGTGATCAGACATATAAGATAAAAAAAAGTGCGGCTGCTCGTACGAAAAAATAAGGGTTCAAAACGGACACGCCCGATCAAATGCTCCCAAAGCGGATTGAATATTTGATCATAAGGAAAAACAGTGCATGGACCCAAAACCCGCTAAAACCAGAGCACCCGGAAGAGAAAGGGCAGTGCCGCGGTTAGACCCCAAAAACTCCCCAGGTAAACGAAAACTCAAGACGAAGAAATCAGGCAGAAAGAAAAAGATAGAAACAAAAGCGTGGTACGTCCCCCCTCCCCCATTCCCTTCCCCTCCGCGAAAACAAAGCCTTACTTTTGTTTTTACTTATGTGTTAAAAGCCTTACTTTGATCATGTGTTAAAAGCCTTACTTTTGTTTTTCTACAACCCTCATTTATTTTTATTTTTTTACACACATGTGTTTTACGTCCTTACTTATCTGTGTATTTTTTCAGTTTTTTTTGAAATGTAAAAATATGTTTTTTTTATGTAATTTGAATTTCAAATTTAAAGACCTCTATGAAGGCTGAGCTCCAAACACAATTTTCATTGCCATGTCATGCATTTTCTTTATAAATAGTTCCACTTCGCCATCGACTATCCTAGGGCAACCACAAGGCGTCTATGTTCACGTCTACCTTTTTCCTTCATCGTATACCGCCACCCACTCAAGCACACAATTCACAGCCTCACCAACAGTCCTCAACGATTTTTGTTGCTTTTCTTTCCATCCATTTCCTCATTTGTATCCAACGCCCAACCCAAATTTTTCATCCAGTTGTTCTCGATTTTCGACAACATCTCGACTCATCTAGGAGCTAGCCGCCATGACATCAACAACCGCTTAGGAACCAAGGTCGAAAGGCCTCCCCGCGATAGATTCATCATGCAAAATCGTAGTCATCTTTTTGTATACCACACCTTGTAGTCGTCACAAGGTGGGACACTCCTTTCCACATTTCGAGGGGTTAGGTTTACCAAAAAAATGCCATGTTTCCCATGAATTTCATCACGGAGAAAGGCTTTTATTTGTAGCCGGTAAAGCAAGGGCATGTCATTTTGAACCTAAGAGCATCTACAACCGGACCCTCATGTCGGTCTCAAAACATCCAGAAAGGTCGTCCGATGAGTGATCGATAATAAAAATGCGATCCAACCGGACCCCTCCTACCCGTTTCAAAGGTCCAGACTGACCGACACCCCTCATATCCATCTTAAATATGAAGACGATACAATGGCTCACAGACGCGCCCGGGCATGCCCGATTAGTCCGCCATGTAAGACGTGACCTCATCCAGAACCATCTTTTCTCTTTTTCTTTATTCATTCTTTTCTTTCTTTCTCTTCTGCTCCACTAATCACATGCAAGTGATCACACATATAAGATAAAAAGTGCGGCTGCTCGTACGAAAAAAAAAGAATTCAAAACGGACACGCCCGGTCACTGACCGAACGCGCCCGCAGATGTAAAGGGGGTCACATTTGCTAAGCCCGGTTGTAAATGCTCTAAGGAGCATTTGTTAATGGGATGAACCACAAACTCTAAACAAATTATGATTTTTTCACATGTAATGTCAGCGTTTAAAGCACGCATGACAATTTTCATGCCAAAAAATAAAAGTCAAGTAGTTGAGAAATGCCAAAAAATCATCGTCCAGTTTACGTTGTTTGTGCAGATAACATTTAGACATGAATGAATGTTTACATGTCCATTTTTTTAGTACTATCATTTTCTTCTGACATTTATAAAAGCATTGTTTGCAGAGAGGAGCAAATGCTCCCAGGATTGAATATTTGGGCATAAGTAAAAACAGTGCATGGACCCAAAACCCGCTAAAACCAGAGGACCCGGAAGAGAAAGGGCAGCGCCGCGGTCAGACCCCCAAAAACTCCCCGGATAAACGAAAACTCAAGACGAAGAAATCAGGCAGAAAGAGAAAGACAGAAACAAAAGCGTCGTACGTTCCCCCTTCCCCATTCCCTTCCCCTCCGCGAAAACAAAGCCTTACTTTTGTTTTTACTTATGTGTTAAAAGCCTTACTTTGATCATGTGTTAAAAGCCTTACTTTTGTTTTTTGTACAACCCTCATTTTTTTTATTTTTTTACACACATGTGTTTTACGCCCTTACTTATCTGTGTATTTTTTTCAGATTTTTTTGAAATGTAAAAATATGATTTTTTTTATGAATTTTGAATTTCAAATTTAAAGACCTATATGAAGGCTGAGCTCCAAACGCAATTTTCATTGCCATGTCATGCATTTTCCTTATAAATAGTTCCACTTCGCCATCGACTATCCTAGGGCAACCACAAGGCGTCTATGTCCACGTCTACCTTTTTCCTTCATCGTATACCGCCACCCGCTCAAGCACACAATTCACAGCCTCACCAAAAGTCCTCAATGATTTTTGTTGCTTTTCTTTCCATCCATTTCCTCATTTGTATCCAACGCCCAACCCAAATTTTTCATCCAGTTGTTCTCGATTTTCGACAACATCTCGACTCATCTAGGAGCTAGCCGCCATGACATCAACAACCGCTTAGGAACCAAGGTCGAAAGGCCTCCCCGCGATAGATTCATCATGTAAAATCGTAGTCATCTTTTTGTATACCACACCTTGTAGTCGTCCCACCTCCTGTCCACATTTGGAGGGGTTAGGTTTACCAAAAAAAATGCCATGTTTCCCCATGAATTTCATCTCGGAGAAAGGCTTTTATTTGTAGCCGGTAAAGCCAGGGCATGTCATTTTGAACCTAAGAGCATCTACAACCGGACCCCTCATGTCGGTCTCAAAACATCCAGAAAGGCCGTCCGATGAGTGACCGATCATAAAAATGCGATCCAACCGGACCCCTCATACCCGTTTCAAACGTCCGGACTGACCGACACCCATCATATCCATCTTAAATATGAAGACGACATAACGGCTCACAGACGCGCCCGGGCATTCCGATCAGTCCGTCATGTAGGACGCGACCTCATCCTGGACCATCTTTTCTCTTTCTTTATTCATCCTTTTGTTTCTCTCTCTTCTTCTCCACCAATCACGTGCAAGTGATCAGACATATAAGATAAAAAAGCGCGTATGCTCGTACGAAAAAAAAAGGGTTTAAAACGGACACGCCCGGTCACTGACCGAACACGCCCGCGGATGTAAAAGGGGTCATATTTGCTAGGCCCGGTTGCAAATGCTCTAAGGAGCATTTGTTCATGGGATGACCAACAAACTCTAAACAAATTATGACTTTTTTTACATGTAATGTCAACGTTTAAAGCGCGCATGCCAATTTTCATGTCAAAAAATAAAAGTCAAGTAGTTGAGAAATGCCAAAAAATCATCGTCCATTTTACCTTATTTGTGCAGATAACATTTAGACACGAATGAATGTGTGTTTAGTACTACTATCATCTTCTTTTGACATTTATAAAAGCATTGTTTGCAGAGAGGAGCAAAAACAGTGCATGGACCCGAAACCCGCTAGAACGAGAGGACCCGCTAGAAGAGAAAGGGCAGCGCCGCGGTCAGACCCCCCGAGTAAACGAAAACTCGAGACGAAGAAATCTGGCAGAAAGAGAAAGACAGAAACAAAAGCGTCGTGCGTCCCCCATTCCCTTCCCTTCCCCTCCGCGAAAACAAAGCAGCAGCGCGAGCGACACAGAGGGAGGGAGATTCGGAGGGGGCAGCGGCAGACAGCCCACGCCGAAGCAAAGGCAGGCAGCGCCGCCCACCACCAGCCGCAGCCGTCGCGCGCAGGCGCAGCAAAGCGGGAGATAAAAGCCAGCGCCGCACGAGGGCGGCGGCGTGCGAGGCAGGGGCGGGGGGAGCGCCGCATTTCGTCGGAGCCAGGAGAGATTCGGGGCGTCGCGCGCGGAGATTCGGAGGACGCGCGTGGGAGGAGCCAGCGACCGCGGCTCGCGGGCGGTGTCGGGGGAGCAGCTCGGCCCCGATCTCGGCGTCTCCCGTCGGCGTTTCGGGGCGGCCGCGTCTCCTCCTGCCTGCCCGCCCGCCCGCGGGGACTGGATCTCGGCGGCGCGTGGGCGCCGGACTCGGCAGGATCTCGCCGGCCGCGGGGCCGTACCCCCGGGGTCAGCAGCCGTCGCCGCTCTACACCTCCCCGCTCTACTGGGCTTGGACTGGCCTCTGGAGCGGAGATCCGCTGCTCCCGACTTCTGATCGATGGTAAGGGAGCCCTAAGCTTGCTCTGGATTGCTCTTCTAAGCGTGCTTCTGACCTTCTGTTACCCTAAGACTAGTGCTGCCGGCAGCAGTTTCCCTCCTGAAATTTCGGGGGTTCTATTCGCCGTTCAACTGAATCCTAGGAAACATGCATGCCTAGCCCTCGGAGATTCACACCGCGGGTGAGAAATGAGCATGGTGGATGTGACCGATTCTGCTGCTGTAGGCGTTGACCTGCTTGTTGATGATGCCTTTGTGATTGTTTGGTTCGGCGCCCCGCCCTTTTTCGCGCCAGAAAATCGTTGATGGATGTCTTATGCTGGTGTTTGTTGTTTGTTTTGATGTAACGCCGCTATGATTACCGCGGAATGCGCGGGGGGCAGCATTTTAGGAAATATGCATTTATTCAGGGTTGGCGGTATGCAGCTAATTGACCTGCCTGTTGCTGCCCGCGCCACCCTTCTGATTGTTGGGTTCGTCATAACGGCCTTGTTCGTGCCACCCTTCTGATTGTTGGGTTCGTCATAACGGCCTTGTTCGCGCCACCCTTCTGATTGTTGGGTTCGTCATAACGGCCTTGTTCGCGCCACCCTTCTGATTGTTGGGTTCGTCATAACGGCCTTGTTCGCGCCACCCTTCTGATTGTCCGGTTCGTCATACCGGCCTTGTTCGCGCCACCCTTCGGATTGTTGGGTTCTTCATAACGGCCTTGTTCGCGCCAGAAAATGCTCGATGGATGTATGATGCCGGTGTGTTATTTGTTTTGATGTAGCGCCGCTATGATTACCTCGGAATGCACGGGGGGAAACATTTTACGAAATATGCATTTATTCATGGTTGGCAATATGTGGCTAATGACCTACCTGTTGCTACCCCCGACACCCTTCTGGTTATTGGGGTCGCCATACCGGCCTTGTTCGCGTCTTAAATGTTGAGCTCTCATGTTTGTGTAGGTTGCTTGTTTTGATATAGCGCCACTGTGATTAACGTCAAATGTATGAGGGCCAACATTTTAGGAAACACATTTTTTTTTTCAGAGTAAGCAACATGCGCCTAGTTTCATGTCACATCTATTCATGCAGGCGGCTCAAGCTTCCATCGCGGTGGGATCCCAGGTTTGGGTCGAGGATCCCGACGAGGCCTGGCTTGACGGGGAGGTCGTAAAGGTCAATGGAGACACGATTACGGTCAAGTGCTCCAATGAGAAAACGGTAAGTTTTTTGTATGTATTGTTAGGATTCGGCCACCTGGCCAGTTTATTCTGTGTGGTTTAGTAATGACAAAACTGCTTAGAAATACCATGTGAATCTGATCTTTCATAAAAGGGTGTGTTTGCACCATGTTCTAATTTGGCCCCTTTTTTTTCCAGGTTACAGCAAAAGCATCTCATGTCCATGCTAAGGATCCCGAGGAATCACCATGTGGAGTTGATGACATGACAAAACTTGCCTATCTGCATGAACCTGGGGTTCTTCAAAATTTGAAGTCTAGATATGACATGAATGAAATATATGTAAGTCAGGATCTCTTTATATAACTTGTTACTGTAGTCCGATTGTCCGACACATATACTTTCCACTAATATTATGTTAAGAATGTCATTCATTTTTCTCATTTATGTCTTCCCTATTTCTTTGTTTTGAAACCAGACGTATACTGGAAGTATTCTGATTGCTGTAAATCCTTTCCGAAGACTGCCTCATTTGTACGATATTCAGATGATGGAACAGTATAAAGGAGCAGAATTTGGTGAATTAAGCCCCCATCCTTTTGCTGTTGCAGATGTTGCATATAGGTAGGTTTATGTTGAGATCACTAGGTTGTTATAATTTAAGTAGACATTTCCAAAAATAGGAAATGAATAGTATTTTCCCTCTCTTCCCACTTTGACTCGAGGAATTTTTTTGATTAACCTACCGTTACAGATTGATGCTAAATGAGGGAATTAGTCAGTCCATCCTTGTCAGTGGAGAAAGTGGCGCTGGTAAAACAGAAAGCACTAAAATGATCATGCGTTATCTTGCGTACATGGGTGGAAAGGCTGCTTCTGAAGGCCGAACTGTGGAGAAGCAAGTTCTTCAGGTAGTTAATTTTTAGACTCATCTGGTCCTGAGCAACTATTTCTGTGACCAACTGGTGTTTTTGTTTGACTGATTAATCCGCATCCCTCCCACAGTCAAATCCTGTTCTTGAAGCATTCGGAAATGCAAAGACTGTGCGAAATAACAATTCAAGGTAAGAAGCATTCCTTATATGATTGTTTCAATTAGTGTTGTGGGTGACTGTTGGTTCACTCAACCAATTTCAATTTGTCTGTTATCACTGCAGTCGCTTTGGTAAATTTGTTGAGATCCAGTTTGATCAGAAGGGGAGGATATCAGGAGCTGCTGTCAGAACTTATCTTCTCGAGAGATCTCGTGTCTGTCAAATATCGGAATCAGAGAGAAATTACCATTGTTTCTACATGATTTGTGCTGGCTCACCTGAGGTGCTGCCCCTTCCCTGTCCATTAATGCCTGTTCTTTACTAGAAGTTTTATATAAAATTTAAGATTAATCACCTGAGGAGTTATTCGAATTTTACCATTTCTTGTGGCATGCAATAATTTATTGAAATTCAAGAATTCTAGTCTCTTTCCAATGACATTTTCCTTCTCCTAATTGTTTGTTACTCTCACAATGGGAGTCAGAGCCTTTGTGAATCAAAGCTCTGTACATGAAAGCTATTCAATGACATGTCCCTCTGGCTACCATTTTGCTAACATCACTGTATATTAGGGCACTAAACATCATAAGCTTCTGCTTTAAAATACTGCATTTCATATTAGAAAGCAATGCATGGTTAAATTATGCTATTCTCCGTACCAGGAACGGGAGAAATACAAACTAGGGGATCCCAGTACATTTCACTATCTTAATCAGTCCGGCTGCTATAAGATTGATGGCCTCGATGAATCGAAGGAGTATCATGAAACTAGAAAGGCCATGGATATTATCGGAATCAGTTCTGAAGAGCAGGTACATATTTGGTTCTGCAATGATCTCCTGCTACTCTTTTTTGATCACTTGAGGCCTTGTTGACTCTACCCCTTGCTCTGTGTGCTGCTTTAAAATTCAGGAAGGAATTTTCCGTATTGTTGCTGCTATTCTCCACTTGGGAAATGTTGAGTTTGCAGAAGGGGATGATGTGGATTCATCGAAACCTAAAAATGAAAAATCTATGTTTCATTTAAGGACCGCTGCCGAGCTCTTCATGTATGTATTCTGTATAGCTTCTTTTGAGGAACTGTTAAATTCTTATGCATTTGACAAAATCTCAAACTTTGGTCTTGTAGGTGCGATGAGAAAGCACTAGAAGATTCATTGTGTAAGCGTATTATTGTGACCCGTGATGAGAACATAGTAAAAACTTTGGATGCTGAGGCTGCCAAGGGTAGTAGAGATGCACTTGCTAAGACCGTGTACTCACGATTGTTTGATTGGTGAGTTCATTTCGGAGTTATATACACCGACTGCTATTCCAGTTCAAAAGCAGCTGCTTGACTGTTCTACAAATGTTTCCTTTTGGTTCTTATCTGACAAATGACCTTTGATCCTAGGCTTGTGACTAAGATAAACAACTCTATTGGTCAAGATCCAACTTCAAAATGCTTAATTGGGGTGCTGGATATCTATGGGTTTGAAAGCTTCAAGACAAACAGGTGCTTAACTGGTACACTTTTGTAGATTTACTGTGTGTTGGATATGTCTTGGTCAATTCGATTGACAGAATGACAGTGAGAGAACTGTCAGGTGGTTTGGACCCGCTTTAGTTCTAGGTAAAAGAGGGGCTATTTGACTGCAAACCTTTTAGTGATCATGACATGATTACTAGCTACTTCTCCATCTTGAGGTTCTTGTTCACAGCTGAGCTCCATTTTTCTCTTTTGTTGAAGAACTGAACACAGTCCACTGATGAAAGGTGCCACTGTGCTGCTAGGCCTTTCTTTTTACCTTTGATTACATTCTAGACTCATCACAGTTGGATTTTCCGCAAGATCAGCATACATAATATTGGCTGTAGTACATGGCAGAAATATAACATTTGGTACAAAACACTTGGATGCTGCTTTTTTCTTTTAAGAACATTCGCTATTGCTTTTTGCTTGTTTGATGTGAACTTACTGTTTTTTTGTTCCGGTGATCATGAATTATGATCGCACCATCAGTATAGTGGTGTTAGTTGATCATTAGGGGTGTGCAGGTCTGCTTGTGCATCTGTATCTGTTACTCGTAGTACTGTCATCATGATGTTTAAGGTTTCCTTCCCTCAGTTCCTTTCTGATCATCCAATTAACTAAGACTATGATATTCTATTTTTGTGCGTACAGTGTCTTGTCATTATTATATTTTCACAATTTTGTCTCCTCACTAATTAATTTCTATAGTTAATTTTTACATACTAGGTATTACGTGCTTCTTATGTGTAGTTATCAGTCTGATACACTTTTTTGGGCCTTGATAGCTTTGAGCAGTTCTGTATCAACCTGACAAATGAAAAACTGCAACAACACTTCAATCAGGCAAGTTTCTAGCTTTCTTGGTTGGAGCCTAATCCAGCAGCTTCACTGTTTTAGAGTTCTTTCATTTATAGAAGAGTTGTTAACTCTGAAGTTCTGCTTCTCTGCAGCATGTCTTTAAGATGGAGCAGGAAGAGTATACTAAAGAAGAAATTGACTGGAGTTACATTGAGTTTGTTGACAACCAGGATATTCTTGATCTCATCGACAAGGTATCCCCCCCCCCCCCCCCCCCCCCCCTCTTTCTTTGTTATCTTGCTGTAGGGTTGGGTTTGTCTCCGTGCATGACACGATCTAATATCTGCACAACTTGCTGTTTGCCTGCCTGAAATAAACAAGTTCATTCGAATGAGTCTATGTGTAATTGTGTACCTCATGTCTGTTGAGTTCATTACTGCCCATTTAATCTTTTGGTGTTAGTAGTAATTGTCCACGGTTAGTGATTTCTGATCAGCAATGTCAAATGGTCATTACTAGCATTGGTTACTAATGATCAATAGTGGTTCATTGTTGATTGATTACAATATAAGCACTGATTATTAGTAGCTTATTATGTTGAAAATAGTTATTTGTTATCTACGTCGAGAATTTGAGGTTTCCATGCCGTACATCTTGTCAATGCAGAACGCACCTAGTCAAAAAATAAAGCTGCTTCTACCATTTTAATAACTTATGTATTAGCTTTGACATTTTGCTGAAAAACATTGGTATGTTATGTTGCTTCATTGTCTTGCCGTGTTCTATAAACACTCAATTCTTCCATTTCAGAAACCTGGTGGAATTATTGCCCTTCTGGATGAAGCTTGGTATGGATGACTGATAAGATCTCATTTTTTCCACTAGTTTTCTAGCATAGAAAAAATCAATCTTACAAATAGTTTCTGTGTACATATGATTTTGTGTTGCAGTATGTTGCCAAGATCAACACACGAGGACATTTGCTCAGAAGTTGTACCAAAGTTTCAAAAATCACAAGCGCTTTGTGAAGCCAAAGTTATCTCGGTCAGACTTTACAATATGTCATTATGCCGGAGATGTAAGTATGAACTGCCTTTGCTCTGTTAGTTAGAGTTATTTTTTAATAAATCTGATGGAAACATTGATGTGTAGGTCACATATCAAACTGAGCTATTTCTGGACAAGAACAAAGATTATGTTATTGCTGAACATCAGGCTCTCTTGGGTGCTTCAGGATGTCCGTTTGTTTCAGGCCTTTTCCCTCTTCTTTCCGATGACTCCTCAAAATCGTCAAAGTTTTCATCGATTGGTTCCAGATTCAAGGTGCATAATGAATTGCTTTTATTATTATAATGTTTCAACTGAAATTCTACTTGCTTCCAGTTCTTCATGCTTCTAATATTTGCAATTTATATAAAAAATGTAGCAACAATTGCAATCTCTCTTGGAAACATTGAGTTCAACCGAGCCCCACTATATCCGTTGTGTAAAGCCTAATAGTTTATTGAAGCCAGCAATTTTTGAGAACCAGAATGTTCTTCAGCAGCTCAGATGCGGAGTAAGTTTTTGTCGTTGTTGGCATTTTCGTTTGCTTCAGACTTCCAACATCAGTCCTAATATTGTTTTTCTCAGGGGGTTATGGAAGCAATTAGGATAAGCTGTGCTGGGTATCCAACTAGAAGAACATTCCTTGAGTTCATTGACCGTTTTGGTATTCTTGCGCCTGATGTTTTGACTGGAAGGTACTAATTTTATAACTTAAATGAATAACTGTTCTTGCTTCTCGGTTTAGTTGGTTGAGCCTTGTACTGATATTGGCTTGTGTTCAATGATACAAGTTCTGATGAGATTACTGCTGTAAGAAGGCTCTTAGAGAAGGTAGATCTGCAAGGTTATCAGGTATGGACATTGAAGAGAAACTTACGTTTTTGGCATTGTTGATCTGTTGTATTTGATAGTTTAAATGGCTATTTTTTTCTTTAGGAACACCATTGCTAACTAATGTTGTCTGATATAGGCTTTTTATATGTGACCTTCTATGGTCAACGTATTTGATACTGGCTGTATGTTGGGGATACATATTGGCTTGATGCTAGTTCAAAAAAGTCACCACTTGTCTGTCTATAAAATATTACTCCATCCGTCCCAAAATAAGTGTCTTAAGCTTAGTACAACTTTGTACTAGAGTTAGTACAAAGTTGAGACAGTTATTTTGGGACAGAGGGAGTAGATTTTAGAGGTTCATCGAAGATATGTTTCCTACGTTATGTCTACTTGTATAGACTACAAATTCAAGATGTTCAAAACAGTGTGCAATATATGCTGCAAGATCGCTTTTTAGTTGATTAGGTGAATCACTTAAAATAGATATTTCGCTCTGATAGAACTCCTTTCTGAAATAATTCTATTATAATACTATCCTTTTGCATACTTTTATGTATGGACTAAACTGTATATGCTTTTGCAAATGATATTATTTAGGTTGGCAAGACAAAAGTTTTTCTTCGTGCTGGTCAAATGGCTGAACTTGATGCTCGTAGAAATGAAGTGTTGGGGCGTTCAGCTAACATGATTCAGAGAAAGGTCCGTTCATTTTTGGCCAAGAAGAGTTTCATTGCACTTCGGAGATCAGCTGTACAAATTCAGACGGTTTGTCGCGGTGAGATTTTTGTTCTTTCGAATCATAGTCTGTTTGGTCCTACCTAATGAACTTTATTCATGCAATGATTTTCTGATATGGCTTTTGTTGAATATTTGAAGGAGAGCTTGCAAGAAGAGTTTACCAGAGTCTCCGCAGAGAAGCTGCTTCTCTCAAAATCCAGACTAGATACCGTATGCATAATGCAAGAAAGGCATACACTGAACTTTCTGCTTCCGCGCTTACCATCCAATCATCTTTACGTGGGATGGCTGCACGTAAGGAGATCCATTTCAGACGACAAACAAGAGCTGCTATCATTATCCAGGTAACATAAAATTAAAATAATTTGTTTTGCGCGCTTGTGTAAATACAAGCAAATGGACAAAAGTTGGGAATAACAATCGGCATAAGTGTTCATTAATAGTTAGTAGTTTCTCTGAAACTGCAGAGATCATGTTTTGTTTCGCTGATTGTATCTTTGTTCAGCAGTTGGTCATTGTTTGGATGATTTTATCCTTGGTAGAAACTGCAATAAGCCAATACAGTTCCTGAAAGCTAATTTTCTTCATTGTTTCTGTTTTACCATTCAACATTATATATAAAGGGAGTTCTAGATTATGAAGTTTCCTCTTTAGTAGTGAAAGTCACATATTTTCAGTCATCCCAGTTCAGTTTCTTCATGAAATCAAGAGCTGAAAGCCTGCTTAGCATGCATAATTACGAGTCGTGGGCTATAGATGAATTATAGTGCTCTTTTCTGCTATCTTCCTAAACATGACACATATATCTGGACTTAAATATTATTACCATGATGAAATCCTACAATTTCATTGCTACTATTCGTCCACACATTTGCTGTCTCTGAAGTATACCATTTAATCCCAAATTAGCAGATCAGATAAAAAATGTTCACTTTATAATCCGTATTTCTGTTTCAGAGTCGCTGCCGTCAATTCTTGGCGAGGTTGGACTATTCAAGAACAAGAAAAGCCGCTATTACTACACAGTGCATCTGGAGAGGAAAAGTTGCTAGAAAGGAGCTTCGAAAACTCAAATTGGTATGTTTATGTGTACCAGGCACTTTTTATATTCCATATACAATGTTTCTACAAATATATCGTGAGGTGGGCACTGAAAATTTCCTTGGGTAAAACTTCTCAACATGCTGCCTTTTCCAATCCTGGAACCATGTAATTCGCTATTACAGGGCATTGTACAATTTCACGTTTGCTGGTTTCCAATATACCTGATGGTGCATGATTTCTATAGGCATTAGTAATGGAACTGGTCTGAAAACCCTTGGTGGTGAATAGTGCAAATATACTCTCTCATATCAAGGTTCAGTCTTATTCATTTTCATTGCTCACCAGGCTGCACGGGAAACTGGCGCATTGCAAGCTGCCAAAAATAAACTGGAAAAGCAAGTCGAAGAGCTTACGTGGCGCCTACAGTTGGAGAAGCGCATGCGAGTGAGTAGTTTGTTGCAAAATTTCCCCGTATCATTGTAGCTTCAGGAATACTGCATGCCACTGATATAACATTATCTGGGTTTATGCACACCAATTCATATAATTTATATGGGATTTAACATAAGCAAATATGTTGTTAATGGACCTGCTGTTTGTTCGGCTTACTCTAAAAGTGCATTTCATAAGACATGTAATGTATTTTATCTGATATAAACATGAATGATAATATTATTGTCTAAAAAAGTGATCTGAGTGAACTTATATGTTTGTAGAGTATATCCTAAGAATTTTGGAATTTGGATTGGAGATCTTTATTTGTTGTCCTGTTCTTCTGTAGAAATACAATGTTGACACTTGATTAGCTCACCTGAGGATATTGTATTATTGCTTAATGCATGGCTGTTCGTTGTAGGCTGATCTTGAGGAATCTAAATCACAAGAGAATGCAAAGTTGCAAGCTGCCTTGCAAGAGGTACAACAACAGTACAAAGAAACAAAAGACACACTGGTGAAGGAAAGAGAGGAATCCAAAAAGGTGGCGGAGATAGCTCCAGTTATTAAAGAGGTTCCCGTTATAGATACAGAGCTGATGAATAAGCTTAGAGATGAAAATGATAAACTTAAGGTGAGACCTGAACATAATTTTGATTGACAAGTGCTTGCATTCTGTTGGTTCTTCTGCTATAAATTTACAGAATTGCTATGGTTTGCTTTACTCCTTTTGCGGAGATTTCTTTCCTTGTACTATTCAGCACAATCTGATATTTTTGCAGTTACTTGCTGTGTTTATAACACTTTGCATTTCATGACTACAGACTCTTGTCAGTTCTCTTGAAAAGAAGATTGATGATACTGAGAAGAAATATGACGAAACAAACAAAATCAGCGAGGAAAGACTAAAAAAGGCAATGGATGCTGAGTCGAAAATTGATGATTTGAACATGGCAATGCTAAGGTTGTTCTTTTCTCTAACACAACTTGATATTATAAGTACCTCTGCATATACTTTGATTGCTGAGAAAACCATAATTAGTATTTATTGATTGACTTGTTTTTATGTTCTGCTTCAGGCTTCAAGAAAAAATATCCAACATGGAATCTGATGAGAAAGTGCAAAGACAAGCGTTGTTGAGCACGCCAGTTAGGAGCATGTCTGAGCATTTGTCGATTCCAATTGTTCCAAAGGTAGAATTGGTGGCTTAAAGTGATGTTTCTTGTTCCTTCTGCTGTTAATGCTCATGCTTCTTTACTCAACTCTTCTGCTTTGTTCTCTATTATTCAGAACCTAGAGAATGGCTATCATGAGGCTGAAGAGCCAAAGGTTTGGATTTTACACCTTTATATTTCTATGTAGTCTCTTCAACTTCCATTGCGCCCTTAATCTCATGGCAAACTGCTATCCTTTTTCAGGAACCCCAAAGTGCACCCCCTGCCCTAAAGGATTATGGGAATGGCGATCCAAAGTTAAGAAAATCTTCCGCTGAGAAGCAACAGGTAAGTCAACATTTTTTAGTTCTTTAAACTGCTTCTGTAAACATGGTTATTTAACATTAATCTTTCTGTAGGAAAATGTCGATGCACTTATTGACTGTGTAGCGAAAAATCTTGGCTACTGTGAGGGGAAGCCAGTTGCTGCTTTTACCATTTATAAATGTCTCCTTCACTGGAAATCTTTTGAGGCTGAGAAGACCAGTGTTTTTGACCGTCTTATTCAGTTGATAGGATCTGCAATAGAGGTAATCTGGAACCTAAACTTTTGTCTTAATATCGAAGCCATAAGTTAAATTAGTATAAATGAGTGACCATTTTTTTTCTTCATTTTGGACCTGACCATTGTCCATTTAACATCTAGCTTAGATGTGCCCTTTTATTTTCATAAGTTGTCCTCATATTAGAAACTTTTTTTTGCTCTAGAAGATTGATTTTCCTGATATTCCTTTGTTTGAGTAAGTTCTGAACTTTGAATGCTATGTTTTTAGAATTTTGAATATCAGCAGAATTTGGTTTTGTTCAAAGTTCTGCTACCGAAGAAAACACCGATGAATGGGAAAGTCATGTTATGCTCCCGAGCTCATTTGAGCTCGGGATGAACAGTAAATTCGAAAATAAATGAACAACATTTTTTGCAACCATTGACAAAAGTTCTCAGTGCTTGTAAAATTTCATAAAAAATGACATCCGTAGAAGTCGTGGAAAGAAAACAAAATCAGTACCCCAAAATGTTATCGAAAATATCACTTTTAGAGCACTAATTTTGTTATTTTTGCTACGTCTTCTACAAATGTTATTTTTTGACGAAATTTTATGAGCACCGAGAACTTTTGTCAATGTTTGCACAAAAAAAATTCAGAATTTTTGAATAATTTTCGACGGTCACGTC
Organism: Hordeum vulgare subsp. vulgare; assembly: GCF_904849725.1. Taxonomy (NCBI): domain Eukaryota; kingdom Viridiplantae; phylum Streptophyta; class Magnoliopsida; order Poales; family Poaceae; genus Hordeum; species Hordeum vulgare. The sequence continues at coordinate 553,190,477 of NC_058523.1, forward strand.
CTGATGAATGATCATATTACTTCACTATTCTTCAGGCTTCCTTTAGACTTTACCTTATATGTAGTCTGATCATCTTTTTTAATGAACTTGGATGTTGGATTCCCCTACAATTATTAATTAATTTGTTGTTATTTTGAATTTTGAACGTGTGAAGCTCCTTTCCCCCTCCTCCCTAAAGTCAGCTTACGTTTTGGATCTGTCTTTGATGCAGAATGAGGAGGACAATGACAACCTTGCTTATTGGCTCTCAAATACATCTAGCTTGCTTTTCCTTTTACAAAGAAGTCTCAAAGCTGCTGGTGCACCTGGGGGTGTTTCACGAAAGAAACCTCCTCAGCCGACATCATTGTTTGGTAGAATGGCTCAAGTATGTTACTGTCCTTTTCATGCTGATTAGTAAAGGGGGAGAATTGTCGAATGTGATAATTGGATTTTTGATGTTAATTTATTTGTCTAGGGCTTGCGCTCGGCATCTTTTGCCAACATGCACGTTGAGGCGACTGATGTTGTGCGCCAAGTTGAGGCTAAGTATCCGGCGTTGCTTTTCAAGCAGCAGTTGACTGCTTACGTGGAGAAGATTTATGGAATCATCCGTGATAATATTAAAAAGGAATTGTCATCTTTGATTTCTCTATGCATCCAGGTAAAATATCCTCCTTTTTTTTTCTGTTTACTGATAGCTGGCATCAGGTCCTATAAGTTACCAGTTGGTACATGAGCATAAACATATTTGTGATTTACTATTAACCATGCTCTTGTTTATCACAAGGCTCCAAGAACAATGAAAGCTAGCATGCTGCGAATTTCTGGAAGGTCATCTGGTCAAACTCAGAGCAACCATTGGCAGAAAATTATCGAGAACTTGGATATCCTTCTAAAAATTCTACAAGATAACCATGTATGCATATCTCTCTTTGACCCTTTGTTTATGTGGGATTCGCTTCAGCTGGATGTATATTTAACTGTCATTTTATTTTATATTATCCTCAGGTACCCCCAGTTTTAGCTCAGAAAATCTTTACCCAGATATTCTCATACATCAATGTACAGCTATTCAATAGGTGAGCTTAACTTCTGAAGTTTTGTCTTTTGATTGTACGAACGCTTGTGCAGTACATGCTTACTGTTTGTTCTACAGTCTGCTCCTTCGTCGTGAGTGCTGCTCCTTCAGCAATGGAGAGTATGTCAAAGCTGGATTAGCTGAGTTGGAATTGTGGTGTGCAAAGGCAACATCTGAGGTGATCTGCCTGCTGTGTGATCCCTTGATTTCTTTTTGTATATGATTCAAATTACTGAAGTGTCTTGGTTACAGTATGCAGCATCATCATGGGATGAAATCAGGCATATCAGACAAGCTGTTGGCTTTTTGGTACGGTGCTCTATTCTATTCAGTTACATGTATATAATTCAGCACGCGCCATCATCCAATAACTTGCAAATACTCATACATTTTAAATACTCCTTTCCTTCCAGGTTATATTCCAAAAGTTCAGGATATCTTATGATGAGATTGTCCATGACCTATGTCCGGTAAAATCCCAGTTGATTTTCTAATGCTTTTTCTGGTTTGTTTTCTTAATTTTGTAAAGTATATGAAATTGCCCTGGTCCTAATCAATGTTCAATTGTATTCCTTTTGTAGATCTTGAGTGTCCAACAACTATACAGAATTTGTACACAATACTGGGATGACAAGTACAATACACAAAGCGTATCGTCAGATGTGAGCTCCATTTCTTTAAGAACTTCACCGCTTTATTTGCAATTATGCATTCTTATCAGCCAGATATTTCCATCGCTCGGCTCCAGAAGTACACAAGTTCCACAATTTTCCAGTTGCATTGTCGTAGAACGTTACTAAATGTGAATTCCTGATTGATGTTGTAGCTATAGAATGCATATACTACCAAATTATATTAAAGGACAAACATAACTTGGCCCCTCTAATATTTTCAGGTCCTTAGTAACATGCGGGTCCTAATGACAGAGGATTCGAACAATGCAGAAAGTAGTTCATTCCTGTTGGATGATAATTCAAGGTAACATAAGCACCAACTTTTCTAATGTTGCTATTACTGTATTGATCTACAGCGTTCTTAATATTCTGATATTTCGCTTTGTGCTTCTTTTGCGATCCAGCATCCCATTCTCAGTGGAGGATATCACCAACGCGATACATGAGAAGGACTTCTCGGACGTGAAACCCGCCGAGGAGCTGCTCGAGAACCCTGCGTTCCAGTTTTTACAGGATTAGGGCCGAGCTTTTATACTACCGCTTGCTAGATACCTCATCAGATTTGTTTCTTCATTTGTTGTACATTTCTTTTTTCTACCCTTTTCCGCTGCAGCATGCGTGCCGTGCCTTCTTCGGGGTTTACGTTTTCTCTCCTTTATTATATAGGGTAGTCACTAGGGTTGGGATGGGATTTCCTCCCTTGATAGTAGAAGAAAAAGCCACACCTTTTAAATGGAGGCAAATCATTCTTTGTAGGGCAAGTTTGAAGCCAGCCAGTCGTCAGTCAGTCCTTTTTTTGGTTTTATTACCCAGGGGCAGGGGTAGTTGGGAGAAAAAGAAGCAATGTAGTAATGTGTTGGTAGCTTTCCATTCCCCCCCACAGTTATAGATTGTACAAATTTACAGTGTAAATCAACAACAGTGCAAGAAAAGAAATCCATATACCAAAGTGATGAACATTTTCCTGTGTCTGTCTACCAAAATGCTCTGTGCGGCACTTGATGGTTCGGTTATGCTTATTTTTTTTTCTGGCGTGCATCGTCGAAAGTCTGAAAGTGAATGTCGCTTTTGGATTCAAGTTGTGTGTTGAGTGTTGAAAATGACAGAGGATGCCAACCTTATAAGCATCGTTTTCTTGAGTGGTGTGGCATTTAACCAACGTATATGCTGTCGGTATCAGCATAACATTATTATATTTTTCGCCCAAGGAGTGGGTTCTAGGCTGTAATCAACCATCCGAGTGCGGTTTCTACGTTATTTATTTTTCGGAAAACCACGCCACTTATTTTTGAACGGAGCGGAGGTGGTAGGCAGTACACTGAAAACCACGCCACTTATTTCGGAAAACAAATCTGCAGGTTTACACCAGGCTGAATACAGAAAACCCAATGATTCAACAACAATTGATCTTTGTGACGCAAATCCCATTTTGTTTGACTTTGAGAGTTGAGACGCATATCCATTTGGAGCTTGCGTCCGGGGCACGCGGTAGGATTTGGAAGGCTGTGGCGCCAACCGTGACATTCCCCCCAAGGGCCGAAAGCGAAAAAACAAAGACGGGGCGGGCGGGGGTAGACGTTTCCCGAATCTACCCCTCCTCCCCGCAGCCCCACCCGGGCGCCTCTTTCCACCGCGCGGGAGGGCATTCCGGTACAATGACCTCAGCCGCTGGAAAAAAGTGGCGATGCCCGAGGAAGGAACGAATGAATGAAATACGGCGGGCGCAGCCGCTCTCCTCCTCCTCCAGGAAACAGAAAAAAGGGGAAAAGGGTGAACGCAGCAGGAGAACCCGCCCGCCCCCTGTCCCTGTCTGGTCTGTCAGCGGCGCCCGCCCCCGGAATTCCGCCGCCGCGCCGGATCGAGGTATAATGGGCTCCTCCCCCCCCCCCCCCCCCCCCTCTCTCTCCCTCCCCCTCTCCGTCCTCTCCGCCGCGCCGTTCGTTCCCGGTCCGGTCCGGTCCGTGCGTGCTGGCGGCGGTTGGCGTCTGTTGGTTTCGCCCTGTACCTGTTTGTTGGTGGCGTCGACGAGGTAGTGGGGCAAGGAGCCGTGCCGCGGAAGGCGCCGCCGCCGTTCGCGGCCATTCCGCTCCGGCGGGCTCGGTTTCCAACGGGGTTCGGTTTGGCTGGTTAGCTCGGTGCCGATTTCGGGGTTCCGGGGTTCCGGATTGTCGGCATGCTCGGAATTGGGATAGCTTCAGGCCAGGGTTCTTCAGAGCTTGACTAGTTCTTCAGAGTTTCAAGTTGTTTGTGGAGGTATGTAGCCGCCTGCTGGTGCTGGGGTGATTGTATCAGGGCCGGACACAGAAACGCCGTGCGCATTTCAGCTCGATTTCGTGTTGGTACTACATACATACACGGTGGTTCTGTGTTTAGGTTGGGTGGGGGAATCGATTCTCCATTGTTCGAGGGATGGGGCGAGTGCTGCGTTAGCTTTACTTTTTATTACTGATGGAGAGTTGGGAATATGTGGACATGGGGTTAGTACTTACCCCCTCCGTCCCATAATAATAATATAAGACCGTTTTTGACACTAGTGTAGTGTCAAAAACGCTCTTATATTATGGGATGGAGAGAGTACTAGTTAAGCATCTTCTTCTTCTTCTTCCAAACGATATATCCAGTCTCTTGTCCTAGCATTGATAGGTCTCTCTACAACGAAACCCCGATTTATATTTCCAGCAAGTCCAGGAGATTAGTCACAGCCACCGTTTTCTTCTGTTATATGCAGGCTCGCTCGAGCAGAGGTTTGGCGGGGTTCAAGATGAGCGCCAACATCACGGTGACCTACAAGAGGAAGCGTGGCACGTCGCTCGCTCCGACGACCGATGGAGCGGCTCCTGAGCCTCCTTCGGTTTCTAGCGGTGGGGTTGCCGACACCGAAGCAACGGAAGACGGGGCGGGCGCCGATAACGACCTGTTGAGCGGATATGATCATGTAAGGGACCTTGGGTTCTCTCATTCCTGTTCCTCGTCATAGAATTGTTGATGTTATCTCGATTGCATCTGTCTGTACATGTCAGTTCTGCTGGCACTGATTTTCCCGCCTTCTAAGGTGGTGGATTTTTGCGCCATTTTTAGGAAGGCATGTAAGTTCTTCGCCAATTGGTACAGTATGAGCCATGTGGTTTAAGAGCTCATATCGTCCGTGCATTTGGAAATTTGTGGTATCAATATGATGCAGACATAGCTCCTCCTTTTGGTTTGGCTGGTTTTGCAGTGGCTGTGGGGCTGATGTCTGCAAGATAAATCCTTAATAGTTGCTTTGCCTTGGTAGTAGTTTGTAGTAGCTAGGTTCTGAACCATATGGTTTCTCTCAATGGAAATCGAAGGAGGTGGTCCTTCCTCTAATAAAATAAAATGATGCAGACATTTATGTCTGAAAATATCAATAGCTGGATGTTCTCAGAATATCATAATAAGAATATTTCTCCGAATGTTTATTGTGCCATAAATTCAATACTTTATGACATTCTAATTCTATATCCATATGTTGATCGTCTACCTTCTTTTGCATCTTATACCTTTTCTCTTCTGGAAAATTGACAGCCTGCCTCTACAAAACAACAGCATGTCTGCAAGTCAATGCAAGAAAGCGCCAGAGAAGAAACACCTAAGCCATGTGCACATGCACCAGATAAAGAACAAAAGGAAACTCCATTGTGCGAACCATTGCCACGGATGGAGCAACCTGAGATTTGTTCTGTCACCACTCTCCCAATAGCAGAGGCGTGTAGTGATAAATTACAATGCACCAATGATGCAGTTAATCCCATCCCTGCTTCCAGTTCTCCATGCTATCTCAGACATGCTGATGGGACAACTAACCAAGCAGAGGATTCTAATAACTCTGCTCATGCGGCAATAAATTCTCATCAAGGGCCAGAAGATACCTCCAGGCCTAGTCAATGTAAGAACAGATTTAGTCCTCAGCTCACCTTCCGGAGGCGTGTTAAAAGGAAAATTAATTTGGATGAACTAATAGAGGGAAATTATATGAATGATAACGACAAAGGGTACTCAACACTGGCATGTAGCCCACCAAGTTTATCAGTTAATGCTTCTGCCTTGGTCAAAGTAACCGATGCTGATTATTTGGATACTGCAAATAAGGTATGTTTTCTCACTTGTCCTACCACACTCTTGTTCCGTGCTCCAAAAATGAAATTGTTTTAGTTCTTTACTCATATTGATGGTGCTATGGTTTTTCCTAATACGTGGTTATTTGCTTAAGAACTTGGATTTGAATATGGTAAGTTTATAACAAGGTGGATATTGAAGTTCAAATAATTCAGTTGCCTTTGTACCCGACTGTAATGATGTCCTTATTACTGTTTTTTTAATCTACTTTTGAAGTATGATCTTATCAAGCCATCATGATAATTTTGAAAGCGTATATTCTCTACCTTGCTTATGCTGATTTTATATATTTTCGTGTGTGAAAAGGGACTTCACAAATTTTACCCAGCTGACAAACAGGAATAATGCGTCTATTAGTTTCTTTATTATATAAAAATATGGGGGCAGAGAACTGAGTGCTAGCTCAGTGGCACGAATTCAGGCTGTTGAACGCGCCCACCGGCGTTCGAATCCCCATAGGGTCACCGCTGACCCGGTGAGGACTCGAACGCTGTTGGGCGGGGTTCAACAACCTGAACTCCAGCCACTGAACTAGTACTCAGTTCTGACTAGTTTTATTATTATATGATTGCATAATTTGTATATGGAAGAACCAATCAATATTACAGGCAAGAGATTTGCATTGTAACTATGACATAGATGTGCAGACACCAAAGTCACAAGGCATCAACAAAAGAGAATTTCATATATGCTCCACTGTAAACAGTTGATATGCCCTATTTATCTCGCTGTATATGGTAAAATCATCAGTGACAGAGAACATAAACATATTAAATACTTGAATACTTCACCAGTGCCCGTAAATGGCGCACCCCGCGATGGCTAAATGTGTCCAAAATTATAATATAGCATTAACTCTGGCACATATTCTGTGTGCAGGTAGCTACAGAAGGAACAAGTACTGGACTAACTGTACCAGCTCAATGCTTGCTTGAACAAAAAAGGTAAGGACATTGTGTTTACTAAGCGCTGTGATCTGACATCGGAGTGATGTTATTGCTAGACTTACATGTTCGAAGGACTAATTAAATGCTTCTTTTGTAGTTCATGCATGCTTAAATCTGCAGTACAGCATACAGTTTCCACACAGCATATTGAAGATCGAAACCAAGCCTTAACTTCGCAACGTGATGGTACACCAGTGTCAGAATCTACTAGTTTGCAAGTGATCAGCGAGCCAGATGTAAGAGCGGAGGACTTGAGCAAAACTCTAGGTCGTGTTAATGAAGCACCAAAAGTTGTTGAAATGAAGCAGTTACATGGTAATGGGCTTCTTCATAGTCAGCAAGGCAAAATAAATAAATTTAAATAGGTTGAAACTAACCGCTGTATCTGTGTACAGATGATCCTCCTGAATCCCAAGGTTCAACAAAACATATTCCAGTAATTGTCTTGGACGGTGATAATGATGAGACAGCCAGGGGTAAACTACCGGAAAATTCAAAGGTTCCTGATCAATTGGTCCAGGAGGAAAACAAAAGCAGATTTAATTTAGGGAAGTTCAACCTGAATTCTGTTGAATTACCTCAAGAGAGGCTTCTCGATCTGGATGACTCGTCTGTTCAAGGGCTGCCAGACCAGGTTAGAATGACAAAATCACATAACTGGCTCATCTTTTAGGAAGTGCTTTATTGGTAGTTTTGGCTTGCGTCAAGAATTCCTATGCCTCACCCGCTTAGAGGATTATTGTCAGCCAGTAAAACCGTTTTTCCTTCCCAAATCATACGTAGTTCTGCCCTTTTGTTTGAAACGAGTTTGTTTTTTCCTTGATATTTTATCAATCTGTGGGTGGTTTACAAAACTGTATTTAATTCTATCTGAGTTTACAAGCTTGGTACATGTATTATACCGCCTCATATCTTTCCATGCATTAAACATTTTCTACTGCTTACAGGATCATTTTGGTACTGAACGAAAACAAGTTTCTCAACCAATTGAAAGGTTATTTTTTACAAAGGAGAAAGAAACCGTCCATGGTAAAGAACAACATCAAGAGGGAACCTCAACATTGCATACCCTGTACTCAAATTTTTATGATCCAACTCTGTCATGGAAAGCTGGAAGTTCCAAGGAACCAAAGAGCATGCCTTCAGAACTGAAATTCAGAATAATGGATAAGGCTCCTGAGTCCAGTTTGGAACTCCGCTTGGATAGTTTCCAAGACAGTGGCATGTCTGTCCTGAGTCATGATAAGTTGTTTCATGGGGGCAAGTCCAGCGGATCTCATGTACTGACAGAAAGGGTTGGCACATACTCCTACAAAAGACGCCAGGTTACCTGGTCAGAAGAAGAGTTAGATTTTCTGTGGATTGGAGTGAGGAGGTATGGAACGAGTAACTGGAACGCAATGCTTAGGGATACGCGGCTACGGTTCTCAAGCTCAAGAATGGCTGAGGACCTTGCTAAACAATGGAACAAGGAGCAAAAGAAACTTCTAGGCATAGATCTTCAATCAATCAGAACATCTGCTCTAGGTTCTGCACCGCCTCCCCATATAGCAGAAGATTATGCTGGAAGCAGTTCGTGCACTGGATGCTCAAATCCTCCATTTCTTGCAACCCAATCGGACCTTTCCTTGGGAGATGTGTACCTTCGCAATGCCCGCGCTTCAGATAGAGGCCAACATTATTTGTCAAACCTTGACAGGTTTAACCTTCATGGAATGGACAATGTGCCCAGAAATTTGTCTCTGGGAGGCTTCCCTGGAGCTTCTTCCTCACAGGGGAGAACTGGGAGCAGGCGTAGGAAGACAACCAAGCTTCAAAATTCATACTATGACAACAGGTCACACTGGTGCCAAGAACTACCACGGATGATGCCGTCTCAGCCCCTTCCCACCAACCAACAACCAATCAACAGCCTTCCTCAGTGGCTTACCAAGGGTGCCGAGACCGGTAAAAGCTGGCTCAACCCAGAGATGTGGTCGAGCGTGTCACAGGCGCCAGGCCATTCTGCTGCAGATCCACTGAATGACAGCCTGAGAGCTGCCGCCTTTCTTTTCCCCGACAACAAGAAACCACATGCCATGCCCGACGCGTCTTTGAAGCTCGCGCTGAAGAGGAAAGCGGAGTGGCGCAGTCTAGGCAAGAAGCTTTTCCGGACCAGCGGTGACACCTTGGATCTGAACCAGAGGGCCGCTGCTATGGCAGCAGGGCCGAGCGACACCGGTGCGTCGTCTGAAGAGACGGTGTCAGATAGCTGAGTTCCGTGTGCCAAGTGTCATGATCTTGCGCATGTTAGCCCCTTCCGTTGTGTCAGTTAACAAACTTGTTGTCTTTGATGCTGAAGTTGGTGGAACACTAGTTTGAGTAGCAGGGAATGTTTTGCTGCATTTGCCTTTAAAAAATACTCCCTCCGTTCCTAAATATAAGTCTTTTAAGATATTTCACTAAAAGTCTACATACGAAGCAAAATGAGTGAATCTACACTTTAAAGTATGTCTATATACATCCGTATGTTGTCCATTAATGAAACCTCTTTAAAGACCTATATTTAGGAACAGAGGTAGTATATTCAAGCGTAACTGGAAATGATGTATCGATGGCCAATGGACGTACTAATACAAGCTATCTACACCCACAAGCGTCGTGTCGTTCTTTGCTAAAGGAATGATCTTCGGGATGGCCATTGGGTTTGGTTCGTCTAAATCTAAGGCGATCCGGTCCTTTGAAGGCAATGATGGAGAAATTAGAGTTAAAAAAAATTGATGGAGAAATTAGGCTTTGCCAGAGAGTGGATTGATATGATCATGGATGTGTCTCCTTGGTAAGATTCTCTGTCCGGTTCAATTCTACCACCTCCAAGCTTCTCTGTTCGGTTCAATTCTACTACCTCCGTAAAGAATTATAAAAGCATTTAGAGTATCAACAGCCGGACGCCCTAAATCCATCACAAAAGGCCCGGCCAGAAAAAACTGATACACGGGGCTGATTTTCATGTTTTGATTGGTCTCAAAAAATTTCAGGATTTGTCCTTTTTTATTATCGCCAGTGTGGATGATGATAAGGGTATAACATCCTACCGTCGCGGACCGGTGGTGTCCAATGACGACATCTAACTTGGTAGACCAATTCACTCTTTTGCAAAAGAGCTACGTGGTTGGAGAGACTTGTGATTGAACACAAGAGCAAATCTCTCTCTGTCCTATTCTCCTTCAACTCGAAGCTGATCATATTCCGGTTGATTTCATCGTGTTAGATACTCGTCAGCGATCTCCAAACCTTTGACAGACTTAGTCTTCGGTGACCACTGTTAGTCTTCACTACTGCAGGAAGGTCTTAAGACAACACATGTATTAGAGAACCTTTGATGAAAATGTGTGCTATGTATACATCAATCTGTGTGTGATGTAACATCAAAAAGCGTGTGCGATGTCGTAATATAGCACACATTCAAAATCATAATTATGTGTGATGTTGGGCAAACAGTTTTTGATGTTGCCTATTATTGCACACGGTTTTAAAAGACATGAACGTGTGTGATACTTTACACGGGTTTTTTTTATAAATGATGTATGTCTAATGTAGTCTATCATTGCACACATTTATTACAATGCAATCGCGTGTGATGTCATGCACACAGTTTTTGCAAAAAAGTATGCGTGTGATGTAGAACATCATTCACATTGTGTCAAAAACGCAAACGTGTGTGATGTCTTGCACGCGTTTTTTACATACATTGTGTATGCGATGTAGTCTATCATCACACACAGTTTAATAAATGAAACTGTGTGTGATGCCTCAAATTATTATTTTCCTCAAGAATAATGGTTTCCGCGATAATTTTGAAGGTGAACTCACATTTTCCTTTGTCGTTTGACTTTGATTTTTTTTTTCTACACTTAACATTCACCGTAAAATCCTCCATATTAAAATTTGGTACTTTTCAGAGCTCAATTGCTATATTTTAGTCATTAACTGCATTTCTAGTCAATTAATGGATATAATTCGAATTTGAATTATGAGTGCATGGAATAATAAAAAAAAAATCAGATTTAGGGTACTGAGTATATTTGTATGCCTCATACAAGAAATGGATATAAATTTATAAGATATATGTGACAAGAATCAACCATGAACATGGGGTTTATTGATATTTAAATTAAAAAATTTATAAATGAAGTCTGAAAAATATGAAACTTGGCATAGTATCACGATATGACCTCAATATGATGTGGTAAAATTTTGAAAATGTTTTACTTTTTTATGTACATCCTTTATAAATCAGACTACCTCCAAGGAACGATCATGGTTTCGAGAGTGAATGCACCAAATTGGCGGCAAACTAATATTTTCCTTCATCATTTGACATTCAATTTTTTTCTACAGCTAAGATACACCATAGAATCCTCCATATTAAAATTTGGCACCTTTCGGATCTCATTTGCTATATTTAAGTCATTAACTACATTTCTAGTCATTTAACGGATACATTCAAGTTTGAACTACGAGTACAGAAAACAATATACAAAGATGATTTGAAAAATCATATTTAGGGCAATTAGTATATGTGTATGCCTCATACAAGAAATAAATATAAAATTAAAACATCTATGTGGCAAGAGTCAACCATAAACCTGAAGTTTATTGGTATTTTAATTTTGGAAAACATATATGATGCCTAGTAAATACGAAACTTGACATGGTGTCAATAATGACCTCAGTATGCTGCAGTAATAATTTCAAAAGGTTTTTTTGCAATTTTTTGATGTGTAAGGGCAAAAATCAAATGGCAAGAAAGCACACGTGTGTCTACTAATTTTTTATTGATGAAAAGATTAAAGGCTTAGATCGATGACATAGCATGAACCCATCCATCCATACTCTACACCCAAAAAAAATATCTAACTTTATCTCATCCTTATCTCTTCATCACGGACTCTACCACATCCACACATAAAATATGTGTCGATCTAGCTTGCTTTTGTTTGTGTGAACATTTGATGGAATATAAATAGGGATATGTACCGGTGCTTGTACTATAATTGTCATGCAGACTATAATTGTTATGCAAACATGAAATCTTCTTATAATATATCTTCCACCACTTATATTTCTAATCCAAAGAAACTAGTCATATGCTCGTACCGTTAGATGCCTGAGGTTTGGATGGTTGATCTACTTTTTCGCTACCAAAAAAAAGTAGGCCTAGTATGAAATCCTCTTAGCTTCGCTGTGAAATTATTGGCTGAAACAGGTTTTTTTTTTTTTTTACTTTCGGTTTTTTCTCACCTTTTCTTTTTCTTTTTTCCTTTATCTTTTAGTTTTAGGTATTTTACCATTCTGTTTTTTTATTTTATTTTATTTTTTTGTTCCAAATTTCTACATAATTTTCTGAAATCGGAAAACATTTATTTCAAATCGGTGAACATTTTGTAAATTCAAACTCTTTTACAAATTGTAGTGAACACTTTTTAAATTCAATTTTTTTTCATGGAATTAAAAAAAAATCAAGAGTTCGTGAACATTATTTCAATTCATGAATTTTTTGGAAATTATGAACATTTGTCAAATTCAATACATGTTTTGGAAAATTGTACATATTTTTAAATTTTTATTTTTTTTACAAATTTGTGAACAATTATCGAATTTCTCGAATATTTTTGAAATGGTATGCATTTTTGAATATTAAAAATTCATGACCATTAGTTTCCAATTGTGAACAGTTTTTGAATACACGAACGTATTTCTGAATGAAGAACATTTTTCTGAATCTATGTGCATTTATCATTTCTTTAACATTTTTTAAATAAGGAGCATTGTCTAAATTCACAAGCATTTTTTTTTCACAATTCGCAAGTTTAAAAAACAAAGGAAAACTAAAAACACAAAAGAATTTAAAAACAAATGGGCTTCCCGCCCCGCAGATAGGCCTTCCAATGATGGCGCACGTTGGATGGGAGGGGGGGGGGGCACCCGCTTGGAAGATACCCAGCTCGCCGGTCGCCATATAGGAGTTCATGTGTATGTTGCCCCAAATAGACCTGACAACGAACGACCGCAGGCTAGTTAGTAAAGGCATCTCTAATGCAACCCTCAAACTCGACGTCCGTCTGGACCGCGTAGTCCGGACGTATTTTACCATCTAACGTGTCCAAATGTTTTTTTGCAGGTAGAAACCGTGTGTGTGTGTGTGTGTGGGCGGCGGCGGCGACGCGCGCGGGGGGGGGGGGGGGGGGGGGTCTTGTTGGAGTCTGGACCCTTGCCACCAACGCGTCCGACAACCATGGCCCTCCCAAAACTCCTCTCCGTCACCGGCGTCCTTTCCCATCAGAGCGTCGAAGCCGCATTCACGCCGACCCAAAGCGCACACGATCACTTACTGGAGCGAGCATTGAAGTGCCACTCTGGCCGAGAGCGCCGCATGTTGCACATCCTCTCTCCGCATTATACAATTAGGATTTTGGGCGGTCGTTGAAATATTTTTGATCTTTTTTGCAAAGATCAGCGGAACCAAGGGAACTGTAGCAATTACTGCACATATATCTGCTTGCAACCCGTCAGATGTAAGTACATGTGGTAGGTCACGTGAGCGACCGCGCATGTGCCCCCTCTCCTCTGATGTCGTACATGTGGGTCGGCCCAACTAGCTCATATCCGGTTTTGGAAAGGTTCTATAATCTTCCCAAACTATTTTTTTCTCTCAACTTTTTTTCTCCTTTTCATTTCCTTTATATTTTAGTTTTGGGATTTTCACTTTTTATTTTTTCCTTTTTCTTTCCAAATTTCTAGAACATTTTCAGAAATCCAAGGACATATATTTCAAAGCATTAAACATTCTTTGAAGTTTGAATTTTCGTTTTCTAAACAGGGTAAACATAATTTGCAAAATTTGTTCACTGAATTCAAAAAATTGGACATACTGAAGTAGATTTTTTTTAATTCATGAACATTCTTCTAACTTGTGAACATTTTTAGTATTTACAAACATGGCATAAATTTGTGAAAATATTTAGGAACCACGAATAGTTTTGAAATCATGAAAATTTTATAATTTTAGTGCATGCTTTTGAAAATGGTAAACATTTATTCTATTTGCAAAAAATATTTACAAACTACTCCCTCCGTTCTTAAATATAAGACTTTTTAAAGATTACACTATGAACTACATACGGATGTATATAGACATCTTTTAAATGTAGATTCATCCATTTTGCTTTGTACATAGTCTATAGTGCAATCTCTAAAATGTCTTATATTTAGGAACGGAGGGAGTAGTGAACATCTTATCGAATTTCATGAATATTTTTACAACTTGTGTATATTTATTTAATATTTCGAACATTTTCTAAGGATTCAGAAACATTATTTTCCAATTGCGAACATTTCTTATTACATGAACAGTTTTCTGAAATCGCGAACCATTTTTGTATCCGTGAGCATTTATCATTTCCTGAACATTTTTTGAAATCAAGGAAATTTTCTGAATTCAAGAACATTTTTTCACAATTCGCAACTTTTTCGAAATACTGAATTATTTATTTGAAAAGAAAAAACAACAAACAGAAAATGAAATAAAAAAGGAAAAAAACAATGGGGCTTCCTGCCCCGCACATGGGCCGGCCCATTATTGCGCGTGGGGGCGCCACGGGGGTACGCACTTGGAATATATCCGCCGTGCTGATCGCCACATTGATCTCCCGGTGTATGTTGTCCCAAGTATAGCTCACAACGAGCGACCACATGCTAGTTGTTAAGGGCATCTCTAACGCGGACCCTCAAACTGCACATTCAGAAGTTGGAAGCAAATCGGGAGGGGGGGGGGGAAGCTTTGGGGAGAGAACACTGGTCGCCATATAGGAAGTCCCGGTGTTTTGCCATCCAACGGGGGCCTGTCCTATTTTTATCGTAACCCGGAAGCAAATCGGGAGGGGCAGGGGAGGGGGGCTTTACGTGAGTTTGGACCACTATCGCGTACGCGTCCGATAATCTTGGCCCACCCAAAATCCATCTCCCACGCGGGTGCCCTTTCTCACTAGCGCATCAAAACCGCATTCATGCCGGCACAAAGCGGATGAGACCACTTAGTGGAGCCAATGATGAGGAAAAGTAGACCATGGGAATTCGTCGCGTCTTGGGTCCCAGGAAGGCCACCGCCACCGCATTGCTGGATTTCATAGCGGATTACTGACGGCTTTGCCGCGCGGGGGGGGGGGGGGGGGGTGGGTGGGGTGGCATAGGTTGCGGCAACCGTCTTCCCGCGGTCAAAAACCAACCGCCGATCCGGTCTTTGTAGAGGCAGAGGCTATTCTTCCCTTTCATTGAAGCATTTATCTCTGGGGCTCACGTCGGTCTAGTGAGCTGACTGACGGACATAGGGATGACATGTCGTGGGAGACGGATGCGCAGTGGCCGACAACAGACTAGGTTAGACTAGCATAGCCTAGTCCGCTATAGTTTAGTTGAAATATGTGTGAAATGTAAATGTTTTCATTCAGTGTATATGAAAATCATCCATTTTGCACGAATTTTGTCTGATTTGTTGAAATCCTCCTCGAAATGTATGCGGCTACAGTTGGATGGCCGGCTCCCGCATCAGTGTCCACGTAGTTTCTCCTTGGTCCGCACACGGATGCAATGTCTGGTTTGGTGGTAAACATTGGAGATGCCCTAAACTCACATGTTTTAAAATGGGAAACCTATGGTAGTATAAAAAAATACTATGTTCGTACTACACACAATTTCCTCATTTCTTCCTCCTTATAGCATCTCCAACACCCGCGCTTCGCGCCGCGCCCAAAATATTTATTTGCCGCGCGCGCTTCGGCTGGTTTGGCGCGTCGCGCAGCGCTAAAATGTAGCGCGCGCCGCTCCAGCAGTGCGCAAAAATGCAATGAACATGTGAATTTTACACAAACAAGTTGCTGCATAAAAGTTCATGCCCACAAGTTCATCCAACCAAGTTCAAAATGCAAACAAAAGTTCTAGACATATAACACTTCATAGCAATGAGGCAAGGTAAAGATCTTGCCTTTCTTGATCTTCCCCTTCTTGGTTGTCCTCGTCTCTTCTTTGAACAAGTTTTGTGCAATGTTGTACTACAAGAAAAACAAAACAAGTTAGCACTTCGGACACCAAAAGCAAGTATGATGAACAAGTTTTGTGCAATGTTGTGCCGCCGCCCTGCAAGCTTCTTTCCCTTCGAGCTACCGGAGCCGTCCGTCGCCTTGTTCTTCTTCCCGGAAGTTTTTCCCTTCTTCGACCGCGCCGCATTGAGAAGCTTCGGCGGTGCGGCGGCGGCACGGGACGGCGCCGTCGCGACCCACCCGTCGCCGTGGTCCGCGGCGGCAAGAAGAGGCTGCACGCGAGGCCGACGGTCGGCGGAGCTCCGGCGGTGGCGACGCCAACGCTCCCCGCGCTAGGGTTTTCGGCGGCGGCGGCGCGCGCGCGGGGGGGGGGGGGGTGTGGCTGTACAACGGGGTGAGCGGGGTGCCGGTGTGCGCGTCCATGGGTGCGGTGGCAGGGCGCCGGCGACGGCGCGCGCGGTGCATAGGAGGAAGAGGAGAGACTTTCGCGCGAGCGTTCGAGTCTGGCGCGCACGGAAGCGGACGCCCCAAATACACCGCGCGTGATTGCGTTTCGGCCAGCGCGCTGAACAGCATATGCCGCGCGCGCCGTTTTTACGCGCCCGCTGGAGCTGACCGCCGCGTTGCACGCGCGCTAAAACTGCTTTTTTTGCGGCGCGGCGCTAGTATAGCGCGACTGTTGGAGATGCTCTTACCTACGTATAGGAACTACCAAGAAGCTAGGCATTGACTAGCTTTGAAGAGATCTACCTCGAGGCTCGTGTCACATCGATTCCTTTGTAAAGGGAATCCACCTTGAATGAAAAGACGATTCATAACCTGGAATGGAATGTAATCCCAAACACATCGAATTTGGTCCCTTAGGAGATCATAGGCCCATGATCATCACAACCTAGATATGGCCTATACAGTGGCCTTCACCATGCATTGACGTGATGAATGATCCCTAAGATAACTTGCATGATGAGTTTTGTTTCCTCTTATCAGGTTTCCTACATATCGCCCTCAAACGATATGGGGATATACGAGTGTTTCCATGAGTGTAGGGTGAAATTTTCCATGAGTGTTTCCCAAAGCATTACTTTGGATCTATCGTCAACATAAGTAACCCCAACCATTTTTTGGTTATTCCATTCTTCAATGCTGATCGGGATGCTGTCCGTAACAACAACTCCGCACTGATGTATAAATCGGTTTGCGTTGTGCGTGGGAAGAGTCGGTTTGCCATGTGCAGCGACTTCTTCGAATTGAACCTTTCATTCTCGCCCAACCTTTTCTTCGGGCCTCGTTTCTTTATAAAAGATTGACTCAATCCGGAGGGCTATATAAAAGAATAAAGAAGCGTTAATATATATACATACAAATCAATTAATGCATCTAGTCAACAAAGGCTTAATTAATATATCCCACCGGACTTTGTACTAATAATTAAGGTCCCAACACTGGAGCCATCATCTTCTCTCTCCAATTCCTCACAGGAGCCGTCATCTTCTGCCGGCTCTACTCCCTCACAAGAGTCGTTCAGAAACTATGTGGTGATATCATCATCTCCGTCGCGGATTATTTCCCCTAACATCTCTTCTTGTTCTTCGTTTGTGCCGTGTTCCATAGTTTCTGCAAATATTACAACTTGGCATAAACATAGGAGCAACAATTTCATGGGAATCATCAAGGCAATATACAACCATGAGATAAGCTGTTTTTCAGACTTAATGAAATCATATGCATATGAGCAATGGATTAGTGGAAAACATCATGCAATGTCAACAAGTTTTATAACATGCAGTTTCAGACTTAGCAGTTTTTTAGCAAGTGTAAAACAGTGATACTTGTTATCTGCGTTGGGTTTTCCATGAAGAGGAACGAATTATCACATCACAAAGTGGGTAAGTATTTCCCTCAGTTATGAAACCAAGGTTTATCGAAGCAATTGGAATATCAACTACAACCGTCTTCAGCGGCTGCACACAAAAGAACAAACAACTTGCACCCAACGCGGGCAAGAGGGTTGTCAATCTACTTGGTCTCGTTATTTACAAGCGAATGAGGTTTGTAGATAATTGTAAAAATAAAAATAAAATAAAAGCAAATAAATGGCAGCAAGGTATTGGAGGTTTTAGCAATATGTTGTGAATAGACCCGGGGCAGTAGGTTTGCCTAATGGCAACTCTCATGAAAATAGCACATGGTGGGTATACAAATTACTGTTGGGCAATTTATAGAAGAGAGGATAGTTATGCGATTTTCACAATAATGATCATATAAATATAGGCATCTGCTACCTCTTTAGCTTGCGTTGGTTTTTCCTTGAAGAGGAAAGGATGATGCAACGAAGTAGATAAATATTTCCCTCAGTATGTTGAGAACCAAGGTATCAATCCAGTAGGAGGAACAAGCAAGGCCCTAATCGTAGTACCTACACAAATAATCAAATTCTTGCAGCCAACGCTAAAAAGGGGTTGTCAATCCCTTCAGAGTTATTTGCAAGGATGAGATCTGATAGAGATAGATATAAAGATAGCGAAAACAAAAGTAAATAAATTACAACAATATATTGTTGGTATTTTTGGTTTATAGATCTGAAAGTATAATATGGAAAATAGACCCGGGGGCCATAGGTTTCACTAGAGGTTTCTCTCATAAAGGAACGGTGGGTGAACAAATTACTGTCGAGCAATTGATAGAAAAACGAATAATTATGAAGATATCTAAGGCAATGATTATGCATATATGCATCACGTCCGTGTCAAGTAGACCGAAATGATTCCGCATCTACTACTATTACTCCACACATCGACCGACTCCTGCCTGCATCTAGAGTATTAAGTTCATGAAGAACAGAGTAACGCATTAAGTAAGATGACATGATGTAGAGGGATAAAATCAAGCAAGATGATGAAAACCCCATCTTTTTTATCCTCGATGGCAACAATACAATACGTGCCTCGCTACCCCTACTTTGTCATTGGGTGAGGACACCGCAAGATTGAACCCAAAACTAAGCACTTCTCCCATTGCAAGAATTATCAATCTAGTTGGCCAAACCAAACCAATAACTCGAAGAGACTTGGTAAGATATGAAATCATGCATATAAGAATTCAGAAGAGATTAAAATAATATTCATAGATTATCTGAACATAAACCCACAATTCATCGGATCTCGACAAACACACCGCAAAAGAGTATTACATCGGATAGATCTCCGTGAAGATCATGAAGAACATGGTATTGAAGATCAGAGAGATAGAAGAAGCCATCTAGCTACTAGCGATGGACCCGTAGGTCTGTGGTGAACTACTCACACATCATCGGAGGGGCAATGAGTTGATGTAGATGCCCTCTGTGATCAATTCCCTCTCCGGCAGATTACCGAAAAAGGCTCCCAGATTGGATCTCACGGGAACAGAGACTCCCAGCGGCGGAAACATATTTTTGTGGCTCTTTTTTCCGACGGGGAATATTTGGGAATTTATAGGCCGAAGAATAGGGTTCGGAGGCCTGCAGGGGACCCACAAGCCAGGGGGCTCCCCCTAGGGCGTGCCCTGCAATTTACCAAAGAATATGTGGGAGGTTTGTTCTTCTTGAATCTCGATAGTGACGATACACATATTCATAACATAGATGCCAAGAGTTGTAGAGTTAATGATGATAGTACCACTTTCTTGTGGCACTTCCGCTTAGGTCATATTGGTGTAAAATGCATGAAGAAACTTCATGCTAATGGACTTTTGGAGTCACTTGATTTTGAATCACTTGACACATGCGAACCATGCCTCATGGGCAAGATGACTAACACTCCGTTCTCTGGAACAATGGAGCGTGCAAGTGACATATTAGAAATCGTACATACTGATGTATGTGGTCCGATGAGCATTGAGGCACGAGGTGGACATCGTTATTTTCTCACCTTCACCGATGATTTAAGTAGATATGGCTATATTTACTTAATGAAGCACAAGTGTTAAATGTTTGAAAAGTTCAAGCAATTTCAGAGTGAAGTGGAGAATCACCGTAACAAGAAGATCAAGTTCCCACGATCTGATCGAGGAGGAGAGTATGTGAGTTATGAGTTTGGCACTCATCTAAGAGAATGTGGAATTGTTTCACAGTTGACACCGCCTGGAACACCACAACGTAATGGTGTGTCCGAACATCGTAATCGTACTTTATTAGATATCACTACAGGAATCAGCTTCTTTGCCGTCTGCCATCACAGACGGCAAAGTAAATCCCGGATGACAAAGACAAAACAACAGACGACAAAGAATCTCACGGCCGGCAAAATTTCTGCGTCAGCCTACGACGGCATAGGACCTTCTTTGCCGTCTGTCCCCCCAAAGCGGACGACAAAGCTCTTTTCCGTCAGCTTTCCTTAGGAGCAGTCGGCAAAGTGGTCGAGACGGCAGCCGACAGGCGTTGCCTCCGTTAGGGGTTAACGGAGGCTTTGCCGTCTGCCTCCCCCTTAACCTTTGCCGTCTGCCTCCCCCTTTATCTTTGCCGTCTGCCTCCTCCTCCCCCTCCACTCTTTGCCGTCTGCCTCCTCCTCCCCCTCCTCTGTGCCCTCTTCTTTGCCGTCTGCCCACCCTGGAGGCAGACGACAAAGAGCCTATATAGACACCCCAGGATGCACAGCTGGGTGCCATGTGGCACCTTTGCCATCTGCCAGCTGATGGCACATGTCTTTGCCATCAGCTAGCAGACGGCAAAGAGCCCATATAGTACCTGTTTTTTTGTTTTATATTATTTCACAACACACACACACATATATATATTTGACAGCACATTTATATAATTCACCACACATATATGATATATAGTTCACCACACATATACTTGCCAACACATATATATAATTCACCACACATATATGATATACATATAAATCAATGTACATCCCCATATATCGAAAGAACCAACATACAAAGTATTGCACTGTTTATCCATATATACATATACATATAGTTCGACATTGTTCATCAACTCAAATGAAAACTAGATGATATACATATAAAGTTCATCCATCGACATTGTTCAACTCCATGAATGCCAGCTTCCATGCATGTAGTATATCCAATCTGCAAAAATGTGAATAAGAAAGTCAGAAGAAGAACAAAATATGATGTTTTAAGCTAATTATGTCATTTTTAGCGGAAAACAAGCTAAGAATATAATATTCATGAGCTAACCAAGGTTATTATGCCAGTTTTAGCTTATTATGGCATTTTGGAGCTAAATGGGTTAATTAAAGCAAGGATAACATGAAAGAGGAGAAGAAACAGGAGGAGGAGGAGAAGAAGAAGAAATCAAGAAGAAGGAGGAGAAGGAGGAGAAGGACTAGAAGGTCCTTGGCCTTCTCCTCCTCCTCCTCCTCCTCCTTCTTCTCTTCTTCTTCTTCTTTCTTTTCATTTTGCCTATTTCTTCTCCTCTTCTACTCTTCTCCTCTTGTTGGAGCTAAATTACCTAATTATGTCTTTTTGGAGCTAAATGTGTTAATTATCCCATTTTATAGGAAAACAAGCTAAGTATATAATATTCATGAGCTAACCAAGGTTCTTATGCCATTTTGAGCTTATTATGGTATTTTGGAGCTAAATGGGCTAATTATGTCATTGTTGGGGAAATTAAAGAAAGGATAATATGAAAGAGGAGAAGAAAGAGGAGGAGGAGGAGAAGAACAAGAAATCAAGAAGAAGGAGGAGAAGGAGGAGAAGGAGGAGGAGGAGAAGGACTAGAAGGTCCTTGGCCTTCTCCTTCTCCTCCTCCTCCTCCTCCTTCTCCTTCTTCTCTTCTTCTTCTTCTTCTTCTTCTTCTTATTCTTCTTTCTTTCTTTCTTTCTTTTCATTTTGCCTATTTCTTCTCCTCTTCTCCTCTTGTTGGAGCTAAATTACCTAATTATGTCTTCTTGGAACTAAATGGGCTAATTATCCCATTTTAGAGGAAAACAAGCTAACTATATAATATTCATGAGCTAACCAAGGCTCTTATGCCATTTTCAGCTTATTATGGTATTTTGGATCTAAATGGGCTAATTATGTCATTGTTGGGGAAATTAAAGCAAGGATAATATGAAAGAGGAGAAGAAAGAGGAGGAGGAGGAGAAGAAGAAGAAATCAAGAAGAAGGAGGAGAAGGATGAGAAGGAGTAGGAGGAGAAGGACTGGAAGGTCCTTGGCCTTCTCCACCTTCTCCTCCTCCTCCTCCTTCTTCTCTTCTTCTTCTTCTTCTTCTTCTTCTTCTTCTTCTTCTTCTTCTTCTTCTTTCTTTTCATTTTGCCTATTTCTTCTCCTCTTCTCCTCATGTTGGAGCTAAATTACCTAATTATGTCTTGTCGGAGCTAAATGGGCTGATTATCCCATTTTAGAGGAAAACAAGCTAAGTATATAATATTCATGAGCTAACCAAGGTTCTGATGGCATTTTGAGCTTATTATGGTATATTGGAGCTAAATGGGCTAATTATGTCATTGTTGGGGAAATTAAAGCAAGGATAATATGAAAGAGGAGAAGAAAGAGGAGGAGGAGGAGAAGAAGAAGAAATCAAGAAGAAGGAGGAGAAGGAGGAGAAGGAGGAGGAGGAGAAGGACTAGAAGGTCGTTGGCCTTCTCCTTCTCCTCCTCCTCCCTCTCCTTCTTCTCTTCTTCTTCTTCTTCTTCTTCTTCTTCTTCCTCTTGTTGGAGCTAAATTACCTAATTATGTCTTCTTGTATCTAAATGGGCTAATTATCCCATTTTAGAGGAAAACAAGCTAATTATATAATATTCAAGAGCTAACCAAGGTTCTTATGCCATTTTGAGCTTATTATGGTATTTTGGAGCTAAATGGGCTAATTATGTTATTGTTGGGGAAATTAAGCAAGGATAATATGAAAGAGGAGAAAAAGAGGAGGAGGAGGAGAAGATGAAGAAATCAAGAATAAGGAGGAGAAGGAGGAGGAGGAGAAGGACTAGAAGGTCCTTGGCCTTCTCCTCCTTCTCCTCCTCCTCCCCGTCCTTCTCCTTCTTCTCTTCTTCTTCTTCTTCTTCTTCCTCTTGTTGGAGCTAAATTACCTAATTATGTCTTCTTGGAGCTAAATGGGCTAATTATCCCATTTTAGAGGAAAACAAGCTAAGTATATAATATTCATAAGCTAACAAAGGTTCTTATGCCATATTGAGCTTATTACGGTATTTTGGAGGTAAATGGGCTAATTATGTCATTGTTGGGGAAATTAAAGCAAGGATAATATGAAAGAGGAGAAGAAAGAGGAGGAGGAGGAGAAGAAGAAGAAATCAAGAAGAAGGAGGAGAAGGAGGAGAAGGAGGAGGAGGAGAAGGACTAGAAGGTCCTTGGCCTTCTCCTTCTCCTTCTTCTCTTATTCTTCTTCTTATTCTTCTTCCTCTTGTTGGAGCTAAATTACCTAATTATGTCTTCTTGTAGCTAAATGGGCTAATTATCCCATTTTAGAGGAAACAAGCTAATTATATAATATTCAAGAGCTAACCAAGGTTCTTATGCCATTTTGAGCTTATTATGGTATTTTGGAGCTAAATGGGCTAATTATGTTATTGTTGGTGAAATTAAACAAGGATAATATTAAAGAGGAGAAGAAAGAGGAGGAGGAGGAGAAGAAGAAGAAATCAAGAAGAAGGAGGAGAAGGAGGAGGAGGAGAAGGACTAGAAGGTCCTTGGCCTTCTCCTGCTTCTCCTCCTCCTCCTCCTCCTTCTCCTTCTTCTCTTCTTCTTCTTCTTCTTCTTCCTCTTGTTGGAGCTAAATTACCTAATTATGTCTTCTTGGAGCTAAATGGGCTAATTATCCCATTTTAGAGGAAAACAAGCTAAGTATATAATATTCATGTGCTAACCAAGGTTCTTATGCCATTTTGAGCTTATTATGGTATTTTGGAGCTAAATGGGCTAATTATGTCATTGTTGGGGAAATTAAAGCAAGGATAATATGAAAGAGGAGAAGAAAGAGGAGGAGGAGGAGAATAAGAAGAAATCAAGAAGGAGGAGAAGGAGGAGGAGGAGAACGACTAGAAGGTCCTTGGCCTTCTCCTCCTCCTCCTCCTCCTCCTTCTTCTCTTCTTCTTCTTCTTCTTCTTCTTCTTTCTTTCTTTCTTTTCATTTTGCCTATTTCTTCTCCTCTTCTCCTCTTGTTGGAGCTAAATTACCTAATTATGTCTTCTTGGAACTAAATGGGCTAATTATCCCATTTTAGAGGAAAACAAGCTAAGTATATAATATTCATGAGCTAACCAAAGTTCTTATGCCATTTTGAGCTTATTATGGTATTTTGGATCTAAATGGGTAATTATGTCATTGTTGGGGAAATTAAAGCAAGGATAATATGAAAGAGGAGAAGAAAGAGGAGGAGGAGGAGAAGAAGAAGAAATCAAGAAGAAGGAGGAGAAGGATGAGAAGGAGTAGGAGGAGAAGGACTAGAAGGTCCTTGGCCTTCTCCTCCTTCTCCTCCTCCTCCTCCTTATTCTCTTCTTCTTCTTCTTCTTCTTTCTTTTCATTTTGCCTATTTCTTCTCCTCTTCTCCTGTTGTTGGAGCTAAATTACCTAATTATGTCTTCTTGGATCTAAATGCGCTAATTATCCGATTTTAGAGGAAAACAACCTAAGTATATAATATTCATGAGCTAACCAAGGTTCTTATGCCATTTTGAGCTTATTATGGTATTTTGGAGCTAAATGGGCTAATTATGTTATTGTTGGGGAAATTAAAGCAAGGATAATATGAAAGATGATAAGAAAGAGGAGGAGGAGGAGAAGAAGAAGAAATCAAGAAGGAGGAGAAGGAGGAGAAGGAGGAGGAGGAGAAGGACTAGAGGGTCCTTGGCCTTCTCCTTCTCCTCCTCCTCCTTCTCCTTCTCTTCTTCTTCTTCTTCCTTTTCATTTTGCCTATTTCTTCTCCTCTTCTCCTCTTGTTGGAGCTAAATTACCTAATTATGTCTTTTTGGAGCTAAATGGGTTAATTATCCCATTTTAGAGGAAATCAAGCTAAGTATATAATAGTCATGAGCTAACCAAGGTTCTGATGGCATTTTGAGCTTATTATGGTATATTGGAGCTAAATGGGCTTATTATGTCATTGTTGGGGAAATTAAAGCAAGGATAATATGAAAGAGGAGAAGAAAGAGGAGGAGGAGGAGGGGAATAAGAAATCAAGAAGAAGGAGGAGAAGGATGAGAAGGAGGAGGAGGAGAAGGACTAGAAGGTCCTTGGCCTTCTCCTCCTTCTCCTCCTTCTCCTCCTCCTCCTCCTTCTCCTCATCCTCCTCCTCCTTCTCCTTCTTCTCTTCTTCTTCTTCTTATTTCTTTTCATTTTGCCTATTTCTTCTCCTCTTCTCCTCTTGTTGGAGCTAAATTACCTAATTATGTCTTCTTGGAGCTAAATGGGCTAATTATCCCATTTCAGAGGAAAACAAGCTAATTATATAATATTCATGAGGTAACCAAGGTTCTTATGCCATTTTGAGCTTATTATGGTATTTTGGATCTAAATGGGCTAATTATGTCATTGTTGGGGAAATTAAAGCAAGGATAATATGAAATAGGAGAAGAAAGAGGAGGAGGAGGAGAAGAAGAAGAAATCAAGAAGAAGGAGGAGAAGGAGGAGAAGGAGGAGGAGGAGAAGGACTAGAAGGTCCTTGGCCTTCTCCTCCTTCTCCTTCTTCTATTCTTCTTCTTCTTCTTCTTCTTCCTCTTGTTGGAGCTAAATTACCTAATTATGTCTTCTTGGATCTAAATGGGCCAATTATCCTATTTTAGAGGAAAACAAGCTAAGTATATAATATTCATGAGCTAACCAAGGTTCTTATGTCATTTTGAGCTTATTATGATATTTTGGAGCTAAATGGGCTAATTATGTCATTGTTGGGGAAATTAAAGCAAGGATAATATGAAAGAGTGGAAGAAAGAGGAGGAGGAGGAGAATAAGAATAAATCAAGAAGAAGGAAGAGAAGGAGGAGAAGGAGGAGGAGGAGAAGGACTAGAAGGTCCTTGGCCTTCTCCTTCTCCCCCTCCTCCTCCTCCTTCTCATTCTTCTCTTCTTCTTCTTGTTCTTGTTCTTCTTCTTCTTTCTTTTCATTTTGCCTATTTCTTCTTCTCTTCTCCTCTTGTTGGAGCTAAATTACCTAAATATGTCTTGTTGGAGCTAAATGGGCTAATTATCCCATTTTAGAGGAAAACAAGCTAAGTATATAATATTCATGAGCTAAGCAAGGTTCTTATGGCATTTTGATCTTATTATGGTATTTTGGAGCTAAATGGGCTAAGTATGTCATTGTTGGGGGAAATTAAAGCAAGGATAATATGAAAGAGGAGAAGAAAGAGGAGGAGGAGGAGGAGAAGAAGAAGATTCAAGAAGGAGGAGAAGGAGGAGAAGGAGGAGGAGGAGAAGGACTAGAAGGTCCTTGGCCTTCTCCTTCTCCTCCTCCTCCTCCTTCTTCTCTTCTTCTTCTTCTTCTTCTTCTTCTTCTTCTTCTTCTTTCTTTCCTTCTTTTCATTTTGCCTATTTCTTCTCCTCTTCTCCTCTAGTTGGAGCTAAATTACCTAATTATGTCTTCTTGGAACTAAATGGGCTAATTATCCCATTTTAGAGGAAAACAAGCTAAGTATATAATATTCATGAGCTAACCAAGGTTCTTATGCCATTTTGAGTTTATTATGGTATTTTGGATCTAAATGGGCTAATTATGTCATTGTTGGGGAAATTAAAGCAAGGATAATATAAAAGAGGAGAAGAAATAGGAGGAGGAGGAGAAGAAGAAGAAATCAATAAGAAGGAGGAGAAGGATGAGAAGGAGTAGGAGGAGAAGGACTAGAAGGTCCTTGGCCTTCTCCTCCTTCTCCTCCTCCTCCTCCTCCTTCTCTTCTTTTTCTTCTTATTCTTCTTCTTTCTTTTCATTTTGCCTATTTCTTCTCGTCTTCTCCTATTGTTGGAGGTAAATTACCTAATTATGTCTTCTTGGAGCTAAATGGGCTAATTATCCCATTTTAGAGGAAAACAACCTAAGTATATAATATTCATGAGCTAACCAAGGTTCTTATGCCATTTTGAGCTTATTATGGTATTTTGGATCTAAATGGGCTAATTATGTCATTTTTGAGGAAATTAAAGCAAGGATAATATGAAAGAGGAGGAGAAAGAGGAGGAGGAGGAGAAGAAGAAGAAATCAAGAAGAAGGAGGAGAAGGAGGAGAAGGAGGAGGAGGAGAAGGACTATATGGTCCTTGGCCTTCTCCTTCTCCTCCTCTTCTCCTCTTGTTGGAGCTAAATTACCAAATTATGTCTTTTTGGAGCTAAATGGGTTAATTATCCCATTTTAGAGGAAAACAAGCTAAGTATATAATATTCATGAGCTAACCAAGGTTCTTATGCCATTTTGAGCTTATTATGGTATTTTGGAGCTAAATGGGCTAATTATGTCATTGTTGGGGAAATTAAAGCAAGGATAATATGAAAGAGGAGAAGATAGAGGAGGAGGAGGAGTAGAAGAAGAAATCAAGAAGAAGGAGGAGAAGGATGAGAAGGAGGAGGAGGAGAAGGACTAGAAGGTCCTTGGCCTTCTCCTCCTTCTCCTCCTCCTCCTCCTCCTTCTCCTTCTTCTCTTCTTCTTCTTCTTCTTCTTCTTCTTCTTCTTTCCTTTCATTTTGCCTATTTCTTCTCCTCTTCTCCTCTTGTTGGAGCTAGATTACCTAATTATGTCTTCTTGGAGCTAAATGGGCTAATTATCCCATTTTAGAGGAAAACAAGCTAAGTATATAATATTCATGAGGTAACCAAGGTTCTTATGCCATTTTGAGCTTATTATGGTATTTTGGAGCTAAATGGGCTAATTATGTCATTGTTGGGGAAATTAAAGCAATGATAATATGAAATAGGATAAGAAAGAGGAGGAGGAGGAGAAGAAGAAGAAATCAAGAAGAAGGAGAAGGAGGAGAAGGAGGAGGAGGAGAAGGACTAGAAGGTCCTTGGCCTTCTCCTCCTCCTTCTCCTTCTTCTCTTCTTCTTCTTCTTCTTCTTCCTCTTGTTGGAGCTAAATTACCTAATTATGTCTTCTTGGATCTAAATGGGCCAATTATCCCATTTTAGAGGAAAACAAGCTAAGTATATAATATTCATGAGCTAACCAAGGTTCTTATGTCATTTTGAAGTTATTATGGTATTTTGGAGCTAAATGAGCTAATTATGTCATTGTTGGGGAAATTAAAGCAAGGATAATATGAAAGAGTGGAAGAAAGAGGAGGAGGAGGAGAAGAAGAATAAATCAAGAAGACGAAGGAGAAGGAGGAGAAGGAGGAGGAGGAGAAGGACTAGAAGGTTCTTGGCCTTTTCCTTCTCCTCCTCCTCCTCCTTCTCATTCTTCTCTTCTTCTTCTTGTTCTTGTTCTTGTTCTTCTTTCTTTTCATTTTGCTTATTTCTTCTCCTCTTATCCTCTTGTTGGATCTAAATTACCTAATTATGTCTTGTTGGAGCTAAATGGGCTAATTATATTATTTTATAGGAAAACAAGCTAAGTATATAATATTCATGAGCTAACCAAGGTTCTGATGGCATTTTGATCTTATTATGGTATTTTGGAGCTAAATGGGCTAATTATGTCATTGTTGGGGAAATTAAAGAAAGGATAATATGAAAGAGGAGAAGAAAGAGGAGGAGGAGGAGAAGAAGAAGAAATCAAGAAGAAGGGGGAGAAGGAGGAGGAGGAGAAGGACTAGAAAGTCCTTGGCCTTCTCCTTCTCCTCCTCCTCCTTCTCCTTCTTCTCTTCTTCTTCTTCTTCTTCTTCTTCTTCCTCTTGTTGGAGCTAAATTACCTAATTATGTCTTATTGTAGCTAAATGGGGTAATTATCCCATTTTACAGGAAAACAAGCTAATTATATAATATTCATGAGCTAACCAAGGTTCTTATGCCATTTTGATCTTATTATGGTATTTTGGAGCTAAATGGGCTAATTATGTTATTGTTGGGGAAATTAAAGCAAGGATAATATGAAGGAGGAGAAGAAAGAGGAGGAGGAGGAGAAGAAGAAGAAATCAAGAATAAGGAGGAGAAGGAGGAGAAGGAGGAGGAGGAGAAGGACTAGAAGGTCCTTGGCCTTCTTCTCCTTCTCCTCCTCCTCCTCGTCCTTCTCCTTCTTCTCTTCTTCTTCTTCTTCTTCTTCTTCTTCTTCCTCTTGTTGGAGCTAAATTACCTAATTATGTCTTCTTGGAGCTAAATGGGCTAATTATCCCATTTTAGAGGAAAACAAGCTAAGTATATAATATTCATGAGCTAACCAAGGTTCTTATGCCATTTTGAGCTTATTATGGTATTTTGGAGCTAAATGGGCTAATTATGTCATTGTTGGGGAAATTAAAACAAGGATAATATGAAAGAGGAGAAGAAAGAGGAGGAGGAGGAGAAGAAGAAGAAATCAAGAAGGAGGAGAAGGAGGAGGAGGAGAAGGACTAGAAGGTCCTTGGCCTTCTCCTCCTCCTTCTTCTCTTCTTCTTCTTCTTCTTCTTCTTCTTCTTTCTTTCTTTCTTTCTTTTCATTTTGCCTATTTCTTCTCCTCTTCTCCTCTTGTTGGAGCTAAATTACCTAATTATGTCTTCTTGGAACTAAATGGGCTAATTATCCCATTTTAGAGGAAAACAAGCTAAGTATATAATATTCATGAGCTAACCAAAGTTCTTATGCCATTTTGAGCTTATTATGGTATTTTGGATCTAAATGGGCTAATTATGTCATTGTTGGGGAAATTAAAGCAGGGATAATATGAAAGAGGAGAAGAAAGAGGAGGAGGAGGAGAAGAATAAGAAATCAAGAAGAAGGAGGAGAAGGATGAGAAGGAGTAGGAGGAGAAGGACTAGAAGGTCCTTGGCCTTCTCCTCCTTCTCCTCCTCCTCCTCCTTATTCTCTTCTTCTTCTTCTTCTTCTTTCTTTTCATTTTGCCTATTTCTTCTCCTCTTCTCCTGTTGTTGGAGCTAAATTACCTAATTATGTCTTCTTGGAGCTAAATGGGCTAATTATCCGATTTTAGAGGAAAACAACCTAAGTATATAATATTCATGAGCTAACCAAGGTTCTTATGCCATTTTGAGCTTATTATGGTATTTTGGAGCTAAATGGGCTAATTATGTTATTGTTGGGGAAATTAAAGCAAGGATAATATGAAAGATGAGAAGAAAGAGGAGGAGGAGGAGAAGAAGAAGAAATCAAGAAGAAGGAGGAGAAGGAGGAGAAGGAGGAGGAGGAGACGGACTAGAGGGTCCTTGGCCTTCTCCTTCTCCTCCTCTTCCTTCTCCTTCTCTTCTTCTTGTTCTTCTTGTTCTTCTTTCTTTTCATTTTGCCTATTTCTTCTCCTCTTCTCCTCTTGTTGGAGCTAAATTACCTAATTATGTCTTTTTGGAGCTAAATGGGGTAATTATCCCATTTTAGAGGAAAACAAGCTAAGTATATAATATTCATGAGCTAACCAAGGTTCTGATGGCATTTAGAGCTTATTATGGTATATTGGAGCTAAATGGGCTAATTATGTCATTGTTGGGGAAATTAAAGCAAGGATAATATGAAAGAGGAGAAGAAAGAGGAGGAGGAGGAGGAGAAGAAGAAATCAAGAAGAAGGAGGAGAAGGATGAGAAGGAGGAGGAGGAGAAGGACTAGAAGGTCCTTGGCCTTCACCTCCTTCTCCTCCTTCTCCTCCTCCTCCTCCTTCTCCTCCTCCTCCTCCTCCTTCTCCTTCTTCTCTTCTTCTTCTTCTTCTTCTTTCTTTTCATTTTGCCTATTTCTTCTCCTCTTCTCCTCTTGTTGGAGCTAAATTACCTAATTATGTCTTCTTGGAGCTAAATGGGCTAATTATCCCATTTCAGAGGAAAACAAGCTAAGTATATAATATTCATGAGGTAACCAAGGTTCTTATGCCATTTTGAGCTTATTATGGTATTTTGGATCTAAATGGGCTAATTACGTCATTTTTGGCGAAATTAAAGCAAGGATAATATGAAATAGGAGAAGAAAGAGGAGGAGGAGGAGAAGAAGAAGAAATCAAGAAGAAGGAGGAGAAGGAGGAGGAGGAGAAGGACTAGAAGGTCCTTGGCCTTCTCCTCCTTCTACTTCTTCTATTCTTCTTCTTCTTCTTCTTCTTCCTCTTGTTGGAGCTAAATTACCTAATTATGTCTTCTTGGATCTAAATGGGCCAATTATCCTATTTTAGAGGAAAACAAGCTAAGTATATAATATTCATGAGCTAAGCAAGGTTCTTATGTCATTTTGAGCTTATTATGATATTTTGGAGCTAAATGGGCTAATTATGTCATTGTTGGGGAAATTAAAGCAAGGATAATATTAAAGAGTGGAAGAAAGAGGAGGAGGAGGAGAATAAGAATAAATCAAGAAGAAGGAAGAGAAGGAGGAGAAGGAGGAGGAGGAGAAGGACTAGAAGGTCCTTGGCCTTCTCCTTCTCCCCCTCCTCCTCCTCCTTCTCATTCTTCTCTTCTTCTTCTTGTTCTTGTTCTTCTTCTTCTTTCTTTTCATTTTGCCTATTTCTTCTTCTCTTCTCCTCTTGTTGGAGCTAAATTACCTAAATATGTCTTGTTGGAGCTAAATGGGCTAATTATCCCATTTTAGAGGAAAACAAGCTAAGTATATAATATTCATGAGCTAAGCAAGGTTCTTATGGCATTTTGATCTTATTATGGTATTTTGGCGCTAAATGGGCTAAGTATGTCATTGTTGGGGAAATTAAAGCAAGGATAATATGAAAGAGGAGAAGAAAGAGGAGGAGGAGGAGAAGAAGAAGATTCAAGAAGGAGGAGAAGGAGGAGAAGGAGGAGGAGGAGAAGGACTAGAAGGTCCTTGGCCTTCTCCTTCTCCTCCTCCTCCTCCTTCTTCTCTTCTTCTTCTTCTTCTTCTTCTTCTTCTTCTTCTTCTTCTTTCTTTCCTTCTTTTCATTTTGCCTATTTCTTCTCCTCTTCTCCTCTTGTTGGAGCTAAATTACCTAATTATGTCTTCTTGGAACTAAATGGGCTAATTATCCCATTTTAGAGGAAAACAAGCTAAGTATATAATATTCATGAGCTAACCAAGGTTCTTATGCCATTTTGAGTTTATTATGGTATTTTGGATCTAAATGGGCTAATTATGTCATTGTTGGGGAAATTAAAGCAAGGATAATATAAAAGAGGAGAAGAAATAGGAGGAGGAGGAGAAGAAGAAGAAATCAATAAGAAGGAGGAGAAGGATGAGAAGGAGTAGGAGGAGAAGGACTAGAAGGTCCTTGGCCTTCTCCTCCTTCTCCTCCTCCTCCTCCTCCTTCTCTTCTTTTTCTTCTTATTCTTCTTCTTTATTTTCATTTTGCCTATTTCTTCTCCTCTTCTCCTATTGTTGGAGGTAAATTACCTAATTATGTCTTCTTGGAGCTAAATGGGCTAATTATCCCATTTTAGAGGAAAACAACCTAAGTATATAATATTCATGAGCTAACCAAGGTTCTTATGCCATTTTGAGCTTATTATGGTATTTTGGAGCTAAATGGGCTAATTATGTCATTTTTGAGGAAATTAAAGCAAGGATAATATGAAAGAGGAGGAGAAAGAGGAGGAGGAGGAGAAGAAGAAGAAATCAAGAAGAAGGAGGAGAAGGAGGAGAAGGAGGAGGAGGAGAAGGACTATATGGTCCTTGGCCTTCTCCTTCTCCTCCTCTTCTCCTCTTGTTGGAGCTAAATTACCAAATTATGTCTTTTTGGAGCTAAATGGGTTAATTATCCCATTTTAGAGGAAAACAAGCTAAGTATATAATATTCATGAGCTAACCAAGGTTCTTATGCCATTTTGAGCTTATTATGGTATTTTGGAGCTAAATGGGCTAATTATGTCATTGTTGGGGAAATTAAAGCAAGGATAATATGAAAGAGGAGAAGATAGAGGAGGAGGAGGAGGAGAAGAAGAAATCAAGAAGAAGGAGGAGAAGGATGAGAAGGAGGAGGAGGAGAAGGACTGGAAGGTCCTTGGCCTTCTCCTCCTTCTCCTCCTCCTCCTCCTCCTTCTCCTTCTTCTCTTCTTCTTCTTCTTCTTCTTCTTCTTCTTCTTCTTTCCTTTCATTTTGCCTATTTCTTCTCCTCTTCTCCTAT
Source organism: Hordeum vulgare subsp. vulgare (assembly GCF_904849725.1). Classification (NCBI taxonomy): domain Eukaryota; kingdom Viridiplantae; phylum Streptophyta; class Magnoliopsida; order Poales; family Poaceae; genus Hordeum; species Hordeum vulgare. Next base: position 553,223,472 of record NC_058523.1, read on the forward strand.
TGTTGGAGCTAGATTACCTAATTATGTCTTCTTGGAGCTAAATGGGCTAATTATCCCATTTTAGAGGAAAACAAGCTAAGTATATAATATTCATGAGGTAACCAAGGTTCTTATGGCATTTTGATCTTATTATGGTATTTTGGAGCTAAATGGGCTAATTATGTCATTGTTGGGGAAATTCAAGCAATGATAATATGAAATAGGATAAGAAAGAGGAGGAGGAGGATAAGAAGAAGAAATCAAGAAGAAGGAGAAGGAGGAGAAGGAGGAGGAGGAGAAGGACTAGAAGGTCCTTGGCCTTCTCCTCCTCCTTCTCCTTCTTCTCTTCTTCTTCTTCTTCTTCTTCTTCCTCTTGTTGGAGCTAAATTACCTAATTATGTCTTCTTGGATCTAAATGGGCCAATTATCCCATTTTAGAGGAAAACAAGCTAATTATATAATATTCATGAGCTAACCAAGGTTCTTATGCCATTTTGAGCTTATTATGGTATTTTGGAGCTAAATGGGCTAATTATGTTATTGTTGGGGAAATTAAAGCAAGGATAATATGAAAGAGGAGAAGAAAGAGGAGGAGGAGGAGAAGAAGAAGAAATTAAGAAGAAGGAGGAGAAGGAGGAGAAGGAGGAGGAGGAGAAGGACTAGAAGGTCCTTGGCCTTCTCCTCCTTCTCCTCCTCCTCCTCGTCCTTCTCCTTCTTCTCTTCTTCTTCTTCTTCTTCTTCTTCTTCCTCTTGTTGGAGCTAAATTACCTAATTATGTCTTCTTGGAGCTAAATGGTCTAATTATCCCATTTTAGAGGAAAACAAGCTAAGTATATAATATTCATTAGCTAACCAAGGTTCTTATGCCATTTTGAGCTTATTATGGTATTTTGGAGCTAAATGGGCTAATTATGTCATTGTTGGGGAAATTAAAGCAAGGATAATATGAAAGAGGAGAAGAAAGAGGAGGAGGAGGAGAATAAGAAGAAATCAAGAAGGAGGAGAAGGAGGAGGAGGAGGAGGAGGAGGAGGAGAAGGACTAGAAGGTCCTTGGCCTTCTCCTTCTCCTCCTCCTCCTCCTTCTTCTCTTCTTCTTATTCTTCTTCTTCTTCTTCTTTCTTTTCATTTTGCCTATTTCTTCTCCTCTTCTCCTCTTGTTGGAGCTAAATTACCTAATTATGTCTTCTTGGAGCTAAATGGGCTAATTATCTCATTTTAGAGGAAAACAAGCTAAGTATATAATATTCATGAGCTAACCAAGGTTCTTATGCCATTTTGAGCTTATTATGGTATTTTGGAGCTAAATGGGCTACTTATGTAATTGTTGGGGAAATTAAAGCAAGGATAATATGAAATAGGAGAAGAAAGAGGAGGAGGAGGAGAAGAAGAAGAAATCAAGAAGAAGGAGGAGAAGGAGGAGAAGGAGGAGGAGGAGAAGGACTAGAAGGTCCTTGGCCTTCTCCTCCTTCTCCTCCTCCTCTTCCTCCTTCTCCTCCTTCTCCTTCTTCTCTTCTTCTTCTTCTTCTTCTTCTTCTTCTTCTTTGTTTTCATTTTCCCCATTTCTTCTCCTCTTCTTGGAGCTAAATTACCTAATTATGACTTGTTGGAGCTAAATGGGCTAATTATCTCATTTTAGAGGAAAACAAGCTAAGTATATAATATTCATGAGCTAACCAAGGTTCTTATGCCATTTTGAGGTTATTATGGCATTTTGGAGCTAAATGGGCTAATTATGTCTTTTTGGGGAAATTAAAGCAAGGATAATATGAAAGAGGAGAAGAAAGAGGAGGAGGAGGAGAAGAAGAAGAAATCAAGAAGAAGGAGGAGAAGGAGGAGAAGGAGGAGAAGGACTAGAAGGTCCTTGGCCTTCTCCTCCTCCTTCTCCTCCTCCTCCTTCTCCTTCTTCTCTTCTTCTTCTTCTTCTTCTTTCTTTTCATTTTTCCTATTTCTTCTCCTCTTCTCCTCTTCTTGGAGCTAAATTACCTAATTATGTCTTTTTGGAGCTAAATGGGCTAATTATCTCATTTTAGAGGAAAACAAGCTAAGTATATAATATTCATGAGCTAACCAAGGTTCTTATGCCATTTTGAGGTTATTATGGCATTTTGGAGCTAAATGAGCTAATTATGTCTTTTTGGGGAAATTAAAGCAAGGATAATATGAAAGAGGAGAAGAGAAACTTACCGTAGTGGTCATCAAGGAGGAGAAACACCACGGTTGCTCGCGGCTGCTTCGTTTAGAGACGGTTGCCCTGGAGAAGGGTCGTGCGATGCCGCTCGGGAGTTATTCTGCAGAAAAGAAATTTTGCAATGTCTCAGTTAGCATGATGACACTCAATTATTAATACTAGTTTATAATGTAACTCACCGTGCCAATCGAAGAGAAGACGGGCATCGGCGGAGGGACTTGACCGCTCTTCTCGTACAGACCCTGAAGAGTGGGTCATATTAGTTAGTAATGAAACATACATTACACACATGATTTGGCTAATGTGAAAAAAAACATACCACAAAAAGCTCGTACAGGGCCCGTTGACCCGCCTCATTCCGGGCCCTCTCCTCCTCAAGCAATCGTGCCGTGGTCTGGTCCCTCTCATCAAGAGCAGCCTGGCTTGCCAATCTCTCTTTCGCAAGAGCAGCCTGGTTTGCCGCTCTCTCTTTCTGAAGAGCAGCCTGAAACACCATTCCTCGTTACCACAGTAATGATCTATGGTGACACACATAATGAAATGGATGAAAGTGTTCTTAGTCCGTATAACTAACCTCGATGGCAAGTTCGACTGACCGTGGACGACGCGTTATCTCAGGACAACTGCTCGACTGGCGTGCCTTGATCTCCGGAAGAGTGAGTGGACAACGTATTATCCCATCTCCAATGGCTATCGAGCCATGGGGCCTCCCGCCACCAGATATCATCACCAGCTCTGGATCCAAAGGTTCTTGGCTAGGGTTAAAGTCATCCCCTTTCGTAGCCTTCCCCGCGTCCCTGTATGCCACGAGCTTCTGGTGGGATGATATGTTGGTGAAGTTATTGGGATCATCCAGGTCAGACTCAGAGAATGACTTCGCCTTCTTGTACGAGGCAGTATGGGACATGCCATAAAGGTCGTACAAGTGTGGCATCTCAGTCTTATTGTGATGCGCCTAAAAGAGAGGAACAAAATATTAGCATCAAGAATGAATTGCATGAATCATGAAGCAAATCACATACCCAGTTTTGTCCAAACTGAAGTAAGTTGGTGTTGGAATTATGCCGTAGAGGCACTAATAAATGTATAGTTATTATTATAATTCCTGTATCAAGATAATAGTTTATTATCCATGCTATAATTGTATTGAATGAAGACTCATTTACATGTGTGGATACATAGACAAAAACACCGTCCCTAGCATGCCTCTAGTTGGCTAGCCAGTTGATCGATGATAGTCAGTGTCTTCTGATTATGAACAAGGTGTTGTTACTTGATAACTGGATCACGTCATTAGGAGAATCACGTGATGGACTAGACCCAAACTAATAGACGTAGCATGTTGATCGTGTCATTTTGCTGTTACTGTTTTCTGCGTGTCAAGTATTTATTCCTATGACCATGAGATCATATAACTCACTGACACCGGAGGAATGCTTTGTGTGTATCAAACGTCGCAACGTAACTGGGTGACTATAAATATGCTCTACAGGTATCTCCGAAGGTGTTAGTTGAGTTAGTATGGATCAAGACTGGGATTTGTCACTCCGTGTGACGGAGAGGTATCTCGGGGCCCACTCGGTAATACAACATCACACACAAGCCTTGCAAGCAATGTAACTTAGTGTAAGTTGCGGGATCTTGTATTACGGAACGAGTAAAGAGACTTGCCGGTAAACGAGATTGAAATAGGTATGCGGATACTGACGATCGAATCTCGGGCAAGTAACATACCGAAGGACAAAGGGAATGACATACGGGATTATACGAATCCTTGGCACTGAGGTTCAAACGATAAGATCTTCGTAGAATATGTAGGATCCAATATGGGCATCCAGGTCCCGCTATTGGATATTGACCGAGGAGTCTCTCGGGTCATGTCTACATAGTTCTCGAACCCGCAGGGTCTGCACACTTAAGGTTCGATGTTGTTTTATGCGTATTTGAGTTATATGGTTGGTTACCGAATGTTGTTCGGAGTCCCGGATGAGATCACGGACGTCACGAGGGTTTCCGGAATAGTCCGGAAACGAAGATTGATACATAGGATAACCTCATTTGATTACCGGAAGGATTTCGGAGTTACCGGGAATGTACCGGGAATGACGAATGGGTTCCGGGAGTTCACCGGGGGGGGGGGGGGCAACCCACCCCGGGGAAGCCCATAGGCTTTGGGGAGACACACCAGCCCTTAGTGGGCTGGTGGGACAGCCCCAAGGAGTCCTATGCGCCAAGAAAAGAAAATCAAAGGAAAAGAAAAAAAAGAGAGGGAAGAAGTGGGAAGGGAGGGGGACTCCTCCCACCAAACCAAGTCCAACTCGGTTTGGGGGGGGGGAGTCCTCCCCCCTTGGCTCGGCCGACCCCTTGGGAGTCCCTTGGACCCGAAGGCAAGGTCCCCCTCCCTCCTCCTATATATATGGGGCTTTTAGGGCAGATTTGAGACGACTTTCTCACGACTGCCCGACCACATACCTCCATAGTTTTTCCTCTAGATCGCGTTTCTGCGGAGCTCGGGCGGAGCCCTGCTGAGACAAGATCATCACCAACCTCCGGAGCGCCGTCACGCTGCCGGAGAACTCTTCTACCTCTCCGTCTCTCTTGCTGGATCAAGAAGGCCGAGATCATCGTCGAGCTGTACGTGTGCTGAACGCGGAGGTGCCGTCTGTTCGGTACTAGATCGTGGGACTGATCGCGGGATTGTTCGCGGGGCGGATCGAGGGACGTGAGGACGTTCCACTACATCAACTGCGTTCTCTAACGCTTCTGCTGTACGATCTACAAGGGTACGTAGATCACTCATCCCCTCTCGTAGATGGACATCACCATGATAGGTCTTCGTGCGCGTAGGAAATTTTTTGTTTCCCATGCGATGTTTCCCAACAGTGGCATCATGAGCCAGGTTCATGCGTAGATGTCTTCTCAGTAGAACACAAAAGGTTTTGTGGGCGGTGATGTGCGTTTTGCTGCCCTCCTTAGTCTTTTCTTGATTCCGCGGTATTGTTGGATTGAAGCGGCTTGGACTGACATTACTCGTACGCTTTCGAGAGACTGGTTTCATCGTTACGAGTAACCCCCTTTGCTCAAAGATGACTGGCAAGTGTCGGTTTCTCCAACTTTAGTTGAATCGGATTTGACCGAGGAGGTCCTTGGATGAGGTTAAATAGCAACTCATATATCTCCGTTGTGGTGTTTGCGTAAGTAAGATGCGATCCTACTAGATACCCTTGGTCACCACGTAAAACTTGCAACAACAAAATTAGAGGACGTCTAACTTGTTTTTGCAGGGTATGATTGTGATGTGATATGGCCAACGATGTGATGTGATATATTGGATGTATGAGATGATCATGTTGTAATAGAAATATCGACTTGCACGTCGATGGTACGGCAACCGGCAGGAGCCATAGGGTTGTCTTTATACTAACATATGTGCTTGCAGATGCGTTCACTATATTGCTAGGATGTAGCTATAGTAGTAATAGCATAAGTAGCACGACAATCACGATGGCAACACGTTGATGGATGATCATGGTGTGGCGCCGGTGACAAGAAGATCGTGCCGGTGCTTTGGTGATGGAGATCAAGAAGCACGTGATGATGGCCATATCATGTCACTTATGAATTGCATGTGATGTTAATCCTTTTATGCACCTTATTTTGCTTAGAACGACGGTATCATTATGAGGTGATCTCTCACTAAAATTTCAAGACGAAATTGTGTTCTCCCCGACTGTGCACCATTGCTACAGTTCGTCGTTTCGAGACACCACGTGATGATCGGGTGTGATAGACTCAACGTTCACATACAACGGGTGCAAAACAGTTGCGCACGCGGAACACTCGGGTTAAGCTTGACGAGCCTAGCATGTGCAGACATGGCCTCGGAACACATGAGACCGAAAGGTCGATCATGAATCATATAGTTGATATGATTAGCATAGGGATGCTTACCACTGAAACTATACTCAACTCACATGATGATCGGACTTGGGATAGTGTAAGTGGATCATGAACCACTCAAATGACTAGAGAGATGTACTTTTTGAGTGGGAGTTTAGCATATAATTTGATTAAGTTGAACTCTAATTATCTTGAACATAGTCTAAGTCCACTTTGAATATATTTGTGTTGTAGATCATGGCTCACGCAAGTGTCATCCTGAATTTTAATACGTTCCTAGAGAAAGCTAAGTTGAAAGATGATGGAAGCAACTTTGTAGACTGGGCTCGTAATCTTAAGCTAATCTTACAAGCTGGAAAGAAGGATTATGTCCTTAATGCTGCGCTAGGAGATGAACCACCCGCTACGGCTGATCAGGATGTTAAGAACGCTTGGTTAGCGCGTAAGGAGGACTACTCAATAGTTCAATGTGCAGTCTTGTATGGCTTAGAACCGGGACTTCAACGTCGCTTTGAGCGTCATGGAGCATTTGAGATGTTCCAGGAGTTGAAGTTTATCTTTCAGAAGAACGCCCGGATCGAGAGGTATGAGACCTCTGATAAATTCTATGCTTGCAAGATGGAGGAAAACTCGTCAGTCAGTCAACATGTGCTCAAAATGTCTTGGTACTCAAACCGTCTAGCTGAACTGGGGATTGAACTCCCGCAAGAAGCTATCACTGACAGAATCCTTCAATCACTGCCGCCAAGCTATAAAGGCTTTGTGTTGAACTACAACATGCAAGGGATGAACAAGTCTCCCGGTGAGTTGTTTGCGATGCTGAAAGTCGCAGAGTCTGAACTCCGTAAAGAGCATCAAGTGTTGATGGTGAGCAAGACCACTAGTTTCAAGAGAAATGGCAAAGGCAAGAAGGGAAATTCGAAGAAGAGCGGCAAGCCTGTTGCCAATCCGCCGAAGAAACCCAAGGCTGGACCTAAGCCTGAAACAGAGTGCTTCTATTGCAAGGGTATGGGTCACTGGAAGCGCAATTGCCTCAAGTATCTGGCAGATAAGAAGGCGGACAAAGAAAAATCAGGTATATTTGATATACATGTTATTGATGTGTACTTAACCGGCTCTCGTAGTAGTGCCTGGGTATTTGATACCGGTTCTGTTGCTCACATTTGCAACTCGAAGCAGGAACTGCGGAATAGACGAAGGCTGGCGAAAGATGAAGTGACGATGCGCGTAGGAAACGGTTCCAAGGTTGATGCAATCGCCGTCGGCACAGTGTCACTTCAGCTACCATCGGGATTAGTGATGAACTTAAATCATTGTTATTTAGTGCCTGCGTTGAGCATGAACATTATATCTGGATCTTGTTTATGGCGAGACGGTTACTCTTTTAAGTCTGAGAATAATGGTTGTTCTATTTCTATGAGTAACATCTTTTATGGTCATGCACCGAATGTGAGAGGATTGTTCATATTGAATCTTGATAGCGATACACATATACATAACATTGAGACCAAAAGAGTTAGAGTAAACAATGATAGCGCCATATTTTTGTGGCACTGCCGCTTGGGTCATATTGGTGTAAAGCGCATGAAGAAACTCCATGCTGATGGACTTTTGGAGTCACTTGACTTTGATTCACTTGACACGTGCGAACCATGCCTCATGGGAAAGATGACTAAGACTCCGTTCTCCGGAACAATGGAGCGTGCAAGTGACTTGTTGGAAATCATACATACCGATGTGTGTGGCCTAATGAGCATGGAGGCACGCGGCGGATATCGTTATTTTCTCACCTTCACTGACAATTTAAGTAGATATGGTTATGTCTACTTGATGAAGCACAAGTCTGAAACATTTGAAAAGTTCAAGCAATTTCAGAGTGAAGTGGAAAATCATCGTAACAAGAAGATCAAGTTCCTGCGGTCTGAACGTGGGGGTGAATATCTGAGTTTCGAGTTTGGTGCTCACTTAAGACAATGTGGAATTGTTTCGCAGTTAACACCGCCCGGAACACCACAGCGTAATGGTGTGTCCGAACGTCGTAATCGTACTTTGTTAGAGATGGTGCGATCTATGATGTCTCTTACTGATTTGCCGTTATCATTTTGGGGTTATGCATTAGAAACAGCTGCATTCACTTTAAATAGGGCACCATCAAAATCCGTTGAGACGACACCATACGAACTGTGGTATGGCAAAAGACCAAAGTTGTCGTTTCTTAAAGTTTGGGGATGTGATGCTTATGTCAAAAAGCTTCAGCCTGAAAAGCTGGAACCCAAAGCGGAAAATGCGTCTTCATAGGTTACCCAAAAGAGACAGTTGGGTACACCTTCTATCTCAAATCCGAGGGCAAAGTGTTTGTTGCTAAGAACGGAACTTTTCTCGAGAAGGAGTTTCTCTCGAGAGAATTGAGTGGGAGGAAAATAGAACTTGACGAGGTTGTCGAACCTCTCATCCCTCTGGATGGTGGCGCAGGGCAAGGGGAAACCTCTGTCATTGCGACGCCGGTTGAGGAGGAAGTTAATGATGATGATCATGAAACTCCAGTTCAAGTTTCTGTTGAACCACGCAGGTCGACGAGATCACGTGCTGCTCCAGAGTGGTACGGTAATCCCGTCTTATCAATCATGTTGTTAGACAACAATGAACCTGCAAATTATGAAGAAGCAATGGTGGGCCCAGATTCCAACAAATGGCTAGAAGCCATGAAATCCGAGATAGGATCCATGTATGAGAACAAAGTATGGACTTTGGAGATACTACCTGAGGGCCGCAAGGCTATTCAGAACAAATGGATCTTTAAGAAGAAGACGGACGCTGACGGTAATGTGACCGTTTATAAAGCTCGACTTGTGGCAAAGGGTTTTTCACAAGTTCCAGGAGTTGACTACGATGAGACTTTCTCACCCGTAGCGATGCTTAAGTCCGTCAGAATCATGTTAGCAATAGCTGCATTTTTCGATTATGAAATCTGGCAGATGGATGTCAAAACGGCGTTCCTTAACGGTTTCCTTAAGGAAGAGTTGTATATGATGCAACCCGAAGGTTTTGTCGATCCTAAAAATGCTGACAAGGTGTGCAAGCTCCAGCGATCCATTTATGGACTGGTGCAAGCATCTCGGAGTTGGAACAAACGCTTTGATGAAGTGATCAAAGCATTTGGGTTTATACAAGTGGTTGGAGAATCTTGTATTTACAAGAAAGTGAGTGGGAGCTCTGTGGCGTTTCTAATATTATATGTGGATGACATATTACTGATTGGAAACAACGTAGAGCTTTTGGAGAGCATAAAAGGTTACTTGAATAAAAGTTTCTCTATGAAGGACCTAGGAGAAACTGCTTACATTCTAGGCATTAAGATCTATAGGGATAGATCGAAACGCTTGATAGGACTTTCACAAAGCACATACCTTGATAAAGTTTTGAAGAGGTTCAAAATGGAACAGTCCAAGAAAGGGTTCTTGCCAGTTTTACAAGGTACGAGATTGAGTAAGACTCAGTGCCCAGCAACTGATGAAGATAGAGAGCATTTGCGCTCCGTCCCCTATGCTTCAGCCGTAGGTTCTATCATGTATGCGATGCTGTGCACTAGACCGGATGTTAGCCTGGCCATAAGTATGGCAGGTAGATTCCAGAGTAGTCCAGGAGTGGATCACTGGACGGCGGTCAAGAATATCCTGAAGTACGTGAAAAGGACTAAGGAGATGTTTCTCGTGTATGGAGGTGACGAAGAGCTCGCCGTATAAGGTTACGTCGATGCAAGCTTTGACATAGATCCGGACGACTCTAAGTCACAAACCGGATACGTATTTATTCTTAATGGGGGTGCAGTAAGATGGTGCAGTTCCAAGCAAAGCGTCGTAGCAGATTCTACATGTGAAGCGGAGTACATGGCTGCCTCGGAGGCGGCTAAGGAGGGTGTCTGGATGAAGCAGTTCATGACGGATCTTGGAGTGGTGCCAAGTGCACTGGATCCAATAACCTTGTTCTGTGACAACACTGGTGCCATTGCCTTAGCAAGGGAACCAAGGTTTCACAAGAAGACCAGACACATCAAACGACGCTTCAACCTCATCTGCGACTACGTCGAGGAGGAGAACGTAAATATATGCAAAGTGCACACGGATCTGAATGTAGCAGACCCGCTGACTAAACCTGTTCCACGGCCAAAACATGATCGACACCAGAACTGTATGGGTGTTAGATTTATTACAATGTAATTCACATGGTGATGTGAGGGCTAGATTATTGACTCTAGTGCAAGTGGGAGACTGTTGGAATTATGCCCTAGAGGCAATAATAAATGTATAGTTATTATTATAATTCCTGTATCAAGATAATAGTTTATTATCCATGCTATAATTGTATTGAATGAAGACTCATTTACATGTGTGGATACATAGACAAAAACACCGTCCCTAGCATGCCTCTAGTTGGCTAGCCAGTTGATCGATGATAGTCAGTGTCTTCTGATTATGAACAAGGTGTTGTTACTTGATAACTGGATCGCGTCATTAGGAGAATCACGTGATGGACTAGACCCAAACTAATAGACGTAGCATGTTGATCGTGTCATTTTGTTGCTACTGTTTTCTGCGTGTCAAGTATTTATTCCTATGACCATGAGATCATATAACTCACTGACACCGGAGGAATGCTTTGTGTGTATCAAACGTCGCAACGTAACTGGGTGACTATAAAGATGCTCTACAGGTATCTCCGAAGGTGTTAGTTGAGTTAGTATGGATCAAGACTGGGATTTGTCACTCCGTGTGACGGAGAGGTATCTCGGGGCCCACTCGGTAATACAACATCACACACAAGCCTTGCAAGCAATGTAACTTAGTGTAAGTTGCGGGATCTTGTATTACGGAACGAGTAAAGAGACTTGCCGGTAAACGAGATTGAAATAGGTATGCGGATACTAACGATCGAATCTCGGGCAAGTAACATACCGAAGGACAAAGGGAATGACATACGGGATTATACGAATCCTTGGCACTGAGGTTCAAACGATAAGATCTTCGTAGAATATGTAGGATCCAATATGGGCATCCAGGTCCCGCTATTGGAAATTGACCGAGGAGTCTCTCGGGTCATGTCTACATAGTTCTCGAACCCGCAGGGTCTGCACACTTAAGGTTCGATGTTGTTTTATGCGTATTTGAGTTATATGGTTGGTTACAAAATGTTGTTCGGAGTCCCGGATGAGATCACGGACGTCACGAGGGTTTCCGGAATAGTCCGGAAACGAAGATTGATATATAGGATGACCTCATTTGATTACCGGAAGGATTCCGGAGTTACCGGGAATGTACCGGGAATGACGAATGGGTTCCGGGAGTTCACCGGGGGGGGGGGGGGCAACCCACCCCGGGGAAGCCCATAGGCTTTGGGGAGACACACCAGCCCTTAGTGGGCTGGTGGGACAGCCCCAAGGAGTCCTATGCGCCAAGAAAAGAAAATCAAAGGAAAAGAAAAAAAAAGAGGGAAGAAGTGGGAAGGGAGGGGGACTCCTCCCACCAAACCAAGTCCAACTCGGTTTGGGGGGGAGTCCTCCCCCCCTTGGCTCGGCCGACCCCTTGGGAGTCCCTTGGACCCCAAGGCAAGGTCCCCCTCCCTCCTCCTATATATATGGGGCTTTTAGGGCAGATTTGAGACGACTTTCTCACGGCTGCCCGACCACATTCCTCCATAGTTTTTCCTCTAGATCGCGTTTCTGCGGAGCTCGGGCGGAGCCCTGCTGAGACAAGATCATCACCAACCTCCGGAGCGCCGTCACGCTGCCGGAGAACTCTTCTACCTCTCCGTCTCTCTTGCTGGATCAAGAAGGCCGAGATCATCGTCGAGCTGTACGTGTGCTGAACGCGGAGGTGCCGTCTGTTCGGTACTAGATCGTGGGACTGATCGCGGGATTGTTCGCGGGGCGGATCGAGGGACGTGAGGACGTTCCACTACATCAACCGCGTTCTCTAACGCTTCTGCTGTACGATCTACAAGGGTACGTAGATCACTCATCCCCTCTCGTAGATGGACATCACCATGATAGGTCTTCGTGCGCGTAGGAAATTTTTTGTTTCCCATGCGACGTTTCCCAACAGTTGGTGCTGCCTTGATGGTGTGGCACACCAACCATTTGGCTACGCCGATCCTTCGCATTTTCGTGGACGGCTCGCGAGCTGCCTGTGCATCACTCATCAACCAACACCTCCCAACAATCCATCTTATCCGCACACCATCTCGGGGGCACCTGTAAGTTATTAGAAAGAATTTTCAGCGCTACGCCTATGAATGAAATCAAGAAAACTACGTAGGACTTAAGAATAGGTAATTACCTTCATGTATTGCTCCTTCTTCAGAAACTTTCCGCGGCAATCCTTCTTCTGCTTCTTAATACCACGCGTGGCGTAGTAATCTCGAATAGCCTGCGGCCGAGCCTCGTGGCGCCAGTTCTGTAGTAACCGCCTACACTCGGCCTCGAGAACCCTGGCCGCCTCCTCCTCATATCCATCCTCACACCTATAGAAGGTCTGCAATCAAACGTGAAAACACCGATTAGTACAATAATTAGCTATATTGTTAATTTTAGATTCTCTAAAAGGATAATTTACCCAAAAGCTCTTGATCACCGTCTCGGCCCTCGTGTGGCACAAGACACCATCTATAATCTCCTCCGACGGGGCCTGCGCAGCTTGGTAGTGCTCCCAGGTAAATCCTAGTGTAGGAACCTGACCCTCACTAGGTAACGTGACAAACCCTGGGAAATTTGTCCGGCAAAGCACACCAAGGACAAAGTTCAGCCTGCGGACTCCAAGAGGTTGTACCCATCCCCTGCAGTATGATATGGTCAACGCATTAGATATTTGAACAAACTTGAAGGCAAAAGCTAAAAAAAGGGTAAATGTACTTACCTATCTCCTTCAGGTTTAATTACCGGCCTCTGCTCGCGGGTAGCCGGGGCGACCGGGAGACGTCTACAACCACGCTTGTACACGGTGGCCCCGTCCACCTGCACATCGCCCTCATTATCCGTAAGCTCATCCCCGCCATCCCCGCCCCCTGAGCCACCCGGACCCTCGGTCCAATCCAGAAATTCGGTACGATCCGGCCAGGTCTCCCATCCGGGCCTCTCCACGTCGGGTGAAGCCTCCGGAACCGTATTCTCCTCCGGCTGCTCCTGGGCCAAATGCATCTCGACCCGAGGCTGCTCCTGGACCGGAGTCTCATGGGACGAATGGCCGTCAACAACAGGCTCCTGGAACGGAGTCCCCGTAGCCTCCTCCACAAACGGGTCGACCATACTAGTCCTATGCTCGGGTGAATGAGCTGGTGGTGGTGGCGAGGATGGCTCAACAGTCCTCCTGGATCTTCCGCGGCCACCACCTCTCCCTGTACCCTTCCCCTTCTTCCCTACCAGACCAGCACCTCTCCCAGTGGGCAATGCCGCCGATGAAGAAGAACCCACGGGTGGTGTCGACAGACTGTCTGCCAAGGCTCTACGGAGAGATAGGGGTGGAAGGGAAGTACCACCCCTCGTGTGGGGCGCCTGGGAAGAACCCGTCGAGCGATATGGACCAGCGCCCACCATCTTTCCACACCTGGTGACCTGCCATGATAAAGATTAAAAGAAATTAGTACAACATAAAAAAATTGAATAACTGACATGAATAATAATATGTACATGAATAATAAAGATTAAAAAATATATAATTTAAGTTGTGAATCTTACAAACTAATAATCATCATCAATAAATGCATCATCATCATCACTATCACGCATGTCTTCATGAATGACGTGCTCGTCGGGTTCAACGGCGTGAAGTTGTGAAAGGCCTTCCTTTAATCGTTGAAGCATTGACAGGTCATCCGCATCAGTAAGCTCTACGAGTTCCAGGTCTTCTGGTTCCGGCTCAGGGTTGGAGTCGGATTCATTGTCGCTGTCTACTTCCATGTTCTTGGGTGAAGCACGGCGGTTCTTGAAACGTTTCTTGGAAATACGTGTTTCTTGGAAGAATTCTCCATCATATGTGTCTGGGTTAATGTGAGGTTCATAATCCTGTTCATTTGGGAGAGGTGGTCTGACATGTGGCGGCACTTCATAAACAACATACCAACCTTCCAAATTCTTATCCGTTTGGCATGCCTACAGTAGATAGAAAACTTGTGTCGCCTGTTGAGCCGTAATATAGACATCGGGAACATCGAAATGGGTGTTTGGATTGATTTCGACTAGTCCTATATGTTCATGAGTCCTTCTAGTCTTTTTCGGCTAGAACCAATAACATTTGAAGACTACGACGTTCGGTGAGTTTTCACCATAGAATTGAAGTTCATAAATTGCTTCAACTCTTCCATAATACTCGATAACACCTTCGCCGATAGCAGAGACACCACAATTTGTAGATTTCCGGTCGGGCATAGGTAGCTCTTTGCCAAAGGTACGAAAGAGATACCCGTTGGTGTTGTATTTCTCAAATGAACGGACCTTATAGTCAAAACCATTAGCGACTTGTCTCAATTCGGCGTCCATAGACTCTGAATTAGCCTACAAGTTTAATACGAAACAGTTGTTGCATTAGCCGCAAGTTAGACCAAGAATGAAATGGTCCATTATTGATAATTACCGTTTGTTTGAACCAAGAGATGAAACCGGGATAGCCGCCTCCTGTCTTTGACAGAAGCTCATACTCTTTGACGGAATCATTTTCGATCACCGCTCCATCCGAGAATTTGACGACGTAACGACTGTTTGAAATATCCGGGAATAAGAGGAGTTCAAATGAATTAGAAGTTACGGGAAAATGTGCCGAGAACTCACTTGATGTACGGCCGCATTTCTGTTAGGTTGTTGAAGATATACAACGAAATGTTTCGCCATTCTTCGACATCCAACGTTATTGGTTTCGAAGCACCTGCTGGTGCGAGCTTCCCTTTGAATAGGCTGAGGTTGGACCCACCTTTTTTAGGGTCTGCATCATTGTGTCGAGGCTTCGGATTATGCAAATGATGATTTTTGGCTTCGTAGTGTGCTGTCACAAAGTTTGCCACCTCCTCAGTAATGAATGCCTCAGCCATCGATGCTTCAATTCTACGCTTATTTTTACATTTAGCTCGAAAGGTCTTCGGCATCCTCTCAGTTGCATAGCACCAACGATCTTGCACGGGCCCACCCAATCTTGCCTCGGTCGGTAGATGTAAAATCAAATGCTGCATTGGATTAAAGAAGCCCGATGGAAAGATCTTCTCTAACTTGCACAACAACTCTGGTGCAAACTCCTCGATGTCTTTACCACGCCAGGCGAAAATTATTTCGCCCAAAGAACACGGAAGAAATAGCTCAGCTCCGCCAGTACTAGCCATTCATCCTCAGGAATAAAGCCACGTAACATCACCGGCATTACCGCTCTAGCCATATGTGCCAATCATAACTCTTGAGACTAAAGATTTTTATTTTTT
Source organism: Hordeum vulgare subsp. vulgare (assembly GCF_904849725.1). NCBI lineage: Eukaryota > Viridiplantae > Streptophyta > Magnoliopsida > Poales > Poaceae > Hordeum > Hordeum vulgare. The sequence continues at coordinate 553,238,992 of NC_058523.1, forward strand.
CAAGACTCGCTCCCCTCTTTAGATTCGCTGCATACCCATCGGGGAACATCAAGTGCATTTTGACCCACAAGATAATTTCCCTCATAGCTGGCCTTCCAAGATTGAACCAGGCCTTTGGCTTCGACCACTTCTGCTTTCCTTTGCCTTCTCGCATGTTTTGTAACGGTCTATGACATAGTGTCTCTTGATGGACTCTAGCCTTAATATTATCCTTTGTCTTCCCATCTATGTCGAACAATGTACCAAAAATAGCCTCTCCGATATTCTTTTCAGTGTGCATCATGTCGATATTGTGTGGAAGAAGGAGGTCTTTGAAGTAAGGCAGATCCCAGAAGCATGGCTTGCGAGTCCAGGCGTGTTTTGAATTATACCCCTTGAAATACCCTGGACGCTCTGGATCAGGCTCGAGGGCGTTTAACTGATCCAGGATCTGTTGGCCTGTGAACACAGGTGGTGCCAAGTTTTTGACAACTTTACCTTTGGTAAAGTTCTTCTTGTCTTTTCTGAACTGATGGTCAGGATCCAGGAACTGTCTATGCAAGTCAAAGCAAGAATACTTACGACCCTCCTACAACCAATGAAACTGAAGAGCTGCCTTGCATTGGGGGCACGGGAACATTCCATGCACACACCATCCAGAGAATAGTGCATACGCTCGCAAGTCATGCATAGAGTACATGTACCACACATGCATTTTGAAGTTTTCTTTTCTAGCGGCATCGTATTTCTTGACCCCATTATCCCAAGCTTCTTCCAATTCATCCTTAAGCGGTTGCAGGTACACATTCATATTCTTCCCCGGATAATTGGGCCCTGGAATTATCAACGTCAGAAATATGTTCTTTCTTTGCATAATCTGCCCGGGGGGAGATTGAGTGGAATGACAAACACAGGCCAACAACTGTATTGGGTTGCCGTCATGCCGAAGGGATTAAAACCATCCGTGGCGGTGCAGACTCGAGGATTCCTTGGATCTGCCGCTTTATCCTGATGCAATCCATCGAAATGTTTCCACGCTTCCCCATCCGATGTGTGTACCATCATCATATTCCCATCCGCATCTAGTTCGGTTCTTTTGCCCAATTTGTGCCATGTCATCTGTCTGGCTGTCTCTTCGACCATGAAAAGACGTTGAAGTCTTGGTACGATTGGCATATACCGAAGAACACTAACTGCGATTTTGGTCTACCTCTTCTCACCCATACCGTTGTCTACCACAAGATACCTGCAAGACTCGCAATTGGGACAATTGTCCAAGTGTGCATACTCCTTCCTAAATAAGACACATCCTTTCTCACATGCATCTATCTTCTCATAGGGCATCTTAAGTACACGAAGTATTTTGTCCGACTGGTACAGGTTTGTAGGCATGACATGGCCTTTGGGTAGGAAACATCCAAATAGTGTCATCATCGCGTCGTAGCATTCTCTTCCCAAGTTGAACTGAGCCTTCAGAGCCATTACTTGTGCAATTGCATCCAGCTGACAGAGCTCAGTGTGCTCATGGAGAGGACGTTTTGAAGACCCCAACATTTCATAAAAGGCCTTTGCAGATTCCTCCATCGCATCTTCCGAATCCCGAGCATCATCAAAGTCTTGCACCATGTCTTCGATCCCGGTACCATGCTCGTCCGTGCGACGACGGACCACCTCAGCTCTTGTGCGTTGTATAGACTCACCATGAAATGTCCACACCATATAATTAGGCTTAAAACCCCTCCTCTGCAGGTGTTTAATCATTACAACCTCTATCGTCTTTTTATAGTTGTCGCATCCAGGACAGGGGCAATAGTTTCTTTCCTGGCCATTTGCGAATGCGGCTTTCACAAATTCCTTTGTTTTTACAAACCATTCTTTCGTCATCTCTTTCTGACTAGGGTGACCGGTATACATCCACGCACGATCACTCATCTTGTGTAGCTACTAAAGACAGAAGAAATATATTTATATATAATTTAGCATTTATATTCATCGGTTAATCAGGTTCGCCATTTTTATTACGTCCAGGCAACCTACACGCTAATAGGTAAAGATAGGTCCTAATCCCACCCGAGTATGTGTAGATTGGGTTCGTTTTCCCATGCTCTGCTCCGGATCCAACGCAAAATTTCGGCAGCACCTCCCCGCTGTTCTCCTGATACACGTCTCCGCAATAAACAGAGAGGATGTGCATCCGGAGAACAACGGGGGAGGCACTGACGAAATTCCGCATTGGATCCAGAGCACAGCATACGGGAAAACGAACCCAATCTACACATACTCGGGCTGTCCATGGATAATGTTGGACAATTTGAAAGGATGGCGGTTATAAATATGCAAAGACATGCATATTTATAGATGTCGCCCTTTCGAACGGGAGACGCATACTGGTCACGCGTACTCATGATTGAAGAAACCTATATATAGATAGAAAGTTTCATCGGCACGAAGACCGGGACAAAGCAAATTGAGGGGGTAGGAGGAGAAGTCATTTGTGCTCACCAACAAACGTAGGGGTGGAGCTCGTCCAACGCACGTGGAGGTCGTCGAACAACTGCACATTGAAATTCACCCGATCAACACAAATATGATGTTTTTATAAGATAATCAAAAAAATATGCGACCTAACTCTTCTTCTTCTTCTTCTTTTCTCCTTCTTCTCTTCTTATTTTCTTCCTCTTCCTCTTCAGCCACTTCCTCTTCTTCTTCTCCTCCTCCTCCTTCTAATTCTTCTTCTCCTTCTTCTTCTTTTCTTCTTCTTCTCTTCCTCTCCTATTTTTCTTCTTCTTCTTCTTCTTCTTCTTCTTATTTTCTTTTTTCTTTTTTCCTCTTATTCTTCTCTTCCTCTCGTATTCTTCTTCTTCTTCTTCTTATTTTCTTTTTTCTTTTTTCCTGTTATTCTTCTTCTCCTTCTTCTTCTTTTCTTCTTCTTCTCCTCCTCCTCCTCTAGCTCTTCTTCTTCTTCTTCTCCTTTTTCTTCTTCTACTTATTGTTCTTCTTCTACCTTTTCTTATTTTCTTCTACTAAACAGGAAACTAACCTAAGACTAAACATAAACATAAACTAAACTAAAACTAAACCTAAACTAAAACTAAACCTAAGCCAAAACAAACCTAAAACCTATAACTAATTAAACAAAACTATTACAAAAAAAGCTAAAAAACTGACCTCGATCCGGTGGCGCAGGGAGGAGAGGCGCGGGGAGGAGGGCAGCGGGGGGGGGGGGGGGGGAGGGGCCCGAGGAGGGCGTGGGGAGGAGGGCCGTAGGGTGAGGGGCGCGAGGAGGGTGTGGGGTGGCTTGGCGGCGGCGGCGCAGCGGTGGGGTGGCGGCGCTGGGGTGGGGTGGGGCGGAGGCGCTGGGATGGGGTGGGGGCGGCGGTGCTGGGGTGGGGTGGCGGCGCTGGGGTGGGGTGGCGTCAGCGGCGCTGGGGGTGGAGGTTGCGGTGGAGAGAGAGGGGAGAGAGAGTGGGGGAGCGGGTGGGCAGGACGACCGTTAACGTTAGGGGTCCATCCCCTTTGCCGTCTGCCGCAGACGGCAAAGTTAGTTAGGCAGACGGCAAAGGGGTGGGGTGGGGCGGGGTGGGGTGGGATAGGTTTGCCGTCTGCCTTCACTACCTTTGCCGTGTGTTGACGGACGGCAAAGAGGTGGCTGATGGCAAATAGGTTTTTTGCCATCAGCCATATCTTTACCGTCTGTTTTCTCAAAGCTGATGGCAACTAGGTTCTTTGCCGTCCGCTGGCTGACGACAAAGATGTGGCAGGTGGCAAATATATGAATTCCAGTAGTGTATGGTGCGTTCTATGATGTCTCTTGCCGATTTGCCGTTATCGTTTTGGGGTTATGCATTAGAGACAACTGCATTCACTTTAAATAGGGCACCATCTAAATCCACCGAGACGACGCCATATGAAGTGTGGTTTGGCAAGAAACCAAAGTTGTTGTTTCTTAAAGTTTGGGGATGTGATGCTTATGTCAAAAAGCTTCAGCCTAAAAAGCTGGAACCCAAATCGGAGAAATGCGTCTTCATAGGATACCCGAAAGAGACAGTTGGGTATACCTTCTATCTCACATCCGAAGGCAAAGTGTTTGTCGCTAAAAACGAAACTTTTCTTGAGAAAGAGTTTCTCTCGAAAGAGTTGAGTGGGAGGAAGATAAAACTTGATGAGGTTATTGAACCTTTACTTCAAGGAGTGAGTAGCGCAGTGGAGAAAGATGTTTCTGTAGAGCCTACAACAGTTGAAGAGGAAGCCGATGATATTGATCATGAAGCTTCAGATCAAGTTACTATCAAACCTCATAGGTCGACAAGGGTACGCACTGCTCAAAAAGCTTCAGCCTGAAAAGCTGGAACCCAAAGCGGAGAAATGCGTCTTCATAGGATACCCGAAAGAGACAGTTGGGTATACCTTATATCTCAGATCCTACGGGAAAGTGTTTGTCGCTAAAACATAACTTTTCTTGAGAAAGAGTTTCTCTCAAAAGAGTTGAGTGGGAGGAAGATAGAACTTGATGAGGTTATTGAACCTTTACTTCAAGCAGTGAGTAGCGCAGTGGAGAAAGATGTTTCTGTAGAGCTTGCATCAGTTGAAGAGGAAGATGATGATATTGATCATGAAGCTTCAGATCAAGTTACTATCAAACCACGTAGGTCGACAAGGGTACACACTGCTCGTCAGTGGTACGAAAATCCTGTCTTATCAATCATGTTGTTAGAAAACGATGAACCTACGAGCTATGGAGAAGCAATGGTGGCCCCGTATTCCAACAAATGGTTAGAGGCCATGAAATTCGAGATAGGATCCATGTATGTAAACAAAGTATGGACTTTGGAAGTATTACCTGAAGGTTGAAAGGCTATTCAGAATAAATGGATCTTTACGAAGAACACACACGCGGACTGTAATGTCACCGTCTATAAAGCTCGACTTGTGGCAAAGGGTTTCTCGCAAGTTCAAGGAGTTGACTACGATGAGACTTTCTCACCTGTAGCAATGCTTAAGTCCGCCAGAATCATGTTAGGAGTAGCTGCATTTTTTGACTCTGAAATTTTGCAGATGGATGTCAAAACAACGTTCCTTAACGGTTTCCTTAAGGAAGACTTGTATATGATGTAACCGGAAGGTTTTGTCGATCCAGAGAATGCTCACAAAGTATGCAAACTCGAACGATCCATTTATGGACTGGTGCAAGCATCTCGGAGTTGGAATGAGCACTTTGATGAAGTGATCAAAGCATTTGGTTTTATACAAGTTTATGGAGAAGCTTTTATTTACAAGAAATTGAGTGGGAGCTTGATGCCTACTCACGCTTCTATTCTTGTCGACTATGTTGGACCTCCAAGCGCAGAGGTTTGTAGGACAACGACAATTTCCCTCAAGTGGACGACCTAAGGTTTATCGAACTCAGGGAAGTAGAGGTTGAAGATGGTCTCTCTCAAGCAACCCTGCAATTAAGATACAATAAGTCTCTTGTGCCCCAACACACCTAATACAATTGACACTTGTATAGGTGCACTAGTTCGGCGAAGAGATGGTAAAATATGGGTGATAGGTTTGGCAAAGGAAGGTAATATAAATCTGAAATAAAAATGACAGCAAGCAAACATGAAACAAAACTAAAAGTAAACGGTGTTCAATGGTGGAAAACAAGGCCTAGGCTTCATACTTTCACTAGTGGCAACTCCCAACAACATTAACATAGTCATTTCCACTAAAACATGCAATGGAGGCGTACTCGGAGGTCATTCCTTTGTGATCAAAAGAGGACGAGAATTATGTAGGGCTACAAAACTACACCTCAGAGTTCGTAGTTCTCATCTATGGATTTCCCAATGTCACCGCGGCCATCCAAAGAGAGTACCACAAACACCACAACGTATCTCAAGGATAGTCAAAGACAAGCTCCAAGAGACTCTCAATCTTCAATCAATTCACAAAAGAGGAAATCACTCATGAAAATATTCTTCTAATCCATGTCCAATAGACCGCTGTCACCATGGTCTCGGGGATTATACTAGATAAGATCATGTGGGTACATCAATCCAATACATAGAAGAAGGGGAAACATCATGGGATCACCCTAGATTAACATAGCCTATGATCACAATCAAGATCATATCATGGGAGAGAGAATTAACCACATAGCTACTGTAGAAGACCTCAACCCCGAGGAGGAACTACTTGCGCTTCATGGAGGGAGGAAGCATCGTCGATGGAGATGAATCCGGGGGCACTTCCCCGTCCCGGCAGGGTGCTGGCACAGGAATTCTGGTCCCCCGAAACTTGTTGGCGATGGCGGCGGGATCGGAATTTATTCTGGAGAAAAGGGTTTCGGCATCAGGGTTTCCTCCACGGCGGTAAAAATAGGAGCCAAAGTAGGGTACCAGAGGGGGTGGGTCCCACCCAAGCGTCCTCCCTGCACGACCAGGGGGCAGGCCGCGCCACCAGGTTGCCTGGAGGCCTGGTGGCCCCCTCTGTCCCTCCTTCGGTCGTCTGGAGTCTTCTGGAATGCTGATTTTATATATATTTTTTGTGGAATTTTTCGGGCACTGTAAATATGGGTATAAACCTGCAATTCATAGACATCAGAAGACAGAAACTGGCACTGGGTGCACCGAGTTAGTAGGTTAGTCCAAATATGTTGAAAAAGGTATGAAAGTGTACAAAACACATAGCAATATCACCCAAAACTTGCATGGAGCAAGCAAAAATTATAGATACACTTGGGACATATCAGAGCTCTATAGCGTAATATTATATGTGGATGGCATATTGCTGATCGGAAACAACGTAGAATTTCTGGGAAGCGTGAAGAATTATTTGAATAAAAGTTTTTCAATGAAGGAACCGGGAGAAGCTGCTTACATATTAGGCATCAAGATCTATAGAGATAGATCAAGACGCTTAATAGGACTTTCACAGAGCACATACCTTGACAAAGTTTTGAAGAAGTTCAAAATGGAACAGTCCAAGAAAGGGTCCTTTCCTGTATTGCAAGATGTTTACTTGAGTAAGAATCAATGCCCAGTGACTGCAGAAGATAGAGAAAATATGAGTGTCGTCCCCTATGATTCAGCCATAGGCTCTATCATGCATGCAATGCTGTGCACTAGACCTGATGTCAGCCTTGCCATAAGTATGGCGGGAAGGTTTCAGAGTGTTCCAGGAATGGAACGCTGGACAACGGTCAAGAATATTGTGAAGTACCTAAAAAGGACTAAAGAAATGTTTCTCATGTATGGAGGTGATGAAGAGCTCGTCGTAAAGGGTTACGTTGATGCAAGCTTTGACAATGATCCAGATGACTCTAAGTCACAAACCGGATATGTATTTATTCTCAATGGGGGTGCGGTAAGATGGTGCAGTTCCAAGCAGAGCGTGGTAGTCGATTCTACATGCGTAGCAGAGTACACAGCTGCCTCGGAGGCGGCCAAGGAGGGTGTGTGGATGAAGGAGTTCATGTTAGATCTTGAAGTTGTGCCTAGTGCACTATATCCAATGACTCTGTTCTGTGACAACACTGGTGCCATTGCTCTAGCCAAGGAACCAGGGTTTCACAAGAGGACCAGACACATAAAGCGACGCTTCAATTCCATCCGCGATTACATCAAAGAGGAGGACATAAGTATTTGCAAAGTGCACACGGATCTGAATGTTGCAGACCCGTTTACTAAGCCTCTTCCACGGGCAAAACATGATCAACACCAAAACTGTATGGGTGTTAGATACATTACATTGTAAATCACATAGTAATGTGACCTAGATTATTGACTCTAGTGCAAGTGGGAGACTGTTGGAAATATGCCCTAGAGGCAATAATAAAATAGTTATTATTATATTTCCTTGTTCAAGATAATCATTTATTATCCATGCTAGAATTCTATTGAATGGAAACTCAAATACATGCTAGACAACACACTGTCCCTAGTAAGCCTCTGTTGGACTAGCTCATTGATCAAGGATGGTTAAGGTTTCCTAGCCATGGACAAGAGTTGTCACTTGATAACGGGATCACATCATTAGGAGAATGATATGATGGACAAGGCCCAAACTATGAATGTAGCATGTGATCGTGTTAGTTTATTGTTACTGTTTTCTGCATGTCAAGTATATATTCCTATGACCATGAGATCATGCAACTCACTGACACCGGAGGAATAGCTTGTGTGTATCAAACATCGCAACGTTACTGAGTGACTATAAAGGTGCTTTATAGGTATCTCCGAGGGTGTTTGTTGAGGTGGCATGGGGCAAGACTGGGATTTGTCACTCCGTGTGACGGAGAGGTATCTCAAGGCCCACTCGTTAATACGACATCACAACAAGCCTTGCAAGCAATGTGACTAAAGAGTTAGTCACGGGATCTTGTATTATGGAATAAGTAAAGAGACTTGCCAGTAACGAGATTGAACTAGGTATAGAGATATTAACGATCGAATCTCGGGCAACTAACATATCGATAGACAAAGGAAATGTTATACGAGATTAACTAAATCCTTGACATAGAGGTTCAACCGAGAAAGATCTTCATAGAATATGTAGGAGCCAATATGGACATCCAGGTCGCGCTATTGATTATTGACCGAAGAGTGTCTCGGTCATGTCTACATAGTTCTCGAACCCGTAGGGTGTGCACACTTAAGGTTCAGTGACGTTTCCGTATAGTTGAGTTATGTACGTTGGTGACCGAATGCTGTTCAGAGTCCCGAATGAGATTCCGAATGTCACGAGGAGTTTCGGAATGGTCTGGAGACGAAGATTGATATATAGGAAAGGTGCATTTGCCTTCCGGAAAGATTTCAGGCATTACCGGTAAAGTACCGGAAGTGACGAATGGGTTCCGGTGTTTTAGCGGGAGGGGCCACCCATTCGAAGGGGGACAAAATTGGCCTAAAGGTGGTGCACCATTCCCTGGTGGGCTCGGCGGCCAGCCCAATAGGCCTATTAGGTTGGAATACAAAATGGGAAGGGGCAATCCTACTAGGAAGGGGAGTCCTCCTCTACCAAACCAAATTGGAGGAGGAATCCTCCCCTTGTCCTGCCGGCAACCGTAGGTTTTTTCCCTAGGGCGCCACCCCTCCCTCCCTCCTATATATAGTGGAGGGGAGAGGGCCTAGCCGAACACACAAGCCACAACAACCCCTCTCCCTCCACCAGTTCATCATATCCCGTAGGTTGATTTGGTGGTGCACGACATAGCCGTGCCGGATCAACTTCTCCAACACCGCCGTCATGTCGTTGTGCTGTCGGAGAACTCAGCTACCTCTTCGCCCCTCTTTCTGGATCAAGAAGGCGGAGATCGTCATCGAGCTGTACGTGTGCTGAACGCGGAGGTGCCATTTGTTCGGCTCTAGATCAAGAATGGATCGCAAGACGGCTTGCAATTTGGAGCACGAAGACATTCGACTACATCAACTGTGTTTCTTAACGCTTCCTGCTTAGCGATCTACAAGGGTATGTGGATCCGATCTATCCTCTCATAGATGGTCATCACCATGGATAGATCTTGTGTGTGCGTAGGAATTTTTTTGTTTCCCATGCAACGTTCCCCAACACTAAAGACGGGCCGATTACCAAAGACTAGGAGGCTCCGGACAAGGCCAATACTCCAGCCTATGGAGCCCGGGAGATCGGTCCTTCTGAAAGGTGAAAGGGAGGGCCTAATTCCGTCTGAGCACTCTCCAAAGTCTTCGGTGCCACCCTCGACGCTGCCCATGCCAGAACAAGCTACGATCGAAGGGCCAACAATGATGAAGGAGATCTTAGCCAACTCCTCCATCGCTGATGAGCGCCGCACCCTAATGGGCGCGGTTTTGCAGAACATTGAGTCTGTTAACATCGGTCTCAATGAAGCTTTTAATGGCTTAGTGAGAGGTTTTAAGGTAAACCACATATTTTTCAATTACGCTTTATATATTTATATTATACCTTTACTGGTATTACAACCTCCGAGCCAGGGGTGAGTTGGGAAGAAAAACTTGCCCGTGGCCCAAGAAGGAATGCTTAAAAAATAGCCCAAAGACTTGCTGAAACTACTTGGTTTAAAAAACATTGGCCAAGCAATGTTAGCTCAATAGGCCGGAACCAGACTGACATACTGTTATACCTTGCTGGCCTCGTCCTCGGCTGCCAACGCTAACGTGTTGGAAAAAGCCGAGCTGAATCAAAAACTTCAAATTTCCGATGAAGAGCTTGACCGCATAAATGGTCGGCTCAACGAGAAGCAGGGTAAGTTGCTTCAAATAATTCATACCGATTTCTAATAATTTTATGGTGGTCCTAGCTGTGCCATCTGACCCTTGTATTCAAACTTTGTTAGCATCCGAAGACCAAGAGCTTGAGAGACTCAGGGCCGAGGTGGAGAAAGAAAAACAAGAGGCCGCTGCCTACAAGGTGGCGGCCGATCAAGCGGCTGCCGAGCTGGACCTCCTCAAGGTCGTCAGCAGCCAACATGAGGCCAGGGTGACGGAGATCCAGTAGGAGCTGAAGGAGGCTGATACGTCCATTTTGCATCATGCTTTCATGTTGATATTTATCGCTTTATGGGCTGTTATTACACTTCATGGTACAATAATTATGCCTTTTCTCTCTTATTTTGCAAGGTTTACATGAAGAGGGAGAATGCCGACAACTGGAATTCTGGCCTGAAAAAGGAGCAAGTTTGAGATACCTATTCTGCGCAACTCCAAAACCTGTGAAAATCAACGAGGATTTATTTTGGAATTTATAAAAAATACTGGGCCAAAGAAGTACCAGAGGGCAGCCAGCAGGAGGCCACAAGCCTGCTAAGCGCGGCCTACCCCCTTGGCCGCGCCTAGGGGGCTTGTGGGCTCCCTGTTGGCCCTTTGCCCCCTCTTTTTCTATAAGGAGGGTTTCGTTTCAGAAAAAATCAGGAGGAGGCTTTCGGGAGGAATCACCGCCGCCGCGAGGCGGAACTGGAGCAAAACCAATCTAGAGCTCCACCAGGGCCGTCGTGCCGGGGAAACTTCCCTCCCGGAGGGGAAAATAGTTGCCATCGTCGTCACCAACACTCCTCTCATCGGAGGGGACTCATCACCATCAACATCTTCATCAGCACCATCTCATCTCCAAACCCTAATTCATCTCTTGTAACCAATCTCTGTCTCGCGACTCCGATTTGTACTTGTAAGGTTGCTAGTAGTGTTAATTACTCTTTGTAGTTGATGCTAGTTGGATTACTTGGTGGAAGATTATATGTTCAGATCCTTGATGCTATTCAGTACCTCTCTGGTCATGAATATTATTATACTTTGTGAGTAGTTACTTTTGTTCCTGAGGACCTGGGATAAGTCATGCTATAAGTAATCATGTGAATTTGGTATTCGTTCGATATTTTGATGCGTTGTATGTTGTTTTTCCTCTAGTGATGTTATGTGAACGTAGACTACATAACACTTCACCATTATTTGGGCCTAGAGGAAGGCATTGGGAAGTAATAAGTAGATGAGGGGTTGCTAGAGTGACAGAAGCTTAAACCCTAGTTTATGCGTTGCTTCGTAAGGGGTTGATTTGGATCCACTAGTTTAATGCTATGGTTAGACTTTGTCTTAATTCTTCTTTCGTAGTTGCGGATACTTGCGAGAGGGGTTATTGGTCCAAGTAAGGGCAGCACCCAAGCACCGGTCCACCCACATATCAAACTATCAAAGTAGCGAACGCGAATCATATGAACATGATGAAAACTAGGTTGACAGAAATTCCCATGTGTCCTCGGGAGCGCTTCACCTCCTATAAGAGTTTGTCCAGGCTTGTCCCTTGCTACAAAAGGGATTGGGCCATCTTGCTGCACCTTCATTGCTATTTTTACTAGCTACTTGCTACGAATCATCTTACCACACAACTATCTGTTACCGATAATTTCAGTGCTTGCAAAGATTACCTTGCTGGAAACCACTTGTCAGATCCTTCTGCTCCTCGTTGGGTTTGACACTCTTACTTATCTAAAGGACTACGATAGATCCCCTACACTTGTGGGTCATCAAGACTCTTTTCTGGCCCCGTTGCCAGGGAGTGAAGCGCCTTTGGTAAGGAAACATTTATATAGTGTGCTGAAATTTATTGTCACTTGTCACTATGGAAACTAATCCTTTGAGGAGCTTGTTCGGGGTATCTTCACCTCGAACGGAAGCACAAGGAGTTTCTCCTCAACCTGCTGCACCTACTGAAAATATTTGCTATGAATTTCCTTCGGGTATGCTTGAGAAACTGCTGGCTAATCCTTTTACAGGATATGGAACATCACATCCCGACTTGCATCTAATCTATGTAGATGAAGTTTGTCGTTTATTTAAGCTTGCAGGTTTTCCCGAGGATGAGGTCAAGAAGAAGGTCTTTCCCTTATCTTTGAGGGATAAAGCATTGACATGGTATAGGCTATGTGATGATACTGGATCATGGAACTACAACCGGTTGAAATTGGAATTTCATCAAAAGTTTTATCCTATGCATCTAGTACATCGTGATCGGAATTATATTTATAATTTTTGGCCTCGTGACAGGGAAAGCATCGCTCAAGCTTGGGGGAGGCTTAAATCAATGTTATATTCATGCCCCAATCATGAGCTCTCGAGAGAAATTATCATTCAGAACTTCTATGCTCGGCTTTCTCATGATGATCGCACCATGGTTGACACTTCTTGTACCGGTTCTTTTATGAAGAGAGATATTGACTTCAGATGGAATTTATTGGAAAGAATTAAATGCAACTCTGAAGATTGGGAGTTTGATGAAGGTAAGGAGTCAGGTATGAATCTCAAGTTTGATTGCGTTAAATCCTTTGTTAAAACAAATACTTTTGGTGACTTTAGCGCTAAATATGGATTGACTCTGAGATAGTAGCTTCATTGTGTGAATCATTTGCTGCTCATATTGATCTCCCTAAAGAGAAGTGGTTTAAATATCATCCTCCCTTAGAAGTCAATGTAGTTAAACCCAATCCAGTTGAAGAGAAAGTCATTGCTTATAATGATCCTATTGTTCCCAGTGCTTACATTGAGAAACCATCTTTCCCTGTTAGGATAAAGGATCATTCTAAAGTTTCAACTGTGATACGTAGGGGCTACATTAGAACACCTACACCCCCTGAGAAAATTAGAGTTGAACCTAGCATTGCTATTATCAAAGATCTCCTGTCCAACAATGTTGATGGCCATGATATTCATTTCTGTGAAGATGCTGCTAGAATTGCTAAACCACATGCTAGAGACAAACATAGGCCTGTTGTTGGCACGCCTGTTGTTTCCGTTAAGATAGGAGATCATTGTTATCATGGTTTATGTGACGTGGGTGCTAGTGTTAGTGCAATACCTCAATCCTTATATGATGAAATTAAAGACGAGATTGCACCTGTTGAAATGGAACCTATTAATGTCACTATTTAGCTTGCCAATAGAGATACTATCTGCCCTGTGGGAATTGTTAGAGATGTTGAAGTCTTGTGTGGTAAAACGAAGTATCCTGCTGATTTTCTCGTTCTTGCTACCACACAAGATAGCTTTTGTCCCATCATATTTGGTAGACCTTTCCTCAATACTGTCAATGCTCATATTGACTGTGAGAAGCAAAATGTCACTGTTGGCTTTGAAGGTGTGTCACATGAGTTCAATTTCTCGAAGTTTGGTAGACAACCTCATGAAAAAGAGTTGCCTAGTAAGGATGAAATTATTGCCCTAGCTTCTATTGCTCTGCCTCCTACTGATCCTTTAGAGAAATACTTGCTTGAGCATGAAAATAATATGCATATGGATGAAAGGGATGAGATAGATAGAGTTATCTTTGAACAATATCCTATCCTTAAGAATAATTTGCCTGTTGAACTGCTTGGAGATCCACCCCCACCAAAGGGTGATCCTGTGTTCGAGCTAAACAGTTGCCTGATACTCTTAAGTATGCTTATCTTGATGAAAGAGAGATATATCCTGTTATTATTAGTGCTAGCCTCTCAGAGCATGAAGAAAAGAAGTTACTAAAAACTCTGAGGAAGCACCGTGCTGCTATTGGATATACTCTTGATGATCTTAAGGGCATTAGTCCCACTCTATGCCAGCACAAGATTAAAACCGATCCTAATTCCAAACTAGTTGCGGATCATCAAGGGAGATTAAATCCTAAGATGAAAGAGGTAGTAAGAAAAGAAATACTAAAGCTCCTGGAAGCATGTATTATCTATCCTGTTGCTCATAGTGATTGGGTGAGTCCGGTGCATTGCGTCCCTAAGAAGGGAGGTATTACCGTTGTCCCTAATGATAAGGATGAATTGATCCCACAGAGGATTATTACTGGCTATAGGATGGTGATCGATTTTAGGAAATTGAATAAGGCCACTAGGAAAGATCTTACCCTTGGCCTTTTATCGACGAAATGCTAGAAAGACTGTCTAAACATACACACTTCTGCTTTCTAGATGGTTATTCTGGTTTCTCTGAAATACCAGTTGCACAATCTGATCAGGAGAAAACCACTTTCACCTGCCCTTTCGGTACCTTTGCTTACAGACGTATGCCTTTTGGCTTATGTAATGCACCTGCCACCTTTCAAAGATGTATGATGGCTATATTCTCTGACTTTGTGAAAAGATTGTTGAGGTTTTCATGGATGACTTCTCCGTTTACGGGTCTTCTTTTGATGATTGCCTCAGCAACCTTGATCGAGTCTTGCAGAGATGTAAAGATACTAACCTTGTCTTGAATTGGGAGAAGTGCCACTTTATGGTGAATGAAGGCATCGTCTTAGGACATAAAATTTCTGAAAGAGGTATTGAAGTCGATAAGGCTAAGGTTGATGCGATCAAGAAAATGCCATGCCCCACAGATATCAAAGGTATAAGAAGTTTCCTTGGTCATGCTGGTTTCTATAGAAGGTTCATTAAAGACTTCTCTAAGATTTCTAGGCCTCTTACCAATCTCTTGCAAAAGGATATTCCTTTTGTTTTTGACGATGATTGTGAGGAAGCCTTCGAAATACTTAAGAAGGCCTTGATAACTGCGCCTATTGTTCAACTACCTGATTGGAACTTACCTTTTGAAATTATGTGTGATGCTAGTGATTATGCTGTTGGTGTTGTCCTAGGACAAAGAGTTGATAAGAAGTTGAATGTTATTCACTATGCTAGTAGAACTCTAGACAGTGCCCAAAGAAATTATGCTACTACTGAAAAGGAATTTTTAGCAGTCGTCTTTGCATGTGAAAAGTTCAGATCTTACATAGTTGATTCCAAAGTCACTATTCACACTGATCACGCTGCTATTAAGTACCTCACGGAAAAGAAAGACGCTAAACCTAGACTTATCAGATGAGTTCTCTTGCTACAAGAATTCGATTTGCATGTTGTCGACACGAAGGGTGCTGATAACCCCGTAGCAGATAACTTGTCTAGGTTGGAGAATGTTCTTGATGACCCACAACCTAGTGATGATAGCTTTCCTGATGAGCAATTGAATGTCATCAATACTACACGTAGTACACCGTGGTATGCTGATTATGCAAACTATATCGTTGCCAAATATATACCACCTAGTTTCACATACCAACAAAAGAAGAAATTCTTCTTTGATTTGAGACATTACTTTTGGGATGATCCTCACCTTTATAAGGAAGGAGTAGATGGTTTTATTAGACGTTGTGTACCTGAACATGAACAGGGACAAATCCTACAGAAGTGTCACTCCGAGGCCTACGGAGGACACCATGCGGGAGATAGAACTGCACACAAGGTATTGGAATCTGGTTTCTATTGGCCCACTCTCTTCAAGGATGCCTGTAGTTTGTCTTGTCGTGTGACGAATGTCAAAGAATAGGTAATATCAGTAAACGTCAGGAAATGCCTATATTATTCACTTGTCATTGAACCATTTGATGTTTGGGGCTTTGATTATATGGGACCTTTTCCAAAATCCAACGGTTATACTCATATCCTAGTTGCTGTTGATTACGTTACTAAGTGGGTAGAAGCTATCCCAACTAGTAGTGCTCATCACAACACCTCTATCAGGATGCTTAAAGAAGTTATTTTCCCTAGATTTGGAGTCCCTAGATATCTAATGACTAATGGTGGTTCACATTTTATTCATGGTGCTTTCCGTAAAACGCTTGCTAAGTATGATGTCAACCATAGAGTTGCATCTCCCTATCATCCTTAGTCCAGTGGTCAAGTAGAGCTAAGAAATAAAGAGATTAAACTAATTCTGCAAAAGACTGTCAATAGGTCTAGAAAGAATTGGTGTAAGAAGCTCGATGATGCACTGTGGGATTATAGAACTGCTTATAAGAATCCCATGGGCATGTCTCCGTACAAAATGATTTACAATAAAGCATGTCATTTACCTCTTGAGCTAGAGCATAAGGCTTATTGGGCAATCAAAGAGCTCAACTTTGATTTCAAACTTGCTGGTGAGAAGAGGTTATTTGATATTAGCTCACTTGATGAATGGAGAGCTCATGCATATGAAAATGCCATGTTGTTCAAAGAAAAGGTTAAGAGGTGGCATGATAAAAGGATACAAAAACGTGAGTTCAATGTAGGTGATTATGTCTTGCTATATAATTCTTGTTTAAGATTTTTTGCAGGCAAGCTTCTCTCTAAATGGGAAGGTCCTTACATTGTTGAGAAAGTATATCGTACTGGTGCCATCAAGATCAACAACACGAAAGGTAATTTTCCGAGAGTGGTAAATGGGCAGAGAATCAAGCATTATATCTCAGGTACTCCCATAAATGTTTAAAGCAATATTATCAATACCATAACTCCGGAGGATTACATAAGGGATATTTATCAGCCTGTTTCAGACTCCGAAAACGAAGAGGTATGTGATTCGGTAAGTAAACCGACTCCAAAACTTTTCCAGTAGGAATTTTTCTCCGTTTTGGAATTTTTAGAAAAATAGAAAAATTTAAAGTAGTCCGGAAAGCGCACGAGGAGGCGACAAGCCTGCCAGGCGCGGGCCACCCCTGGCCGCGCCTGGGGGGCTTGTGACCACCTCGTGTGCCTCCCGGACTCCGTTTTCTTGCGGAGTACTCCTTCTGGTCGGTAAAATATCATTATATATTCTCCCGAAAGGTCTGACCCTCGTATCACGCAAATTTCCTCTGTTTTCGTTTCGGGCCTGTTTTCTTCCGCAGATTTAAGGCAAGATGTTGTCTCAGGAATCTGTAGGGGATAACGATCTCCCTCAAGTCTATGAAGAAGTAAATGTTGATCTGAAAAGAATGGAGGTCATGGAGGCCAAGGAAAGGATACCTAAAGAAACTAAGGGCAAAAGTAAGGAGAAGAATCCGGCTTTGGATGAAGGGCAATCTGTACTCAACAAGGAAGAAGCTGAGGAAGAGGATTTTCTTCAATCTTACCTCCACCTTTTACCTCCATCCTTGATCGGGCTCTTGAGGTTATGTGAAATAACTCGTGTTCGTAATACTTATCTCACTCGTGCAGTTGTTTTGCTGGAGAAACATATCACAGAGCTCCAAGGTATAAATCAAAGATTGATGGCCCTCTTGGAATTAAAAGATGAAACAACTCCACCACCATCACCTCCGAAAGAAGACAACTAAGCACGGGTATGGGCAATCCCCTTGGCTTGTGCCAAGCTTGGGGGATTTTCCCCGATATCGTATCACCATCACATCTTTTTTCCTCCTTTTCTTAGTTCGATCCTTTTTGGTTTTATCATTCTCTAGTAGAATAAAGTTCTTAGTGCTTTAGGCTTGAGTTTTGCTTGGTGTCACCCCGATGTATTAGAGTTCTGAGTCAGATAATAAAGAGTGTCTTAGTTAAGGGTCTTGCTTCATGCCATGATCTGAAAGAAAAGAATGATAAAAGAACAAAAGCATGAAAGATCATGTAATGATCTTATGAGAAGTGATGGCTTCACATATAAAAAGAATGTTGATTGAAACATGTTAAGGGTGAACAAACGTAGACCTTGGTCATTGTTGCAATTAATAGGAAGTGATAAAGAAGGAGAGGTTCACATATAAACATATCATCTTTGACACCACCTATGATTGTGAACACTCACTAAACTATTACATGCTTAGAAGTAGATGTTGAACAAGGAAGACAACATAATGAATTATGCTTGCTTGGTTCCGAACAATGATTATATGACTAGAGATCCCTTAGCATGTGACGATTGCTTCCACCCCATATCAGCCAAAACTCCCGTACCAAGTAGAGATACTACTTGTGCATCCATAAACCTTCAACCCAGTTTTGCCATGAGAGTCCACCATACCTACCTATTGATTGAATAATATCCCTCAAGTAAGTTGTCATCGGTGCAAGCAATAAAAATTGCTCCCTAAATATGTATGATCTATTAGTGTGTGGAAAATAAGCTTTGTACGAACCTGTGATGAGGAAGACATAAAAGCGATAGACTGCATAATAAAGTTCTTTATCATAGGAGGCAATATAAAGTGACGTTCCTTCACACTAAGAGGACACACATCCAAACCTCAAAAGCGCATGACAACCTCTGCTTCCCTCTGCGAAGGGCCTATCTTGTACCTTTACTTTTTGCCCTTGGAAGAGTCATGGTGATCTACACCAATTCCTTATTTTGCCTTTTTCTTGGCTAACGTCATATGCTAAGGAAAGATCTATATTCATATGTCAACTTGGAGGTAAGTATTCATGAATTATTATTGTTGACATTACCCTTGAGGTAAATGGTTGGGAGGCGAAACTATAAGCCCCTATCTTTCTCCGTGTTCGATTGAAACTTTGATCTCATGAGTACCACGTGAGTTGTAGCAATTGTAGAAGACAAAAGGATGGTTGAGTATGTGGACTTTCTTTACAAGCTCTTATTTTACTCTTTCCGATGTTATGATAAATTGCAATTGCTTCAATGACTAAAGGCTATTGGTTGTTAATTCTCAATAAGGTTCTTGATCCATACTTTACTTTGTGAAGGAATTATCACTTTAGCATGAGAGATTATATGATGATATTGCTGTTCTGACTATGATCATGATGCCTACATGTCCATATCTTGTTTTGTCGACACCTCTCTCTCTAAACATGTGGGCATATTTATTGATCTCGACTTTCGCTTGAGGACAAGCAAGGTCTAAGCTTGGGGGAGTTGATACGTCCATTTTGCATCATGCTTTCATGTTGATATTTATCGCTTTATGGGCTGTTATTACACTTCACGGTACAATACTTATGCCTTTTCTCTCTTATTTTGCAAGGTTTACATGAAGAGGGAGAATGCCGGCAGCTGGAATTTTGGCCTAAAAAAGGAGCAAGTTTGAGATACCTATTCTGCGCAACTCCAAAAGCCGTGAAAATCAACGAGGATTTATTTTGGAATTTATAAAAAATACTGGGCTGAAGAAGTACCACAGGGGAGCCAGCAGGAGGCCACAAGCCTGCTAGGCGCGGCGTACCCCCCTGGCCGCGCCTAGGGGGCTTGTGGGCTCCCTGTTGGCCCTTTGCCCCCCCTCTTTTGCTATAAGGAGGGTTTCGTTCCAGAAGAAATCAGGAGGAGGCTTTCGGGAGGAATCGCCACCGCCACGAGGCGGAACTTGAGCAGAACCAATCTAGAGCTCCGGCAGGGCCATCCTGCCGGGGAAACTTCCCTCCCGGAGGGGAAAATCGTCGCCATCGTCATCACCAACACTCCTCTCATCATAGGGGACTCATCACCATCAACATCTTCATCAGCACCATCTCATCTCCAAACCCTAGTTCATCTCTTGTAACCAATCTCCGTCTCGCGACTCTGATTGGTACTTGTAAGGTTGCTAGTAGTGTTAATTACTCTTTGTAGTTGATGCTAGCTGGATTACTTGGTGGAAGATTATATGTTCAGATCCTTGATGCTATTCAATACCTCTCTGGTCATGAATATTATTATGCTTTGTGAGTAGTTACTTTTGTTCCTGAGGACATGGGATAAGTCATGCTATAAGTAATCATGTGAATTTGGTATTCGTTCGATATTTTGATGCATTGTATGTTGTTTTTCCTCTAGTGGTGTTATGTGAACCTCGACTACATAACACTTCACCATTATTTGGGCCTAGAGGAAGGCATTGGGAAGTAATAAGTAGATGATGGGTTGCTAGAGTGACAGAAGCTTAAATCCTAGTTTATGCGTTGCTTCGTAAGGGGTTGATTTGGATCCACTAGTTTAATCTATGGTTAGACTTTGTCTTAATTCTTCTTCCGTAGTTGCAGATGCTTGCGAGAGGGGTTAAGAATAAGTGGGATGTTTGTCCAAGTAAGGTCAGCACTGAAGCACCGGTCCACCCACATATCAAACTATCAAAGTAGCGAACGCGAATCATATGAACATGATGAAAACTAGCTTGACAGAAATTCCCATGTGTCCTCGGGAGCAGTTCACCTCCTATAAGAGTTTGTCCAGGCTTGTCCCTTGCTACAACAGGGATTGGGCCATCTTGCTGCACCTTCGTTACTATTGTTACTTGCTACTTGATACGAATCATCTTACCACACAACTATCTGTTACCGATAATTTCAGTGCTTGCAGAGATTACCTTGCTGAAAACCACTTGCCAGATCCTTTTGCTCCTCGTTGGGTTTAACACTCTTACTTATCGAAAGGACTATGATAGATCCCCTACACTTGTGGGTCATCAGAGGCGAGCTTGAAGTGTGAAGCCTTGGAGAAAAATTCTCAAGATCATAAGGCTGATCACACCAAGCTATCCGCCAAGCTGCAATCAGAGCGGGTGGAGCGGAGGTTCTATGCAGAAAAAGTGCGCCAATCCAAGCTTATGGTGAACAATAAGTCGTACTTACTGCAGTGTGCCTTTGGTGGAAACATGTATGCCTTTCTTACGCAGATATGGCCTTCAGCAAGTGCCTTCACGAACCTCCCGTCGAGTGTGGTGGATGCATTCAAGCCTTTTTTGAATCACGACGGGGATGCCGAGCAACGGCTATTTTGGGCTTAGTTTGAGACTCCTAAGGCCAACCCCAGTCCGAGCTACCAAATGAAGCAACTCATGGAACTGCACATGTAGGCGGAGCCGACCATGAAGGACCTTTATGTTCAGCTAT
The DNA here is from genome assembly GCF_904849725.1 of Hordeum vulgare subsp. vulgare. NCBI lineage: Eukaryota > Viridiplantae > Streptophyta > Magnoliopsida > Poales > Poaceae > Hordeum > Hordeum vulgare. The sequence goes on from NC_058523.1 coordinate 553,260,023, forward strand.
GGCCTACCGAGCCCTTGCCGAGCAGCTACTTCGCCTTAGTGCAGAAGCCAATCGATGCTGCACCCCTGATTGGAGTCCTGCAATGCTCGGCCTGCATAGACGGGGCTCAGATGGCCTTTGCACGGACGATGGTGCACGTGCCATGGGTAAAGCCCCTTAAGATGGCTACTGATCCGTTGCCCGCTGGAAAGGACCATAGGCGCCCTGAGCTATATTTCTCATCCGCTATAGAAGGTGCTTGGGAGATCGAATCCTAGTGCTCAAAAGATGTAATATTAGAATAAATATTTGTTAGTGTACTGATACGTCTCAAACGTATCTATAATTTTTGATGTTCTCACGCTGTTATCTTGTCTTCTTTGTATGTTTTATGTACCTTTTTATATCTTTTTGGGACTAACTTATTAATTCAGTGCCAAGTGCCAGTTCCTGTTTTTTCCGTGTTTTTGACTCTTTTCAGATCTGATTTTGGAACGGAGTCCAAACAGAAGAAAAACCCCGAAATGATTTTTTCCCGAACGTAAGAAGTCCAGGGGCTTTTTGGCCAAGCCAGGTGGGCTCCAGGGAGCCGACAAGCCCCCACACCGCCACCAGGGGGGGAGGCGGCGGTGGGCAGGCTTGTGGCCTCCCTGGCCGCCCCCTGACCTAGGTTTTTGGCCTATAAATTCCCAAATATTCCGCAAAAAATCAGGGGAGCCTCGAAAATACTTTTCCGCCGCCGCAAGCTTCCGTTTCCGCGAGATGTCATCTGGAGACCCTTCCCGGCACCCTGCCGGAGGGGACTTTGGAGTTGGAGGGCTTCTTCTTCATCATCATCGCCCCTCCAATGACTCGTGAGTAGTTCACTTCAGACCTACGGGTCTGTAGTTAGTAGCTAGATGGCTTCTTCTCTCTCTTGGATCTTCAATAAAAAGTTCTCCATGATCTTCATGGAGATCTATCCGATGTAATCTTCTTTGGCGGTGTGTTTGTCGAGATCCGATGAATTGTGGACTTGTGATCAGATTATCTATGATATATATTTGAGTCTTTGCTGATTTCTTATATGCATGATTTGATATCCTTGTAAGTCTCTCCGAGTCTTGGGTTTTGTTTGGCCAACTAGATCTATGATTCTTGCAATGGGAGAAGTGCTTTGTTTTGGGTTCTGCCATGTGGTGACCTTTCCCAGTGACAGTAGGGGCAGCAAGGCACACATCAAGGAGTTGCCATCAAGGGTAAAAAGATGGGGTTTTTATCATTGGTTTGAGATTATCTCTTTACATCATGTCATCTTGCTTAAGGCGTTTGTCGTGGTTTTGTCACGGCAGATGTCCTCGTGAAAGGACTTAGTACTGGAGCCATCGCACCTTGGTGGCGACTCAAAGGGGTTAAGCGGGAGAGACACGGCGATTTACCCAGTTTTGGCCCCTCGAGAAGAGGTAATAGCCTACGTCCTGCTTTGTGTGTATTGATGTGGATTCGATTACAAGGAAGGCGTAACTCGCCTAAACCTAGCACTGGATGATTTCTAACCTACCTCTCCCCCTCCAGACTCGCCTTTATATATAGGTCGAAGCCTTAGGGTTTACAAGAGTCCCTTTCTTTTTACAAATCGTGACCACCGCGGTCTCTAAGTCGCCGTCTTGCAAAACCCAGAGTCCTTCCATAAATCATAACCATCCTACGACTTCGAACCGCCCAGGCTGAGGCCCAACTAGCCTTAAAGGATGAATCGCCTTAACAGTAACCCGGCCCATATTCGGCGGGTCACTTTAACACGCAATATCCCCAACATTAGGCCCCAAATTGACTTGAATCTTCACGCCAATGCTTCCATTTTAGTCCAAGGCGATTCACTCCTCTGTGTTCCTCCGTACACCAGAAATCTTAATTCGCCAACTGGTACCGGCAAAAGTCTCTGAGCCGCCAACGCATTTCCCATCAGTACTTTCCTTAGCCCTCGATTTCCGGGAACTCCAACACAATCCCAACGGATCTTTTAGTGCGTCATATCCCAAAATTTTCGGGCGCCATCATAGCGAATCTTTCCTTCCTCGACGGTTCCCGCTCATAGCGCCTCGATCCCCGCGCCCGTCCTGATAAATAGGCGGAAGGGACAGGGCTGACACCGGCCACCTACCAGTCCCGTCAATACCTCCACCATCATCTCAGCGAGAAGAAACGCTCCGCATCCCGAAGGCTTCGCCGCCGGCCGCAAACTCCACCCCGTCCGAAGAACTCCAGTGCTGCCCGCAGGCCGTTGCCGTTCGAGGAGCCCCAGCGCCGCCCGCAAGCCGTCGCCGTTCGAGGAGCCCCGGCGCCGCCCGCAAGCCGCCGCCGTTCGAGGAGCTCCGGCGCCGCCCGCAAGCCGCTGCCGTTCGAAGAGCTCCGACGCCGTTCGAGGAGCTCCAGCGCCGCCCACACGTCGTCGCCGTCGCCAGGCTCCACCGCCGCCGAGGGTCCCCTCACTCTCCAACAGCCTCCATCATCACCGATCTTCTTCGACTAAGATCTTCAGGTTAGGCCACTGTTTCCCCTTCTTTAAGGGTAGATTTAGTTCTTGTTATTGCCGCCGCCATTGCCATAGCTTCGAAGCTCTATGCTCGTCACCATCTTAACTGTCGAACTGACTAGTCCGAGCGCCATTAGGGCACCTAGTGCTTCGAACAATCCTATCCATCTGTGCCCTTGAGAATTTTCTAAATAGACTAGTCTTTTCAAACACGAGGCACCATCCTGATCGCACATCGTTCATGTTTTAGCCATGTCCGTAAGCTTTTATATCTGTTGAATAGATCCATTCCTCTTTCACTGTTTGCAAAAAGCTGTTTGGAAACCTCGTCCTTCCCTTAGTGTTTCGGAAAGAATAAATTTTAGCACCCACAGTAGCGTCGCTTCTGAGAATAGCCCTGCTCCGATAGGTCGCCACATCAGCCCAACCCGGCCTCCCAATCCGGCGGGTTAAGCAGAAGCTAGTCCCGACTCACATAGTAAATGTTCGAGACATGTAATACCATTTTCTTGCCTATTTGTAGCATGGGTGCCGTTTTCAAGAGCGATTGGCTTCCCACCAAAGTCGATGATGCTGTTTTGGCGAATTACGTGAAAGCGGGCTGCTTGGATCCTCAAGACGTCATTGGATGGCGCACCGGGTTAGGAGAAGACCTACCCAACCCCAAGGAAGGGGAGATAGTAGTTTTTGTGGAACACTTAGAACGGGGTTTTAAGCCGCCCGGATCTAAATTCCTTAGAGACGCCCTGAATTTTATGAACGTCCGACTCCAGGATTTGGGACCCAATTCCATAAGCAACCTGAGTCAATTCCAAGTCCTTTGCGAAGCTTATTTGCGGATCGGGCCTTCCGTCCCCCTGTTTTGGTACTTTTTCCACTTGAATCGCCAGACAGAATTCCACAATGGCCCCAGTTTGGAACTCGGCGGGGTCAACGTCCAGCGTCGCAGGGACAGTCCGTTTCCTGCACTCACTATGCCCAGCCATCCCAAAGGCTGGGGTGAATCTTGGTTTTACTGCAAAGAAACATCCCCTGCCGGCGAGAACAAACTTCAGGGCTACAGGCCAAGCCGCCTCCCGGTCAACTTCAAGCTCCCTGACAAGCTCACCGAGGAAGAAGAGTCGGAATTCGTCCCAATTCTGTCCGAACTGAGATCCTTGACTAACAATGGTCTCACCGGGGTTGACCTGATCCGCTGCTGGGTCGAATGGCGGATCCTTCCTCTGAGCCGCCGAGAAGGCTTGATGTGCGAATTTGACGGTACTCTGGATCATCCCCAATGCTACTTTCACATAGCATTAACATAAAAAGACATCGTCGCCATCATCAAGAAGCTGACCGGCGAGCCTACAGCAAAGTGCGGCCAAATCGGCCTTAAGCCCTTCTACAAGATTAACCCGGCGCCCAAGGTAACCAAGACTAACTCGCCCTCAATTTTTATTCCATCTGTTTTACTGTCATCGTGACTTCATGCCACATCCCTTTCCAGAAAGGCGACAAGTTCTGGTCTCGGAGACCTAAGAAACAAGCCATGAAGAGTGCTAAGCCGCCTTCCAAGAAAAACAAAGGCAAAGGTAAATCGGCTGCGGCCGAGCCATCTGAAGTCGACGAATCTCAAGCTGGCGACGCATTCTCCAAGGTACCAATCCGTCCTCTTTTTCACTCGCCACCTATTACCTTTTAACTTCTATTTATCTCTCACTCCTCTTATAATAGAATGAAGATAACGAAAGCCAGGAAGATTCTGTCGAGGTAATTTCCGTCTCCTCCGATTCATCTCCTTCTCCACCTAAGCCGGCCCGGCGAATATGTGGAAAAGTACCTCTCTCACATCCAAATGCCCATTTGGACCCAAATTTCTTACTGAAGAAAACGCAGCACGCCTCAAAACGGAAAACGCGAAGTCATTCTGGCGACCTAACACCTGGCTTGCCAACAACGAACAGAAGAAAACCAAGCGAGGTACCTCCCCTTTTTTTTATTTGAGCAACCATTGTTCGTGTTGCTTTGGATCACAGTCATAACCCGCCTGTTATTATCGATGTACAAATTCTACAGGATTCTCCCCCTACTTCTGGCGACTCAGTGATGTCGACCCTTCCACCAATGATCCGAGTCCCGGGGTAAGTTTCTTGTCCTGATCCTTGAGAATAGCACTCTTTTTAATTTTCTAACACGCCTATCTCATTTATTAGGGCGCAAGCCAAAAAGAGGAAAACCAGTGGATCAATCCCTGATGCCACTTCTGAACCTCCAAGGAAAGCAACTCCGACTCAAGAAGATCCGAGTCAAAACGAGCCGACAATTCAAGCAAATCCTCCCGAGTCGCCCAAAGGATCAACGGATGTCCCTAGATCACCGGTCGTAATGGCGACAGCTGATGACCCAGATGCTGTGGTCATTACTGGTTTTGGTTTCTCCAAGCCGGCAGCGACAATCCTCTCCAAACATATAGCATCCCCTTCTCCATCAATTCCCGAGTCTGGGCCTTCCAAGGCGAAACTTTCTGACTATGCAGGTCTGGAGTTTAAAGAACTCTGTTCTGGCTTCGCAAGTCGCCTGGAAGCGAGTTACGAGATGGAAAAAATCTGCTGAAGATGTTAAATAACAAGCATGAGGTAAAATTTATACTCTATATTATTCCCAGTAACCCCCAAGGGCCGGGTCATCAGTAAAAATGATGAGCCGGGTCTTTTAAAAGCTTCGCGACCAGTAACCCCCAAGGGCCGGGTCATCAGTAAAATGATGAGCCGGGTCTTTTAAAAGCTTCGCGACCAGTAACCCCCAAGGGTCGGGTCATCAGTAAAATGATGAGCCGGGTCTTGATTTCTGTATAATTTCCCTTGAGAAATTATACATTAGCCCCCAAGTGTCAGGGGTATTGCCTTGCAATAATTCTGGGACTTGTCTTTGTTTTAAATTTTGAACAGGAAAGCCTTGCCCAGACCGAACTGGCCCTGGGCGACTTAAGAAAAAACTTGGCTGACCAACAAGATGCCCGAACTCAGTCGGAAGACAAATATAAGCTGGCTCTGGTTGAACTGGAAAAGCTCAAAGCCGAGTTAGAAAGAACTCAGGCTGACCACCGCGCGGTTTTGACGAGAGCCGAAAAAGCAGAAGCAAAGCTGGCAACTGTGCAGCAGGAGCTATCCGGCTTAAAGCGCCATATTTCCAACATGACACAAGCCATCTTTGGTAAGCTTTACCTAACTCTCCAATCTTATCCTCTTCCTTGGGCAAATTCCTTAATGTTTAACTTACCGGTTATTTAATCACAGGCTCGAGAGTCGCCAATTTGCAAGACGACAGCGTGTTGATGCTGAAGGCGATCTATACCCTGACGGAACAACTATACACAGGCAGTGTGCTGACCGTCAAAGCTGTGATAGGTGCAAAGGAGCCCATAACTTCCATCAAAAAGGTGCTTGGATATCTATCCACACTACCTCCCCAGATCGGCGAGTTAACCCGATCAGCCGCCCGGAAGGGTGTCCTGACGGCTCTGAGTCGCTGCCTGGCGTATGCTCCAGAAATTAATTTGGAAGAAGTAGCTGCCGGCTTCCCTCAGCTTAAAGATGATGGCTCGGAGTTCGTGGAAGAAGACTACCAGAAGGTTGTCAAGGATTCTCGACTGGCCGCGACTCAACTCGCCGCCAGCCTTGACTTGACAAAATATCAAGCGGCTTATGATGACAAGAATAAGAAAATCAGCCCGCCAACCTTCGTGGTGACCAACCTTATCCCTCGGCGACCCAAGAATCCCTTCGACTGGGAAACAGACCTGGCATCAATCTTGACCGATGAAGACGATTTTGCCTCTTTGTCCAGATGCTATTGGGTCTTGGGCGATTTACAAATCGAAGCTGGTCCGAGCTCACGCCAAGACTTAGCGGAATAGATTTTCCTTGAATTTGGCCCAAGAGCCATGTAATAGTCAGTACTATCTTTTGATGACATCTTCTGCCAAAAAACCCTTATACCGCTTTTGAGGCGGTTTAAAATATTTTGTTAACCCTTATCAGAATCGCCTGAAATGCTCAATCCGCCAAGGATGAAAACCTTGAGCACATTACCTGTGAAAATAAAAGAACTACAAACAGTTTCAACGAATAAGCAGTGAGGATAAAAATCTCCAAGGTCAAATCATAACACGAGTAATTTTGTCGGCTCATACGGTCGCGACAGGAGGAGGCGAGTCAGAAAGCTCGTGCACCCACCCTTAATGCAGGTTTCGTTGGCTCATACGGTCGCGACAGGAGGAGGCGAGTTAGAAAGCTCGTGCACCCACCCTTAATGCAGGTTTCGTCGGCTCATACGGCCGCGACAGGAGGAGGCGAGTCAGAAAGCTCGTGCACCCACCCTTAATGCAGGTTTCGTCGGCTCATACGGTCGCGACAGGGGGAGGCGAGTCAGAAAGCTCGTGCACCCACCCTTAATGCAGGTGTCGTCGGCTCATACGGTCGCGACAGGAGGAGGCGAGTCAGAAAGCTCGTGCACCCACCCTTAATGCAGGTTTCGTCGGCTCATACGGTCGCGACAGGAGGAGGCGAGTCAGAAAGCTCGTGCACCCACCCTTAATGCAGGTTTCGTCGGCTCATACGGTCGCGACAGGGGGAGGCGAGTCAGAAAGCTCGTGCACCCACCCTTAATGCAGGTTTCGTCGGCTCATACGGTCGCGACAGGGGGAGGCGAGTCAGAAAGCTCGTGCACCCACCCTTAATGCAGGTTTCGTCGGCTCATACGGTCGCGACAGGGGGAGGCGAGTCAGAAAGCTCGTGCACCCACCCTTAATCCAGGTTTCGTCGGCTCATACGGTCGCGACAGGAGGAGGCGAGTCAGAAAGCTCGTGCGCCCACCCTTAATGCATGTTCTGTCGGCTCATAAGGTCGCAACAGGATGTCATGAAATTGCTCTCTCTTTTTCTTAAAGAAGAAGCCCCCGAGTTAGGGAAACATTATATTATTCCATAATGAAAACTGAAAAACTTACAAAGCATGGAGTTTTAAGAACTCAAGTGTAATAAGGCCGCAAATGGGCAATATTCCAAGGGCGAGTTGACTCAGCCCCCGTAGTCGGTCGATCAGGCCGAAGATCCATCAAGTAGTAAGAACCATTGCGGAGGTTCTTTGCTGACAACGAAAGGTCCCTCCCAAGGGGGCGAAAGCTTGTGCATGCCTGCCCGATCTTGTATCAGTCGAAGCACCAAATCGCCTTCCTGGAAGGTCCGACTCTTCACTCGGTGACTATGATAACGCCGCAGATCTTGCTGATAGATCGCCGAACGAGCCGCTGCTAAGTCACGTGCCTCTTCCAAGGCATCCAAAGAGTCCTGACGCGCCAGCTCGTTGTCTTGCTCCACATATGCGGCGACTCTAAGAGAATCATGCCTTATGCCAGTAGGGAGGACGACCTCTGCACCATAGACCAAGAAGAAAGGGGTGAACCCCGTGGACCGATTCGGGGTGGTCCGGATGCTCCATAATACCGAAGGTAACTCCTCCACCCAACATCCTGGAGTTCTTTCCAGGGGAATTATGAGCCGAGGTTTGATCCCTCGCAAAACTTCCTGATTCGCCCGCTCGGCCTGTCCGTTTGACTGCGGGTGAGCAACTGCAGAGATATCAAGCCGGATATGTTCACGGCGACAGAAATCCAGCATCGCTCCCTGGGACAAGTTAGTACCATTGTCCGTGATGATACTGTGCGGATATCCAAAACGGAAAATCAGCTTCTTCAGAAATTTTACCGCAGTCTCCGCATCGCAAGTCCCAACAGGCTCCGCCTCAATCCATTTAGTGAATTTATCAACCGCCACCAACAAGTGAGTTTTCTTGTTGGAGGACATCTTAAAGGGACCGACCATGTCCAGCCCCCAGACCGCGAAAGGCCAAGTATGGGGATCATCCTCAATTCTTGAGCCGGCACATGAGCCTGTCTCCCGTATCGTTGGCACCCCTCACACCGCCGTACTATATCTTCTGCATCTTCGTGAGCCGTCAACCAGAAGAAACCGTGTCGAAAGGCTTTTGATACCAAAGAACGTGACCCGACGTGATGTCCGCAGTCTCCAGAATGGATGTCATTAAGGATTGTGCATCCTTCCTCGGAGGAAACGCACCGTTGAAAGACCCCTGAAGCACTTCGTTTATATAGCTCGCCATTAATGATGACCATGGACTTGCTACGCCGAACAATCTGGCGAGCCAAAACTTCGTCAGTGGGTAACTCGCCACGAGCAAGATAAGCTAGATAAGGAAGAGCCCAATCCGGAGCGATATGGAGAGCCGCCACAAGCTAAGACTCGGGATCTGGTATCGCCAATTCCTCCTCCGTGGGTACAGTTACGGACGGTTTATGCAGGACATCCAAGAAGACATTAGGGGGGACCGGTTTTCTCTGTGAGCCGAGTCGCGAGAGGGCATCAGCTGCTTCGTTGAGTCGCCGATCAACATGATCAACCTGGTACCCATGAAAATAGCCCGCCACGTCAGATATGGCTCGCCTGTAAGCCGCCATCATAGGATCTCGAGAGTCCCAGGTGCCCGAAACCTGTTGCACCACCAGATCTGAGTCCCCAAAACATCTGACTCGGGTTAGGTTCATCTCTTTTGCTAGTCGCAAACCGTGAAGCAGAGCTTCATACTCTGCTGCATTATTTGTACAAGGGAACATGAGCCGGAGGACGTAGCAGAACTTATCTCCTTGAGGGGATATCAACACCACACCAGCCCCCAAGCCCTCCAATTGCCTGGATCCATCAAAATAAATAGTCCAATAGGTAAGGTCAGGCCGATCTTCCGGAGCCTGAAGCTCCGTCCATTCATTGAGGAAATCAACTAGTGCCTGGGACTTGATGGCTGTGCGGGGGGTATACTGAATGTGATGTGACCCAAGTTCTATTGCCCATTTGGCGATTCGCCCTGTTGCCTCGCGGTTTTGGATGACATCGCCGAGGGGCGCGGAACTGACCACGGTGATTGGGTGTTCTTGGAAATAATGTTTAAGCTTCCACTCGCCATGAACACCCCATAGACCAGTTTCTGCCAATGTGGGTATCGTTGTTTGGAAAGAGTTAACACCTCACTGATAAAGTACACCGGGCGTTGTACCGGGTATTCCTTTCCTTCCTCCTTTCTTTCGACGACCACAGCCACGCTGACCGCTTTGGAATTCGCGGCGATATACAGGAGCATACTCTGTTTTTATGGACTTAATACACTAGATGCATGCTGGATAGCGGTCGACGTGTGGAGTAATAGTATTAGATGCAGAAAGTATTGGTCTACTTGTTTCAGACGTGATGCCAATAGAAATAATCATTGCATAGATATCGTCATGACTCTGCACAGTTCTATCAATTGCTCGACAGTAATTTTTTCACCCACCGTCTACTTGCTTTCATGAGAGAAGCCACTAGTAAACACTACGGCCCCCGGGTCTATTCACATCCATCGTTTACATCGCTGCTTTTACTTTGCTTTGTTACTTTGTTTCTTTTAGTTCTCACATGGCAAACAATCTATAAGGGATTGACAACCCGTTGATAGTGTTGGGTGCAAGCTTTTGTGTTTGTGCACGATATTGAGATACTCTTCCGCCGGATTGATACCTTGGTTCTCAAACTGAGGGAGATACTTACCGTCGTTGTGCTACATCACCCTTTCCGCTTCGAGGGAACACCAACGCAAGGCTCCAAGGCCACGGGGGAAATCCTTTGCATACTTGCCTAGGAAGTCCCTTAAGGCGTAGCCGTAGCTGAAGGATTCCTGGTGCCGTCGACACAACTATTTCTGGCGCCGTTGCAAGGGATACACATCAAACATCAGAAGTATTTCTGGCGCCGTTGCCGGGGAGGAGATATCAAGATCTATTCAAGTAGGTCTCACAAACTCCTCTTGCATTTACTTTTGTTGCCAGTTGCCTCTCGTTTTCCTCTCCCCCACTTCACATTTGCCGTTTTCATTTGCCTTTCTCCTTCGCCGTTTTCGTTTGCCTTTTTATTCACCCTTTTCTCTCACTTGCTTTCTGTTCGCTTGTGTGCCATGTGCCCTCAATATGCTTGCATCTTCGCTTGCTGAAAATCTAGTGATATGGATCCTCATCCACTTGCTAGTCTCTTTAAGAGACCCACTCGTGTGGAACAAATTGTTAGTGAGTTGAGGGAAATTGACTATTTCTTTGGAGTTTTGCATAAGATGCGTGAATCTGAAAATTGTGAGGAAGAAATTCATGAAGTGATTCATGAGGGCTCTTTGAATGAAAATCATGATTGCAATGGTTTCACTATAAATCCTATTAGTGACAATCATGCTAAAAATATGCAGAACCCTAAGCTTGGGGATGCTAGCTTTGCTATGTCCACTACTTGTTGCAATAATCATGATTGGGGTGATGATATTCCTTATGATCGTGATAATTTGTTTAAACCTCATGATGAATATGATATTTGCAATAATATTGAAAGTGGGTTTGGAGAATTCATGACTTTAGTTGATGACAATCCCACTATTTTTGAAGATCGTCAACTTTGAATGCATGTGGATCATGAAAAGAATATCCTATGGGATAGCTATATTGTTGAATTTGAATATGATCCCACATGTAATTGCTTTGAGAGAGGAAAATATTGTGGTAGAAACTTTCATGTTACCAAATTACCTCTCGTTATGTTGAGATTGCTCTTGTCTCTTTCTTCTTCCTTGCATATGGCAACTATTGGTTGTCTTGACAATCTCTTTTCCTATAAAATGCCTATGCATAGGAAGTATGTTAGACTTAGATGTGGTTTTCACATGCTTTAGGATGCTCTCATTGTGCTTCAATTCTTGTCTTTTGTGACAGCATCATTGAATGCCTAGCTAAGGAAGTTAAACGAAAGCGCTTGTTGGGAGGCAACCCAACGAACCAATCATTTTTCTTTCTGTTTTGTCTTTTCCACACTTTCATTATTCTGTTATGATTGTGTTTTTTGTGTTTCTTTTTGCGTTTGTGCCAAGCAAAACCGTTATGATTAGTCTTGGGGATGATCGTTTGGTCATGCTGGAAAAGACAGAAACTTTCTTCTCACGAATAGAATTTTCATTTTTTCTTCTGTAAGAGATTTTGAGTTGATTATTTTTGCTGCTGACTGCTACGAAAATTCTTCAGACTGTCGTAATTTGTCAGAAGTTTTGAAGCAACAGAGGTATAAGAAATATACAGATTGCTACAGACTGGTCTACTGTTAACAGATCTGTTTTTGTTGTGTTGGTTGCTTATTTTGATGAAACTATGGATAGTATCGGGGGGTATTAGCCATGGAAGATTGAAAATACAGTAACCCAACATCGTCACAAGTAGAATTTAAGTTTGCTACAGTACCTAAGGAAGTGGTGGTTTGCTTTCTTGTACTAATGTTCTCACGAGTTTCTGTTTAAGTTTCGTGTTGTGAAGTTCTCAAGTTTTGGGTGAAGTTATTATGGACAAAGAGATAAAGAGTGGCAAGATCTCAAGCTTGGGGATGCCCAAGGCACCCCAAGAGATTCAAGGATGCTGTAAAAGCCTAAGCTTGGGGATGCCCCGGGAAGGCATCCCCTCTCTCGTCTTCAATCCATCGGTAACGTTACTTGGGGCTATATTTTCATTCACCACATGTTATGTGTTTTAGCTTGGAGCGTCTTGTATCGTAGGAGTATTTTATTTTTGTTGTGTCACAATCATCCTTGCTGCACACCTAGAGAGAGAGACATGCACACACCGTGATTTTGTCGAGCTTCACTTATATCTTCTGGCAGACAATTCAGCTCACATGTGCTTCACTTATATCTTTTGAGCTAGATACTTTTGCTCTATGTGCTTCACTTATATCTTTTAGAGCACAGCGGTGCGTGGCTTGGTAGTTGATCTATTCTTTGAAAGTAGTCTCAAAAGGGGTAGTTATCCAAAGGGATACGAAAACTTCCACCTTCATGTGCATTGAATAGTTAGAGAAGTTTGATTCATCTCAATTAGTTTTGAGTTGTGGTTATGGTAATATTGAAGTCATGATAGTAAGGTGTTGTGGATCTAGAAATACTTGTGTTGAAGTTAGTGATTCCCGTAGCATGCACGTATGGTGAACCGCTATGTGATGAACTCTGAGCATGATTAGTATATTGATTGTCATCCTTTGCGTGGCGGTCGGGATCGCGCGATGGTTTATACATACCAACCCTTCCCCTAGGAGTATGCGTTGAATGATTTGTCTCGATTACTAATAAAACTTTTGCAACAAGTATATGAGTTTTTCATGACTAATGTTGAGTCCATGGTTTAGATGCACTTTCACCTTCCACCATCACTATCTTCTTAGTGCCGCGCAACTTTCGCCGGTGCACAAAACCCACCATTAGCCTCCCTCAAAACAGCCACCATACCTACCTACTATGGCTTTTTCAAAGTCATTCCGAGATATATTGCCATGCAACTACCACCATGATATGTGCCACCACGTCTACATTGCCTTTGCACGACCGTAAGATAGCTAGCATGAAGTTTCCATTGATGTCTATGCCATGCTAGATCATTGCCACGGTACACTACCGAAGGCATTCCATACAGAGTCATAGTTGCTCTAAGTTTTGAGTTGAAAGTGTGATGATCATTATTATTGGAGCATTGTCCCATGTGAGGAAATAAAAGAGGCCAAAGAAGCCCATAAAAAAGAGGCCAAAGAGCCCACCAAAATAAAAAATAAAAAACAATGAGAGAAAAAGTGAGAAGGGACAATGCTACCAGCTTTTCCACACTTGTGCATTTTGAGCACCATGATCTTCATGATTGAGAGTCTCTCGTTTTGTCACCACCATATAGCTAGTGGGAAATTCGCATTATATAACTTGGCTTGTATATTCCAAATAGGCTTCCTCAAAATTGCCTTAGGTCTTCGTGAGCAAGCAAGTTGGATGCACACCCACTAGTTTTTCTTTAAGAGCTTGCACATACTTGTCGCTCTAGTGCATCATTTGTATGGCAATCCCTACTCATTCACATTGATATCTATTGATGAGCATCTCCACAGCTCATTGATATGCCTACTTAATGTGACTATCTTCTCCTTTTTGTCTTGCAACCCCACCACATTCGACACCATCTATAGTGCTATAACCATGGCTCACGCTCATGTATTGCGTGAGAGTTGAAAATGTTTGAGATAGTAAAGGAGTGAAACAATTACTTGGCCAATACCGGGGTTGTGCATGATTTAAACCCGTTGTGCAATGATGAGAGAGCATAGCCAGGCTATATGCTTTTGTAGGGATAACTTTCTTTTGGCCTTGTTATTTTGAAAGTTCATGATTACTTTGCTAGTTTGCTTGAATTATTATTGTTTCCACGTCAATAGCAAACTATTGTTTCGAATCTAATGTATCTGAACATTCATGTCACATAAGACGAATTACAAAGGACACCTATGCTAGGTAGCATGAAAGCATCAAAAATCCATTCTTATCACTTCCCTACTCGAGGACGAGCAGGAGTTAAGCTTGGGGATGCTTGATACGTGTCAAACATATCTATAATTTTTGATGTTTTCACGCTGTTATCTTGTCTTCTTTGTATGTTTTATGTACCTTTTTCTATCTTTTTGGGACTAACTTATTAATTCGGTGCCAAGTGCCAGTTCCTCTTTTTTTTCCGTGTTTTTGACTCTTTTCAGATCTGATTTTGGAACGGAGTCCAAACGGAAGAAAACCCCCTGAAATGACTTTTCCCGAACGGAGGAAGTCGAGGGGGCTTTTGGGCCAAGCCAGGTGGGCTCCAGGGAGCCCACAAGCCCCCACTCCGCCAACAGGGAGGCGGCGGTGGGCAGGCTTGTGGCCTCCCTGGCCGCCCCCTGACCCAGGTTTTGGCCTATAAATTCCCAAATATTCCGCAAAAAATCAGGGGAGCCTCGAAAATACTTTTCCACCGCCGCAAGCTTCCGTTTCCGCGAGATCTCATCCGGAAACCCTTCCCTGCACCCTGCCAGAGGGGACTTTGGAGTTGGAGGGCTTCTTTATCATCATCATCTCCCCTCCAATGACTCGGGAGTAGTTCACTTCAGACCTACGGGTCCGTAGTTAGTAGCTAGATGGCTTCTTCTCTCTCTTGGATCTTCAATACAAAGTTCTCCATGATCTTCATGGAGATCTATCCGATGTAATATTCTTTGGCGGTGTGTTTGTCGAGATCCGATGAATTGTGGACTTGTGATCAGATTATCTATGATATATATTTGAGTCTTTGCTGATTTCTTATATGCATGATTTGATATCCTTATAAGTATCTCCGAGTCTTGGGTTTTGTTTGGCCAACTAGATCTATGATTCTTGCAATGGGAGATGTGGTTGGTTTTGGGTTCTGCCATGTGGTGACCTTTCCCAGTGATAGTAGGGGCAGCAAGGCACACATCAAGCAGTTGCCATCAAGGGTAAAAAGATGGGGTTTTTATCATTGGTTTGAGATTATCCCTCTACATCATGTCATCTTGCTTAAGGCGTTACTCTGTTCTTATGGACTTAATACACTAGATGCATGCTGGATAGCGGTCGACGTGTGGAGTAATAGTAGTAGATGCAGAAAGTATCGGTCTACTTGTTTCAGACGTGATGCCAATAGAAATAATCATTGCATAGATATCGTCACGACTCTGCACAGTTCTATCAATTGCTCGACAGTAATTTTTTCACCCACCGTCTACTTGCTTTCATGAGAGAAGCCACTAGTAAACACTACGGCCCCCGGGTCTATTCACATCCATCATTTACATCGCTGCTTTTACTTTGCTTTGTTACTTTGTTGCTTTTAGTTCTCACATGGAAAACAATCTATAAGGGATTGACAACCTGTTGATAGTGTTGGGTGCAAGCTTTTGTGTTTGTGCACGATATTGAGATACTCTTCCGCCGGATTGATACCTTGGTTCTCAAACTGAGGGAGATACTTACCGTCGTTGTGCTACATCACCCTTTCCGCTTCGAGGGAACACCAACGCAAGGCTCCAAGGCCACGGGGGAAATCCTTTGCATACTTGCCTAGGAAGTCCCTTAAGGCGTAGCCGTAGCTGAAGGATTCCTGGTGCCGACGACACAATTATTTCTGGCGCCGTTGCAAGGGATACACAACAAACATGAGAAGTATTTCTGGCACCGTTGCCGGGGAGGAGATATCAAGATCTATTCAAGTAGGTCTCACAAACTCCTCTTGCATTTACTTTTGTTGCCAGTTGCCTCTCGTTTTCCTCTCCCCCACTTCACATTTGCCGTTTTCATTTGCCTTTCTCCTTCGCCGTTTTCGTTTGCCTTTTCGTTCGCCCTTTTCTCTCGCTTGCTTTCTGTTCGCTTGTGTGCCATGTTCCCTCAATATGCTTGCATCTTCGCTTGCTGAAAATCTAGTGATATAAATCCTCATCCACTTGCTAGTATCTTTAAGAGACCCACTCGTGTGGAACAAATTGCTAGTGAGTTGAGGGCAATTGACTATTTCTTTGGAGTTTTGCGTAAGATGCGTGAATCTGAAAATTGTGAGGAAGAAATTAATGAAGTGATTCACGAGGGGTCTTTGAATGAAAAGCATGATTGCGATAGTTTCACTATAAATCCTATTAGTGACAATCATGCTAAAAATATGTAGAACCCTAAGCTTGGGGATGCTAGCTTTGCTATGTCCACTACTTGTTGCAATAATCATGATTGGGGTGATGATCTTCCTTATGATCTTGATAATTTGTTTAAACCTCATGATGAATATGATATTTGCAATAATATTGAAAGTGGGTTTGGAGAATTCATGACTTTAGTTGATGACAATCCCACTATTTTTGAAGATCGTCAACTTTGCATGCATGTGGATCATGAAAAGAATATCCTATGGGATAGCTATATTGTTGAATTTGAATATGATCCCACATGTAATTGCTTTGAGAGAGGAAAATATTGTGGTAGAAACTTTCATATTACCAAATTACCTCTCGTTATGTTGAGATTGCTCTTGTCTCTTTCTTCTTCCTTGCATATGGCAACTATTGGTTGTCTTGACAATCTATTTTCCTATAAAATGCCTATGCATAGGAAGTATGTTAGACTTAGATGTGGTTTTCACATGCTTTAGGATGCTCTCATTGTGCTTCAATTCTTGTCTTTTGTGAGAGCATCATTGAATGCCTAGCTAAGGGCGTTAAACGAAAGCGCTTGTTGGGAGGCAACCCAACGAATCTATCATTTTTCTTTCTGTTTTGTGTTTTCCACACTTTCATAATTCTGTTATGATTGTGGTTTTTGTGTTTCTTTTTGCGTTTGTGCCAAGCAAAACCGTTATGATTAGTCTTGGGGATGATCGTTTGGTCAAGCTCGAAAAGACAGAAACTTTCTTCTCACGAAAAGAGTTTTCATTTTTTTTTCTGTAAGAGATTTTGAGTTGATTCTTTTTGCTGATGATTGCTACGAAAATTCTTCAGACTATTTTAATTTGTCAGAATTTGTGAAGCAACAGAGGTATACGAAAAATACAGATTGCTACAGACTGGTCTGCTGTTAACAAATTCTGTTTTTGTTGTGTTGGTTGCTTATTTTGATAAAACTATGGATATTATCGGGGGGTATTAGCCATGGAAGATTGAAAATACAGTAACCCAACATCAGCACAAGTAGTATTTAAGTTTGCTACAGTACCTAAGGAAGTGGTGGTTTGCTTTCTTGTACTAATGTTATCACGAGTTTCTGTTTAAGTTTCGTGTTGTGAAGTTTTCAAGTTTTGGGTGAAGTTCTTATGGACAAAGAGATAAAGAGTGGCAAGATCTCAAGCTTGGGGATGCCCAAGGAACCCCAAGAGATTCAAGGATGCCGTAAAAGCCTAAGCTTGGGGATGCCCTGGGAAGGCATCCCCTCTCTCGTCTTCAATCAATCGGTAACGTTACTTGGGGCTATATTTTCATTCACCACATGTTACGTGTTTTAGCTTGGAGCGTCTTGTATCGTAGGAGTATTTTATTTTTGTTGTGTCACAATCATCCTTGCTGCACACCTAGAGAGAGAGAGACATGCACACACCGTGATTTTGTCGAGCTTCACTTATATCTTTTGGCAGACAATTCAGCTCACATGTGCTTCACTTATATCTTTTGAGCTAGATACTTTTGCTCTATGTGCTTCACTTATATATTTTAGAGCACAGCGGTGCGTGTCTTGGTAGTTGATCTATGCTTTGAAAGTAGTCTCAAAAGGGGTAGTTACCCAAAGGGATACGAAAACTTCCACCTTCATGTGCATTGAATAGTTAGAGAAGTTTGATTCATCTCAATTAGTTTTGAGTTGTGGTTATGGTAATATTGAAGTCATGATAGTAAGGTGTTATGGATCTAGAAATACTTGTGTTGAAGTTAGTGATTCCCTTAGCATGCACGTATGGTGAACCGCTATGTGATGAAGTCTGAGCATGATTAGTATATTGATTGTCATCCTTTGCGTGGCGGTCGGGATCGCGCGATGGTTTATACCTACCAACCCTTCCCCTAGGAGTATGCGTTGAATGCTTTGTTTCGATTACTAATAAAACTTTTGCAACAAGTATATGAGTTCTTCATGACTAATGTTGAGTCCATGGTTTAGATGCACTTTCACCTTCCACCATCACTATCTTCTTAGTGCCGCGCAACTTTCGCCGGTGCACAAAACCCACCATTAGCCTCCCTCAGAACAGCCACCATACCTACCTACTATGGCTTTTTCAAAGTCATTCCGAGATATATTGCCATGCAACTACCACCATGATATGTGCCACCACGTGTACATTGCCTTTGCACGATCGTAAGATAACTAGCATGATGTTTCCATTGATGTCTATGCCATGCTAGATCATTGCCACGGTACACTACCGAAGGCATTCCATACAGAGTCATAGTTGCTCTAAGTTTTGAGTTGAAAGTGTGATGATCATCATTATTGGAGCATTGTCCCATGTGAGGAAATAAATGAGGCCAAAGAAGCCCATAAAAAAGAGGCCAAAGAGCGCACCAGAATAAAAAATAAAAAAAATGAGAGAAAAATAGAGAAGGGACAATGCTACCACCTTTTCCACACTTGTGCATTTTGAGCACCATGATCTTCATGATTGAGAGTCTCTCGTTTTGTCACCACCATATAGCTAGTGGGAAATTCTCATTATATAACTTGGCTTGTATATTCCAATGATAGGCTTCCTCAAAGTTGCCTTACGTCTTCGTGAGCAAGCAAGTTGGATGCACACCCACTAGTTTTTCTTTAAGAGCTTTCACATACTTGTCGGTCTAGTGCATCATTTGTATGTCAATCCCTACTCATTCACATTGATATCTATTGATGAGCATCTCCACAGCTCATTGATATGCCTACTTAATGTGACTATCTTCTCCTTTTTGTCTTGCAACCCCCACCACATTCCACACCATCTATAGTGCTATAACCATGGCTCACGCTCATGTATTGCGTGAGAGTTGAAAATGTTTGAGAAAGTAAAGGAGTGAAACAATTACTTGGCCAATACCGGGGTTGTGCATGATTTAAACCCGTTGTGCAATGATGATAGAGCACAGCCAGACTATATGCTTTTGTAGGGATAACTTTCTTTTGGCCTTGTTATTTTGAAAGTTCATGATTACTTTGCTAGTTTGCTTGAATTATTATTGTTTCCACGTCAATAGCAAACTATTGTTTTGAATCTAATGGATCTGAACATTCATGTCACATAAGAAGAATTACAAATGACACCTATGCTAGGTAGCATGAAAGCATCAAAAATTCATCCTTATCACTTCCCTACTCGAGGACTAGCAGGAGTTAAGCTTGGGGATGCTTGATACGTCTCAAACATATCTATAATTTTTGATGTTTTCACGCTGTTATCTTGTCTTCTTTGTATGTTTTATGTACCTTTTTATATCTTTTTGGGACTAACTTATTAATTCGGTGCCAAGTGCCACTTCCTGTTTTTTTCCGTGTTTTTGACTCTTTTCAGATCTGATTTTGGAACGGAGTCCAAACGGAAGAAAACCCCCTGAAATGACTTTTTCCCGAACGGAGGAAGTCGAGGGGGCTTTTGGGCCAAACCAGGTGGACTCCAGGGAGCCCACAAGCCCCCACTCCGCCACCAGGGAGGCGGCGGTGGGCAGGCTTGTGGCCTCCCTGGCCGCCCCCTGACCTAGGTTTTTGGCCTATAAATTCCCAAATATTCCGCAAAAAATCAGGGGAGCCTCGAAAATACTTTTCCGCCGCCGCAAGCTTCCGTTTCCGTGAGATCTCATCCGGAGACCCTTCCCGGCACCCTGCCGGAGGGGACTTTGGAGTTGGAGGGCTTCTTCATCATCATCATCGCCCCTCCAATGACTCGTGAGTAGTTCACTTCAGACCTACGGGTCCGTAGTTAGTAGCTAGATGGCTTCTTCTCTCTCTTGGATCTTCAATACAAAGTTCTCCATGATCTTCATGGAGATCTATCCGATGTAATCTTCTTTGGCGGTGTGTTTGTCAAGATCCGATGAATTGTGGACTTGTGATCAGATTATCTATGATATATATTTGAGTCTTTGCTGATTTCTTATATGCATGATTTGATATCCTTGTAAGCCTCTCCGAGTCTTGGGTTTTGTTTGGCCAACTAGATCTATGATTCTTGCAATGGGAGAAGTGCTTGGTTTTGGGTTCTGCCGTGTGGTAACCTTTCACAGTGATAGTAGGGGCAGCAAGGCACACATCAAGCAGTTGCCATCAAGGGTAAAAAGATGGGGTTTTTATCATTGGTTTGAGATTATCCCTCTACATCATGTCATCTTGCTTAAGGCGTTACTCTGTTCTTATGGACTTAATACACTAGATGCATGTTGGATAGCGGTCGACGTGTGGAGTAATAGTAGTAGATGCAGAAAGTATCGGTCTACTTGTTTCAGATGTGACGCCTATAGAAATAATCATTGCATAGATATCGTCACGACTCTGCACAGTTCTATCAATTGCTCGACAGTAATTTGTTCACCCACGGTCTACTTGCTTTCATGAGAGAAGCCACTAGTAAACACTACGGCCCCCGGGTCTATTCACATCCATCGTTTACATCGCTGCTTTTACTTTGCTTTGTTACTTTGTTGCTTTTAGTTCTGACTTGGCAAAGAATCTATAAGGGATTGACAACCCCTTCATAGCGTTGGGTGCAAGCTTTTGTGTTTGTGCAGGATATTGAGATACTCTTCCGCCGGATTGATACCTTGGTTCTCAAACTGACGGAAATACTTACCGTCGCTGTGCTACATCACCCTTTCCGCTTCGAGGGAACACCAACGCAATGCTCCAAGGCCACGGGGGAAATCCTTTGTATACTTGCCTAGGATGTCCCTTAAGGCGTAGCCATAGCTGAAGGATTCCTGCTGCCGTCGACACAACTATTTCTGGCGCCGTTGCAAGGGATACACAGCAAACATTAGAAGTATTTCTGGCGCCATTGCCGGGGAGGAGATATCAAGATCTATTCAAGTAGGTCTCACAAACTCCTCTTGCATTTACTTTTGTTGCCAGTTGCCTCTCGTTTTCCTCTCCCCCACTTCACATTTGCCGTTTTCATTTGCCTTTCTCCTTCGCCGTTTTCGTTTGCCTTTTCGTTCGCCCATTTCTCTCGCTTGCTTTCTGTTCGCTTGTGTGCCATGTGCCCTCAATATGCTTGCATCTTCGCTTGCTGAAAATCTAGTGATATAAATCCTCATCCACTTGCTAGTATCTTTAAGAGACCCACTCGTGTGGAACAAATTGCTAGTGAGTTGAGGGCAATTGACTATTTCTTTGGAGTTTTGCGTAAGATGCGTGAATCTGAATGTGAGGAAGAAATTCATGAAGTGATTCACGAGGGCTCTTTGAATGAAAAACATGATTGCAATGGTTTCACTATAAATCCTATTAGTGACCATCATGCTAAAAATATGCAGAACCCTAAGCTTGGGGATGCTAGCTTTGCTATGTCCACTACTTGTTGCAATAATCATGATTGGGGTGATGATCTTCCTTATGATCTTGACAATTTGTTTAAACCTCATGATGAATATGATATTTGCAATAATATTGAAAGTGGGTTTGGAGAATTCATGACTTTAGTTGATGACAATCCCACTATTTTTGAAGATCGTCAACTTTGCATGCATGTGGATCATGAAAAGAATATCCTATGGGATAGCTATATTGTTGAATTTGAATATGATCCCACATGTAATTGCTTTGAGAGAGGAAAATATTGTGGTAGAAACTTTCATGTTACCAAATTACCTCTCGTTATGTTGAGATTGCTCTTGTCTCTTTCTTCTTCCTTGCATATGGCAACTATTGGTTGTCTTGACAATGTATTTTCCTATAAAATGCCTATGCATAGGAAGTATGTTAGACTTAGATGTGGTTTTCACATGCTTTAGGATGCTCTCATTGTGCTTCAATTCTTGTCTTTTGTGAGAGCATTATTGAATGCCTAGCTAAGGGCGTTAAACGAAAGCGCTTGTTGGGAGGCAACCCAACGAATCTATCATTTTTCTTTCTGTTTTGTGTTTTCCACACTTTCATAATTCTGTTATGATTGTGTTTTTTGTGTTTCTTTTTGCGTTTGTGCCAAGCAAAACCGTTATGATTAGTCTTGGGGATGATCGTTTGGTCATGCTGGAAAAGACAGAAACTTTCTTCTCACGAAAAGAATTTTCATTTTTTTTCTGTAAGAGCTTTTGAGTTGATTCTTTTTAATTTGTCAGAATCTGTGAAGCAACAGAGGTATACAAAATATACAGATTGCTACAGACTGGTCTGCTGTTAACAGATTCTGTTTTTGTTGTGTTGGTTGCTTATTTTGATGAAACTATGGATAGTATCGGGGGGTATTAGCCATGGAAGATTGAAAATACAGTAACCCAACATCAACACAAGTAGAATTTAAGTTTGCTACAATACCTAAGGAAGTGGTGGTTTGCTTTCTTGTACTAATGTTATCACGAGTTTCTGTTTAAGTTTCGTGTTGTGAAGTTTTCAAGTTTTGGGTGAAGTTCTTATGGACAAAGAGATAAAGAGTGGCAAGATCTCAAGCTTGGGGATGCCCAAGGCACCCCAAGAGACTCAAGGATGCCGTAAAAGCCTAAGCTTGGGGATGCCCCAGGAAGGCATCCCCTCTCTCGTCTTCAATCCATCGGTAACGTTACTTGGGGCTATATTTTTATTCACCACATGTTATGTGTTTTAGCTTGGAGCGTCTTGTATTGTAGGAGTATTTTATTTTTGTTGTGTCACAATCATCCTTGCTGCACACCTAGAGAGAGAGACATGCACACACCGTGATTTTGTCGAGCTTCACTTATATCTTTTGGCAGACAATTCAGCTCACATGTGCTTCACTTATATCTTTTGAGCTAGATACTTTTGCTCTATGTGCTTCACTTATATATTTTAGAGCACAGCGGTGCGTGGCTTGGTAGTTGATCTATGCTTTGAAAGTAGTCTCAAAAGGGGTAGTTATCCAAAGGGATACGAAAACTTCCACCTTCATGTGCATTGAATAGTTAGAGAAGTTTGATTCATCTCAATTAGTTTTGAGTTGTGGTTATGGTAATATTGAAGTCATGATAGTAAGGTGTTGTGGATCTAGAAATACTTGTGTTGAAGTTAGTGATTCCCGTAGCATGCACGTATGGTGAACCGCTATGTGATGAAGTCTGAGCATGATTAGTATATTGATTGTCATCCTTTGCGTGTCGGTCGGGATCGCGCGATGGTTTATACCTACCAACCCTTCCCCTAGGAGTATGCGTTGAATGCTTTGTTTCGATTACTAATAGAACTTTTGCAATAAGTATATGAGTTCTTCATGACTAATGTTGAGTCCATGGTTTAGATGCACTTTCACCTTCCACCATCACTATCTTCTTAGTGCCGCACAACTTTCGCCGGTGCAAAAAACTCACCATTAGCCTCCCTCAAAACAGCCACCATACCTACCTACTATGGCTTTTTCAAAGTCATTCCGAGATATATTGCCATGCAACTACCACCATGATATGTTAATGGGATGGTTCCGCCAACCAGTTCTCATACCCGAGTTATGACTATTAACCTCATCAAATATATTTAATGGTGTTGAGAAATCCAGATAACTTCAGTTCCTTTGGCTCAAGTTGTCCATGACCGTGGACACGACTAATCGATTAGGTTTGAGTACTCTGCAGAGTTTTGCACACGTTCCCCACAAGATTTGATCGCCTCTGAGTATGTCCTCGCACTTCAGGGTGTTTGAAGACCGGATGATCAAAACATGGTCTTTCAACGGGTCCCTCTGAATCCCTGTCGGTGCCCATCCATTCCTACCGTTCTTCTACATCTGCTAGCACCGCCTGTCCAGTGTCGCCGCGTTGTCCAACCAAGCTAGAGCCCATAATGACTTGTGGCTGTGCAGGTAAGCCTTGGGTTTTGAAAATATCCGTCCGTCTCTTTGAGCCTGGGTGAAGCTTTCCGCAGGATGTCATGGCCTCTCCAGCATCCCGGGTCATCCACTGGGTTCTCCATGGAGCCGATCAACCGTCCTTCACCCAGAGTTGCATTGCGTCCGAGGTCTTGAAAATCTTGTCTTAACCGGTCTTGATTATTTAATCAACCTCGCATCACTCGGGTTATGCACTCAACCGAAATCCCGTCAACTCAAGCATAGCAATATGAAATTTGTCGTCCCGGGGCCAAGTATCGGGGTTGTTGTGTGCCTACCACATGATACTACAATCTATACCAAAATTTCCAAGTACCTACTCAGCATGCAATTGGGCATAGGATGATAGAACTACGATGCATAAAACATAGGTGATAGTATGATCAAAGTGACTTGCCTGGTGATGTTGACGAAGAAGAATTTTCGTGAGAAATGATAGACTACTCGTCACTCTCCGATGAAATCTATATAAAAAACATATCATTCACATAAGCACTCATACTAGCAATCATTCTAGCAATCAAAAAAAGAGAGAGAGCGAATAAGAATCCGAAAGAAACTTCAACTAAAACTAGGAGTCTTCAAATACATCAAACACTAAATAGTTTTTTTTGTTCTAACTGAAAATAAAACACTAAAATAGAAAAAATAACAGAAAACAAAATATAAAATAACTAAGATAACAGAAGTAGAACTTACAAAACAATACTATTTTATAAGTATTTTCAAAATAGGAAATCAAACTAGCAATGCAATCAATTCACAAGTTAGTATAGAACTAGAATTGATTCCATGCAAACAAATAAGAAAAAATAAAATAAAATTTTGTTGTTGTTGAAAATTTACTGGTAAATATCAGAAAACAAAATATAACTTGTCACAATTACAAAAAAAAACAAATTAAGAACAAATAATACAAAAGAAATAGCAAGAAAACAAAAAAGGCTAAAACAGAATCTGTTTTGCTTAAAACCCTAAGTAAAATTATTTTAAAAAAAGTGAAACTTAAACTACTGAAAGATATGATCAATAGGAAGCAGCAGCAAAAAGAATCAAATTAAAAGCTAATTTTAAACTCCCGGAATAAGCAAAACAAGCTTTAATTCAATTCTGACCTAACTCAATTTTTATAAGTCCAAACATAGACAAATTTTATATCTACAGAAATTACATAAAATTTTTGATCCAACGCAAAAAGAATCACCTAATTCGGAGTTATAGACTAATAGATATGAATTTTCTAAGATTGCAATTTTCTGAAAAAACTGCAATACGGGATTTCGTGAATCTCACCATGGGTGATAGAGAGGAAGAACTCCGGCGAGGTGGGCAGGTCGCCGGCGGGGAGGGGGAACGGCGGAGGGGGTCCCGGAGGCGAGGAAGGGGGCGTCAGGGGCTCCTGGGCGTTCTTCTGTTCGGCTCCTTGCAGGAACAACAATGGTTGGGGCGTCGTGGCTACGGGCAGGGAGAGGGCGAGCTGATGGGGAAAATGGAACGAGGAGAGGAGGGCGTTCTTATAGGGATGGTGGGAGGCTCGGGAAGGAAGTGTAGCCCGCGAATCGGGGGAGGGAAACTTCCTGGGAAGCTTCTGCCATGGCCACACAAGGAAGCTCGTGAGGAGGAAGAAGAAGGTGGGATTGGGCCAGATTGGTTTCCTAACGTGGCCCAAGTACATTCCTAAAATAAGAGATCTCTTTCCCTTTTTATTAAAACAGGAATTAATACGATTAAAAGGAAATAGAATATCCTCGGAATATAGGGGTATAATATATTAAAATTTTCAGAAAAATAAATCCAAAAACATGGGCATTTTTTTCACTACCAAAATAAATACTTGAAAAAAAATGTTTTTTAGGAAATCCCTAAATGCTTTATTTCTTTTTGCAAATACTTTCTCAAATAAATCATGGGTTTCATAGCTCAAATATTTCAAAGAATATCCCCGGGTTTTGGAGGGTCATGTTTCTCCTCTCTTTTTCTTGCTTGACAAGATATGGTTCCGGCATTCCGTGAGTGTGGAAGAAACAAAATGCAAAGCAAAATCGAAAGGAATTCCAATGCCACCTTGATTCAAATTCTTTATAGTTGAAGAAGTCATGCTATCTCCTCTCACTGATTTTTAAAAAAAGATGAATTTGAATTCACAGGAAAAAGGGGAAAGTCATTTTATTCCCTCTCATTCAAAAGTTTTGAAAAGTTTCAAATTTCACTGAAGTTTCAATCACTCAAGCAAACAAACAAACAATCTTATAATTTTATTAACATTCCAAAATTTGGGATGTTACAAACCTACCACACTTAAAATGAATCTCGTCCTCGAGATTCTAAGAGGCTAGAAAGAAAGGTTAGGGTTTGGTGGTCTTCTAACAAATCCAACCTCCGGCAAAGTGGGATGCTACCACATTTCAAAATAAGGATTACTGGTCCCTCAAAATGTTTTAACGATCCTCTGGGGTTTTGGCAACTGACTTCTCACAGTCTTCATACTAAATCCTTTGGTGATGCTCTCCCGTTATATTCATAACGTTTCCATCAAAATCGAGGGTTCCTCTGTTGATATAAGCTTCTTCCGTTACTGGGTCTTCTTAACTGACAGTCTCGTGGTCATTCTAAATAACCTATCGATGATTCTCATGGTGGTCTACCATTTGTGGTTATCCTGCAGAAAGAAGGGTCTTGGCTTCATCCTCAATGTAAAATTTCTTACGCGTGACAACAAGTGTCATGTACATGGGGCTTTCCTCATACCATTCTAATGCTTAAAAAAAAGCTTCAAAGAACGTCGTCTCTCACTATGGGTAAGTCTCTCAGATTTACCATTCCAAATAGCAAGAGAATGATAATAGTAAGTCGTCATGGTGGCCAAGCCATGTCGCACTGAAATCATTACCTTGTATGAGGCTTAATGAATCTCGTATTCTAACACTTGGGCATCCTCACAAGCGTTGCATAATTTCTCTTGTCCACGAACGGAGTTCGGATAATCCATTGGTTCTGCAAGCTGAACAAAACATCTATCGTATCTTCACAACTCTCTGGCTTTCGTATATTCCTAAGAAAACGTTTGCTGATCCATCATAGCTTCTTCCATAATTCATATTCATTTCATAATCAATCCTTTATTACATCCTTGCTTTCTTCAAAATTCCAACTCAAAAGTAATTTATTACAAATGCTTCCATCCACATTGTTCGGTATGGTCGAGCATTTCTGCCAACATTATTCATTCATCTCTCTTGGAGGTACTTTAGTTCCACTCGAACTTTCCGAGGTGCTCCTTGAAATCATCCATCTTTCGCTTCATCATGGTGGTCATGAGCTTCATCTCCATCATATCCGCATGCACTTCACTCAGGTATTCCTGGGTATGACGGAGTCTTTCTTCAAGTATCTCTCCAATCTGACGTATGGCTTCCATGACAGCTTCACGAACAGCATCAAAGAAGGTTGCTCATGGTACACGTGAAATGAAAAAGTATTGCCCCATAGTCTTTGGACAAACTCCTTTCACATGGTGGAGGTGTACTTCCACGTACCAAAGTTCTACTCCACTTTCCATGAATGGGTAGCCTTTGTAGACTACATCTCCTTCAAGACGAATGTGCTTCATCATGTCCTTCAGGATTTTCGGGTAATCATGCTCACTGGTCAGGGTCATGATCGTTTCTGGGCCCTTGAGGAATGACTCGTAGAGAGTTGTCATCTGTAGGTGTCAGTAAATAGGTACTCAGAGGAATGTATGTGTCTCCTTGGTGATCATGGTACACTCCTACTCAATGGATCATGTGGGGTTGCCGATTACTACCACACTTAAAATGTATTATACTCATGCCTGCGTTGACCATATTTTCTCATATCCTCATTATTGTTCAGAGATCTTTGCTCTTAGAGAAACAACGCGTACATTTTCAACATGGGCAATCATGAGACACTAAATTCCATTTATTCATGATGTTATTACAATCTGAGGGACTTCTGTTGCAAAAATTTCACTCCATGATCTCATGAAAAACAAGAGTTCTTCAGATTACACTAATTGCCATTTTCAAAGCTTAACTAATCCATTCTAGCTTTCTTCCTTTGTGGACAATCGCTGGCAAAATGTCTTGCTTCCTTGCAACAAAAGCAAATGAGTTCTGATAAGTCTCGAGGCTTCTTAGCTTTTGCTTTTGCTCCTTGGATTTCCGGCTTCCTTCCTGAGCACATGTATTTGTGGTGGCCAAATTTCTTACACTTGTAACATCTGACATGACTCAGGTCTATGTCTGCAGAGGTTTGGCTCTTCCGAGGGTACTTTTTCTTCTTTCTGGACTCCTTCATTTTGGCCACTTCTTCTATTTCAAGTGGATCAAACTCCACTTCTTCCGTCGGGAAGTTTCCCAGATACTCTTGGCTTCCCTTCGTGCAATCCTGTGAATAATGTCCTTCTTCTCCACATGAGTAGCATGCATTGGAGAAAAATCTGGTCAGACCTTGTCCATCAGGGTCTTCAATATTTTCGTTCATCACCGGCTCTTCTAAAATCTTCTTCTTCAGGGTTTCCTTCACTGCATCTTTCAGCTGCTTGACAACTTGTTGCACCTTGGGGTAAATGTGACACTGAGCTGGGTAGTGGGTGGTTCCTTCACAAAGGAAACAAGTCACCTGACTACTTGGGCACTCCTCAGCTAGGTGATTTTCTTCACAATGAGTGCATCCATCCTTGTGTCCTTCCTGGGTGTGTCCTATTTCTCCACAGATCTTGCATGCACAAGTCTTCTCCTTCGGATTATCATAGCACTTCTGAATAAGTCGGGATCTTAACAGAGTCTTCTTGAATTCGTCCCAAGTTTCTGCTCCACTAAATCCTTGTATGGCATGGTGCATTTTCCACCAGATAGCAGCACTTTGGGTAAAGTACTGGAGAGCGTGTTCCACTTCATACATCCTTGAGATTAAGTTACTCCCGAAGTGGTTCTCCCATGTTCTGAATCCATATCTCAGCTTCCAGCTGGGTCATTGGTCCAGAGACTACAAGTCGAGCTTCATATTCCATCTGGTAGGGTTGAGGTTTTTGGGGATGAGACGGGTAAGAGAGAGGGAGATACACAATACAAACAATATTTTTGAGAATAGGTTTTAGTTGTGGCCGTCGGAAAACACACACCAATGACGGCTCACAAATCATCATATCTAACATGAGTATATAAAAGGGGTTTGGACTTCTAATGGTCATATAATTATTCGAACACTTCAGGGTCTTCGAATTCTTCGGGTCTTGAGAGTCTTCAATTGGTGTAGCTTCAACTGCATGATGAAATCCTCTTCACTTTGAAGTGGGAGTCGGTTGATCCTTCACGTGGTCAAAGGGGAAAGGGCGTTGTCTAACTATTTGAGGAGAGAGAGAACGTTTGATGAAATCAGAAGAGATGAGAAGTAAAAGATGTTCTTGAAAAATAGAATTTTTGAGAGATCCTTTCCTAAGAAATTTCCAGTTTCTAGGGTCACGTCCTACAGTCAACATGTGCTCTGATACCATTTCTGTAGCGACCCGACTCAAAACGAGTCAAGCCTCTGTGTTTCTGTGCCATCCCTGGATCAGTATGCTGGCACACACAGTACATCAATGTATATATCAAAGTGCAATCACATGTAAATAGCGTAAAACTGATATATACCTTGATTATTTCAGCGGAAGCAGTCAAGGGAGTGGAGTCCCAATAAACACCAACGGCAAGTTGAGTGTAGACCGTAACCCTGAATCGTACTCTTACTCGTCGAAGAAAATATCTGCAACATAAGACGTTGCAGCCGTGTAGGTCAGCATATTGAATATGCCGTCAAGTCACAAAAAAAGAGGGGTGAAAAGTAATCATCTATACGATATGCATATATGGCGGGTGGGGCTATAAGTTTTTAGCGAAAAGCAAGTTTTCTCTTACATCAAGAGAGGGGCTAAAAGCAAAATATTACTACGTAGTTGGTTGTTAATGAGATGGTTCCGCCAACCAGTTCTCATACCCGAGTTATCACTATTACCCTCATCAAATATATTTAATGGTGTTGAGAAATCCAGATAACTTCAGTTCCTTTGGCTCAAGTTGTCCATGACCGTGGACACAGCTAATCGATTAGGTTTGAGTACTCTGCAGAGTTTTGCACACGTTCCCCACAAGATTTGATCGCCTCTGAGTATGTCCTCGCACTTCAGGGTGTTTGAAGACCGGATGATCAAAACATGGTCTTTCAACGGGTCCCTCTGAATCCCTGTCGGTGCCCATCCATTCCTACCGTTCTTCTACATCTGCTAGCACCGCCTGTCCAGAGTCGCCGCGTTGTCCAACCAAGCCAGAGCCCATAATGACTTGTGGCTGTGCAGGTAAGCCTTGGGTTTTGAAAATATCCGTCCGTCTCTTTGTGCGTGGGTGAAGCTTTCCGCAGGATGTCATGGCCTCTCCAGCATCCCGGGTCATCCACTAGGTTCTCCAGGGAGCCGATCAACCGTCCTTCACCCAGAGTTGCATTGCGTCCGAGGTCTTGAAAATCTTGTCTTAACCGGTCTTGATTATTTAATCAACCTCGCATCACTCGGGTTATGCACTCAACCGAAATCCCGTCAACTCAAGCATAGCAATATGAAATTTGTCGTCCCGGGGCCAAGTATCGGGGTTGTTGTGTGCCTACCACATGATACTACAATCTATACCAAAATTTCCAAGTACCTACTCAGCATGCAATTGGGCATAGGATGATAGAACTATGATGAATAAAACATAGGTGATAGTATGATCAAAGTGACTTGCCTGGTGATGTTGACGAAGAAGAATTTTCGTGAGAAATAACTTGATAGACTACTCGTCACTCTCCGATGAAATCTATATAACAAACACATCATTCAAATAAGCACTCATACTAGCAATCATTCTAGCAATCAAAACAAAAGAGAGAGAGAATAAGACTCCGAAAGAAACTTCAACTAAAACTAGGAGTCTTCAACTACATTAAACACTAAATAGTTTTTTTTGTTCTAACTGAAAATAAAAAACTAAAATAGAAAAAATAACAGAAAACAAAATATAAAATAACTAAGATAACATAAGTAAAACTTACAAAACAATATTATTTTATAAGTATTTTCAAAATAGGAAATCAAACTAGCAATGCAATCAATTCACAAGTTAGTATAGAACTAGATTTGATTCCATGCAAACAAATAAGAAAAAATAAAATAAAATTTTGTTGTTGTTGAAAAGTTACTGGTAAATATCAGAAAACAAAATATAACTTGTCACAATTACAAAAAAACATATTAAGAACAAATAATACAAAAGAAATAGCAAGAAAACAAAAAAGGCTAAAACAGAATCTGTTTTGCTTAAAACCCTAAGTAAAATTATCTAAAAAACATTGAAACTTAAATTACTGAAAGATATGATAAATAGGAAGCAGCAGCAAAAAGAATCAAATTAAAAGCTATTTTTAAACTCCCGGAATAAGCAAAACAAGCTTTAATTCAATTCTGATCTAACTCAATTTTTATTAATCCAAACATAGAAAAATTTTATATCTTCGGAAGCTACATAAAATTTGTGATCCAACGCAAAAAGAATCACCTAATTCGGAGTTATAGACTAATAGATATGAATTTTCTAAGATTGCAATTTTCTGAAAAAACTGCAATACGGGATTTCGTAAATCTCACCATGGGTGACAGAGAGGAAGAATTCCGGCGAGGTAGCTGCTCCGGCGAGGTGGGAAGGTCGCCGGCGGGGAGGGGGAACGGCGGAGGGGGTCTCGGAGGCGAGGAAGGGGGTGTGAGGGGCTCCTGGGCGTTCTTCTGTTCGGCTCTTTACAGGAACAATAATGGTTGGGGCGTCGTGGCTACGGGCAGGGAGAGGGCGAGCTGATGGGGAAAATGGAACGAGGAAAGGAGGGGCGTTCTTATAGGGGTTGTGGGAGGCTCGGGAAGGAAGTGTAGCCCACGAATCGGGGGAGGGAAACTTCCTGGGAAGCTTCTGCCATGGCCACAGAAGGAAGCTCGTGAGGAGGAAGAAGAAAGTGGGATTGGGCCAGATTGGTTTCCTAACGTGGCCAAAGTACATTCCTAAAATAAGAGATCTCTTTCCCTTTTTATTCAAACAGGAATTAATACGATTAAAAGTAAATAGAATATCCTCGGAATATAGGGGTATAATATATTAAAATTTTCAGAAAAATAAATCCAAAAAGATGGGCATTTTTTGCACTACCAAAATAAATACTTGAAAAAAAAATGTTTTTTAGGAAATCCCTAAATGCTTTATTTCTTTTTGCAAATATTTTCTCAAATAAATCATGGGTTTCATAGCTCAAATATTTCAAAGAATATCCCCGGGTTTTGGAGGGTCATGTTTCTCCTCTCTTTTTCTTGCTTGACAAGATATGGTTCCGGCATTCCGTGAGTGTGGAAGAAACAAAATGCAAAGCAAAATCGAAAGGAATTCCAATGCCACCTTGATTCAAATTCTTTATAGTTGAAGAAGTCATGCTATCTCCTCTCGCTGATTTTAAAAAAAAGATGAATTTGAATTCACAGGAAAAAGGGGAAAGTCATTTTATTCCCTCTCATTCAAAAGTTTTGAAAAGTTTCAAATTTCACTCAAGTTTCAATCACTCAAGCAAACAAACAAACAATCTTATAATTTTATTAACATTCCAAAATTTGGGATGTTACAAACAAGTATATGAGTTCTTCATGACTAATGTTGAGTCCATGGTTTAGATGCACTTTCACCTTCCACCATCACTACCTTCTTAGTGCCGCGCAACTTTCGCCGGTGCACAAAACCCACCATTAGCCTCCCTCAAAACAGCCACCATACCTACCTACTATGGCCTTTTCAAAGTCATTCCGAGATATATTGCCATGCAACTACCACCATGATATGTGCCACCACGTCTACATTGCCTTTGCACGATCGTAAGATAGCTAGCATGATGTTTCCATTGATGTCTATGCCATGCTAGATCATTGCCACGGTTCACTACCGAAGGCATTCCATACAGAGTCATAGTTGCTCTAAGTTTTGAGTTGAAAGTGTGATGATCATCATTATTGGAGCATTGTCCCATGTGAGGAAATAAAAGAGGCCAAATAAGCCCATAAAAAAGAGGCCAAAGAGCACACCAAAATAAAAAATAAAAAAAATGAGAGAAAAAGAGAGAAGGGACAATGCTACCACCTTTTCCACACTTGTGCATTTTGAGCACCATGATCTTCATGATTGAGAGTCTCTAGTTTTGTCACCACCATATAGCTAGTGGGAAATTCTCATTATATAACTTGGCTTGTATATTCCAATGATAGGCTTCCTCAAAATTGCCTTACGTCTTCGTGAGCAAGCAAGTTGGATGCACACCCACTAGTTTTTCTTTAAGAGCTTTCACATACTTGTCGCTCTAGTGCATCATTTGTATGGCAATCCCTACTCATTCACATTGATATCTATTGATGAGCATCTCCACAGCTCATTGATATGCCTACTTAATGTGACCATCTTCTCCTTTTTGTCTTGCAACCCCCACCACATTCCACACCATCTATAGTGCTATAACCATGGCTCACGCTCATGTATTGCGTGAGAGTTGAAAATGTTTGAGAAAGTAAAGGAGTGAAACAATTGCTTGGCCAATACCGGGGTTGTGCATGATTTAAACCCATTGTGCAATGATATAGAGCATAGCCAGACTATATGCTTTTGTAGGGATAACTTTCTTTTGGCCTTGTTATTTTGAAAGTTCATGATTACTTTGCTAGTTTGCTTGAATTATTATTGTTTCCACGTCAATAGCAAATTATTGTTTTGAATCTAATGGATCTGAACATTCATGTCACATAAGAAGAATTACAAAGGACACCTATGCTAGGTAGCATGAAAGCATCAAAAATTCATTCTTATCACTTCCCTACTCGAGGACTAGCAGGAGTTAAGCTTGGGGAGACCCTTCCCGGCACCCTGCCGGAGGGGACTTTGGAGTTGGAAGGCTTCTTCATCATCATCATCGCCCCTCCAATGACTCGTGAGTAGTTCACTCCAGACCTACGGGTCCGTAGTTAGTAGCTAGATGGCTTCTTCTCTCTTTGGGATCTTCAATACAAAGTTCTCCATGATCTTCATGGAGATCTATCCGATGTAATCTTCTTTGGCGGTGTGTTTGTCGAGATCCGATGAATTGTGGACTTGTGATCAGATTATCTATGATATATATTTGAGTCTTTGCTGATTTCTTATATGCATGATTTGATATCCTTGTAAGCCTCTCCGAGTCTTAGGTTTTGTTTGGCCCACTAGATCTATGATTCTTGCAATGGGAGAAGTGCTTGGTTTTGGGTTCTGCCATGTGGTAACCTTTCCCAGTGACAGTAGGGGCAGCAAGGCACACATCAAGCAGTTGCCATCAAGGGTAAAAAGATGGGGTTTTTATCATTGGTTTGAGATTATCCCTCTACATCATGTCATCTTGCTTAAGGCGTTACTCTGTTCTTATGGACTTAATACACTAGATGCATGCTGGATAGCGGTTGACGTGTGGAGTAATAGTAGTAGATGCACAAAGTATCGGTCTACTTGTTTCAGACGTGATGCCTATAGAAATAATCATTGCATAGATATCATCACGACTCTGCACAGTTCTATCAATTGCTCGACAATAATTTGTTCACCCACCGTCTACTTGCTTTCATGAGAGAAGCCACTAGTAAACACTACGGCCCCTGGGTCTATTCACATCCATCGTTTACATCGCTGCTTTTACTTTGATATGTTACTTTGTTGCTTTCAGTTCTCACTTGGCAAACAATCTATAAGGGATTGACAACCCCTTCATAGCGTTGGGTGCAAGCTTTTGTGTTTGTGCAGGATATTGAGATACTCTTTCCCCGGATTGATACCTTGGTTCTTAAACTGAGGGAAATACTTACCGTCGTTGTGCTACATCACCCTTTCCGCTTCGAGGGAACACCAACGCAAGGCTCCAAGGCCATGGGGGAAATCCTTTGCATACTTGCCTAGGAAGTCCCTTAAGGCGTAGCGGTAGCTGAAGGATTCCTGGTGCTGTCGACACAACTATTTCTGGCGCCGTTGCAAGGGATACACAACAAACATTAGAAGTATTTCTGGCGCCGTTGCCGCGGAGGAGATATCAAGATCTATTCAAGTAGGTCTCACAAACTCCTCTTGCATTTACTTTTGTTGCCAGTTGCCTCTCGTTTTCCTCTCCCCCACTTCACATTTGCCGTTTTCATTTTCCTTTCTCCTTCGCCATTTTTGTTTGCCTTTTCGTTCGCCTTTTTCTCTCGCCTGCTTTCTGTTCGCTTGTGTGCCATGTGCCCTCAATATGCTTGCATCTTCGCTTGCTGAAAATCTAATGATATGGATCCTCATCCACTTGCTAGTCTCTTTAAGAGACCCACTCGTGTGGAACAAATTGCTAGTGAGTTGAGGGCAATTGACTATTTCTTTGGAGTTTTGCGTAAGATGCGTGAATCTGAAAATTGTGAGGAAGAAATTCATGAAGTGATTCACGAGGGCTCTTTGAATGAAAAGCATGATTGCAATGGTTTCACTATAAATCCTATTGGTGACAATCATGCTAAAAATATGCAGAACCCTAAGCATGGGGATGCTAGCTTTGCTATGTCCACTACTTGTTGCAATAATCATGATTGGGGTGATGATCTTCCTTATGATCTTGAAAATTTGTTTAAACCTCATGATGAATATGATATTTGCAATAATATTGAAAGTGGGTTTGGAGAAGTCATGACTTTAGTTGATGACAATCGCACTATTTTTGAAGAGCGCCAACTTTGCATGCATGTGGATCATGAAAAGAATATCCTATGGGATAGCTATATTGTCGAGTTTGAATATGATCCTACATGTAGTTGCTTTGAGAGAGGAAAATATTGTGGTAGAAACTTTCATGTTACCAAATTACCTCTCGTTATGTTGAGATTGCTCTTGTCTCTTTCTTCTTCCTTGCATATGGCAACTATTGGTTGTCTTGACAATCTGTTTTCCTATAAAATGCCTATGCATAGGAAGTATGTTAGACTTAGATGTGGTTTTCACATGCTTTAGGATGCTCTCGTTGTGCTTCAATTCTTGTCTTTTGTGAGAGCATCATTGAATGCCTAGCTAAGGGCGTTAAACAAAAGCGCTTGTTGGGAGGCAACCCAACGAATCTATCATTTTTCTTTCTGTTTTGTGTTTTCCACACTTTCATAATTCTGTTATGATTGTGGTTTTTGTGTTTCTTTTTGCGTTTGTGCCAAGCAAAACCGTTATGATTAGTCTTGGGGATGATCGTTTGGTCAAGCTCGAAAAGACAGAAACTTTCTTCTCACGAAAAGAGTTTTCATTTTTTTTTCTGTAAGAGATTTTGAGTTGATTCTTTTTGCTGATGATTGCTACGAAAATTCTTCAGACTATTTTAATTTGTCAGAATTTGTGAAGCAACAGAGGTATACGAAAAATACAGATTGCTACAGACTGGTCTGCTGTTAACAAATTCTGTTTTTGTTGTGTTGGTTGCTTATTTTGATAAAACTATGGATATTATCGGGGGGTATTAGCCATGGAAGATTGAAAATACAATAACCCAACATCAGCACAAGTAGTATTTAAGTTTGCTACAGTACCTAAGGAAGTGGTGGTTTGCTTTCTTGTACTAATGTTATCACGAGTTTCTGTTTAAGTTTCGTGTTGTGAAGTTTTCAAGTTTTGGGTGAAGTTCTTATGGACAAAGAGATAAAGAGTGGCAAGATCTCAAGCTTGGGGATGCCCAAGGAACCCCAAGAGATTCAAGGATGCCGTAAAAGCCTAAGCTTGGGGATTCCCTGGGAAGGCATCCCCTCTCTCGTCTTCAATCAATCGGTAACGTTACTTGGGGCTATATTTTCATTCACCACATGTTACGTGTTTTAGCTTGGAGCGTATTGTATCGTAGGAGTATTTTATTTTTGTTGTGTCACAATCATCCTTGCTGCACATCTAGAGAGAGAGAGACATGCACACACTGTGATTTTGTCGAGCTTCACTTATATCTTTTGGCAGACAATTCAGCTCACATGTGCTTCACTTATATCTTTTGAGCTAGATACTTTTGCTCTATGTGCTTCACTTATATCTTTTAGAGCGCAGCGGTGCGTGGCTTGGTAGTTGATCTATGCTTTGAAAGTAGTCTCAAAAGGGGTAGTTATCCAAAGGGATACGAAAACTTCCACCTTCATGTGCATTGAGTAGTTAGAGATGTTTGATTCATCTCAATTAGTTTTGAGTTGTGGTTATGGTAATATTGAAGTCATGCTAGTAAGGTGTTGTGGATCTAGAAATACTTGTGTTGAAGTTAGTGATTCCCGTTGCATGCACGTATGGTGAACCGCTATGTGATGAAGTATGAGAATGATTAGTATATTGATTGTCATCCTTTGCATGGCGGTCGGGATCGCGCGATGGTTTATACCTACCAACCCTTCCCCTAGGAGTATGCGTTGAATGCTTTGTTTCAATTACTAATAAAACTTTTGCAACAAGTATATGAGTTCTACATGACTAATGTTGAGTCCATGGTTTAGATGCACTTTCACCTTCCACCATCACTATCTTCTTAGTGCCGCGCAACTTTCGCCGGTGCAAAAAACCCACCATTAGCCTCCCTCAAAACAGCCACCATACCTACCTACTATGGTTTTTTCAAAGTCATTCCAAGATATATTGCCATGCAACTACCACCATGATATGTGCCACCATCTCTACATTGCCTTTGCACGATCGTAAGATAGCTAGCATGATGTTTCCATTGATGTCTATGCCATGCTAGATCATTGCCACGGTACACTACCGAAGGCATTCCATACAGAGTCATACTTGCTCTAAGTTTTGAGTTGAAAGTGTGATGATCATCATTATTGGAGCATTGTCCCATGTGAGGAAATAAAAGAGGCCAAAGAAGCCCATACAAAAGAGGCCAAAGATCCCACCAAAATAAAAAATAAAAATAAAAATGAGAGAAAAAGAGAGAAGGGACAATGCTACCACTTTTTCCACACTTGTGCATTTTGAGCACCATGATCTTCATGATTGAGAGTCTCTCATTTTTTCACCACCATATAACTAATGGGAAATTCTCATTATATAACTTCGCTTGTATATTCCAATGATAGGCTTACTCAAAATTGCCTTAGGTCTTCGTGAGCAACCAAGTTGGATGCACACCCACTAGTTTTTCTTTAAGAGCTTTCACATACTTGTAGCTCTAGTGCATCATTTGTATGACAATCCCTACTCATTCACATTGATATCTATTGATGAACATCTCCACAACTCATTGATATGCCTAGTTAATGTGACTATCTTCTCCTTTTTGTCTCGCAACCCCCACAACATTCCACACCATCTATGGTGCTATAACCATGGCTCAGGCTCATGTATTGCGTGAGAGTTGAAAATATTTGAGAAAGTAAAGGAGTGAAACAATTACTTGGCCAATACCGGGGTTGTGCATGATTTAAACCCGTTGTGCAATGATG
Organism: Hordeum vulgare subsp. vulgare; assembly: GCF_904849725.1. Taxonomy (NCBI): domain Eukaryota; kingdom Viridiplantae; phylum Streptophyta; class Magnoliopsida; order Poales; family Poaceae; genus Hordeum; species Hordeum vulgare. The sequence goes on from NC_058523.1 coordinate 553,298,530, forward strand.
GTAGAGCATAGCCAGACTATATGATTTTGTAGGGATAACTTTCTTTTGGCCTTGTTACTTTGAAAGTTCATGATTACTTTGCTAGTTTGCTTGAATTATTATTGTTTCCACGTCAATAGAAAACTATTTTTTTGAATCTAATGGATTTGAACATTCATGTCACATAAGAGGAATTACAAAGGACAGCTATGCTAGGTAGCATGAAAGCATCAAAAATTCATTCTTATCACTTCCCTACTCGAGGAGGAGCAGGAGTTAAGCTTGGTGATGCTTGATACGTCTCAAACTTATCAATAATTTTCGATGTTTTCACGCTCTTATCTTGTCTTCTTTGTATGTTTTATGTACCTTTTTATATCTTTTTGGGACTAACTTATTAATTCGGTGCCAAGTGCTAGTTCCTGTTTTTTCCGTGTTTTTGACTCTTTTCAGATCTGATTTTGGAACGGAGTCCAAACGGAAGAAAAACCCTGAAATGATTTTTTCCCGAACGGAGGAAGTCCAGGGGGCTTTTGGGCCAAACCAGGTGGGCTCCAGGGACCCCACAAGCCCCCACTCCGCCACCAGGGGGAGGCGGCGGTGGGCTGGCTTGTGGCCTCCCTGGCCGCCCCCTTACCTAGGTTTTTGGCCTATCAATTTCCAAATATTCCGCAAAAAACCAGGGGAGCCTCAAAAATACTTTTCCGCCGCCGCAAGCTCCCGTTTCCGCGAGATCTCATCTAGAGACCCTTCCCGGCACCCTGCCGGAGGGGACTTTGGAGTTGGAGGGCTTCTTCATTATCATCATTGCCCCTCCAATGACTCGTGAGTAGTTCACTTCAGACCTACGGGTCTGTAGTTAGTAGCTAGACGGCTTCTTCTCTCTCTTGGATCTTCAATACAAAGTTCTCCATGATCTTCATGGAGATCTATCCGATGTAATCTTCTTTGGCGGTGTGTTTGTCGAGATCCGATGAATTGTGGACTTGTGATCAGATTATCTATAATATATATTTGAGTCTTTGCTGATTTCTTATATGCATGATTTGATATCCTTGTAAGTCTCTCCGAGTCTTGGGTTTTGTTTGGCCAACTAGATCTATGATTCTTGCAATGGGAGAAGTGCTTGATTTTGGGTTCTGCCATGTGGTGACCTTTCCCAGTGACAGTAGGGGTAGCAAGGCACACATCAAGCAGTTGCCATCAAGGGTAAAAATATGGGGTTTTTATCATTGGTTTGAGATTATCCCTCTACATCATGTCATCTTGCTTAAGGCGTTACTCTGTTCTTATGGACTTAATACACTAGATGCATGCTGGATAGCGGTCGACGTGTGGAGTAATAGTAGTAGATGCAGAAAGTATCGGTCTACTTGTTTCAGACGTGATGCCTATAGAAATAATCATTGCATGGATATCGTGTCGACTGTGCACAGTTCTATCAATTGCTCGACAGTAATTTGTTCACCCACCGTCTACTTGCTTTCATGAGAGAAGCCACTAGTAAAGCACTACGGCCCCCGGGTCTATTCATATCCATCGTTTACATCGCTGCTCTTACTTTGCTTTGTTACTTTGTTGCTTTCAGTTCTCACTTGGCAACCAATCTATAAGGGATTGACAACCCCTTCATAGCGTTGGGTGCAAGCTTTTGTGTTTGTGCAGGATCTTGAGATACTCTTCCGCCGGATTGATACCTTGGTTCTCAAACTGAGGGAAATACTTACCGTCGCTGTGCTACATCACCCTTTCTGCTTCGAGGGAACACCAACGCTAGGCTCCATGGCCACGGGGGAAATCCTTTGCGTACTTGCCTAGGAAGTCCCTTAAGGCATAGCCGTAGCTGAAGGATTCCTGGTGCCGTCGACACAACTATTTCTGGCGGCGTTGCAAGGGATACACAGGAAACATCATGTACCCCAGAACAATCTATTTTGTATAATGCGTGTACGGAGTTGAGTATAATTTGTATTATTTTAATTTCTACTATGGGCTTTTTATTCTGAAAGTCACCAGTCGTCGGCATCAGCCCCCATGTAGATACTACTTGGGGTGTTTCATCGTCCGCACAATAACCCTTAGCCAATTAATCGGTTCCCGAAGGTGGTAGTGCAGGAGGGAAACAAGGCATTCGAACTATGAGGCTTTATCGATTTCTCTTAGCCTTAGGAACTTCGAATGCGGGGGCTAGTGACAAGCCCCCATCCTTTTTGCGGTAATCGGAATAATTACCGCAAGATTTGTTTAAACGCAAACCCATCCGGGTGACATGGAATAGCCTCTATCGACTTTGCAAATGATCTCGGATTGCAGACCATTTCTTGCTTATTATGACAGTCAGTTTTTGGCTTTCTCCATTGAGGTATTTCAAAACCAGGTCAGCTGGGAATACAACCGCAGTGGTTCTCCACTAGTAGGAAAAACCTTATAGGTAGGACACTATTAGCAGCGCTGGAAAAGAGCACGTGCTGCTGCTACTTAGCAGTAGCGCTGGCTTAGCGCAGCGCTACAAGTAAGGCCTTAGCAGTAGCATTGGAAAGATGAAGAGCTCTATTGCTACCTTAGCAGCGCTACAAGTAAGGCCTTAGCAGTAGCATTGGAACGATCCCACCGACGGTAGCTGTAGTAGCAGCGTATCCTTGAAAACAACGCTACTGCTAAGACCAATAGCTGTAGCACCGTGAGGAAAATAGCGCTACGATCGAGATTCAATAAACCATTGAAGGTATTTATTCAAGCAAATAGAATAACCATTATTCTCTTTAAATGAATAATCGTATTACAATAAACACGATCTAATCATGTTCATGCTCAACGCAGACACCAAATAACATTTATTTAGGTTCAACACTAATCCCGATGGTAGAGGGAGCGTGTGATGTTTGATCACATCAACCTTGAAATTTCTTCCAACACACATCATCACCTCACCCTTGCTAGTATCCGTTTAGTCCGTAGCTTTTATTTCGAGTTACTAACACTTAACTATTGGAAATATGCCCTAGAGTCAATAATAAATTAGTTATTATTATATTTCTTTGTTCATGATAATCCTTTATTATCCATGCTATAATTGTATTGATTGGACACAGTGCATGTGTGGATACATAGACAAAACACTGTCCCTAGTAAGCCTCTAGTTGACTAGCTCGTTGATCAAAGATGGTCAAGGTTTCCTGACCATAGGCAAGTGTTGTCACTTGATAACGGGATCACATCATTAGGAGAATCATGTGATGGACTAGATTCAAACTAATAGACGTAGCATGTTGATCGTGTCATTTTGTTGCTACTGTTTTCTGCGTGTCAAGTATTTGTTCCTATGACCATGAGATCATATAACTGGCTGACACCGGAGGAATGCTTTGTGTGTATCAAACGTCGTAATGCAACTGGGTGACTATAAATATGCTCTACAGGTATCTCCGAAGGTGTTCGTTGAGTTAGTATGGATCGAGACTAGGATTTGTCACTCCGTGTGACGGAGAGGTATCTCGGGGCCCACTCGGTAATACAACATCACACACAAGCCTTACAAGCAATGTGACTTAGTGTAAGTTGCGGGATCTTGTATTATGGAACGAGTAAAGAGACTTGCCGGTAAACGAGATTGAAATAGGTATGCGGATACTGACGATCGAATCTCGGGCAAGTAACATACCGAAGGACAAAGGGAATGACATACGGGATTATATGAATCCTTGGCACTGAGGTTCAAACGATAAGATCTTCGTAGAATATGTAGGATCCAATATGGGCATCCAGGTCCCGCTATTGGATATTGACCGAGGAGTCACTCGGGTCATGTCTACATAGTTCTCGAACCCGCAGGGTCTGCACACTTAAGGTTCGACGTTGTTTTATGCGTATTTGAGTTATATGGTTGGTTACCGAACGTTGTTCGGAGTCCAGGATGGGATCACGGACGTCACGAGGGTTTCCAGAATGGTCCGGGAACGAAGATTGATATATAGGATGACTTCATTTGATTACCGGAAGCTTTTCGGGCATTACCGGTAATGTACTGGGAATGACGAATGGGTTCCGGATCTTCACCGGGAGGGGGGACCACCCACCCGGGAGGGCCCAAGGACCTTGGGGGTGGCGCACCAAGTAGGTGGGGTCAGCCCAAGGCTGTCTTGCGCAAGAGAAAGAAAAACCAAAAGAAGAGAAAAAAAAGGAAAGGCGGGAAAAGAGAGAAGGACTCCACCTTCCAATCCTAGTTGGACTAGGATTGGAGGAGGACTCCTCCTCCCCTTGGTGGCGCAGCCCTTGGGGCTCCTTGAGCCTCAAGGCAAGCCTCCCCTCCCTCCTCCTATATATATGGAGCAATTAGGGCTGATTTGAGACAACTTTTTCAAGGCAGGCCGACCACATACCTCCACGGTTTTACCTCTAGATCGCGTCTCTGCGGAGCTCGGGTGGAGCCCTGCCGAGATTAGATCACCACCAACCTCCGGAGCACCGTCACGCTGCCGGAGAACTCATCTACCTCTCCGTCTCTCTTGCTGGATCAAGAAGGCCGAGATCATCGTCGAGTTGTACGTGTGCTGAACGCGGAGGTGCCGTCCGTTCGGCACTAGATCGTGGGACGGATCGCGGGACGGTTCGTGGGACGGTTCGCGGGGCGGATCGAGGGACATGAGGACGTTCCACTACATCAACCGCGTTCACTAATGCTTCTGCTGTGCGATCTACAAGGTACGTAGATCGGAAATCCCCTCTCGTAGATGGACATCACCATGATAGGTCTTCGTGCGCGTAGGAATTTTTTTGTTTCCCATGCGACGTTCCCCAGCATTAACAACTGAACCGGTACCTAATACCCTGGTGCTACTAAGAGTACTAGTAAAGTACACATCAATATCATGTATATCCAATATATTTTTGTCAACTTTGCCAGCCTTCTCATCTACCAAGTAACTAGGGTAGTTCCCTCCAGTGACCGTTCCTCTCATAATAGAAGCACTTAGTCTCGGGTTTGGGTTTAACCTTGGGTTTCTTCACTAGAGTGGCAACTGGTTTGCCTTTCATTAAGTATTCCTTCTTGCCCTTGCCCTTCTAAAAAATAGTGATTTCACTAACCATCAACAATTGATGTTCCTACTTGATTTCTACTTCGCGGTGTCAAACATCGCGAATAACTTAAGGATCATCATCTCTATCATAGACATGGTATAGTTCATCATGAATCTCAGTAGCTTAGTGGGAGTGACTTTGGAGAACTATGTCAATCACTATCTTATCTGGAAGATCAACTCCGACTCGATTCAAGTGATTGTAGTACTCCGACAATCTGAGCACATGCTCAACGATTGAGTTTTTCTCCCTTACTTTGTAGACAAAGAATCTCGTCGGAGGTCTCATACCTCTCAACAAGGGCACGAGCATGAAATCCCAATTTCATCTCTTGGAACATCTCATATGTTTCGTGACGTTCAAAACGTGTTCGGCGCCTCAATTCTAAGCTGTTAAGTATTATGCACTGAACTATCACGTAGTCATAAAAAACATGTATGTCAGATGTTCGCAACATCCATAGACGGCGTTCGGGGTTCAGCACACCGAGCGGTGCATTAAGGACATAAGCCTTCTGTGCAACAATGAGGACAATCCTCAGTTTATGGACCCAGTCCGCATAATTGGTACTGGCATCTTTCAACTAAGTTTTCTCTAGGAATATATCAAAAATAGTTGAGCTACATTGCAAGATACAACATAATTTGCAAAGACCTTTTGACTATGTTCATGATAATGAATTCTATCAATCATATTACTTAAGAACTCCCACTCAAATTGACATCCCTCCAGTCATTCGAGTGGTACATGATCCAAGTTCACTATATCAAGTCCGATCATCACGCGAGTTGAGTTTAGCTTCAACGGTGAACATCTCCATGTTGATCATATCCACTATATGACTCATGCTCAACCTTTCGGTCTCCTGTGTTCCGAGGCCATGTCTGTACATGCTAGGCTCGTCAAGTTTAGACCCTGCGGGTTCGAGAACTATGTAGACATGACCTCAAACATTCTCCAGTCAATAACGAATAGAGGGACCTGGATGCCCATATTGGCTCGTACATATTCTACGAAGATCTTTATCGGTTGAACCTCTATGTCAAGGATTGAGTTAATCCCATATGCTGTTCCCTTTGTCCTTCAGTATGTTACTTGCCCGAGATTCGATCGTCGGTATCTCTATACCTAGTTCAATCTCGTTACTGCCAAGTCTCTTTACTCGTTCCGTAATACAAGATCACATGACTAACTCTTTAGTCACATTGCTTGCAAGGCTTATTGTGATGTTGTATTACCGAGTGGGCCCCGAGATACCTCTCCGTCATACGGAGTGACAAATCCCAGTCTTGATTCACGCCAACCCAACAGACACCTTCGGAGATACCTATAGAGCACCTTTATAATCACCCAGTTATGTTGCGACGTTTGATACACACAAGGTATTTCTCCAGTGTCCGGGAGTTGCATGATCTCATGGTCATAGGAACAGATACATTGACATGCAGAAAACAATAGCAATAAACTGACACGGTCATATGCTATGTTTATAGTTTGGGTCTTGTCCATCACATCATTCTCCTAATGACGTGATTCCGTTACCAAGTGACAACACTTGTCTATGGCCAGGAAACCATTACCATCTTTGATCAACGAGCTTGTCAACTAGAGGCTCACTAGGGACATAGTGTTGTCTATGTATCCACACATGTATTTGTGTTTCCAATCAATACAATTCTAGCATGGATAATAAATGATTATCATGAAAAAGAAAATACAACAATAACCAATTTATTATTGCCTCTAGGGCATATTTCCAACATTTATATCTGTAGGATAAGTAGATAACAAACCTATGCCAACAACCTGTCTAAACAGGACAGTCTGTAGAAATTAATTCGAAAAGTGTACCTATGTAACTCAAATAATTCTGAAAACTTAGGACATGATAAATAATTTCTATGACAATAATTTGTAAAAAATTGAGAAACTTTCCACGTTCGAGTAAAATCGTATAATTCAAATACTACAACAAAGGTTTCTATTTTTGTATAGCACACATCACACATGCAATTCAAGCATTCTAAAGGCAATGCTTGGACCATTTTATTGGAAAAAGATTATAAATAACATCTAACAGAAAACAACAAAATAAAATGACGCTCCAAGAAAAACACATATCATGTCATGAATAAAAATATAGCTCCAAGTAAGATATATCGATAATGTTGGAGCTGAAAGAGGGGATGCCTTCCGGGTCATCCCAAAGCTTAGACACTTGACTCTTCCATGGATAATACGTTGGGGTGTCTTGGGAATCCCCAATCTTAGGTTCTTTCTGCTCCTTATTCTCCTCATATTGGTATCTGATGACCCACAAGTATATGGGATCAATCATAGTCCTTTCGATAAGTAAGAGTGTCGAACCCAACGAGGAGCAGAAGGCTCTGATAAACAGTTTTCAGCAAGGTAATAACTGCAAGCACTGAAAGTAGCGGTAACAAGTGATGGTGTAGTGAGGTGAAACGTAGCAAGCGAAAAGTAACAAGTAACAAGTAGTAGCAACGGTGCAGCAATTGGCCCAATCCCTTTTGTAGCAAGGGAAAAGCCTGAACAAAGTCTTATAGGAGGAAAAACGCTCCCGAGGACACACGGGAATTTCTGTCATGCTGGTTTCATCATGTTCACATGATTCACGTTCGTTACTTTGATAGTTTGATATGTTGGTGGACCGGCGCTTGGGTACTTCCCTTACTTGGACAAGAATCCCACTTATGATTAACCCCTATTGCAAGCATCCACAACTACGAAAGAAGAATTAAGACAACGTCTAACCATAGCATTAAACTAGTGGATCCAAATCAGCCCCTTACGAAGCAACTCATAGACTGGGGTTTAAGCTTCTGTCACTCTAGCAACCCATCATCTACTTACTACTCCCCAATGCCTTCCTATAGGCCCAAACATGGCGAAGTGTTATGTAGTCGACATTCACATAACACCACTAGAGGAAAAGACAACATACAACATATCAAAATACCGAATGAATACCAAATTCACATGACTATTATCAGCATGACTTATCCCATGTCCTCAGGAACAAAAGTAACTACTCACAAATCATAATCATAATCATGATCAGAGGTGTAATGAGTAGCATCAAGGATCTGAATATAAACTCTTCCACCAAGTAATCCAACTAGCATCAACTACAAAGAGTAATCAACATTACTAGCAACCTTACAAGTGCCAATCGGAGTCGCGAGACGGAGATTGGTTACAAGAGATGAACTAGGGTTTGGAGAGGAGATGGTACTGATGAAGATGTTGATGGAGATGACCCCCCTCTGATGAGAGGAGTGTTGGTGATGACGATGGCGACGATTTCCCCCTCCGGGAGGGAAGTTTCCCCAGCAGGATCGTCCTGCCGGAGCTCTAGATTGGATCTGCTCAAGTTCCGCCTCGTGGCGGCGGAGAATCCACGAAAAAGCTCCTCCTTCATTTTTTCTGGAACAAAACCCTTCATATAGAAAAATAGGGGGGCCAGTGGGCCATCAAGGAGCCCACAAGCCCTGTAGCTGCCACAAGGGGGGGTGGCGGCTACCAGGCTTCTGGGGCCCTGGTAGCTCCCCTCTGGTACTTCTTTCGCCCAGTATTTTTTATATATTCCCAAACAATTCCACGTTGATTTTCAGGGCAATTGGAGCTGTGCAGAATAGAGGACTTAGACTTGCTCCTTTTCCAGTCCAGAATTCCAGCTGCCAGTATTCTCCCTCTTCAAATGAACCTTGCGAAATAAGAGAGAAAAGGCATAAGTATGGTACTACAAGGTAATATAACAACCCATAAAGCAATAAATATCAACATGAAAACATGATGCAAAATGGACGTATCAACTCCCCCAAGCTTAGACCTCGCTTGTTCTCAAGTGAAAACCAAGTTCCATAAACATGTCCGCATGTTTAGGGATGAAGGTGTCGATAAAACAATATACGGACATCAGGGCATCATGGTCACACATAGAACAACAATACATCATAAAGATTCTTATGGGAAAGTAACAATTCCTTCACAAAGCAAAGTATGAAGCAAAAACCATACCGAGAAGTAGCCAACAACAGTCAATAGTCATTGAAGCAATTGCAACTTATCATAACATCAGAAAGAGTCAAATAAGAGCTTGTAAAGCAAACCCGCATACTCAATCATCTCTTTTGTTTTCCACAATTGTTACAACTCACGTGGTACTCATGGGATCAAAGTTTCAGCTGGACACAGAGGAAGATAGGGGCTTATAGTTTTGCCTCCCAACCATTTTACCTGAAGGGTAAAGTCAACAATAATCAAGCATAAGTACTCATCTCCAAGTTGATATATGAATATAGATCTTTCCCAAGCATGTGACCGTAGCCAAGACAAAGGAAAAATGGGGAATTGGTGAAGATCACCATGACTATTTCAAGGGCAAAAAGGTAAAGGTACAAGATAGGCCCTTCGCAGAGGGAAGCAGGGGTTGTCATGCGCTTTTGAGGTTTGGATGCGTGTCCGCTTAGTGCGGAGGAACGTCACTTTATATTGCCTCTTGTGATAAAGAACTTTATTATGCAGTCTGTCGCTTTTATGTCTTCCTCATCACAGGTTCGTATAAAGCTTATTTTCCACACACTAATAGATCATACATATTAGAGAGCAATTTTTATTGCTTGCACCGATGACAACTTACTTGAGGGATCTTATTCAATCCATAGGTAGGTATGGTGGACTCTCATGGCAAAACTGGGTTGGAGGTTTATGGATGCACAAGTAGTATCTCTACTTGGTGCGGGAGTTTTGGCTAATATGAGGTGGAAGCAATTGTCACATGCTAAGGGATCTGTAATCATATAACATTGTTTGGAACCAAGCAAACACAATTCATTATGTTGTCTTCGTTGTCCAACTTCTACTTCTAAGCATGTAATAGTTTGGTGAGTGATCACAATTATAGAAAGTGTCTAAGATGATATATTTATATGTGAACCTCTCTTTCCTTATTACTTCTTATTAATTGCAACAATGACTGGGGTCTATGTTGGTCTATTCTCAACAAGTTTCAATCATCATACTTGTTATATGTGAAGCTATCACTTCCCATAAGATCATCTCATGATCTTTCATGCTATCGTTCTTTTAATACTTTTGATCACGGCACAAAACAAAGCCCTTGACTAAGATACTCTTTATTATATAGCTCGCAAGCTCGAATACATCGGGGGAGACACAAAGCAAAAGACTCAAACTAAACACTAAAGACTTATTCCACTAAGAGAAGAAATAAAAATTGAAAAGGAAAGAAATAAAACAAAGATAAAAGCAAAAGATATAAAGGTGATACGATACCAGGGCAACTCCCCCAAGCTTGGCAAAAGCCAAGGGGATTGCCCATACCAATGCTTAGTTGTCTTCCTTTGGTGGTGATGGTGGTGGAGTTGTTGGAGTAGTCTGATCCTCCGTCTTCCAAGGCATAGGTGCTCCATCATGGCAGGATGAACGAGTCGCCGGAATCCTCAAATCTGCAGCCAACCTTATTGATTAAAATCTATACTCATACTCACAGTTTTGGTTCTGCAGGTCATAGATCTGGCCCTCAAGTTGATCAACCCTGTCATAGAGCCTGGAGAGGTGCTTCCCAATGTCAATGGCATCCATCTTGTGATTGCTGGTGAACTCCGTGATCATCATGTGGTTGGCATTGAGTCCACGCTCCACCATCCCTTGGCACTTGAAGACTTGTTGCTCCATTGCTTCGAGGCTCGTCTCCACGCTTCCGGTCTTCTTAGGCCCCTCAACATCACGGATGTGCAACATCCCCTCACTCATCTTGATAGATTGAGCGTGATTCAGCACTTCCGTGAGGTAGGGATTGATGACCTTCTCGAAGATCTTGTCCTTAGGAGCTTTTGGGGAAGTCATGACGATCTAGATCTGCGACAGAAACATGCTCGAAATGAAAACAGAGGAAAACTGCCCGATACGGAGATCAAAACCCTCGGGCGTATATATAATGATTTTTTCTGGACCAGAAGGAGTGCTCTGCAAGAAAACGGAGTCCGGGAGGCACACGAGGTGCCCACAAGCCCTGTAGCCGCCGCCAGGGGGGTAGGTGGCACCTACCAATCTTGTGGCCGCCTCGTGCGCTCTCCGGACTGCTTTTTATTTTTCTAGTTTGCCAAAAATTCCAAAACGGAGGAAATTTCCTATTGGAAAAGATTCGGAGTCCAATTACTTACCGAAACACATACACATACCTCTTCGTTTTCAGGGTCAGAAACAGGCTGATAAACATCCCTAATGTACTCCTGTGGAGCTATGATATTGATGATATTGGTCTCAACATTTATGGGAGTACCAGAGATATAATGCTTGGTTCTTTGCCCATTTACCACTCTAGGAAAATTTCCTTCCGTTTTATTGATTTTGATGGCACCGGAACGATATACTTCCTCGACAACGTAAGGACCTTCCTATTTAGAGAGAAGCTTGCCTGCGAAGAATCTTAAGCGAGAATTGTATAGCAGGACATAATCACCTACATTGAACTCTCGTTTCTGTATTCTTTTATCGTGCCATCTCTTAACCTTTTCCTTGAACAACTTGGCATTCTCATATGCCTGGGCCCTCCATTCATCTAATGAGCTGATATCAAACAACCACTTCTCACCGGCAAGTTTGAAATTGAAGTTAAGCTCTTTGATTGCCCAATAAGCCTTGTGTTCCAGCTCAAGAGGTAATTGACATGCCTTACCGTAAACCATTTTATACGGCGACATGCCTATGGGATTCTTATAAGCAGTCCTATAAGCCCATAGTGCATCGTCAAATTTACTAGACCAATTCTTTCGAGATCTATTGACAGTCTTTTGTAAGATCAATTTGATCTCCCTATTACTCAACTCCACTTGACCACTAGACTGAGGATGATAAGGAGATGCAATTCTATGGTTGACATCATACTTAGCAAGCATCTTGCGGAAAACACCATGAATGAAGTGTGAACCGCCATCAGTCATCAGATATCTAGGGACTCCAAATCTTGGGAAAATGACTTCTTTAAGCATCTTAATAGAGGTGTGGTGATCAACATTTCTAGTGGGGATAACTTCTACCCACTTAGTCACGCAATCCACATCAACTAAGATGTGAGTGTACCCATTGGAACTCGGGAAGGGTCCCATATAATCAAAGCCCCAGACATCAAACGATTCAATGACAAGTGAATAGTTCATAGGCATTTCCTGACGCTTACTGATGTTCCCTATTCTTTGGCATTCGTCACAAGACAAGACAAACTTATGGGCATCCTTGAAGAGAGTGGGCCAATAGAAACCTAATTGCAATACCTTATGAGCAGTTCTATCTCCAGCATGGTGTCCTCCGTAGGCTTCGGAATGACACTTCTGCAGGATCTGTCCCTGTTCATGTTCAGGCACACAACGTCTAATAACACCATCTACTCCTTCCTTATAAAGGTGAGGATCATCCCAAAAGTAGTGTCTCAAATCAAAGAAGAATTTCTTCTTTTGCTGGTAGGTGAAACTGGGTGGTATGTATTTGGCTATGATATAATTTGCGTAATCAGCATACCACGGTGCACTATGTGAAGTGCGGATGACATTTAGTTGCTCATCAGGAAAGTTTTCATCAATAGGTCGTGGGTCATCAAGGACATTCTCTAGCCTGGACAAGTTATATGCTACAGGGTTATCAGCACCCTTTCGGTCAACTACGTGCAAATCAAATTCCTGTAGCAGGAGAACCCATCTAATTAGCCTGGGCTTAGCGTCCTTCTTCTCCATAAGGTACTTAATAGCAGCATGATCAGAGTGAATAGTGACTTTGGAGTCAACTATATAAGATCTGAACTTTTCACATGCAAACACGACTGCTAAAAACTCCTTTTCCATAGTGGCATAGTTTCTTTGGGCACTGTCTAGAGTTTTACTAGCGTAGTGAATAACATTCAACTTCTAGTCAACTCTTTGTCCTAGAACAACACCGACAGCATAATCACTAGCGTCGCACATGATTTCAAAGGGCAAGTTCCAGTCAGGTGGTTGAACAATAGGTGTGGTTATCAAGGGCTTCTTAAGTATTTCGAAAGCTTCCTCACAATCCTCATCAAAAACAAAAGGAACATCCTTCTGCAAGAGGTTGGTAAGAGGCCTAGAAATCTTAGAGAAGTCTTTAACGAACCTTCTATAGAAACCAGCATGACATAGGAAACTTCGTATACCTCTGATACTGTGGGGCAAGGCATTTTCTCAATTGCATCAACCTTAGCCTTATCAACTTCAATGCCTCTTTCAGAAATTTTGTGTCCTAAGACAATGCCTTCATTAACCATAAAGCGGCACTTCTCCCAATTCAAGACGAGGTTGGTATCTTTGCATCTCTGTAAGACTCGATCAAGGTTGCTGAGGCAATCATCAAAGGAAGAGCCGTAAACGGAGAAGTCATCCATGAAAACCTCGACAATCTTTTCACAAAAGTCACAAAATATAGCCATCATACATCTTTGAAAGGTGGCACGTGCATTGCATAAGCCAAAAGGCATACGTCTATAAGCAAAGGTACCGAAGGGGCAGGTGAAAGTGGTTTTCTCCTGATCAGACTGTGCAATAGGTATTTGCGAGAAACCTGAATAACCGTCTAGAAAGCAGAAGTGTGTGTGTTTGGATAGCCTTTCTAGCATTTGGTCGATAAACGACAAAGGATAATGGTCTTTCCTGGTTGCCTTGTTCAGTTTACGGAAGTCTATCACCATCCTATAGCCAGTAATAATCCTTTGTGGGATTAATTCATTCTTATCATTAGGAACGACGGTGATACCTCCCTTCTTAGGTACGCAACGTACTGGACTTACCCAATCACTATGAGCAACAGGATAAATGATTCCTGCTTCCAGAAGCTTTAATATTTCTTTTCTCACGAGCTCTTTCATCTTAGGATTTTATCTCCTTTGATGATCAGCAATTGGTTTAGAATCAGGGTCAGTTTTAATCTTGTGCTGACATAGAGTGGGACTAATACCCTTAAGATCATCAAGAGTATATCCAATAGTCGCACGGTGCTTCCTCAAAGTTTTTAGTAACTTCTTCTCCTCGTGATTCGAGAGGAGAGCACTAATAATAACAGGATATATCTCCTTCTCATCAAGGTAGGCATACTTAAGAGTATCAAGCAACTGTTTAAGCTCGAACACAGGATCACCCTTCGTTGGGGGAGGATCCCCAAGCAGTTCAATAGGCAGATTATTCTTGAGAATAGGATATTGCTCTAAGACAATTTTATCTATCTCATCTCTTTCATCCATATGCATATCATTTTCATGCTCAAGCAGATATTGCTCTAAAGGATCCGTAGGAGGTACGACAATAGAGGCAAGAGCAATGATTTCATCCCTACCAGACGAATCTTTTTCATGGGGTTGTCTTCCAAACTTGGAGAAGTTAAATTCATGAGACACACCCTCGAAACTAACAGTGATCGTCTGCTTAATGCAATCAATGTGAGCATTGACAGTGTTGAGAAAGGGTCTACCGAATATGATGGGACAAAAGCTATCTTGTGCAGTAGCAAGGACGAGGAAATCAGTAGGATACTTCGTCTTACCACACAGGACTTCTACGTCTCTCACAATTCCGAGAGGGCATATAGTGTCTCTATTAGCTAGCGTAATAGTGACATCAATGGGTTCTAACTCAGTGGGTGCAATCTCATCTTTGATATCATCATATAGGGAACGGGGTATTGCACTAACACTAGCACCCGTATAACATAAACCATGATAACAATGATCTCCTATCTTGACAGAAACAACGGGCAGGCCAACTACAGGTCCTTATTTGTCTTTCGCGCGAGGTTTAGCAATTCTAGCAGAGTCCTCACAGAATTTGATAACATGCCTGTCTATGTCTTCGGCTAAGAGATCTTTGATAATAGCAACACTAGGTTCAACTCTAATTTCCTCAGGGGGTGCAAGTGGTCTAATGTAACCCCTACATATCACAGTTGGAGCTTTAGAATAATCCTTTTTCCTAGCAGGGTATGTTGGTTTCTCAGCGTAGGCACAAGGAACAATAGGATCACTAAAGGCAATGACTTTCTCCTCAACTAGATTGGGTTTGGCTATCTTGACTTATACAGGTGGATGATATTTAAACCACTTCTCTTTGGGAAGATCAACATGAGCAGCAAAAGATTCACATAGAGAAGCTACTATCTCTAGAAGTGTTTGTTTCAACAAAAGATTTAACTCAATCAAACTGGAAATTCATACCTGACTCCTTACCTTCTTCAAGCTCCCAATCTTCAGAGTTACGTTTGCTTCTTTCCAATAAATTCCACTTGTGGTCAATATCCTTCTTCATAAAAGAACCGGTACAAGAAGTGTCAAGCATGGTACGATCTTCATGAGAAAGCCAAGCATAAAAGTTTTGAGTGATAATTTCTCTCGAGAGCTCATGGTTGGGGCATGAATATAGCATTGATTTAAGCCTCCCCCAAGCTTGAGCTATGCTTTCCCTGTCACGAGGCCAAAAGTTATAAATATAATTCTGATCACGATGTACTAAATGCATATGATAAAACTTTTGATGAAATTCCAATTTCAACCGATTGTAGTCCCATGATCTAGTATCATCACATAGCCTATACCATGTCAACGCCTTATCCTTCAAAGATAAAGGAAAGACTTTCTTATTTACCTCATCCTCGGGCAAACCTGCAAGCTTAAATAAACCACAAACTTCATCTACATAGATCAGATGCAAGTCTGGATGTCAAGATCCATCTCCTGTAAAAGGATTAGCCAGCAGTTTCTCAAGCATACCCAAAGGAATTTCAAAAAATATATTTTCAGTAGGTACCTCAGGTTGAGGAATAACTCCTCGTGCTTTCGTTCGTGGTGAAGATACCCCGAACAAACTCCTCAAAGGAACATTTTCCATAGTGATAAGTGACAATAAATTTCAGCACAGTATATAAATGTTTCCTTACCAAATTCCACTTACCAAAGGCGCTTCGCTCCCCGGCAACGGCGCCAGAAAAGAGTCTTGATGACCCACAAGTATAGGGGATCAATCGTAGTCCTTTCGATAAGTAAGAGTGTCGAACCCAACGAGGAGCAGAAGGCTGTGATAAACAGTTTTCAGCAAGGTAATAACTGCAAGCACTGAAAGTAGCGGTAACAAGTGATGGTGTAGTGAGGTGAAATGTAGCAAGCGAAAAGTAACAAGTAACAAGTAGTAGCAATGGTGCAGCAATTGGCCCAATCCCTTTTGTAGCAAGGGACAAGCCTGAACAAAGTCTTATAGGAGGAAAAACGCTCCCGAGGACACACGGGAATTTCTGTCATCTAGTTTCATCATGTTCACGTGATTCACATTCGTTACTTTGATAGTTTGATATGTGGGTGGACCGGCGCTTGGGTACTGCCCTTACTTGGACAAGAATCCCACTTATGATTAACCCCTCTCGCAAGCATCCGCAACTACGAAAGAAGAATTAAGACAACGTCTAACCATAGCATTAAACTAGTGGATCCAAATCAGCCCCTTATGAAGCAACTCATAGACTGGGGTTTAAGCTTCTCTCACTCTAGCAACCCATCATCTACTTACTACTCCCCAATGCCTTCCTCTAGGCCCAAACATGGTGAAGTGTTATGTAGTCGACGTTCACATAACACCACTAGAGGAAAAGACAACATACAACATATCAAAATACCGAACGAATACCAAATTCACATGACTATTATCAGCATGACTTATGCCATGTCCTCAGGAACAAAAGTAACTACTCACAAAGCATAATAATAATCATGATCAAAGGTGTAATGAGTAGCATCAAGGATCTGAACATAAACTCTTCCACCAAGTAATCCAACTAGCATCAACTACAAAGAGTAATCAACACTATTAGCAACCTTACAAGTTTCCCCGGCAGGATCGTCCTACTGGAGCTCTAGATTGGACCTGCTCCAGTTCCACCTCGTGGCGGCAGAGAATCCACGAAAAAGCTCCTCCTTCATTTTTTCTGGAACGAAACCCTTCATATAGCAAAAGAGGGGGCCGGTGGGCCGTGAGGGAGCCCACAAGCCCTGTAGCCGCCACCAGGGGGTGGCGGCTACCGGGCTTGTGGGGCCCTGGTAGCTCCCCTCTGGTACTTCTTTCGCCAAGTATTTTTTGATATATTCCCAAAAAATTCCACGTTAATTTTCACGGCAATTGGAGTTGTGCAGAATAGAGGACTCAGACTTGCTCCTTTTCCAGTCCAGAATTCCAGCTGCCGGTAATCTCCCTCTTCAAATAAACCTTGCAAAATAAGAGAGAAAATGCATAAGTATGGTACCACAAGGTAATATAACAGCCCATAAAGCGATAAATATCAACATGAAAATATGATTTAAAATAGACGTATCAGTATCTCACCCAAAAATTGAAAACTTCAATCACATAAAACATAACGAAACTTCATGAGATGGGTTAGTATAATAAATATAGACCATTCACTTAGGTACTGTCAAGACAAGATTCATAATTGTTCTGACATGATACCTACTGTATTCTATCATTTCCATAATTTATACCACTCAACATAAGCTATGGAAACACTAAAACAAGCAAACTACGCATGCAAAACATAATTTGTCAAAAATAGAATAGTGTCCGAAGATCTAGATGAACACCATACTTCCCCGACTCTACAAATTCTGAAAAATTTGGAAAATACAGATAATTTGCGTGGCAATTTGTTGTCAAAATTTCAGATTATTTTGACGCTCCAGTATGAATCAAACAAGTATCCACATTATCCCAAAGGCTTTACTTGACACATTATTGAAATAAATGACACAAAACATGATTAATAAGGAAGCTTAATCATGTTAAGACACAAAGACAAAAAGGATAAATATTGGGTTGTCTCCCAACAAGCACTTTTCTGTAACACCTTTTAGCTAGGCATGATGATTTCAATGATGATCACATAAGAATAGTAATTGAAATATGAAAGGGAGCAGCATGAATCACATGTCAAGCACATTTAAGTCTAACACACTTCCTATGCATAGGGATTTTGCAAAAAAACAATTTATTGTAGCCATAATAAACTAGCATAGGAAGGCAAAACAAGCATGACTTCAAAACTTTGAACACATATGGAGGAAACTTGAAATAATTGCAATTCCTACAAGGATATATTCCTCCCTCATAATAATTTTTAGTAGAATCATGAAGGAATTCAACAATATAACTATCACATAAAGCATTATTTCCATGATACACAAGCATATAATTTTTATTACTACCCACACATGCAAAATTCTTATCATTCATAGTAGTGGGATGAAACTCAATAAGATAACTATCATGAAATACTTGATTGATATAATCCACGTGAAACTTAAAATCATGATGACAAGTTTCAAGGTTATTATCGTGGGTATAAGTCTGACA
Organism: Hordeum vulgare subsp. vulgare; assembly: GCF_904849725.1. Classification (NCBI taxonomy): domain Eukaryota; kingdom Viridiplantae; phylum Streptophyta; class Magnoliopsida; order Poales; family Poaceae; genus Hordeum; species Hordeum vulgare. The sequence goes on from NC_058523.1 coordinate 553,317,024, forward strand.
GTAGATGTGTAGGGTACGAAAGGATGGGCAGAGCCTTAGCTACGGCGAGGTTGTATGAGTTCAGGCCCCTCTACGATGGAGATAAAAGCCCTACGTCTCAGTGCTCTTGGGAGCTTAGTGTCGAGTGGAATATAGGATTATCGTAAATGCCAACCCCTGCACCAGTGGGGAAGGGCGGCTTATATAGAGTGCGCTGCCCTCCACAACGGCCCGGTGGACAGGGGTGGAATAGTGGCGAATAAATGCCTACGTTACAGGTAACGTATGCCTTAAATGCTAATAATGGTGTATGAAAACGTGTGACCGTTGCCCTCCTGGGAGGTTACGATGTACAGAGTGGAATTCAGTCGGTACGATAAATATGCTCTGAATGCTCGTCACCGACTGGATGATGGGGGGTCCTTAGTTCAGTCGGAACTGTCTAAGGGCCTTGCCCTCTATGAAGGGTAGTCCTTGGGTAGGACCTATAGGGCAGACCTATGACCCTACCCTGGGACTATAACCCCATCATTAGTCCCCGAATGGATCGGGGTTGGAATGACGAAGTGATGCCTGGAGTACGGATCCGACTGGTATGGATCTGACTTTGGCGTTGTTTGCCTCGATCCATTTTATCCATTCGACCAGTGATCTGAGTGAATATACCAGTGAAACGAACCATCAGGGACCGAGTACTTCCGTGGAATCTTTCGATGTGACCGGTCAAACTGACAGCGGCGGATTTTCTGGGATCCTCGATTTCGGTTGCCGCGCGCTCAGCGGGGATGTCGACATCGCCATCGAGTAGTTTCTGCCACCTCGATTACCGCGCCGTTATCTTCTCCACTAACATCGCAGCAGCCGGTCGGGGGATAAGATTTCGGGGCCACCTGTTAGTGACCCAGTCGGAACCTTATTTAAGCCTCTCCGGCGGGGGTTTCTTGTTGCGCTGCTCTGTTTACACGCATTCGCTCCGCTCTTCCCGTAGCTCCCTGCGCGCTCCAAGCCTCCTCCTTCCTCTCTTCCTCGCCGGACCTATCGCCTTCACCATGACAAAGGGACAGACCAGCAAGCTCGAGTCGCAAAAGAAGAAGAAGAAGAATGCGGCCCCTGCTCAGCGGCGACAGCGGGCACTACCGGCGGGTTGGATCCAGGGGGATTTCCTCCCCTCCGCGGTGATGGCGGACGACTTGCTGGAGCTGGTGGAGCAAGGCATGATTGCCAACAAGTCATGGAGGCTGCCGGCGGAGGGCGAGACGGAGCCGGCGCCGCAGGAGGGAGAGCGCGTCTTGCTGCTCAGCCACGTGTACAGGGGCTTCTCCTTGCCTCCCCACCCCTTATTCAGAGGTATTATGAATCACTTCGGGGCGCACCTCCATCATTTTCCTCCAAACGCGATAGCCCATCTTGCCGCATTTGTCACCCTGTACGAGTGCTTTATTGGATGTCCCCCCCATTGGGGGCTCTTTAAGTACATCTTCTCCGCTAGGTCCCAGACTGTCAAAAAGCTTAGCTAGTCGGACGATAAAACCCATCTCCTCCATCTCTGCGGGGGCTTAGGCTTCTAGAAGAAAACGAAGAGTAGCTACCCTCCTCTCCAGGTGTCCGAGTTAGTTAGGAACTGGCAGTCGACCTGGTTCTACTGCCTGGACATAGCTTGTCCGAATGCTGCGACTGGGTTGTCACCCTTTAGCTTAGACCGTCCGGCTCCTCCCAGGCAACTTGCGCTCTCAAAGTTGGAAAAGATCCAGATCCAACCTCTGGTCGACGCGCTGATAGCTGTCGTCCGCAAGGGAGTCACCGGCACAGATTTTTTGGAGACTTTTCTGGGTCGGCGCATCCAGCCGCTGCAAGCCCGACACCACGCCATGTGGCACTATGTGGGGCCCGAGGATTCCACTCGGACTCATCCAGAGTGTGTGACCGGGGAGACCGTGACGTCGTGGGTCCGCGGAATTACACGCGCATGCGACAACCCCCAAGGAGCCCGGCGAGTGAGGCCCTTCCGTGCCGACAATCCTCCTCCGAATGAGGTGAGTGCATCTTGTCGAGTGCCTTCAATCTTCTTAGATCTATCGCTTTTATTGTATCACCGCCTGACGTTCGACGTTGCCGACTGTGTTTTGTGCAGGAGTGGACCAACTGGCATTCTCCCGTCTCGAACGGGAATCCCGCTGAGAAAGAGGAGGGCAACCATGAGGGCAGCATGGACAGCGCCGAGTACGTCTCCGATAGTGGGGAGACGGAGGAGGAGACTGAAGAGGAGGAGGAGGAAGTTGGGGAGCAGAGCTCGCCACCTCCACCATCAGAGCCTCGAACTAAGCGCCGTCACGAACCCGCGGCTTCGCCGGCTCCTCCAGCAGCTCCGAGTGCTCCGCCTGCTTCTCCCGTGGCTCCGAGTGCTCCGCCAGCTCCTCCCGTGGCTCCGAGTGCTCGGAGCGTGAAGAGGACCAGGGGCGCTGCTGCCGAGCCCACGGACCAACCGTCGAAGGTGGCCAAACCGAGTGGGTCCAAGCCTCGGAAAGCTTTGCCTCGGATGAGGATCGCTATTCCCGTTGCCTCAGCGTAAGTGTCTTGTTCTCCCATCTACTTTCAGTATTTGATTGAACTCATGCTTATCGGTCGAGTGGGTTTTACTCGACAGAGCTGCTACCTCCGCCACCTCTCTGCCACGCCAGGACGATGACCCCATGGATACGGATAACGCTGCCACATCCCAGCAAGGTACGTTGTGACGACTCCGAGAGTTTGCATTATTGTTTCGCGAGTGGTGCCTTTAATCTTGCCCTTTTTCTGTAACCTCATGTTGTTCAGTCGGGCTTCCTTCGGAGGTGATTCATCTGGAGGAGGACGACCAAAGGGGATCAGGGCCAACTTTGGCGCCTGTCCTTGAGGTTGTTCCATCTGCTGCTGCTCCCACCATGGACGCGCCGCCGACCGAGACGATGTCGTCGACTGAGGCGGTGCCCCTCGCGGCGGAACCGACTGGAGCGGGACTTGGGATGCCCAAGGAGTCTTCTGTCGTGCCAGGTCCGTCGACCGTCCAGTACGACGCCCGAAACCTCCCGAAAGACCAAGTGGGGGCCGCCAAGGAGGCCATGGTGCAGGTGGAGTTGATGGTGGGTGATGCCAAGGGAGCGTACGACTCCATCGCGTCTTTGTACAAGAGAAGCTTGGAGCTCCGAGACGATATCCGAGTAAGTGCGCTAGTAAGTGTTTACTTTCCTCTTGTAACCCACTGGGGGTTTAAGTGATATACTCGGATACAGTAGGATTATTTTGCAGTGGGTTCACTCCGAGTGAACCCAGTGGGTGTAGTCCCCGAGACTTCTGTCGAGTGCTTGCACCGGCAGTTGGCTTTATATGCATTTTCAGTTATCTGAGCAGATCAGAGCTGATCTGCCCGAATATTACGAGTGGGGGCACTCGGAGTGCATCCAGTGGATGTAGTCCCCGAGAGTAGTGTTACTCAGGTCGGGGAATAGCATTCTCGTAGATTTGTCTGTTTGTCATGGAGCTCAATAGGGCCGACCTGTTCGAGCTTCATGCCAGTGGGGTCACTCTTAGTGAACCCACTGGGTGTAGTCCCCGAGACCGCTGTCGAGTGCTTGCATCGGCACGGGTCTGAAGAACTTTGATTGTTTTGTTTGTTTTCCTTGTTGAATGTGTCTGATCCTCCCTTTGCGCTGATTTGGCAGAAGACTTGCAAAATGGGATCCGCGTACAATGCTGTGCAGGCTGAAAAGATTCAGCTTGCTGCGGAATTGGAGGCGGCTGTGAATGACTTGGCTGGTGTGAAGGGGGCTCTTGCTGACCGAGAGAAGTCTTTGGAGGAGTCCCGGGAGACCAACAAGTCATTGGTGGCCGAAATTGAGAAAATGGGCAAGCAAAGAACTGAACTGATGGGTCAGATGAAGGTGATGAACCGTCGATGCATTTCGCAGGAGAAGTACTTCAGCGACTGGGCAAGGAAGATGATTGCACTGCTCGGTGGTAAGCTTTTTGCCGAGTGCTTCTTGACTTTGTAGTTCATTCTGCGCGTACTTTGTGCTTGTCTTTTCTTGGCAGATTTTTGTCTGCACGCTGAGGCTGAAGTAGCCGACATTGAACGGTCGGTTGTTCCGAACGTTCCACTCGGCGACGAAGCCAATCGGGACATGCTCCGAGCACATATTCGCCTTTGCAGAGTGGGACCTTTCATCGGCCATCCGAGAGAAGTCATCGGCCGGATCGACAAGGAGCTGTGGCCCGAAGACGATTCCCGGCAGGAAATAGAAGGGTTGATGACTCGGCTGGAGGACGTCCCGAACAGAGTGCAGGCATGGAAGAAATCTGCCGCTCGTTGTGGTGCGGACATGGCGCTATCGCTGGTCCGAGTGCACTGCAAGGAAGCTCGCGAAGAAAAGCTGAAGGCGTTGCAGGTCGCCAACACCAAGAAGCTTCGATTTGAAGATTTCATGGAGACCTTCCTGGAGACAGCCACTCGTATCGCGGACGGGATCGACCTTGAGACCTTTGTGAAGCCTGCCAGTCCCGGTGCCAGTCCTGATGACGCTTGAAAAACTTTACCTCGGTATGCCGAGTGGTATCTGTATCAAACTTGGGCCACTGCTGTTGGCCGTTACATTCGTGGTTCGGTGTGGATAAGCTTTATCCACACCCAGCCGACTATCGTTGATCCAACTTTGAATTCGAATAGAATATTTTGCTCTTCTTTCGCCAAGTTTTTTCTGACACGATTTTGGCTCATGGTTTTTGTTTGGCATTTCTTGGTGAAGCCAATGGAAAACATGCGGAGCATGTAATTGTCAGTTGTCTTCACATCCACATGAGCCTCAATGAGGGTCCGCTAAGCCTCCGAGTGGATCTCGAGGATAGACTCGAAGGAAGCTTTTTACTTAGGCGATTCTGGATCGCAGCTAAGTCCCCGAGTACGGCATCTCGTGCGCACTCGGAGTGAGTTGATACTCATGTAGTTGTCAGTTGTCTTCACATCCACATGAGCCTCAATGAGGGTCTGCTAAGCCTCCGAGTGAATCTCAAGGATAAATTCGAAGGAAGCTTTTTTACTTAGGCGATTCTGGATCGCAGCTAAGTCCCCGAGTGCGGCATCTCGTGCGCACTCGGAGTGAGTTGATACTCATGTAGTTGTCAGTTGTCTTCACATCCACATGAGCCTCAATGAGGGTCTGCTAAGCCTCCGAGTGAATCTCAAGGATAAACTCGAAGGAAGCTTTTTTACTTAGGCGATTCTGGATCGCAGCTAATCCCCGAGTGCGGCTTTTAGTGCGCACTCGGAGCGAGTTTGAACTCATGTAGTTGTCAGTTGTCTTCACATCCACATGAGCCTCAATGAGGGTCTGCTAAGCCTCCGAGTGGATCTCGAGGATACACTCGAGGGAAGCTTTTTTACTTAGGCGATTCTAGATCGTAGCTAAGTCTCCGAGTGCGGCTTTTAGTGCGCACTCGGAGCGAGTTTTGTACTTTGGCGATTCTGAATCGCAGCTAAGTCCCCGAGTGCGGCTGTTAGTGCACACTCAGAGCGAGTTTGTACTTAGGCGATTCTGGATCGCAGCTAAGTCCCCAAGTGCGGCTTTCGGTGCGCACTCGGAGAGAGTTTTTTACTTAGGCGACTCTGGGTCGCAGCTAAGTCCCCGAGTGCGGCTTTTGGTGCGCACTCAGAGCGAGTTTGTACTTAGGCGATTCTAGGTCGTAGCTAAGTCCTCGAGTGCGCCTTTTAGTGCACACTCAGAGAGAGTTTGTACTTAGGCGATTCTGGGTCGCAGCTAAGTCCCCGAGTGCGACTTTTAGTGCACACTCGGAGCGAGTTTGTACATAGGCGATTCTGGATCCCAGTTAAGTTCCCGAGTGCGGCTTTTAGTGCGCACTCGGAGCGAGTTTGTACTTAGGCGATTCTGGGTCGTTGCTAAGCTTCCGAGTGCAACTTTTAGTGCACACTCGGAGAGAGTTTTTTAGTAAGGCGACTCTGGGTCACAGCTAAGTCCCCGAGTGCGGCTGTTAGCGCACACTCGGAGAGAGTTTTTTTACTTAGGCGACTCTGGGTCGCAGCTAAGTCCCCGAGTGTGGCTGTTAGCGCACACTCGGAGAGAGTTTTTTAGACCGGAGTCTGCAAACGCGGAAGAATTTTGGACCTGCAAAAAATCAGTCTGCTTTGTATTACTCCAATGATACTTGTTCTTGTTGGGGAACGTCGCATGGGAAACAAAAATTTTCCTACGCGCACGAAGACCTATCATGGTGATGTCCATCTACGAGAGGGGATGAGTGATCTACGTACCCTTGTAGATCGCACAGCAGAAGCGTTAGAGAACGCGGTTGATGTAGTGGAACGTCCTCACGTCCCTCGATCCGCCCCGCGAACAATCCCGCGATCAGTCCCACGATCTAGTACCGAACGGACGGCACCTCCGCGTTCAGCACACGTACAGCTCGACGATGATCTCGGCCTTCTTGATCCAGCAAGAGAGACGGAGAGGTAGAAGAGTTCTCCGGCAGCGTGACGGCGCTCCGGAGGTTGGTGATGATCTTGTCTCAGCAGGGCTCCGCCCGAGCTCCGCAGAAACACGATCTAGAGGAAAAACTATGGAGGTATGTGGTCGGGCAGCCGTGAGAAAGTCGTCTCAAATCTGCCCTAAAAGCCCCATATATATAGGAGGAGGGAGGGGGACCTTGCCTTGGGGTCCAAGGGATCCCCAAGGGGTCGGCCGAGCCAGGGGGGAGGACTCTCCCCCCCCCCAAACCGAGTCCTACTTGGTTTGGTGGGAGGGAGTCCTTCCCCCTTCCCACTTCTTCCTTTTTTTTTCTTTCCTTTGATTTTTTCTCTCTTGGCGCATAGGGGATTGGTGGGCTGTCCCACCAGCCCACTAAGGGCTGGTGTGACCCCCCCAAATGCCTATGGGCTTCCCCGGAGTGGGTTGCCCCCCTCCGGTGAACTCCCGGAACCCATTCGTCATTCCCGGAACATTCCCGGTAACTCCGAAAACCTTCCGGTAATCAAATGAGGTCATCCTATATATCAATCTTCGTTTCCGGACTATTCCGGAAACCCTCGTGACGTCCGTGATCTCATCCGGGACTCCGAACAACATTCGGTAACCAACCATATAACTCAAATACGCATAAAACAACGTCGAACCTTAAGTGTGCAGACCCTGCGGGTTCGAGAACTATGTAGACATGACCCGAGAGACTCCTCGGTCAATATCCAATAGCGGGACCTGGATGCCCATATTGGATCCTACATATTCTACGAAGATCTTATCGTTTGAACCTTAGTGCCAAGGATTCGTATAATCCCGTATGTCATTCCCTTTGTCCTTCGGTATGTTACTTGCCCGAGATTCGATCGTCAGTATCCGTATACCTATTTCAACCTCGTTTACCGGCAAGTCTCTTTACTCGTTCCGTAATACAAGATCCCGCAACTTACACTAAGTTACATTGCTTGCAAGGCTTGTGTGTGATGTTGTATTACCGTGTGGGCCCCGAGATACCTCTCCGTCACACAGAGTGACAAATCCCAGTCTCGATCCATACTAACTCAACTAACACCTTCGGAGATACCTGTAGAGCATCTTTATAGTCACCCAGTTACGTTGCGACGTTTGATACACACAAAGCATTCCTCCGGTGTCAGTGAGTTATATGATCTCATGGTCATAGGAATAAATACTTGACACGCAGAAAACAGTAGCAACAAAATGACACGATCAACATGCTACGTCTATTAGTTTGGGTCTAGTCCATCACGTGATTCTCCCAATGACGTGATCCAGTTATCAAGCAACAACACCTTGTTCATAATCAGAAGACACTGACTATCATCGATCAACTGGCTAGCCAACTAGAGGCATGCTAGGGACGGTGTTTTGTCTATGTATCCACACATGTAAATGAGTCTTCATTCAATACAATTATAGCATGGATAATAAACTATTATCTTGATACAGGAATTATAATAATAACTATACATTTATTATTGCCTCTAGGGCATAATTCCAACTGTCTCCCACTTGCACTAGAGTCAATAATCTAGCCCTCACATCACCATGTGAATTACATTGTAATAAATCTAACACCCATACAGTTCTGGTGTCGATCATGTTTTGGCCGTGGAAGAGGCTTAGTCAGCGGGTCTGCTACATTCAGATCCGTGTGCACTTTGCATATATTTACGTCCTCCTCCTCGACGTAGTCGCGGATGAGGTTGAAGCGTCGTTTGATGTGTCTGGTCTTCTTGTGAAACCTTGGTTCCTTTGCTAAGGCAATGGCACCAGTGTTGTCACAGAACAAGGTTATTGGATCCAGTGCACTTGGCACCACTCCAAGATCCGTCATGAACTGCTTCATCCAGACACCCTCCTTAGCCGCCTCCGAGGCAGCCATGTACTCCGCTTCACATGTAGAATCTGCTACGACGCTTTGCTTGGAACTGCACCAGCTTACTGCACCCCCATTAAGAATAAATACGTATCCGGTTTGCGACTTAGAGTCGTCCGGATCTGTGTCAAAGCTTGCATCGACGTAACCTTTTACGGCGAGCTCTTCGTCACCTCCATACACGAGAAACATCTCCTTAGTCCTTTTCAGGTACTTCAGGATATTCTTGACCGCCGTCCAGTGATCCACTCCTGGATTACTCTGGAACCTACCTGCCATACTTATGGCCAGGCTAACATCCGGTCTAGTGCACAGCATTGCATACATGATAGAGCCTATGGCTGAAGCATAGGGGACGGAGCGCATATGCTCTCTATCTTCATCAGTTGCTGGGCACTGAGTCTTACTCAATCTCGTACCTTGTAACACTGGCAAGAACCCTTTCTTGGACTGTTCCATTTTGAACCTCTTCAAAACTTTATCAAGGTATGTGCTTTGTGAAAGTCCTATCAGGCGTTTTGATCTATCCCTATAGATCTTAATGCCTAGAATGTAAGCAGCTTCTCCTAGGTCCTTCATAGAGAAACTTTTATTCAAGTAACCTTTTATGCTCTCCAAAAGCTCTACGTTGTTTCCAATCAGTAATATGTCATCCACATATAATATTAGAAACGCCACAGAGCTCCCACTCACTTTCTTGTAAATACAAGATTCTCCAACCACTTGTATAAACCCAAATGCTTTGATCACCTCATCAAAGCGTTTGTTCCAACTCCGAGATGCTTGCACCAGTCCATAAATGGATCGCTGGAGCTTGCATACCTTGTCAGCATTTTTAGGATCGACAAAACCTTCGGGTTGCATCATATACAACTCTTCCTTAAGGAAACCGTTAAGGAACGCCGTTTTGACATCCATCTACCAGATTTCATAATCGAAAAATGCAGCTATTGCTAACATGATTCTGACGGACTTAAGCATCGCTACGGGAGAGAAAGTCTCATCGTAGTCAATTCCTGGAACTTGTGAAAAACCCTTTGCCACAAGTCGAGCTTTATAAACGGTCACATTACCGTCAGCGTCCGTCTTCTTCTTAAAAATCCATTTGTTCTGAATAGCCTTGCGGCCCTCAGGCAGCATCTCCAAAGTCCACACTTTGTTCTCATACATGGATCCTATCTCGGATTTCATGGCTTCTAGCCATTTGTTGGAATCTGGGCCCACCATTGCTTCTTCATAATTTGCAGGTTCATTGTTGTCTAACAACATGATTGATAAGACGGGATTACCGTACCACTCTGGAGCAGCGCGTGATCTCGTCGACCTGCGTGGTTCAACAGAAACTTGAACTGGAGTTTCATGATCATCATCATTAACTTCCTCCTCAACTGGCGTCGCAATGACAGAGGTTTCCCCTTGCCCTGCGCCACCATCCAGAGGGATGAGAGGTTCGACAACCTCGTCAAGTTCTATCTTCCTCCCACTCAATTCTCTCGAGAGAAACTCCTTCTCGAGAAAAGTTCCGTTCTTAGCAACAAACACTTTGCCCTCGGATTTGAGATAGAAGGTGTACCCAACTGTCTCTTTTGGGTAACCTATGAAGACGCACTTTTCCGCTTTGGGTTCCAGCTTTTCAGGCTGAAGATTTTTGACATAAGCATCACATCCCCAAACTTTAAGAAACGACAACTTTGGCCTTTTGCCATACCACAGTTCGTATGGTGTCGTCTCAACGGATTTCAATGGTGCCCTATTTAAAGTGAATGCAGCTGTTTCTAATGCATAACCCCAAAATGATAACGGCAAATCAGTAAGAGACATCATAGATCGCACCATTTCTAATAAAGTACGATTACGACGTTCGGACACACCATTACGCTGTGGTGTTCCAGGCGGTGTTAACTGCAAAACAATTCCACATTGTCTTAAGTGAGTACCAAACTCGAAACTCAGATATTCACTCCCACGATCAGACCGTAGGAACTTGATCTTCTTGTTACGATGATTTTCCACTTCACTCTGAAATTGCTTGAACTTTTCAAATGTTTCAGACTTGTGCTTCATCAAGTAGACATAACCATATCTACTTAGATCGTCAGTGAAGGTGAGAAAATAACGATATCGGCCGCGTGCCTCCACGCTCATTGGACCACACACATCGGTATGTATGATTTCCAACAAGTCACTTGCACGCTCCATTGTTCCGGAGAACGGAGTCTTAGTCATCTTGCCCATGAGGCATGGTTCGCACGTGTCAAGTGAATCAAAGTCAAGTGACTCCAAAAGTCCATCAGCATGGAGTTTCTTCATGCGCTTTACACCAATATGACCCAAGCGGCAGTGCCACAAAAATATGGCGCTATCATTGTTTTACTCTAACTCTTTTGGTCTCAATGTTATGTATATGCATATCTCTATCAAGATTCAATATGAACAATCCTCTCACATTCGGTGCATGACCATAAAAGATGTTACTCATAGAAATAGAACAACCATTATTCTCAGACTTAAAAGAGTAACCGTCTCGCAATAAACAAGATCCAGATATAATGTTCATGCTCAACGCAGGCACTAAATAACAATGATTTAAGTTCATCACTAATCCCGATGGTAGTTGAAGTGACACTGTGCCGACGGCGATTGCATCAACCTTGGAACCGTTTCCTACGCGCATCGTCACTTCGTCTTTCGCCAGCCTTCGTCTATTCCGCAGTTCCTGCTTCGAGTTGCAAATGTGAGCAACAGAACCGGTATCGAATACCCAGGCACTACTACGAGAGCCGGTTAAGTACACATCAATAACATGTATATCAAATATACCTGATTTTTCTTTGCCCGCCTTCTTATCTGCCAGATACTTGGGGCAATTGCGTTTCCAGTGACCCATACCCTTGCAATAGAAGCACTCTGTTTCAGGCTTAGGTCCAGCCTTGGGTTTCTTCGGCGGATTGGCAACAGGCTTGCCACTCTTCTTCGAATTGCCCTTCTTGCCTTTGCCGTTTCTCTTGAAACTAGTGGTCTTGCTCACCATCAACACTTGATGCTCTTTACGGAGTTCAGACTCTGCGACTTTCAGCATCGCAAACAACTCGCCGGGAGACTTGTTCATCCCTTGCATGTTGTAGTTCAACACAAAGCCTTTATAGCTTGGCGGCAGTGATTGAAGGATTCTGTCAGTGATAGCTTCTTGCGGGAGTTCAATCCCCAGTTCAGCTAGACGGTTTGAGTACCCAGACATTTTGAGCACATGTTCACTGACAGACGAGTTTTCCTCCATCTTGCAAGCATAGAATTTATCGGAGGTCTCATACCTCTCGATCCGGGCGTTCTTCTGAAAGATAAACTTCAACTCCTGGAACATCTCAAATGCTCCATGACGCTCAAAGCGACGTTGAAGTCCCGGTTCTAGGCCATACAAGACTGCACATTGAACTATTGAGTAGTCCTCCTTACGTGCTAACCAAGCGTTCTTAACATCCTGATCAGCCGTAGCGGGTGGTTCATCTCCTAGCGCAGCATTAAGGACATAATCCTTCTTTCCAGCTTGTAATATTAGCTTGAGATTACGAGCCCAGTCTACAAAGTTGCTTCCATCATCTTTCAACTTAGCTTTCTCTAGGAACGTATTAAAATTCAGGATGACACTTGCGTGAGCCATGATCTACAACACAAATACATTCAAAGTGGACTTAGACTATGTTCAAGATAATTAGAGTTCAACTTAATCAAATTATATGCTAAACTCCCACTCAAAAAGTACATCTCTCTAGTCATTTGAGTGGTTCATGATCCACTTACACTATCCCAAGTCCGATCATCACGTGAGTCGAGAGTAGTTTCAGTGGTAAGCATCCCTATGCTAATCATATCAGCTATATGATTCATGATCGACCTTTCGGTCTCATGTGTTCCGAGGCCATGTCTGCACATGCTAGGCTCGTCAAGCTTAACCCGAGTGTTCCGCGTGCGCAACTGTTTTGCACCCGTTGTATGTGAACGTTGAGTCTATCACACCCGATCATCACGTGGTGTCTCGAAACGACGAACTGTAGCAACGGTGCACAGTCGGGGAGAACACAATTTTGTCTTGAAATTTTAGTGAGAGATCACCTTATAATGCTACCGTCGTTCTAAGCAAAATAAGGTGCATAAAAGGATTAACATCACATGCAATTCATAAGTGACATGATATGGCCATCATCACGTGCTTCTTGATCTCCATCACCAAAGCATCGGCACGATCTTCTTGTCACCGGCGCCCCACCATGATCATCCATCAACGTGTTGCCATCGGGGTTGTCGTGCTACTTATGCTATTACTACTAAAGCTACATCCTAGCAAAATAGTAAACGCATCTGCAAGCACATATGTTAGTATAAAGACAACCCTATGGCTCCTGCCGGTTGCCGTACCATCGACGTGCAAGTCGATATTTCTATTACAACATGATCATCTCATACATCCAATATATCACATCACATCATTGGCCATATCACATCACAATCATACCCTGCAAAAACAAGTTAGACGTCCTCTAATTTTGTTGTTGCATGTTTTACGTGGTGACCAAGGGTATCTAGTAGGATCGCATCTTACTTTCGCAAACACCACAACGGAGATATATGAGTTGCTATTTAACCTCATCCAAGGACCTCCTCGGTCAAATCCGATTCAACTAAAGTTGGAGAAACCGTCACTTGCCAGTCATCTTTGAGCAAAGGGGGTTACTCGTAACGATGAAACCAGTCTCTCGTAAGCGTACGAGTAATGTCGGTCCAAGCCGCTTCGATCCAACAATACCGCGGAATCAAGAAAAGACTAAGGAGGGCAGAAAAACGCATATCACCGCCCACAAAACCTTTTGTGTTCTACTCGAGAAGACATCTACGCATGAACCTAGCTCATGATGCCACTGTTGGGGAACGTCGCATGGGAAACAAAAAATTTCCTACGCGCACGAAGACCTATCATGGTGATGTCCATCTACGAGAGGGGATGAGTGATCTACGTACCCTTGTAGATCGCACAGCAGAAGCGTTAGAGAACGCGGTTGATGTAGTGGAACGTCCTCACGCCCCTCGATCCGCCCCGCGAACAATCCCGCGATCAGTCCCACGATCTAGTACCGAACGGACGGCACCTCCGCGTTCAGCACACGTACAGCTCGACGATGATCTCGGCCTTCTTGATCCAACAAGAGAGACGGAGAGGTAGAAGAGTTCTCCGGCAGCGTGACGGCGCTCCGGAGGTTGGTGATGATCTTGTCTCAGCAGGGCTCCGCCCGAGCTCCGCAGAAACACGATCTAGAGGAAAAACTATGGAGGTATGTGGTCGGGCAGCCGTGAGAAAGTCGTCTCAAATCTGCCCTAAAAGCCCCATATATATAGGAGGAGGGAGGGGGACCTTGCCTTGGGGTCCAAGGGATCCCCAAGGGGTCGGCCGAGCCAGGGGGGAGGACTCTCCCCCCCCCAAACCGAGTCCTACTTGGTTTGGTGGGAGGGAGTCCTTCCCCCTTCCCACTTCTTCCTTTTTTTTTCTTTCCTTTGATTTTTTCTCTCTTGGCGCATAGGGGATTGGTGGGCTGTCCCACCAGCCCACTAAGGACTGGTGTGACCCCCCCAAATGCCTATGGGCTTCCCCGGAGTGGGTTGCCCCCCTCCGGTGAACTCCCGGAACCCATTCGTCATTCCCGGTACATTCCCGGTAACTCCGAAAACCTTCCGGTAATCAAATGAGGTCATCCTATATATCAATCTTCGTTTCCGGACTATTCCGGAAACCCTCGTGACGTCCGTGATCTCATCCGGGACTCCGAACAACATTCGGTAACCAACCATATAACTCAAATACGCATAAAACAACGTCGAACCTTAAGTGTGCAGACCCTGCGGGTTCGAGAACTATGTAGACATGACCCGAGAGACTCCTCGGTCAATATCCAATAGCGGGACCTGGATGCCCATATTGGCTCCTACATATTCTACGAAGATCTTATCGTTTGAACCTTAGTGCCAAGGATTCGTATAATCCCGTATGTCATTCCCTTTGTCCTTCGGTATGTTACTTGCCCGAGATTCGATCGTCAGTATCCGTATACCTATTTCAACCTCGTTTACCGGCAAGTCTCTTTACTCGTTCCGTAATACAAGATCCCGCAACTTACACTAAGTTACATTTCTTGCAAGGCTTGTGTGTGATGTTGTATTACCGAGTGGGCCCCGAGATACCTCTCCGTCACACGGAGTGACAAATCCCAGTCTCGATCCATACTAACTCAACTAACACCTTCGGAGATACCTGTAGAGCATCTTTATAGTCACCCAGTTACGTTGCGACGTTTGATACACACAAAGCATTCCTCCGGTGTCAGTGAGTTATATGATCTCATGGTCATAGGAATAAATACTTGACACGCAGAAAACAGTAGCAACAAAATGACACGATCAACATGCTACGTCTATTAGTTTGGGTCTAGTCCATCACGTGATTCTCCCAATGACGTGATCCAGTTATCAAGCAACAACACCTTGTTCATAATCAGAAGACACTGACTATCATCGATCAACTGGCTAGCCAACTAGAGGCATGCTAGGGACGGTGTTTTGTCTATGTATCCACACATGTAAATGAGTCTTCATTCAATACAATTATAGCATGGATAATAAACTATTATCTTGATACAGGAATTATAATAATAACTATACATTTATTATTGCCTCTAGGGCATAATTCCAACAGTTCTTTACATTGCCTCCATCGGCGGCACGTGTAGAAGCGCTTCAGGAGATCTCCGTTCCATGCTCGCGGCTCGTCCGTTTCCCTGTCGAGGTTGTAGAGTCGATATGCTCCGTTGTTCAACACCTTAGAGATGATGAAGGGTCCTTCCCAGGCGGGAGCCAACTTGTGAGGCCTCTGCTGGTTCACTCAGAGCACCAGGTCGCCTGCTTGGAATGTGCGACTCCTGACGTGCCGCGCGTGAAATCGCCGCAGATCTTGTTGATAAATTGTTGAGCGAGTCAGTGCCATCTCGCGCTCTTCTTCTAGTAGATCCACTCCGTCTTGCCTGGCTTGCTCTGCTTCGACTTCGGAGAAGAGTTCGACTCGTGGAGAGTTGTGAAGCAAGTCACTCAGAAGGACTGCCTCTGCTCCATAAACGAGGAAGAACGGGGATCGCCCTGTAGATCTATTCGGAGTTGTGCGGAGGCCCCACAACACCGAAGGCAGCTCGGTGACCCATGCGCCGGCGGCATGTCCAACTTCTCGCAGGAGTCGAGGCTTCAATCCTTGAAGAATAAGTCCATTCGCTCGCTTTGCTTGCCCATTTGTTTGGGGATGCGCCATAGATGCAAAATCCACTCGGATACCTTGGCCTGTGCAAAAACCCTTGAATCTGTCCGAGTCAAAGTTTGTGCCATTGTTAGTGATTATGCTGTGCGGGACTCCGAATCTAGAGATGATGTCTCTGACAAATTTGATGGCCGTAAGGGCGTCGAGCTTCTTGATGGGCTTGGCTTCAATCCACTTGGTGAACTTGTCGACTGCTACCAACAGATGAGTGAATCCCCCTTGTCCTGTTCTGAATGGACCGACGGTATCTAATCCCCACACTGCGAACGACCAAACAAGAGGGATTGTCATCAGCACAGACGTTGGCTTGTGGGATTTGTTCAAATAGAACTGACAGCCTTTGCATCGGTCGACCATATCCTTTGCCACTTCATTCGCCTGCAACCAGAAGGAGCCAGCTCTGAATGCTTTGGCGACGATTGCTCTTGAGGAGGCATGATGGCCGCAGGTTCCCGAGTGAATTTCTTCCAGGATTAACTGTTCCTCCTCAGGGGAGATGCATCGCAGAAGAACTCCTGAAACACTTTCCTTGTACAACTGGCCATCAACGACGGTGAAGGACTTCGACCTGCGGACGATCTGCCTCGCTTGGACTTCGTCCTCTGGTAATTCTTGCCTCAGGATGTACGCAATGAACGACACCGTCAATTCGGGGATGAGAGCAAGAATCTCCATAATCTAATCAACCACGGCGGGGACCTCGACTTTAGTCGGATCCGTTGAGCTCTACGGTTGTACCGGTTCGTCTGTAAAAGGATCTTCTTTCACCGAAGGGAGATGTAGGTGCTCGAGGCAGACATCACTCGGGACTGGTCTCCGAGTGGATCCGAGTTTTGCCAACTCATCAGCTGCTTGGTTTTTCAGTCGCGGAACATGGTGAAGTTCCAGACCTTCAAACTTCTTCTCGAGCTTCCTTACTGCGTTGCAGTATGCAGTCATGGTGGGGTTCCTGACATCCCACTCCTTCATCACTTGATTAACCACCAAATCTGAATCGCCATAGACCATCACGCGACGAACGCCGAGTGAGATGGCCATGCGCAATCCATAAAGGAGAGCTTCATACTCTGCCTCATTGTTGGAGGAATCTAAATGTATCTGCAACACATACTTAAGTTTATCACCTTTTGGCGATATGATCACTACGCCAGCGCCGGAGCCATTCAACATCTTGGACCCATCGAAGAACATAGTCCAATGAGCCGAGTAGATGTGAGTCGGTTGCTGCTGTTCTACCCATTCTGCTATGAAGTCAGCTAGAGCTTGAGACTTTATAGCCTTCTTGGCTTCGAACTTGATGTCGCAGTATAACATCTCCATAGCCCACTTCGCCACTCGGCCTGATGCGTCTCGATTGTGGAGGATTTCCGACAACGGAGCATCAGAAACGACAGACACCGAGTGGTCTTGGAAATAATGAGTCACCTTCTTTGCACTCATGTAGATCCCATAAATAAGCTTTTGATAATGGGGATACCTCTACTTGGAAGGAGTCAGTACTTCGGAGATGTAATATACTAGCCGCTGAACCTTGTACGCTTTGCCTTGTTCTTCACGTTCGACTGTGAGAACAGTGCTGACTACTTGATTTGTAGCCGCGATGTACAGAAGAAGGGGTTCTTTACTGAGCGGGGCAGTAAGAACCGGCTGGGTGGAAAGCAGGGCTTTGAGGTCGTCGAATGCAATCTGGGCTTCGTCTGTCCACTCGAAAGTATCTGATTTCTTCATGAGTCAGTACAGAGGTAACGCCTTCTCGCCGAGTCGAGCGATAAACCTGCTCAAAGCCGCTAGGCAACCTGTGAGCCTTTGAACATCATGTATTCTGACTGGCCGCTCCATTCGGACGATGGTCCCCATCTTTTCGGGGTTGACATCGATTCCTCGTTCGGAAACGAAGAAACCGAGTAACTTTCCGCTGGGAACACCGAATGAACACTTGGCAGGGTTGAGCTTGATATCGTACCTACGAAGGTTGGCGAATGTTTCTGCCAAGTCGGTCAGCAGGTTGGAACCTTTGCGTGACTTGACTACGATATCATCCATATATGCCTCCACATTTCGACCGATCTGGTCAAGGAGGCATTTTTGGATCATGCGCATGAAAGTTCCTCATGCATTCTTCAAACCAAATGGCATAGTGATGTAGCAGAAACACCCGAATGGGGTGATGAAGGCTGTTTTTAATTCATCCGGACCATACAGATGGATCTGATGATAGCCCGAATAGGCATCAAGGAATGATAAATGCTCGCAGCCCGCAGTCGAATCAACAATTTGATCAATGCGGGGGAGCGGGAAATGATCTTTCGGGCAAACCTTATTGAGATGCTTGAAGTCGATGCACATACGGAGAGACTTGTCCTTCTTGGGCACCATGACAACATTGGCGAGCCATTCGGAGTGGTGTACCTCGCGAATGAAGTTGGCTGCGAAAAGTTTAGCCACCTCCTCTCCGATTGTCTTACTTTTGTGCGCGGCGGACCGACGCAGGCATTCTCGGACGGGCCGAGCGGTAGGATCCACATGCAGTCGGTGCTCACCCAACTCCCGGAGTACACCTGGCATGTCAGCGGGCTTCCATGCGAAAATTGTTGGAAATATGCCCTAGAGGCAATAATAAATTAGCTATTATTATATTTCTTAGTTCATGATAATCGTTTATTATCCATGCTATAATTGTATTGATTGGAAACACAATACTTGTGTGGATACATAGACAAAACACTGTCCCTAGTAAGCCTCTAGTTGACTAGCTCGTTGATCAAAGATGGTCAAGGTTTCCTGGCCATAGGCAAGTGTTGTCACTTGATAACGGGATCACATCATTAGGAGAATCATGTGATGGACTAGACCCAAACTAATAGACGTAGCATGTTGATCATGTCATTTTGTTGCTACTGTTTTCTGCGTGTCAAGTATTTATTCCTATGACCATGAGATCATATAACTCACTGACACCGGAGGAATGCTTTGTGTGTATCAAACGTCGCAACATAACTGGGTGACTATAAAGATGCTCTACAGGTATCTCCGAAGGTGTTAGTTGAGTTAGTATGGATCGAGACTGGGATTTGTCACTCCATGTGACGGAGAGGTATCTCGGGGCCCACTCGGTAATACAACATCACACACAAGCCTTGCAAGCAATGTAACTTAGTGTAAGTTGCGGGATCTTGTATTACGGAATGAGTAAAGAGACTTGCCGGTAAACGAGATTGAAATAGGTATGCAGATACTGACGATCGAATCTCGGGCAAGTAACATACCGAAGGACAAAGGGAATGACGTACGGGATTATACGAATCCTTGGCACTGAGGTTCAAACGATAAGATCTTCGTAGAATATGTAGGATCCAATATGGGCATCCAGGTCCCGCTATTGGATATTGACCGAGGAGTCTCTCGGGTCATGTCTACATAGTTCTCGAACCCGCAGGGTCTGCACACTTAAGGTTCGACGTTGTTTTATGCGTATTTGAGTTATATGGTTGGTTACCGAATGTTGTTCGGAGTCCCGGATGAGATCACGGACGTCACGAGGGTTTTCGGAATGGTCCGGAAACGAAGATTGATATATAGGATGACCTCATTTGATTACCGGAAGGTTTTCGGAGTTACCGGGAATGTACCGGGAATGACGAATGGGTTCCGGGAGTTCACCGGAGGGGGCAACCCACCCCGGGGAAGCCCATAGGCATTGGGGGAGCCACAACAGCCCTTAGTGGGCTGGTGGGACAGCCCACAAGTGCCCTATGCGCCAAGGAGAAGAAAATCAAGAGACAAAGAAAAAAAAGGAGGAGGTGGGAAGGAAGGGGGACTCCCTCCCACCAAACCTAGTCCAACTCGGTTTGGGGGGGGGGAGAGTCCTCCCCCTTGGCTCGGCCGACCCCCTTGAGGGTCCTTGGACCCCAAGGCAAGGCCCCCTCCCTCCCACCTATATATACGGAGGTTTTAGGGCTGATTTGAGACGACTTTTCCACGGCAGCCCGACCACATACCTCCACGGTTTTTCCTCTAGATTGCGTTTCTGCGGAGCTCGGGCGGAGCCCGAGCTGAGACAAGGTCATCACCAACCTCCGGAGCGCCGTCACGCTGCCGGAGAATTCTTCTACCTCTCCATCTCTCTTGCTGGATCAAGAAGGCCGAGATCATCGTCGAGCTGTACGTGTGCTGAACGCGGAGGTGCCGTCCGTTCGGTACTAGATCGTGTGACTGATCGCGGGATTGTTCGCGGGGCAGATCGAGGGACGTGAGGACGTTCCACTACATCAACCGCGTTCTCTAACGCTTCTGCTGTACGGTCTACAAGGGTACATAGATCACTCATCCCCTCTCGTAGATGGACATCACCATGATAGGTCTTCGTGCGCGTAGGAAAATTTTTGTTTCCCATGCGACGTTCCCCAACAGTGGCATCATGAGCTAGGTTCATGCGTAGATGTCTTCTCGAGTAGAACACAAAAGTTTTTGTGGGCGGTGATGTGCGTTTTTCTGCCCTCCTTAGTCTTTTCTTGATTCCGCGGTATTGTTGGATTGAAGCGGCTTGGACCGACATTACTCGTACGCTTACGAGAGACTGGTTTCATCGTTACGTGTAACCCCCTTTGCTCAAAATGACTGGCAAGTGTCGGTTTCTCCAACTTTAGTTGAATCGGATTTGACCGAGGAGGTCCTTGGATGAGGTTAAATAGCAACTCATATATCTCCGTTGTGGTGTTTGCGTAAGTAAGATGCGATCCTACTAGATACCCATGGTCACCACGTAAAACATGCAACAACAAAATTAGAGGACGTCTAACTTGTTTTTGCAGGGTATGATTGTGATGTGATATGGCCAACGATGTCATGTGATATATTGGATGTATGAAATGATCATGTTGTAATAGAAATATCGACTTGCACGTCGATGGTACGGCAACCGGCAGGAGCCATAGGGTTGTCTTTATACTAACGTTTGTGCTTGCAGATGCGTTTACTATTTTGCTAGGATGTAGCTTTAGTAGTAATAGCATGAGTAGCACGACAACCCCGATGGCAACACGTTGATGGATGATCATGGTGTGGCGCCGGTGACAAGAAGATCGTGCCGGTGCTTTGGTGATGGAGATCAAGAAGCACGTGATGATGGCCATATCATGTCACTTATGAATTGCATGTGATGTTAATCCTTTTATGCACCTTATTTTGCTTAGAACGACGGTAACATTATGAGGTGATCTCTCACTAAAATTTCAAGACGAAATTGTGTTCTCCCCGACTGTGCACCGTTGCTACAGTTCGTCATTTCGAGACACCACGTGATGATCGGGTGTGATAGACTCAACGTTCACATACAACGGGTGCAAAACAGTTGCGCACGCAGAACACTCGGGTTAAGCTTGACGAGCCTAGCATGTGCAGACATGGCCTCGGTGTTGGAATTATGCCCTAGAGGCAATAATAAATGTATAGTTATTATTATAATTCCTGTATCAAGATAATAGTTTATTATCCATGCTATAATTGTATTGAATGAAGACTCATTTACATGTGTGGATACATAGACAAAACACCGTCCCTAGCATGCCTCTAGTTGGCTAGCCAGTTGATCGATGATAGTCAGTGTCTTCTGATTATGAACAAGGTGTTGTTGCTTGATAACTGGATCACGTCATTGGGAGAATCACGTGATGGACTAGACCCAAACTAATAGACGTAGCATGTTGATCGTGTCATTTTGTTGCTACTGTTTTCTGCGTGTCAAGTATTTATTCCTATGACCATGAGATCATATAACTCACTGACACCGGAGGAATGCTTTGTGTGTATCAAACGTCGCAACGTAACTGGGTGACTATAAAGATGCTCTACAGGTATCTCCGAAGGTGTTAGTTGAGTTAGTATGGATCGAGACTGGGATTTGTCACTCCATGTGACGGAGAGGTATCTCGGGGCCCACTCGGTAATACAACATCACACACAAGCCTTGCAAGCAATGTAACTTAGTGTAAGTTGCGGGATCTTGTATTACGGAACGAGTAAAGAGACTTGCCGGTAAACGAGGTTGAAATAGGTATACGGATACTGACGATCGAATCTCGGGCAAGTAACATACCGAAGGACAAAGGGAATGACATACGGGATTATACGAATCCTTAGCACTAAGGTTCAAACGATAAGATCTTCGTAGAATGTGTAGGATCCAATATGGGCATCCAGGTCCCGCTATTGGATATTGACCGAGGAGTCTCTCGGGTCATGTCTACATAGTTCTCGAACCCGCAGGGTCTGCACACTTAAGGTTCGACGTTGTTTTATGCGTATTTGAGTTATATGGTTGGTTACCGAATGTTGTTCGGAGTCCCGGATGAAATCACGGACGTCACGAGGGTTTCCGGAATAGTCCGGAAACGAAGATTGATATATAGGATGACCTCATTTGATTACCGGAAGGTTTTCGGAGTTACCGGGAATGTACCGGGAATGACGAATGGGTTCCGGGAGTTCACCGGAGGGGGGCAACCCACTCCGGGGAAGCCCATAGGCATTTGGGGGGGGGGTCACACCAGCCCTTAGTGGGCTGGTGGGACAGCCCACCAATCCCCTATGCGCCAAGAGAGAAAAAATCAAAGGAAAGAAAAAAAAAGGAAGAAGTGGGAAGGGGGAAGGACTCCCTCCCACCAAACCAAGTAGGACTCGGTTTGGGGGGGGGAGAGTCCTCCCCCCTGGCTCGGCCGACCCCTCGGGGATCCCTTGGACCCCAAGGCAAGGTCCCCCTCCCTCCTCCTATATATATGGGGCTTTTAGGGCAGATTTGAGACGACTTTCTCACGGCTGCCCGACCACATACCTCCATAGTTTTTCCTCTAGATCGTGTTTCTGCGGAGCTCGGGCGGAGCCCTGCTGAGACAAGATCATCACCAACCTCCGGAGAGCCGTCATGCTGCCGGAGAACTCTTCTACCTCTCCGTCTCTCTTGCTGGATCAAGAAGGCCGAGATCATCGTCGAGCTGTACGTGTGCTGAACGCGGAGGTGCCGTCCGTTCGGTACTAGATCGTGGGACTGATCGCGGGATTGTTCGCGGGGCGGATCGAGGGACGTGAGGACGTTCCACTACATCAACCGCGTTCTCTAACGCTTCTGCTGTACGATCTACAAGGGTACGTAGATCACTCATCCCCTCTCGTAGATGGACATCACCATGATAGGTCTTCGTGCGCGTAGGAAAATTTTTGTTTCCCATGCGACGTTCCCCAACAGTGGCATCATGAGCTAGGTTCATGCGTAGATGTCTTCTCGAGTAGAACACAAAAGGTTTTGTGGGCGGTGATGTGCGTTTTGCTGCCCTCCTTAGTCTTTTCTTGATTCCGCGGTATTGTTGGATTGAAGCGGCTTGGACCGACATTACTCGTACGCTTACGAGAGACTGGTTTCATCGTTACGAGTAACCCCCTTTGCTCAAAGATGACTGGCAAGTGACGGTTTCTCCAACTTTAGTTGAATCGGATTTGACCGAGGAGGTCCTTGGATGAGGTTAAATAGCAACTCATATATCTCCGTTGTGGTGTTTGCGTAAGTAAGATGCGATCCTACTAGATACCCTTGGTCACCACGTAAAACATGCAACAACAAAATTAGAGGACGTCTAACTTGTTTTTGCAGGGTATTATTGTGATGTGATATGGCCAATGATGTGATGTGATATATTGGATGTATGAGATGATCATGTTGTAATAGAAATATCGACTTGCACGTCGATGGTACGGCAACCGGCAGGAGCCATAGGGTTGTCTTTATACTAACATATGTGCTTGCAGATGCGTTTACTATTTTGCTAGGATGTAGCTTTAGTAGTAATAGCATAAGTAGCACGACAACCCCGATGGCAACACGTTGATGGATGATCATGATGTGGCGCCGGTGACAAGAAGATCGTGCCGGTGCTTTGGTGATGGAGATCAAGAAGCACGTGATGATGGCCATATCATGTCACTTATGAATTGCATGTGATGTTAATCCTTTTATGCACATTATTTTTCTTAGAACGACGGTAGCATTATAAGGTGATCTCTCACTAAAATTTCAAGACGAAATTGTGTTCTCCCCGACTGTGCACCGTTGCTACAGTTCGTCGTTTCGAGACACCACGTGATGATCGGGTGTGATAGACTCAACGTTCACATACAACGGGTGCAAAACAGTTGCGCACGCGGAACACTCGGGTTAAGCTTGACAAGCCTAGCATGTGCAGACATGGCCTCGGAACACATGAGACCGAAAGGTCGATCATGAATCATATAGCTGATATGATTAGCATAGGGATGCTTACCACTGAAACTACTCTCGACTCACGTGATGATCGGACTTGGGATAGTGTAAGTGGATCATGAACCACTCAAATGACTAGAGAGGTGTACTTTTTGAGTGGGAGGTTAGCACATAATTTGATTAAGTTGAACTCTAATTATCTTGAACATAGTCTAAGTCCATTTTGAATGTATTTGTGTTGTAGATCATGGCTCACGCAAGTGTCATCCTGAATTTTAATACGTTCCTAGAGAAAGCTAAGTTGAAAGATGATGGAAGCAACTTTGTAGACTGGGCTCGTAATCTTAAGCTAATCTTACAAGCTGGAAAGAAGGATTATGTCCTTAATGCTGCGCTAGGAGATGAACCACCCGCTACGGCTGATCAGGATGTTAAGAACGCTTGGTTAGCACGTAAGGAGGACTACTCAATAGTTCAATGTGCAGTCTTGTATGGCTTAGAACCGGGACTTCAACGTCGCTTTGAGCGTCATGGAGCATTTGAGATGTTCCAGGAGTTGAAGTTTATCTTTCAGAAGAACGCCCGGATCGAGAGGTATGAGACCTCCGATAAATTCTATGCTTGCAAGATGGAGGAAAACTCGTCTATCAGTGAACATGTGCTCAAAATGTCTGGGTACTCAAACCGTCTAGCTGAACTGGGGATTGAACTCCCGCAAGAAGCTATCACTGACAGAATCCTTCAATCACTGCCGCCAAGCTATAAAGGCTTTGTGTTGAACTACAACATGCAAGGGATGAACAAGTCTCCCGGCGAGTTGTTTGCGATGCTGAAAGTCGCAGAGTCTGAACTCCGTAAAGAGCATCAAGTGTTGATGGTGAGCAAGACCACTAGTTTCAAGAGAAACGGCAAAGGCAAGAAGGGCATTCGAAGAAGAGCGGCAAGCCCGTTGCCAATCCGCCGAAGAAACCCAAGGCTGGACCTAATCCTGAAACAGAGTGCTTCTATTGCAAGGGCATGGGTCACTGGAAGCGCAATTGCCCCAAGTATCTGGCAGATAAGATGGCGGGCAAAGAAAAATCAGGTATATTTGATATACATGTTATTGATGTGTACTTAACCGGCTCTCGTAGTAGTGCCTGGGTATTCGATACCGGTTCTGTTGCTCACATTTGCAACTCGAAGCAGGAACTGCGGAATAGACGAAGGCTGGCGAAAGACGAAGTGACGATGCGCGTAGGAAACGGTTCCAAGGTTGATGCAATCGCCGTCGGCACAGTGTCACTTCAACTACCATCGGGATTAGTGATGAACTTAAATCATTGTTATTTAGTGCCTGCGTTGAGCATGAACATTATATCTGGATCTTGTTTATTGCGAGACGGTTACTCTTTTAAGTCTGAGAATAATGGTTGTTCTATTTCTATGAGTAACATCTTTTATGGTCATGCACCGAATGTGAGAGGATTGTTCATATTGAATCTTGATAGAGATACGCATATACATAACATTGAGACCAAAAGGGTTAGAGTAAACAATGATAGCACCATATTTTTGTGGCACTGCCGCTTGGGTCATATTGGTGTAAAGCGCATGAAGAAACTCCATGCTGATGGACTTTTGGAGTCACTTGACTTTGATTCACTTGACACGTGCGAACCATGCCTCATAGGCAAGATGACTAAGACTCCGTTCTCCGGAACAATGGAGCGTGCAAGTGACTTGTTGGAAATCATACATACCGATGTGTGTGGTCCAATGAGCGTGGAGGCACGCGGCGGATATCGTTATTTTCTCACCTTCACTGACGATTTAAGTAGATATGGTTATGTCTACTTGATGAAGCACAAGTCTGAAACATTTGAAAAGTTCAAGCAATTTCAGAGTGAAGTGGAAAATCATCGTAACAAGAAGATCAAGTTCCTACGGTCTGATCGTCGGGGTGAGTATCTGAGTTTCGAGTTTGGTACTCACTTAAGACAATGTGGAATTGTTTCGCAGTTAACACCGCCTGGAACACCACAGCGTAATGGTGTGTCCGAACGTCGTAATCGTACTTTGTTAGAAATGGTGCGATCTATGATGTCTCTTACTGATTTGTCGTTATCGTTTTGGGGTTATGCATTAGAAACAGCTGCATTCACTTTAAATAGGGCACCATCGAAATCCGTTGAGACGACACCATACGAACTGTGGTATGGCAAAAGGCCAAAGTTGTCGTTTCTTAAAGTTTGGGGATGTGATGCTTATGTCAAAAAGCTTCAGCCTGAAAAGCTGGAACCCAAAGCGGAAAAGTGCGTCTTCATAGGTTACCCAAAAGAGACAGTTGGGTACACCTTCTATCTCAAATCCGAGGGCAAAGTGTTTGTTGCTAAGAACGGAACTTTTCTCGAGAAGGAGTTTCTCTCGAGAGAATTGAGTGGGAGGAAGATAGAACTTGACGAGGTTGTCGAACCTCTCATCCCTCTGGATGGTGGCGCAGGGCAAGGGGAAACCTCTGTCATTGCGACGCCGGTTGAGGAGGAAGTTAATGATGATGATCATGAAACTCCAGTTCAAGTTTCTGTTGAACCACGCAGGTCGACGAGATCACGCGCTGCTCCAGAGTGGTACGGTAATCCCGTCTTATCAATCATGTTGTTAGACAACAATGAACCTGCAAATTATGAAGAAGCAATGGTGGGCCCAGATTCCAACAAATGGCTAGAAGCCATGAAATCCGAGATAGGATCCATGTATGAGAACAAAGTGTGGACTTTGGAGATGCTGCCTGAGGGCCGCAAGGCTATTCAGAACAAATGGATTTTTAAGAAGAAGACGGACGCTGACGGTAATGTGACCGTTTATAAAGCTCGACTTGTGGCAAAGGGTTTTTCACAAGTTCCAGGAATTGACTACGATGAGACTTCCTCTCCCGTAGCGATGCTTAAGTCCGTCAGAATCATGTTAGCAATAGCTGCATTTTTCGATTATGAAATCTGGCAGATGGATGTCAAAACGGCGTTCCTTAACGGTTTCCTTAAGGAAGAGTTGTATATGATGCAACCCGAAGGTTTTGTCGATCCTAAAAATGCTGACAAGGTATGCAAGCTCCAGCGATCCATTTATGGACTGGTGCAAGCATCTCGGAGTTGGAACAAACGCTTTGATGAGGTGATCAAAGCATTTGGGTTTATACAAGTGGTTGGAGAATCTTGCATTTACAAGAAAGTGAGTGGGAGCTTTGTGGCGTTTCTAATATTATATGTGGATGACATATTACTGATTGGAAACAACGTAGAGCTTTTGGAGAGCATAAAAGGTTACTTGAATAAAAGTTTCTCTATGAAGGACCTAGGAGAAGCTGCTTACATTCTAGGCATTAAGATCTATAGGGATAGATCAAAACGCCTGATAGGACTTTCACAAAGCACATACCTTGATAAAGTTTTGAAGAGGTTCAAAATGGAACAGTCCAAGAAAGGGTTCTTGCCAGTGTTACAAGGTACGAGATTGAGTAAGACTCAGTGCCCAGCAACTGATGAAGATAGAGAGCATATGCGCTCCGTCCCCTATGCTTCAGCCATAGGCTCTATCATGTATGCAATGCTGTGCACTAGACCGGATGTTAGCCTGGCCATAAGTATGGCAGGTAGGTTCCAGAGTAATCCAGGAGTGGATCACTGGACGGCGGTCAAGAATATCCTGAAGTACCTGAAAAGGACTAAGGAGATGTTTCTCGTGTATGGAGGTGACAAAGAGCTCGCCGTAAAAGGTTACGTCGATGCAAGCTTTGACACAGATCCGGACGACTCTAAGTCGCAAACCGGATACGTATTTATTCTTAATGGGGGTGCAGTAAGCTGGTGCAGTTCCAAGCAAAGCGTCGTAGCAGATTCTACATGTGAAGCGGAGTACATGGCTGCCTCGGAGGCGGCTAAGGAGGGTGTCTGGATGAAGCAGTTCATGACGGATCTTGGAGTGGTGCCAAGTGCACTGGATCCAATAACCTTGTTCTGTGACAACACTGGTGCCATTGCCTTAGCAAAGGAACCAAGGTTTCACAAGAAGACCAGACACATCAAACGACGCTTCAACCTCATCCGCGACTACGTCGAGGAGGAGGACGTAAATATATGCAAAGTGCACACGGATCTGAATGTAGCAGACCCGCTGACTAAGCCTCTTCCACGGCCAAAACATGATCGACACCAGAACTGTATGGGTGTTAGATTTATTACAATGTAATTCACATGATGATGTGAGGGCTAGATTATTGACTCTAGTGCAAGTGGGAGACTGTTGGAATTATGCCCTAGAGGCAATAATAAATGTATAGTTATTATTATAATTCCTGTATCAAGATAATAGTTTATTATCCATGCCATAATTGTATTGAATGAAGACTCATTTACATGTGTGGATACATAGACAAAACACCGTCCCTAGCATGCCTCTAGTTGGCTAGCCAGTTGATTGATGATAGTCAGTGTCTTCTGATGATGAACAAGGTGTTGTTGCTTGATAACTGGATCACGTCATTGGGAGAATCACGTGATGGACTAGACCCAAACTAATAGACGTAGCATGTTGATCGTGTCATTTTGTTGCTACTGTTTTCTGCGTGTCAAGTATTTATTCCTATGACCATGAGATCATATAACTCACTGACACCGGAGGAATGCTTTGTGTGTATCAAACGTCGCAACGTAACTGGGTGACTATAAAGATGCTCTACAGGTATCTCCGAAGGTGTTAGTTGAGTTAGTATGGATCGAGACTGGGATTTGTCACTCCGTGTGACGGAGAGGTATCTCGGGGCCCACTCGGTAATACAACATCACACACAAGCCTTGCAAGCAATGTAACTTAGTGTAAGTTGCGGGATCTTGTATTATGGAACGAGTAAAGAGACTTGCGGGTAAACGAGGTTGAAATAGGTATACGGATACTGACGATCGAATCTCGGGCAAGTAACATACCGAAGGACAAAGGGAATGACATACGGGATTATACGAATCCTTGGCACTAAGGTTCAAACGATAAGATTTTCGTAGAATGTGTAGGATCCAATATGGGCATCCAGGTCCCGCTATTGGATATTGACCGAGGAGTCTCTCGGGTCATGTCTACATAGTTCTCGAACCCGCAGGGTCTGCACACTTAAGGTTCGACGTTGTTTTATGCGTATTTGAGTTATATGGTTGGTTACCGAATGTTGTTCGGAGTCCAGGATGAGATCACGGACGTCACGAGGGTTTCCGGAATAGTCCGGAAACGAAGATTGATATATAGGATGACCTCATTTGATTACCGGAAGGTTTTCGGAGATACCGGGAATGTACCGGAGGGGGGCAACCCACTCCGGGGAAGCCCATAGGCATTTGGGGGGGTCACACCAGCCCTTAGTGGGCTGGTGGGACAGCCCACCAATCCCCTATGCGCCAAGAGAGAAAAAATCAAAGGAAAGAAAAAAAAAGGAAGAAGTGGGAAGGGGGAAGGACTCCCTCCCACCAAACCAAGTAGGACTCGGTTTGGGGGGGGGGGAGAGTCCTCCCCCCTGGCTCGGCCGACCCCTTGGGGATCCCTTGGACCCCAAGGCAAGGTCCCCCTCCCTCCTCCTATATATATGGGGCTTTTAGGGCAGATTTGAGACGACTTTCTCACGGCTGCCCGACCACATACCTCCATAGTTTTTCCTCTAGATCGTGTTTCTGCGGAGCTCGGGCGGAGCCCTGCTGAGACAAGATCATCACCAACCTCCGGAGCGCCGTCATGCTGCCGGAGAACTCTTCTACCTCTCCGTCTCTCTTGCTGGATCAAGAAGGCCGAGATCATCGTCGAGCTGTACGTGTGCTGAACGCGGAGGTGCCGTCCGTTCGGTACTAGATCGTGGGACTGATCGCGGGATTGTTCGCGGGGCGGATCGAGGGACGTGAGGACGTTCCACTACATCAACCGCGTTCTCTAACGCTTCTGCTGTACGATCTACAAGGGTACGTAGATCACTCATCCCCTCTCGTAGATGGACATCACCATGATAGGTCTTCGTGCGCGTAGGAAAATTTTTGTTTCCCATGCGACGTTCCCCAACACTCGGAACACATGAGACCGAAAGTTCGAGCATGAATCATATAGTTGATATGATTAGCATAGAGATGCTTACCACTGAAACTATTCTCGACTCACGTGATGATCGGACTTGAGATAGAGGATTTGGATCATGTACCACTCAAATGACTAGAGAGATGTACTTTTTGAGTGGGAGTTCTTAAGTAATATGATTAATTGAACTAATTGTCATGAACATAGTCTAATGGTCTTTGCGAATTACGATGTGGCTTGTGCTATAGCTCTACTGTTTTTATATGTTCCTAGAGAAAATTTAGTTGAAAGTTGACAGTAGCAAACTTTGCAGACTGAGTCTGTAAAACCGAGGATTGTCCTCGTTGCTGCGCAGAAGGCTTATGTTCTTAATGCAACACTCGGTGTGCTGCACCTCGAGCATCGTCTGTGGATGCTGTGAACATCCGACATACACGTTTCTGATGACTACATGATAGTTCAGTGCAAAATACTTAAATGGCTTAGAAGCAAGGCGCCGAAGACGTTTTAAAACGTCACGGAACATAAGTGATGTTCTAAAGAGATGAAATTGTGATTTCATGCTTGTGCCCTTGTTAAGAGGTACGAGACCTCCAACAAGATTCTTTGTCCACAAAGTGAAGGAGAAAAGATCAATCGTTGAGCATGTGCTCAGATTGTCTGAGTACGACAATCACTTGAATCAAGTGGGAGTTAATCTTCCAGATGAGATAGTGATGGTTCTCCAAAGTCACTGCCACCAAGCTGTGAGAGCTTCGTGATGAACTATAACATATCAAGGATACATACAATGATCCTTGAGCGATTCGCGATGTTTGACACTTCGAAAGAAGAAATCAAGAAGGAGCGTCAATAGTTGATGGTTTGTAAAACCACTAAGTTTCAAGAAAGGCAAGGGCTAGAAGGGATACTTCGTGAAACGGCAAAGCAGTTGCTGCACTAATGAAGAGACCCAAGATTAAACCCAAACCCGAGACTAAGTGCTTCTGTAATGAGGGGAACAGTCACTGAGGCGGAGCAACTCTAGATACTTGGTAGATAAGAAGGCTGGCAAAAGTCGAAAGAAGTGTATTTGATATACATGATGTTGATGTGTACTTTACTAGTACTCCTAGTAGCATGAGGGTATTGGATACCGGTTCCGTTGCTAAGTGATTAGTAACACGAAATGAAAGCTACGGCATAAACGGAGACTAGCTAAAGGCGAGGTGACGATACGTGTTGGAAGTGTTTCCAAGGTTGATATGATCAAACGTCGCACGCTCCCTCTACCATCGGGATTGGTATTAAACCTAAATAATCGTTATTTGGTGCTTGCGTTAAGCATGAACATGATTGGATCGTGTTTATTGCAATACCATTATTCAATTAAGGAGAATAATGGTTACTCTGTTTTCTTGAATAATCACCTTCAATGGTTTATTGAATCTCGATCGTAGTGTTACACATCTTCATGATATTGGTGCCAAAAGATACGAGTTGATGATGATAGTACCACTTACTTGTGGCATTGCCGTCTGAGTCATGTTAGTATAAATTGCATGAAGAGGCTCCATGCTGATGGATCTTTGTACTCACCTGATTTCGAATCACTAGTGACATGCAAATCATACCACATGAGCAAGGCCTTGTTTTCATTGAGATGAAATAAGATAGTAACTTGTTGGAAGTGATACATTTTTTATGTATGCAGTCCAATGGGTGCTGAGGCACGCAGTGGATATCATTATGTTCTTACTTCACTGACGATTTGAGTAGATACTAGAGTATTTACTTAATGAATCACAAGTCTGAAATATTGAAAAGTTCAATTCTGTTTCGGAGTGAAGTTCGTCGTAACAAGAGGATAAACTGTCTACGATATGATCATAGAAATGAATATCTGAGTTACGAGTTTTGGTACGTAGTTAAGACAATGTGGAAATTGATTCGCAGTTCATGCCACCTGGAACATCATAGTGTGATGATGTGTCTGAACGTCATAGCCACGCACTATTTGGTATGGTGCATACTATGATGTCTCTTATCGAATTACCATTATCGTTTATGGGTTATGCATTAGAGACAACCGCACTCACTTTAAATGGGGCACCGCGTATTTCCGTTGAGATGACACAGTATAGACTGAGGTTTAGAGAAATCTAAACTGTCGTTTCTTGAAAGTTTGGGGCTTCGACACTTATGTGAAAAAGTTTCGGTCTGATAAGCTCGAACCCAAAGCGGATAAATGCATCTTCATAGGATATCTAAAACAGTTGGGTACATCTCCTATCTCAGATCCGAAAGCAAAGTGTTTGTTTCTAGAAACGGATCCTTTCTCGAGGAAAGGTTTCTCTCGAAAGAATTGAGTGGGAGAGTGGTAGAACTTGATGAGGTTATTGAACCATCACTTCAACCGGTGTGTAGCAGGGCGCAGGAAGTTGTTCCTGTGGCACCTACACCAATTGAAGTGGAAGCTGATGATGGTGATCATCAAGCATCGGATCAAGTTACTACAAGCCTCGTAGGTTGACAAGGTCGCGTACTACTACAGAGTGGTACGGTAACCATGTCTTGGAGGTCATGTTGTTGAGCAACAGTGAACCTACGAGTTATGGAGAAAGCGATGGTGGGCCCAGATTCCGACAAATGGCTGGAAGCCATGAAGTCCGAGATAGGATCCATGTATGAGAACAAAGTGTGGACTTTGGAGGTACTGCCTGAGGGCCGCAAGGCCATTCAGAACAAATGGATCTTTAAAAGAAAGACAGACGATGATGGTGATAAATCACTATTAAGAAAAGCTCGACTTGTCGCAAAGATGTTTCCGACAAGATCAAACTGTTGACTATGATGAGTCTTTCTCACACGTAGCGATGCTAAAGGTCTGTTAGAATTATGTTAGTTGTTGATGCATTATTTATGACATATTGCACATAGGATGTCAAAACATTGTTTTCTCAATGGTCTCTTTGAGCAAACATTGTATGTGATACAACCAGAAGGTTTTGTTGATCCTAAAGATACTAGCAAGTATGCAAGCTCCAGTGATCCTTCAATGGACTGGTGCAAGCATCTCGGAGTTGGAATATACACTTTGATGAGATGATCAAAGATTTTGGGTTTGTACAAGGTTTATGAGAAACTTGTATTTCAAAAGAAGTGAGTGGGAGCACTATAGAATTTCTGATAAGTATATGTGGTTGACATATTGTGGATCAGGAGTAATGTAGAATTTCTATAAAGCATACAACGTTGTTTGAAAGGAGTTTTTCAAAGGAATACCTAGATTGCGCTACTTGAAAGTTGAGCATCAAAGATCTATGGAGATAGATCGAAAGCGCTTAATAGAAGTTTCAACAAGATGCATGCCTTGACAAGTTTTTGAAGGAGTTCAAAATAGATCAGTAAAGAAGGAGTTCTTGGTTGCGTTGTAAGGTGTGAATTTGAGTAAGACTCAAAACCCGACCCCGGCAAAATAAAGAGAATAGACGAAGGTCGTCTTCTATGCCTTAGCCGTAGAATCTAAAGTATGCCATGCTGTGTACCGCACCTGATGTGTGCCTTGACTCAAAGTATGTTGAGAGGTACACAGAGTGATCCATGATTGAATCACTAGCAGTGGTCGAAATTTATCCTTAGTAACTAAATAGACTCAGGAATTTTTCTCGATTATGGAGGTGGTTAAAGAGTTCGTCGTAAAGGGTTACGTCGATGCAAGCTTTGACACTAATCCGAATAACTATGAGTAGTGAAACGGATTCGTATAGTAGAGTAGATATTTGGAGCATTTCCGAATAGCACGTAGTAGCAGCATCTATAAGATGACATTAAGATTTGTAAAGAACGCACGGATCGGAAAATTTCAGAACCTTGACTAAAACCTCTCTCACGAGCAAGACGTGATCAGACCCCATAACTATATGGGTGTTGGATTCGTTGGAATCACGTGGTGATGTGAACTAGATTATTGACTCTAGTGCAAGTGGGAGACTGTTGGAAATATGCCCTAGAGGCAATAATAAATTAGTTATTATTATATTTCTTAGTTCATGATAATCGTTTATTATCCATGCTGTAATTGTATTGATTGGAAACACAATACTTGTGTGGATACATAGACAAAACACTGTCCCTAGTAAGCCTCTAGTTGACTTGCTCGTTGATCAAAGATGGTCAAGGTTTCCTGGCCATAGGAAAGTGTTGTCACTTGATAACGGGATCACATCATTAGGAGAATCATGTGATGGACTAGACCCAAACTAATAGACGTAGCATGTTGATCGTGTCATTTTGTTGCTACTGTTTTCTGCGTGTCAAGTATTTGTTCCTATGACCATGAGATCATATAACTCACGGACACCGGAGGAATGCTTTGTGTGTATCAAACGTTGCAACGTAACTGGGTGACTATAAAGATGCTCTACAGGTATCTCCGAAGGTGTTCGTTGAGTTAGTATGGATCGAGACTGGGATTTGTCACTTCGTGTGATGGAGAGGTATCTCGGGGCCCACTCGGTAATACAACATCACACACAAGCCTTGCAAGCAATGTAACTTAGTGTAAGTTGCGGGATCTTGTATTACGGAACGAGTAAAGAGACTTGACGGTAAATGAGATTGAAATAGGTATGCGGATACTGACGATCGAATCTCGGGCAAGTAACATACCGAAGGACAAAGGGAATGACGTACGGGATTATACGAATCCTTGGCACTGAGGTTCAAACGATAAGATCTTCGTAGAATATGTAGGATCCAATATGGGCATCCAGGTCCCGCTATTGGATATTGACCGAGGAGTCTCTCGGGTCATGTCTACATAGTTCTCGAACCCGCAGGGTCTGCACACTTAAGGTTCGACGTTGTTTTATGCGTATTTGAGTTATATGGTTGGTTACCGAATGTTGTTCAGAGTCCCGGATGAGATCACGGACGTCACGAGGGTTTCCGGAATGGTCCGGAAACGAAGATTGATATATAGGATGACCTCATTTGATTACCGGAAGGTTTTCGGAGTTACCGGGAATGTACCGGGAATGACGAATGGGTTCCGGGAGTTCACCGGGAGGGGCAACCCACCCCGGGGAAGCCCATAGGCATTGGGGGAGCCACACCAGCCCTTAGTGGGCTGGTGGGACAGCCCACAAGTGCCCTATGCGCCAAGGAGAAGAAAATCAAGAGAGAAAGAAAAAAAAAGGAGGAGGTGGGAAGGAAGGGGGACTCCCTCCCACCAAACCTAGTCCAACTCGGTTTGGGGGGGGGGAGAGTCCTCCCCCTTGGCTCGGCCGACCCCCTTGAGGGTCCTTGGACCCCAAGGCAAGGCCCCCTCCCTCCCACCTATATATACGGAGGTTTTAGGTCTGATTTGAGACGACTTTTCCACGGCAGCCCGACCACATACCTCCACGGTTTTTCCTCTAGATTGCGTTTCTGCGGAGCTTGGGCGGAGCCCTGCTAAGACAAGGTCATCACCAACCTCCGGAGCGCCGTCACGCTGCCGGAGAACTCTTCTACCTCTCCGTCTCTCTTGCTGGATCAAGAAGGCCAAGATCATCGTCGAGCTGTACGTGTGCTGAACGCGGAGGTGCCGTCCGTTCGGTACTAGATCGTGGGACTGATCGCGGGATTGTTCGCGGGGCGGATCGAGGGACGTGAGGACGTTCCACTACATCAACCGCGTTCTCTAACGCTTCTGCTGTACGGTCTACAAGGGTACGTAGATCATTCATCCCCTCTCGTAGATGGACATCACCATGATAGGTCTTCGTGCGCGTAGGAAAATTTTTGTTTCCCATGCGACGTTCCCCAACAAAAATGTCCCAGTTCTCATGGAGGAATTGGATGAGCTCGGCTTCCTATTTTGGATCAAGGGTGGTGGAGATGTTCGTCGGGGCGGCGGTGTCATTCGTCGGGTGGATGCTGACTTTCTTCGTGTCGCCCGCCGACTGGAATGCAGACTCCGAAGCTGGCTTCTTCGAACGCATCAAGTCAGCGGGGTCGGCTGTCTTCTTGTACTCATCCAGCTCGAGGATAGCCATATGCTGATCGGCAATCCGCGATCCCTGCTGCAGACACTCTTCGGCCCGCTGCCGATTGCCTGTGATCGTGATCACACCTTTGGGACCCGGCATCTTCAGCTTCAAATACACGTAACATGGACGGGCCATGAAACGTGCATACGCCGGACGGCCCAGAATTGCATGGTATGCACTCTGGAAGTCCACCACCTCGAATGTCAGCTTTTCCTTGCGGAAGTTCTCGTCGGAGCCGAAAACGACGTCCAATGCGATCTGGCCGAGTGACTTGGCCTTTCGTCCTGGGACGACTCCGTGGAACTCCATGTTGCTCTCGCTAAGTTTGGACATCGGAATGCCCATCCCCTTGAGAGTGTCAACGTACATGATGTTCAAGCCGCTGCCGCCATCCATGAGGACTTTGCGCAGTCGGACTCCTTCCACCACCGGGTCGACGACCAGAGCCTGCCTCCCTAGGGTGGGCACATGTGCTGGATGGTCCGACTGGTCAAAGGTGATCGCAGTCTGAGACCATTTGAGGAACGTGGGGTTGGTTGGTATTGCCATGTTCACCTCCCTGTTCACCAGCTTCAATCGACTCTTGCTTTCCACGTCAGCAAAAATCATCAATGTTGCATGGACTTGGGGGAACAGATCCTCCTTGTCCTCATCGCTCGTTGTCCTTTTCACTCGGCTGCCCTTCGCCGAACCCTTGGATCAGGAAGCGACATTGCCGAGTGGTGTGCTTCGGGAATATGGCGTTGCCTTCTTCATCCATCTTCGTGTGGATTGGACATGGCTGATCCAGGATGGAGTTCCTGAACTGCTTCTTCTTGGGGGTGTACTGAGCTTTTACCTTGCCCTTGAACTTGGCATTTGTAATGGCAGCTGTCTCTGCCTGCGGAGTGGACGGAGCTTTCTGCTTTTGCTTCCGATTGCTGTTCCCATCTCCGTCGGCGACTGCCTTGTGCTTGCCGCTACGTATGCGGTCCTCTTCTTCGCCATTTGCATAGCGTGCGGCTATCTCCATCATCTTGCTCATGGAGATGTCGCCTGTTCGACCGAACTTTAGGTACAGATCTCTGTACCGCACGCCTGCCTTGAAGGCACAGACTCCTTGATGCTCTGTGACGTTCTCCACCGTGTGGTAGAGGGTCGTCCAGCGCTGGATGAAATCGCGCAGGGGCTCATTGTGCTTCTGGACGCAGTGCTGGAGCTCCACGAGACCAGCAGGGCGTTTGCACATGCCCTCGAAGGTCCTGATGAACACTCGAGACAGATCTGCCCAGCTGTAGATGCTTGATGGAGCCAATTGGTTCAGCCACGCTCGTGCCGAGCCATCGAGCATCAGGGGGAGATGTTTCATGGCGACCTGGTCATCTCCGCCACCGATCTGGACCGCCACTCGGTAGTCGTCCAGCCACGTTTCTGGCTTGGATTCTCCTGTGAACTTATTGATCCCCGTCGCCAATCGGAAGTTGGGAGGGATGTCAGCTGAACGGATGGCCCGACTAAAGCACTCGGAGCCAGAGACGATGGTCCTGCTTCCACTCGGACGGTCTCTATCGTGACAATCACAGTGGGCTCGACTCCTGTCGACCTTCCTCTGGGCGATGTACCCTCTTGCGTCGGGCCTTGGATCATACGTGTCACCGACTGAACGCCGATCATCGTGATGTCGGGGCCCGTAAGTCCCACCCCGCGGAGGGGTGCGTGAACGGCGACGATCTTCGGGATTCGTGGAACGGCTGCCCCCTCTGCGTCGCTGATGAGAGTGGGGGTTGTAAACCGACCGATACGTGTTCGCGTGAACAGAACTATTGTGGATCCTGTTGTGCGACTCGGAGACCGCCGAATTCTGCTGCTGCGCCGTGTGCAACAGGGCACGAATCTGCTCGATCCCTCTACCAGCCTCTGAATCAGTCGGTTGGAGGGAATCGGCTATCTTGGCGGCGGCAGCCAGGTTGAGGACGGGTGTGCGGAACACCTCGACGTCGCTCTGACGAGTGCGTCGACTGGCAGAACGGTGGTGTTGACGGCGAGCGCCGGACGATTGCCGACCTCGTGCTCGTTCCGACCAGTACGGTGGGGACTTTCATGGGAATTGGCCATGAGAACTTCGGCTGCAGGCCCGCGACCCAAGTATTCGGAATGTAACTCAGTCGGAACTGAGTCCAAGCACTGGGACGGCGGCGCGACCACAACCGACTCAAGGACCGCCACTTGAGAAGACGCGCTCTGTCACGCCTAGGCGTGTCGCACCCAACGCTGAAGCCGCGGACGGCGGGACCGCTTGTTGGGGCGCGTGACGGGGGCGAAGGTCGACACCGGGGCCGACTGCTGGAGAAGAAGGACGCCGCGGGCATCGGCACGGAAGGGAGTAGCCCTGCGACTGGGGAGCGACTCAACGTCGAGAGACGCATCCCGAAGCCATGCCGAATTATCGACGATGAAGGAGAGTGCGCCGAAGAGGATCTCCCGACCCATGCATAAATCTCCGCCGGACGACATGATGAAAAGATGAAGTTGCAAACTCGCCGGAAGTCGCTTAGACGCCTGCCCCACGGTGGGCGCCAACTGTCGTGGTTATAAGTCTGACAGTAGATGT
This sequence comes from Hordeum vulgare subsp. vulgare, assembly GCF_904849725.1. Classification (NCBI taxonomy): domain Eukaryota; kingdom Viridiplantae; phylum Streptophyta; class Magnoliopsida; order Poales; family Poaceae; genus Hordeum; species Hordeum vulgare. Next base: position 553,355,687 of record NC_058523.1, read on the forward strand.
GTAGGGTACGAAAGGATGGGCAGAGCCTTAGCTACGACGAGGTTGTATGAGTTCAGGCCCCTCTACGGTGGAGGTAAAAGCCCTACGTCTCAGTGCTCTTGGGAGCTTAGTGTCGAGTGGAATATAGGATTACCGTAAATGCCAACCCCTGCACCAGTGGGGAAGGGCGGCTTATATAGAGTGCGCTGCCCTCCACAACGGCCCGGTGGACAGGGGTGGAATAGTGGCGAATAAATGCCTACATTACATGTAACGTATGCCTTAAATGCTAATAATGGTGTATGAAAACGTGTGACTGTTGCCCTCCTGGGAGGTTACGATGTACACAGTGGAATTCAGTCGGTACGATAAATATGCTCCGAATGCTCATCACCGACTGGATGATGGGGGGTCCTTAGTTCAGTCGGAACTGTCTAAGGGCCTTGCCCTCTATGAAGGGTAGTCCTTGGGTAGGACCTATAGGGCAGGCCTATGACCCTACCCTGGGACTATAACCCCATCAGTTATCCTTATTCTTTATAGCATAAATGTCATCACATGAATCATCATAGATAGGAGGCATGATTTCATGAATAGTTTTTCTCATCAAAACTTGGAGGACTAAAAACAGCATCTTCATCAAACATAGCTTCCCCAAGCTCGTGGATTTGTATATCATTAGCATCATGGATATTCAGAGAATTCATACCAACAATATTGCTATCTTGATCATCATTTAAGGATTTTACATTAAGCATTTTCATAAATTCTTCCTCTAGCAATTGAGAACAATTTAACAAACCATCATTTTCACGAAAGACATTATAGAGACGAAGCAAATGAGGCAACATAAATTCCATTTTTTTGTACTTTTGTTTTATAAAACCAAACTAGTGAAAAACAAGAAAGTAAAAGATTTAATTGCAAAATCTAAATATATACGTTCAAGCACTCACCTCCTTGGCAACGGCGCCAGAAAAGAGCTTGATGTCTACCACACAACTTTAATCTTGTGGACTATGTTAGGTCTCCAAGCGCAGAGTTTGGTAGGATAGTAGCAATTTCCACTCAAGTGGATGAACTAAGGTTTATCTATCCATGGGAGGTTTAGTATGAAGATGGTCTCTCTCAAACTACCCTGCAACCAAATACAAATAATCTCTTGTGTTCCCAACACACCCCATACGATGGCAAATTGTATAGGTGCACTAGTTCGACGAAGAGATGGTGATACAATTGTAGTATGGATAATAGATATATGCTTTTGTAATCTGAAAATATAAAAAACAACAAGGTAGAAAGTGTAAAACAGCGAGCAACACATTGTATAAATGCTTGGTAGTAAGGCCTAGGGTTCATACTTTCACTAGAGAAATCTCTCAACAATGCTAACATCATAGAATATATGATCATCCCTCAACTTGCAACAAAGAATCCATCCAAAGTTCCTATCTAGGGGGAGAACAATAAGATGAAATTGGTGTATGTAGTAGAAACACCTCAAAGTTATTCTTTCTGATCAATCTTTTGAGCTATTCCTATAAGTGTCACAAACACCCCTAGAGTTCGTACTAGAATAACACCCATGATACATATCAATCAACCCTAATGTCACGTAGATACTCCAATGTCACCTCAAGTATCCATGGGTAAATTGTGCGACATGAATCAAACAATTTCAGATCTAGCATATTCAATCCAAAACAAAGAACTTCGAGGACCACCCCAAGATTTCTATTGGAGAACATATTATGAAAACATGCAATCAACTCCTATGCATACATACCGAAGGTCACCGGAATCCGCCAGTTGTTGTCATAACATATATCAAGTGAACCACTTGAATACCCCAATGTTATTACGTGTATCTTCATGCAAGACATACATCAAGTGTTCACAAACCAAAATATTCAATCCAACATAACGATATCTTAAAGGGAAAGATTCAATACATCACAACAAGGTAGCAAGGGAATAACATAATATGATCCAACTAGATTAACAAGGCCTGTGATACTTCAAGATCGTGCCATGTCAAGAATACGAGAGAAAGAAAGAGAGAGAGAGAGAGATTGAACACATAGTTACTGGTACATACCTCCTCGTCATCATGGACTCTGACGGGATGATGAAGATGGCCACCACATATCATTTCCTCTCTCTGGTAGGGTACTGGAAATGCTCCAGATGGGTTTTTTGTTGATACATAGAGTTGCGGTGGCGGAGCGGAAGTTCTGTCTTTATATCTGTGGTTTCTGGTATATATTGGATTTTTCGGCGTCGGAATCACGCCAGACGGAGCCACGTGGGCCCCACGAGCCGTTAGGGCACAACTTAGGGGGGCACCATGTTGGTTGGTGGCCCATAGGTGGCTCCTCCAGAAAAAATATAAAAAAGTTTTGAGCGATTCCGAGAATTTCATTTTCTGCACAAAAAGAACATCATGGTAATTATGTTGAAAACAACGTGAGTTCGGGTTAGTTCTAAATAAATCAAAAAAGTGCATCAAAGCCATATTAAAATATGGTAAACATAGGTGAATATGGCATGAATACTTCATAAATTACCGATACGTTGGAGACGTATCATGAAGCGCCTCAAGAAGGAGGGCAATAAAGGGATATGAGAGATGCCTCGTCTCGAGGAGCATCTTGTCAGGAAGAATAAGACAAACGCCAGCTGGAGGATATGTAATGTGCCATGCGGATGATCGAGGAAGGGATGGAACACGTGTGTCGGATCAAGGAAGAAGTTCTTGCCACTAGGAGGAAGTAGGAGGACATGAGTTAGTCGAGGATAATGGAACGACTATCTCTGGTGTGAACTGCCATGGGTTATCCCTGTTGTGAAGGGTGATGGTAAGTACCGTAAAATGCACCAATTAATATCTCTGTTGTGAACTTATATCTTTTGGCTTTGTTTGTTGAATGTGAAATTATCCAAGCTTGTAATATCTGTATTGTGAATTGCCATGTCTGGCTTTGTTTGATGGATGTGGATTATGAATTGCTAGTCTGATATATGATTCATTTCCCTTGTTATGCATATTGTTACAATCATACATGCATTGCATGCGAGATCATGCTAAATCTTGCACTGGATACTCAGTATGTTAAAGGTATGTTAGTAAGCTACTTTCAAATCTCACTCATGATCCTAGAGTCAAATGCATCTTGGTGGTAAGATATCAAAGAGGTGAAATTGCTGCATGTTCTCACATTATTTACTTCAGTCTTCTTTGCTAGCCAATTTTGGCACATTCTATTTATGGGAACTAGTATTTTTAAGACAAATTTTGGCATATATTGGTGTAGCTAAGTCTAATTTAGTGTTTGGGTGCATTGACATAATTCCAGACGAGTGGGACCAGTTTGTAAGTGCACGGTGGCAATAAAAACCGGCCATATCAGCTAACATATTAGATTATAATTATCTCGCAAACCCATGGACCAATTGAGCGGAAATTTTCCCAGGTTGGTATTGAATACATGTGGTATTTACTGGATTTTTTTCTGCATTTTTTTGAAAAAGTCAAATATTCTACCAAAAAATTGGATGGGCTATCTAGAAAACTATTGGTCCAAATGCGGTAAAACTTCCTAGAATGGTACTATACACATGTGTAGTTCACTCGAATTTGTTCACTTTTTTTGGAATTGTTATATTGTGAACCAAAATTTGAATGAAACAACTAAAATTTCCAATATCTATCAAACCGTTGGTCTGAATGGGCTGAGTTTTAACAGAATAGTAGTGGATACATGTATAGATTATATGTCCCTAATATGTAATCCAAATGAGATGAAACTTTCCACATTCATTATAGTGTGGCAAGTTACAAATACCCCAAGAACTTCAAACGCGGACCCCTCAACATGTTGAACGCTCTTTCTTTGTTGTCACAACTGGGCTCGTCATATATTCCATTCAGCGGACAAGTGCTAACATTATACTATGTCACAAAAGTGTCAATTAAATGAGTTTCTATACTCCCGAGATAGTTCCTCATGTCCTTCTTCTAGACTAGGATCAATCCTACCATAAGTAGAAGCAACAACCAGATGACCCATATGTATTTTTGTCCTTAATACCTCTGTCGTATCATCATGCAGGTGTGTCTCGAAGAGAAAGGACACATCCAAGTTGTGCTTCCTCTTGATATCCAGGAGAGAGCGTACTACCGAGGCACCACCGAGGCCCCAATAATTCCATCTAATCATTTTCATCGTTCCTGATTACCCAAAATTAGAAGCTGCTGATCCGAAATATAGCACTAGCCATTGAGCTCTCAACGCACTTCTTTTGTCTCCTATTCTTCTGTGAGCTAACATCCCAAATCTTGTCCATATCTTTCTCTAATGCAATTAGATCAAATTCCTTGGGCATCACCTTCACGGTCCTACACCAACAAATCATGGCTTCACGATCATTATGTCTTATAGTCCCATACGATATACCAAAACTCTTCATCGTCAACACTCAAAGAAAACCCTAGCCCAGATCCGACTATACACAAGATGAGTTTTATAGACCTTAAACTTCCCTGTTCTCGCACACCAAGATCAGGCGACCTGAGAAAGTACTGGCAACATGGAGCAGGTAGAGTAAAAGGAACTCAACCCCGACATGAAGTCAACGAGGGAATGGTAGACCCACGAAATAGGCTTTCGACCCAATTTATATGTAAAGCAACACCCCAAGAAGTACACGGACAAACGATACAAGATGGTGAGGTAGCCCTCTTACAAAAGCCAATCTTGAGATATCCAGCACATGCGGAACACACAAGAATACTATACCAGCTACGAGCTCCGGAAGTACTAAACACCCCCATGCCATGCCCTAGCACACCCAAGATCCATGACAACACCCCAAGACAGACAACACCGTAGAGAATCACCACTGCCGAGTCCACACCTGACAAAGGTCTTCACTGGAGCCCGAACACGGAGAGAAGAACCACGCCAACATCTTCAAGAACAGCCTGGCACCCTCGAGTGTCGCCCTCATCGGTGACATAGCATGGAGCTTCCGCTAGGCAACTTACCCGTGCTCCCATGAGGCCTCTAGGAGAGTGCGGTGAAGTCAGAACAACCAGATCCAGATCAGGATGCAACCCCACCAAAGAGAGGGCGCGTTTGAGCTACCCGTGACCACCCATAATGTTTCCCTTTGATGCTTGTGATATGCGTTAAGCTTTCTGTGAAGAGGAACAGGTTATTGCAGCACAATGCGGGTGAGTATTTCCCTCAATTAAGAAACCAAGGTTTATCGAGCCAATAGGAATGTCAATCCTCAACCGTCTTTAGCGGCTCCACACAAAAGAGCAAACAACTTCCACCCAACACGGTCAAGAGGGTTGTCAATCCCCTTGTTCTTGTTATTTGTAAGAAAGTGAGTTGTGTAGATAATTGTTGATAATAGTAACTAAAATAAAAGATAAAATAAGTAAGCAAGGAAAATATAAGTTTTCTGATTATACAAGTGAATAGACCCGGGGCCGTAGTGTTCTCTAGTGGCATCTCTCATGAAAGCAAGATATGGTGGGTAAAATTTTTACTGTTGGGCAATTGATAGAACATAAGATAGTTATGCGATTTCACGACAATGATCTTTTGTATATAAGCATCACGTCCATAAGCAAATAGGCCGACTCCTTCCTCCACCTACTACTATTACTCCATCCATCGACCGCTATCAAGTATGCATCTAGAGTATTAAGTAAAATAAAGTAATGCTTGCTGAACAATGACATGATGTAGACAAAGTAAACTCAGTCAATATGAATAAACCCCATCATTTTATCCTTAGTGGAAGCAACACAAAAATGCAACTTGTCCCATTCTATCACTAGGATATAGAAATTTGTCACGTTTAAATCACTACAACACACATTGACCACTGAAGAAAGATCAAACTAATTGGCCAAAGTAATTCAATATATTGAATAGATTTACGAAGCTATGATTATCATGCAAATGAGATCAATAATATTCAGACAAGACTCAAATACTTTTCATGAATAATCTGAACATAAACCCACAATTCATCGGATCCCAAGAAACACACCATACAAAAGAATTACATCGGATAGATCAAAGCGAAGATGCGATGAGCATTGTATGTAGTGCGGATCAAGATAAAGAGAGAGATTGCCATCTAGGTACTAGCTATGTACCCGTAGGTTTGAGGTGAACTACTCACACATCATAACGAGGGCACCGAGGTTGATGACGAGGCCCTCTGGGATCGATCCCCCGTCCGGCATAGTGCCGGAATGGATCTCCGGATGGGACCACCATGCAACAGAGACTTGCGGCAGCGTCAAAAATGTTTCGTGGATGCCTCTATGGTTTTTGTAATATTAGAGAATTTATAGGCTAGAAAAAGGGGAAAGTGGGGCCACAGGGAGTCGACAAGGCATGAGGGCGCGCCGACCCCCCTCGGAACGCCCTGTTGCCTTGTGGGATCCTCGTGCAGCTCCAGGTCTCCTCCAGAAGCTTCCAGGTCTTATTTCGCTCGAGAAAAATCACCAAAAAGTTTCTAGACAATTGGACTTCGTTTGGTTGTGAAAACCTGAAAAACAAATGCACAGAAAATAGCAAGTGTCACTAGGCACTAGGTTAATAAGTTAGTGCTCAAAATAATATAAATTGGTGCACTGTGACCCGAAAATTATCCTAATATGATAATATAACAGCATGGACCAATCAAAAATTATAGATACGTTGGAGACGTATCAAGCATCCCCAAGCATAATTCCTGCTCGTCCTCGAGTAGGTAAATGATAAAAACAGAGTTTTTGATGTGACATGCTACCCAATATGTAATCTTTTGCATGTATGCTAATTGAGAAATGATGAATTAACAAACATCATCATAGTAATAATTATAAGCACAACCATCAAAATCATTAATCTTTTAAAGTATAAGATCCTAAAAGAATGTTTACCCGCATCAATCTCATTGTATGGCAAGGCATGACTCTGTCTTCACCACAATAATACAAATATCAAGCACCACGGTACTTAAGTCAAACAATTGGATCTTACCTTTCAAACTGAATCAACTTTTTATTCTTCACGCAATACATGATTGTGAGCCATGGACATAACATATGGTGGAATAGAATATGATGGTAGATATCAAAGGGGTGAAAGAGGAGAAGATAGTCTCACATCAACTACGCGTGCCAACGGGCTATGGAGATGCCCATCGGTAGATGTCAATGCAAGGAGTAGGGATTGCCATGCAAGTGATGCACTAGAGCTGTAAGTGTATGAAAGCTTAGATGAAGCTAAGTGGAATGTGCATTCAATTTGCTTGCTCATGAAGACCTCAGGCATTTGAGGAAGCCCGTCATTGGAATATGCAAGTAGAGTTTGCAATAATGATAATATGATTCCCACTAGCATATGAAAGTGACATATCATGAGACTCTCTACATGGGGAACATGGTGCCACTTTGAGGCACAAGTGTGGTAAAGGGTAGTAGCAAAGTCCCGTCTCTCTTATTTATCGCATTCATTTTTTATTGGTGGGATCATTTGGCCTCCCCCATATTTATTTTTCAGCTAGAGTCTCTTACCGACTTGTGGGGGAACCATAATCTCCTTCACCCTTTCCTCACTGGGACAGTGCTCTAATAATGATGATCATCACACTTCTATTTACTTACAACTCATGAAAGCTTGATATGACTCAATATGAATGTCTATGGCAGTGTACGAGGATGTGCAATGACCAAGCGTGAGATGTATTCAGCAATATTATGAATCGTGGCTTTGCCACAAATGCTATGTCAGCTCTATATGATCATGCCAATCAATATGATGATGATGAACTAGTCATATGATGTAACAGTGGCATTTGCATGGCAATATATCTCGTAATGGCTATGGAAATGCCATGATAGGTACGTATGGTGTCTGTTTTGAGGAAGATAAAGAAAGGTTTATGTGTGACAGAGCATATCATGCCACGGGGTTTGGATGCACTAGTGAAGTTCGCACCGATCCTCAAGGTGAGAATGGGCAATGCACAGTACCGAACATGCTAGGAAAGTATGAGGAGGCGAGATTGCGTTTGTCCATGGTTTATCATTAGTAATGAAGAACTCATATACTTACTGCAAAGTTTTATTAGTTTCATCACAAATCAAAGCACTAGCCGCATGCCACGAGGGACAGGGCTGGGAGGAGTTAACCATCGCGCGACTCCGATTCGAAACAACACTAGGATTTCAACGAGGAATAGAAATTCTCATACATTCCCACGCTGTCCTTTTAATATTCAGAGAATCGAGGAATTCACATCTCTAGTACCAGTACTACGACGAATCAACAATGATGCACTCACACCTTTTTCATATTACCATATCAATATCATTAACCAAAATTTCTCTTTTATGTGCTACATGATGGTTTTGGTTATCATCCATTGAATACCTATTATTTTGGGACTAGCTTTATGACCCATGCAAATTACGCTACTGTTTATTAACTCTCAACCAAATATAAGTGAGGAATGGGAGTTGAAATATTTCTACAAAATCTACACGCCGCCGTGCTAAAAAAGATATAAGTGAAGAACTAGAGCAATTGTTTAGCTCAAAAGATATAAGTCAAGCACAAAGAGTATCCTAAAAAACCATGATAGATGTTTATATCTCTTAGGTTAGTGTGTCCATTAAAATATGATTGTGGAAAATTAAAAATAAAAAACAAACTAAAACAAACGTCGCTCCAAGCAAACTCATATCATGTGATGAATAAAAATATAGCTTCAAGTGACATACCAATGGATTGAGACGAAAGAGGGGATGCCCCAAAAAGCTTAGACGCTTGATTCATCCTAGAATTTTACCTTGGGGTGCCTTGTTCATCCCAAGCTTAGGCTCTTGCTGCTCCTTATCACATTGTCCATCGCCATAACAACCAAAACATGAAAACTTCAATCACACAAAACTCAACAAAACTTCATGAGATCCATTAGTATAAGCAACATAAACAATACTTAGGCAATGTTTTAAATTGATTCATATTTCATTATTGCATGATAGGTACTGTATTCTAGCTTCTACATGGCTTATACCCCTCGATACAATCCATATCATCATCAAAACAAGCAAACTATGCAAGAAAAAACAGAATCTGTCTACAACAACAGTCTATAGTAATCTGTAATGAACCTATACTTATGTAACTCTAAAAATTCTGAAAATTTAGGAAGACCTGAAGAATTTTTATAGACATACCATGTAAAATATTCAGCTTAAAAAGACATTCCAGTAAAATCAGAGAAATTCTGCGCCGGACGTCAAAGTTTCTGTTTTTGCACCGTATCAATTATACTAATCATACAAATAATCCCAAAGGTTCAGCTTGGCACAAACAGTAATTTAAACACAAAAACACAATCATTACAGAGGCGATAATCATGTCATCACACCTAAGCAGAAAGCAAAAAGCAAAAAAATTAAGATAACTATTGGATTGCCTCCCAACATGCGTTATTGTTGTACGCCCCTACCTAGGCATAAGGCATATATATGATCAAGTGTTGTCATCTTTTACATCAAACTCCTCAATAACACAACCACGAATAGTGGAAATCATAGGAGACCAAACGATATGATCTTTTATCAAGTTCACAAAGTTGGGATGCACACCAATCATTTTAAGATCTCCGTCCCTTTTTATAGGATGAGTGTTGATGTTCTTTGGAACATATATGAATTTGGGACTTTTACTATGAGAGGCACTAGAACTAATTTTGGAGGCTGAAAAAGCGGAACCTACTTTATAAATAACCTCCTCCATTTTATCAATTCTATGCATACTTTGTTCCACCCTCTCATCAATAATAGTGTCCTTTTCCTTTAAGGTTTTCAAAGTCATTCCTACCCGTGAACCAAATTGAGTGATATGATTATGAAGCTTTTTGTCTAATTCTTCAATTTGTTCATTAATAGAAATTTTCTTTTCAACAGCGTCAAGCCTACACATAAATTTTTCCAAGGTTAAAATAGTTCCATTGACAATGGTGGCGGTGATCCACAAGATCTTCAATAGCATTATAGGCATCCAAAGCGTGACACATTAAGAAATTACCACCGGTGATGGTGTCAAGGGCAAATCTATACCAACTTGTCACACCCGCATAAAAATTGCAAAGCAAGGTAGTAGTGGATTACTTATGAGTTGATTTATTTTGAGCATTGCAAATACTATACCAAGCACCTTTCAAATTTTCTCCTCCCATTTGTTTGAAATTGAACACTTCATTTACCGAAGTGGGCAAGAGAGAGGAGGAACTAGCCATAGTAACAAGCAAAGGTAAATTTTTTTTGAAACAAGCAAGATATAATAGCAAATAAAAAGAAGAACAAGTGAATGATAATTTGTGTGAAGTTACTTGATAGTCGGTGATGATATTTCCCGAGAATGGTGCCAGAAATCGTTCCTAATGCTTGTAATCTGCGTCGGTTTTCCATGAAGAGGAACTAGTTATCGCAGCACAATACGGGTAAGTATTTCCCTCGATTAAGAAACCAAGTTTTATCGAACCAATAGGAATATCAATCCTCAACCGTCTTCAGCGACTGCACTCAAAAGAGCAAACAACTTGCACCCAACATGGACAAGAGGGTTGTCAATCACCTTGTTCTTGTTATTTGCAAGAAAGTGAGTTGTGTAGATAATTGTTGAGAATAGTAACTAAAATAAAAGATAAAACAAGGAAGCAAGGAAAATGTAAGTTTTCTGAATATATAAGTGAATAGACCCGGGGGCCGTAGTGTTCTTTAGTGGCTTCTCTAATGAAAGCAACATACGGTGGGTAAACAAATTATTATTGGGCAATTGATATAAGAACAGATAGTTATGCAATTTTCACATCAATGATCATGTGTATATATGCATCATATCAATAAGCAAATAGGCCGACTCCTGCCTGCACCTACTACTATTACTTCACCCATCCACTGCAATCCAGTATGCATCTAGAGTATTAAGTAAAACAGATTAATGCTTGAGCAACAATGACATGATGTAGACAAAGTAAACTTAATCATTATGAATAAACCCCATCATTTTATCCTTAGTGGCAGCAACACGAAGACGCAATTTGTCCCCTTCTGTCAATGGATATAGAAATTCGACAGGTTTAACCCACTACAACACACATCTACCACTGAAGAAAGATCAAACTACTTGGCCAAAGCAATTCAGTAGATCAGATAGATTTAGAAAGCTATGATGGTAATGCAAATTAGAGCAATAATAATTCAGAGAAGACTTAAACACTTTTCATGAATAATATGAACATGAACCCACAATTCATTGGATCCCAACAAACGCACCATATAAAAGAACTACATCGGATAGATCAAAGCGAACATGCGATGATCATTGTATTGAAGATCAAGAGAGAGAGAGAGAGAGATTGACATCTAGGTACTAACTAAGGACCCGTAGATCTGAGATGACCTACTTACACATCATCACGAGGGCACTGAGGTTGATGACGAGGCCCTCCGTAATCGACCCCCCCTCCGCCAGATTGCCGGAACGGACCTCCGGATGGGATCGCCGTGGAACAAAAACTTGTGGCGGCGTAAAAAGTGTTTCGTGGGTGCCTCTAGGGTTTTTGAAATATTAGATAATTTATAGGCCAGAGAACGGGGCAAGAGGGGCCACAGGAAATCTACAAGACATGAGTGCGCGTCGACGCCCTCTGGGCGCGCCCTGTTGCCTTGTGGGCTCCTCGTGCAGCTCCAGGTCTTCTACCGAAGCTTCCAGGTCTTATTTTGGTCCATAAAATCATCAAAAAGTTACGTGGCAATTGGACTTCGTTTGATACTGAAAACCTGAAAAAACACGTAGAAAATAGCAACTGTCACTGGGTACTCGGTTAATAGGTTAGTGCTCAAAAATAATATAATTTGATTCATTATGACCCAAAAAAAAATCGTAAAATGATAATATAACAACATGGAACAATAAAACAAATTATAGATAAGGTGGAGACCTATCACCCACACAACCCGAGAGGGGAGCCACCAGCCCACCACCACTTCAAGGATGCACACCGAAGAGCAATCATGTGGACCGCTATCCAGGGTCGCCGTCCCTACATCCCTATCGCGAGAAACCATGCGCTGCCCACATTACATGGCACACATCCACGGTAGGAAGAGCAGCATCACTCCATCTACTCGTAGCCCGACATTAGTCCTCGAGTCTGGGTTGGCATCTCCATAGTAGGAGGTACCCACACCTGCGTCCCCAACTAATACCCGATGGACTTGGGGGGGGGGGGGGGGGGGGGTTGCCAGGGGAGCACACACGACACCATATCCATGACCACCTACGTCGATATGCGCACCAATGCAACGCTAACCCCGACCACCACCAACGAGCACCCCCCCTTGGACCGAGCCCACCGTTGCCTAACTCAAGCGGGAGCTTCGACCCGTCTCGGGCTTGAATCGCATCCGCCGAAGTAAGAGCCCCAACACATGGCCCTCTTCACGCGCAAACCTGCGTTGTTGTCCCGGACCTAGGAGAAAGAAGGAGCCACCACCATGTGCGTGCCACGTTCAAAGCTACCGCCACCGTGCCCACGATCGGTGCACCACCTAGATTCCACCATGGCACTGACATACATGGAGCGGAGCATAGCCCACAAGCAGAGGTCGCTAACACAGCCGGAGACAGGCCCTGGGCCAGTCGCTGCGCCGGGTGCTAGATCTGTCCGAATCAAATCAGGCCCCCATGGCTATCACAGGCGCAGGCTGCGAGCCACGCTAGCACCAGAGGCCAGCACGGGCGAGCGGCCGGGCCGAGCTAACGCGGCCGCCATAGCACCCGCCCGCGCCCGCATCGTCGGCACGGCCTTTCGCGCCGCGAGCGCCACATCCCGTGCTGTCTGGGACCATCCGGGATGGAGAAAGCCCCACTGCTGCCTATGCTGACCGGGCTTTGCCCCGCGGCGGCGAGGGCGAGAGGATGCGAGGTAGAGTATGATGTGCTCGACGTCGGCAAGCGGATGGACGAGAGGGAAACGTTGTGTGTTTTGTTTGTTTATTATAATGAACATATATTGTGATTCCTTAAAAAGAGAACATTCGTCGGAAGGAAAAAAAAAAAAAGACCTCATAATGACCACGCTAGCCGCACACAAGAAAAAAAGAGCTCGTGACGTTTCCGAACCTACCCCTCGACCCTTGTAGCCCCGCCTCTGTCCCTGCGCACGCACGTCTGGGTGACCTCGAGGGCATTCCGGTAAATGACATCAGGCAAGAGAGAAGTGGTGGGAGCAGCCCACCTGCCCGGAATGTTAAAAATACGGTGGGCGCGGCCCTCCTCGAAACTGAATTCAATTGGAACCAAAAAAGGTAAGAAGGGCGAGCGAGCGAGGGGGAACGCAGACGCAGCACGACAAGGGCAAGGGAGAGGGAGAAACCCCTCCCCTTGCTGGATCCAGCCGCCGCGCCGGATCGAGGTAAGAGCAGTTCCTCCCTCCCGATCTCCTTCTCCGGGTTCTCCCCTTCCCGTCCGGTTCGCAGTCGCAGGATCATCATGGTCCCTGCGCGGGGGTGGAGAGCGTCATCGTTCGGTTCGTTGGTTGGGAGCGAGCGAGGAGAAGCAGCAGGGTGGGGTCGTGGGGAAAGCGACGGGGAAGGCGCCGTTCGCGATCCACTTGGCTGGCTCTAGCGGGTTCGAGTTTGGATGGATGGGTCTTTGGCGAGGGAGATGCTGATCCGGAGTTTGCAGTTTCAGTGTTCAAGTTTGCGCAGGGGAGATCAGGATCGGAGATAGGAGTAGCGGCCGTCAGTCGTGTGCATTTCTGATCGATTTTGCATAGTATGATATGGTGTTGTTGTCTGTTTGGGTGTGGGTGGGGGTGGGGGGATCGATCCTGCTGCTTGATGCTCTTGATGTATGGGCGAGTGTTGGGTTTGCTTTTCTTTTACCCATGGAGTTTTTGCTATCATCTTCTTCTTCCGGATGAACTTGTCTCTTTGTATGGAGATGATAGATTGATGCTCTTATCCTTCAGATCTAATGTGGATGGAGATAACTATTGCTGCGGTCTGCGGCAAAATCCCAATTTATATTTTCAGCAGGTACATGAGATCAATTACACTCATAATTCCATTCTGTTTTGTAGGCTCGCTGAGTTCGTCCGAAATGAGCGCCAAGATAACGGTAACCTACAAGAGGAAGCGTGGCACGTCGCACGCTCAGGGGGCTGATGGCGCCACTCTGGAACCTCCTCCTGTTTCTCGCAGTGAGGTCATCCGCAACGAAGCGATGAAAGACCCAGCCGATGCCGATGCCGACGACGATGTGTTGAATGGATATGGTCATGTAAAGAAGGTTGACTCCATCTCCTTATCGCCGTTTGTAGAATTGTTGAAATTTTATGTTATTCCTGATATTTTATGTTATTGCTGTTGAATCTGGCCGTCTACGTTAGTTCCGTCGTTACTGATTTCCCCGCCTTCTAAGATGGTAAGGCGCAAAAGTTGCTGTGCCTGGAATAATACAGCATGAGCCACGTGTCTGTGCAGCTCTGTCATTTGTGCCTTTGGAAATTGTGTGATATCAATAATATTTTATTCTGTTTCACCTAAATAATCTTGTTGCTGACTATGGTTCGCCCTGTTGCATAGCATACCATAATGTAACACTGTTTACCAATGTGTTTCATTTTGTGTTAGTGTGCTTTAAATTGTCTCGTATAGTATTTAAAAGATACTGAATAAGAGTAGTTTATATCCATTTTTATTTGGAGGAATCGTGTTTCTTAGTGTACCATCCTGTTTCACTATGTTCCAAAATTAGAATTTTAAAACTTGTCAAAATATTATGAAAACTGGTATCCTTTTGAAGTCCTCGTCATCATAAACATGAGTATGCAAACAGATGATAAAATGGGTTTCCGGTGAAAAGATAAAACATATTTAGACTTGGGAATAAAATAGAAAAGCATGAGATGATGGAGCATAGCTAGATCAGTAGTGAGAGAAAACTCTAACAAGCGTATCATAATGTTACACTGTTTACCAATGTGTTTCATTTTGTGTTAGTGTGCTTTAAATTGTTTCATATAGTATTTAAAAGATACTGAATAAGAGTAGTTTATATCCATTTTTATTTGGAGGCATCGTGTTTCTGAGTGTACCATCCTGTTTCACTATGTTTCAAAATTTGAATTTTAAAACTTGTCAAAATAATATGAAAACTGGTATCGTTTTGAAGTCCTCGTCATCATAAACATGAGCATGTAAACAGGTGATAAAATGGGTTTCCGGTGAAAAGATAAAACATATTTAGACTTGGGAATAAAATAGAAAAGCATGAAATGGTGGAGCATAGCTAGATCAGTAGTGAGAGAAAACCCTAACAACTATAAGCAGTAGTCATTAATGCATGTGAATCTTGAAGAAAATCAATGGCTGCTACATGCACGGGATATGCCGTGCATGGTAGACATGCGTTTCTCTGCAAAGACACTTATATCTAAAGATGTCGATTGCTGCGTTTTCTTGGAATAATATGTTTGTTTGATGTTTGATATGAGCCATGTGTTTTTAGAACTCTATCATCGTGTCTTTGTAAATCGTTGATGTTCAATGTTACTTCTGTTGAATCAGGATGACTATGTTAGTTCTGTAGTTACTGATTTTCCTGCCATCTAAGATTGTAATTTTTGTGCCTTTTTAAGGAGGGCGCAGAAGTTGTTGCGCCGAACAGTACAAAATGATCCGCGTGTTTGTAGAGCTCTATATCATTTGTGTCTTTGAAAACTGTGTGATACCAATATAATGTAAAGACATTTGTATCTTAAGATGTCAATAGCGAATGTTCTCAGAGTATTATATTTTTATGCTAAGTAGATATAAGTATATGTTCTTGTCTAAATTATGCCATAATAGTGTTCTGTCTGCATAATAGATCGAGGCTCTTATCCTTATGTCCCAGCTTTGACGGAGTTTTGTGGCGGAATTATGATCTGTATTTCCAGCGAATCTCGGGAAAATACTTATCACCATCGATTTGTAATGTTATCTAGGCTGGCTCGAATGCTGTTTTGGCGCAGTTTGACAAGAGCGCCAAGATCACAGTAACCCACAAGAGGAAGCGTGGCACATCACTTGCTGAGACGGCCGATGGAGCGACTCTAGAGCCTCCTCCTATTTCAAGCGGTGGGGTTGCCAACAGCGAAGCCCCGGAAGATCTGTTGAAAGGATATGATCATGTAAGAAACCTTGAGTAATCTCTTTCCTTCTGGTTGTAGGATTGTTGATGTTTAATATTATTTCTATTGCATCTTTCTGTCCATGTTGCGCTGTTACTGATTTTCCTATCTTTTGAGAATTTCATGGCTTTTTTAAGGGGGCACACAGAAGTTGCAATACCAACCGGTAGAACATGAGCTACATTTTTTTAAGAACTCTATCATCTTTGCCTTCTGAAAATTGTATGATGCCAATATGACAAAGACATTGGTATCTAAAATTTCAATAACTGCATATTCAAGATGGTAAATTTCCGTGCCATTTTCATGGAGGGCAAATAAGTGGTGGAGCCAGTAAATTAGGACAAGGGGGCCAAGTAAAGTTAAACCTTGTTAGGGAGGGCCAATCCATCAAAAAACACGATTTTAGCACACACAAAATAACTATTACTATTCATTCTAGGCTCAAATCACTAATGTTAGGGGGGCCAGGGCCCTGGCTGGCACCCCATGTCTCCGCCACTTTAGAAGTCGCTGCATCAACCAATACAACATGAGCCATATGTTTTGAGAGAACTTATCATTTGCGTCTTTGGAAATTTATGATACCAATATGACATAGACATTTGTATCTACAAATATCAATAGCTGGATGGTCGCAGAATATTATATTATTTTATGATAAGCAGGATATAGCATATTGCATGAATAATTATTATGCCATAGGTTCAATGCTATATGACATTTTAATTGTATATCCATATGCCAATCGCCTACCTTGTTTTGCATCTTATACCTTTTCTCTTTTGGAAAATTGACAACCTACCTCTACACAGCAACAGGATGCTTGCAAGCCAATGCAAGAAAACGCCACAGGAGAAACAACTAAGCCATGTGCACATGCATCAAAGAAAGAACAAACGGAAATTCCAGTATGTGAACCATTGCCATGGACGCAGCAACCTGAGAATTGTTCTGTCACCACTCTCCCTATAGCGGAGTTGTGGAATGATAAATTACATTGCACCAAGGATGCAGTTAATCCAATCCCCGCTTCCGGTTCTGTATGGGATCTCAGACATGCTGATGGGAAAAGTAATCAAGCTGAGGCTTCTAATAACTCTGCTCATGCGGCAATAAATTCTCATCAAGGGCCAGAAGATACTACCAGACGTAATAAATGTAAGAACCGATTTAGTCCTCAGTTCATCTTCCGGAGGCGTGTTAAAAGGAAAATTAATTTGGAGGAGCCAGCAGAGAAAAATTATACTGATGATAACGGCAAAGAATACTCAACACTGGCATGTAACCCACAAAGTTTACCAGTTAATGATATACCCTTGCTCAAAGTAACCGATGCCGATTCTTTGGATACTGCAGATACGGTATGTTTTCTGACTCGTCCTACCACACTCTTTAACTGTGCTGCAAAATGACATGTTTTAAATCTTTCCTCTTATTTATGGTGCTATGGTTTTCCTCTTACATGGTTAGTTGCTTAAAAACTTGGATTTGGATATATAGGTTAATATCAAGGCAAATATTGAAGTTCAAAATGAATGGGAGTTAATTCAGTTGCCTTCGTATGAAACGATAATCTTGTCATTACTTATTGCTGGTTTTCATTTTTTTACTAGAAATATGACATTATGATAATTCTGAAAGCACATATTCTCTACCTCGTTTATGCTGATTATGAGCATGACTGGTTCGATGGGAAAAGTTTGCATGCCAATATGTGGCAAATGCCAAATGTTGGCTAGTGATTGGTCAGTTACCAACTTTTTTTGCCAACCTCAGTTTTTTTTTTTTTTGCAACTTTTGGCAACTTTTGATTTAGCTTCATGTTGGTACAAACGAGTTATACATATTTTGTGTGAAAAGAGATTATCCAATTTTTACCCAGCTGGGAAACAACGATAATAAAGAACAGGACTGACGTAATAGTTAAGTACTCCCCACTTGTGGGGACAGGTCTTGGGTTCCGTGCAACCTCTTTGCATTGCATGTTGTAGGGGTAAGGCTTGCCTCGTATAATCCTTCCCCAAATCCCACCTGGTGTTGGACCTTCTAGCACTAGGTCTGTTCTGACCAATAAGAATAATGAGGCTATTAGTTTACTTTATTATATACGAAACCCCAGCTTGTGTGGGACCTTGCAGCATTGGATCTTTCCAGAGAAACAAGAATAATGTGTCTATTAGTTTATTTTATTATATAAGGAAAATGGGGGCTGAGAACCGAGTGCTAGATCAGTTGTTGAAGTTTATGTTGTTGAACCCACCCACCCATGTTTGAGTCCTCACGTGGTCAGAAGAGTCCCCATGGGGATTCAGACGCGGTGGGCGGGTTCAACATCCTAAATTCCTTCCACCGAGCTAGCACTCAGTTATGACTATTTCCTTTATTACATTATTGCATAATTTATATGTGGAACAACCAATCAACTTTACAAGAAAATTCATGTCGTAACAATGGTATATATGTGCAGATGACAAAGAAGTCGCAATATGCATCAACAGAAGATAATTACATATATGTTCCACTGTAAATGAGTTAATAATGCTCTATTTATTTCGTGGTATATGGTAAATTCATCAGTAAATGGTGTATGCGGTGGCTAAAGGTGTCCAAAATTATAATGTACCGTTAACACTATGTATTTTGTGTGCAGCTGGTAGCTACAGAAGGAACAAGTACTGGACTAACCGAATCAGCTGAACACTTGCTTAAACAAAAAAGGTATAACAAAATTGTTTTTGTTAAACAGTGTGATCTGACATCGGAGTGATGTTATTACTAGACTTACATGTTCGAAGGACTAATTAGATGCTTCTTTTGTAGTTCACGCATGCTAAAATCTACAGTGCAGCATACAGTTTCCACACAGCATATTGAAGATGTAAGAGCGGAGGATTGGGGCAAAACTCTAGGTCGTGCTGTTGAGGCAGCAGAAGAAGCTGTTGAAATGAAGGAATTATATGGTAAAGGGCCCCTTCACAGTTAACTAGGCAAAATAAATAAATTTAAATTGGTTGAAATTAACGAGTATATTTGTGGACAGATGATCCTCCAGAATCCCAATTAGGTTCAGCAAAACATATTCCAATCATTGTCTTGGACAGTGATAATGATGAGAGGGCCAGGGGTAAACTGCCGGAAAATTCAAAGGTGGTTCAGGAGGAAAACAAAAGAAAATTTAATTTAGAGAAGATCAACCTCAATTGTGTTGAATTACCTCAAGAGAGGATTCTCGGTCTGGATGACTCATCTGTTCAAAGGCTGCCAGATCAGGTGTGCGTGACAAAATTATATATATAATTGGTTCATCTTTTGGAAGTGCTTCATTGGTAGTTTTGCTTGTACCAAGAATCCATCTGCCTCACCCACCTAGAAGATTATTTTGTCAGTCAAGACACACCATTTTTCCTTTCTAAATCATACACATAGCTGTACTCTTCATTTCAAATGCGATTGTTTTTTTCTTGGCATTTAATCAATATGTGGGTCGTTTACTAAACTGTATTTTATTCTGTCCTAGTTTCCATCACCATCTTCTTTACAAGCTTGAAACATGTATTATACCACCTTCTATATAGCCATGCTTTAAACATTTTGTACTGCTTACAGGATCATTTTGTTACTGGACAAAAACAAGTTTCTCAACCAATTGAAAGGTTATTTTTTACAAAAAAGAAAGATGCTGTACATGGTCAAGGACAACGTCAAGAGGGAACATCAACATTGCATACCTTATACTCAAGTTTGTATGATCCGACTCTTTCATGGAAAGCTGGAAGTTCAAAGGGACCGAAGAGCATGCCTTTAGAACTGAAATCCAGAATAATGGATAAGCCTCCTGAGTCCAGTTTAAAACAGCGCTTGGATAGTTTCCAATACAGTGGCAAGTCTAGTGGCATTCATTTGCTGACAGAAAGGATCAGCACATACTCCAACAAAAGACACCAGGTTCCCTGGTCGGAAGAAGAGTTAGATTTTCTGTGGATTGGAGTGAGGAGGTATGGCACGAGTAACTGGAATGCAATGCTGAGGGATACACGCCTACGGTTTTCAAGCTCAAGAATGTCTGAGGATCTTTCTGAACAGTGGAGCAAAGAGCAAAAGAAACTTCTCGGCATTGATCTTCAATCAATTAGAGCATCTGCTCTAGGTTCTACACCGCCTCCCCATATAGCACAAGGTTATGCTGGAAGCAGTTCCTGCATTGGATGGTCAAAGTCTCCATTTCTTGCAGCCCAATCAGATCTTTCCTTGGACAAGGTGCACCTTGCGAATGCTCATGCTTTGGATAGAGGCCTGCATTATTTGTCAAGCCTTGGCAGGTTTAGCCTTCATGGAACTGACAATGGTCCAAGAAATTTGCCTCTGGGAGGTTTCACTGGAGCTTCTTCCTCACATGGGAGAACTGGGAGTAGGGGTAGGAAGACAACCAAGCTTAAAAAGTCATACTATGACAACAGGTCACACTCGTGCGAAGAAGTACCAAAGAGTATGTCGTCTCAGCTCCTTCCCATCAACCAACAACCAATCAACAGCCTTCCTCAATGGCTTACAATGAGCACTGAGACCGGCAAAAGCGGGCTCAACCCGAAGGCGCCAAGCCATTCCACTGCAGATCAACTGAATGACAGCCGGAGAGCTGCCGCCTTTCTGTTCCCTGACAACAAGAAACCACATGCCATGCCTGACGTCTTTGAAGCTGGCGCTGAAATGGAAAGCGGACTGGCGCAGTCTAGCAAGAAGCTTTTCTGGACCAGCAGTGACACCTTGGATCTAAACAAGAGGGCCTCTGCTATGGTGGCAGGGCCAAATGGCGTCACCCCTAGCGACACCGGCGCGTCATCTGAAGAGACGGTGTCAGATAGCTGAATTCCGTGTGCCAAGTTCCATGATATTGCCAATGTTAGTCCCTTCCGTTGTGTCACTTAACAAACTTGTTGTCTTTGATGCTGAAGCTGCTGGAACACTAGTTGAGTAGCAAGAAATGTTTTGCTGCATCTGCTTTTTTTTTTATTCTAGCATAACTGGAAATGATTTATTGGTGGTAATTGTTCATGGTTATACCTGCCTATAGATTTTATAAAAAGTTAAATTTGATTTACTTTGAACAAGTTCACAGAGAAAAGTATTTACATCTACAATACCAAATATATATAGTATGAAAGTACATCTCATGATGTATCAAATGCTATGTATTTGGTATTTCAGATGTCGATGATTTTTCTATACAAATTTGGTTAGTTTGACTTAAAAGTCTATGGGTAGTGGGCACTACATTATTGAACAGAGGGAATACAAGTTAAAATTTTAAAAAAGAAAAATATTTCTTTGGGATTCCTGGTATTCTATGACTCTTTTCTAGACTAATTATGAATTCTTTTCTTTGTCATTGAGATTCGTGGATAATTTAGAGTACTGTTTAGGGATAGATCGTACCTCTTTTTTTATCCCTTGAAACAAATCAAAATTATTGAAGTTTTTGTATTTGGAATCGTATGAGGTTACATCTACTGTAGCGTTAGATCTTTGCTAGGGGAATGGGCCCCGGAATGGAAATTGGTTTGGGTTTGTCGTAATTCCATGTTCCAATTGATTCTGAAAAAATCATTTTCCGTGGAAAAATATATAAGGTATAACTTGCAGTTTTCAAATATTGAAGTTGCACATTTTAAAAATCGATTGTGACTTGTAATGGAAATAATTAGGTCATACGAGATTTAGCAAAACTGAATAATTTCTTTTCTTTCTTAGATGAAAGACAATAGCCCGACTTTATAAATAAAGCCACATGACAGCATGAGACGAGAACCAATTCACAAGCCCACACAGGGGACAACCAACACTGAAGTTAAACCTACGAAAATTCAAGGCACGCATGCCAACTACTTAATTGCATGGGGTAAGGCGGGAAACAAACGCAGCAAGCAGCAAACTGGGCAGAGCTAAGATGTAGCAGCTTGATCACGCTAATAGAAGGAGGCGGCCGTACATCGAACTTGAGCAATGAGCGACTCGGTCCCCTCACGGTCGACCTCCTTAGTCAATAATTTCCACTGCTAAGAAAATAAGACAATTTGAATAAGCATTCAACAGGTTTGCTAGGATAAATTTGCTCAATAGTAAACTTATTTCCAGTAGTGCAAATGATCCAGCCCATCCCACAGTGAAGCCAAACCAGAACAAGCGTCTCGAAGAATGGAAAGTTGGGCAACCAGTAACCTGAGCGCAACGAAGGACGAAGGAGCCCACCTTACATCCAGCCACGGCCGGATGCAGGCCCAAAAGATTTTAGGAAGAACAAAGGAGAAAAAATACATGATTTGTGTCTTCCCTATGACCACACAACGCACAGAAGACCAAATCGGGGCCATTCCGCTTGCAAATCTGATCATCAACCGGGAACTTGCCCTGACAGCCTGCGAGAGAAAATCTTAATATAGAGACGAACCCTGGCCCTCGAGTTGGCCAAGAACCTCGTGGATCAATAGCTCCTGTGCGACGTTTTTGATATGAACTAGCTGCAAACCGGCATCGTTCGCAAGAATGGCTTTGCCGCATCACCTCTGTGCGCACAAATAACCCAGACGCGACATGGCCCTTAAGCACAATATCTATCAGCATTAAGTGAAACCGGGCGGGACCCACAACTTATCCACGTCGGCATGGGACCCAGATGACGGCGACTACGGTCAAACTGTTTTCCCTTGCACGCGCATCCTCCCTCTTCTTCTTCTCCGGCGACGAAGCACGGCAACACCGGCGAGCTCCAATTCAGAAAAGCAAATTTACAAGCATTAAAAAGCAAATCGACCGAATTCAAACAACGTAGATCCATTTTTCCAGCAAACATAGAGCAACATAGATAGGGTTCGATTAGAAGGGCTCGTCAGAGCAATATTCCACAGACATACATGTTCGATTACACGTGCTCCTAAGCTCCTACCTCACCCCTACTAGATCTCCAAAATTGGGCTCACCTGAGCCCCAGGGGTGCGGCCCCGACGAGGCGGCGGCACTGGTCAGTCGGAGTCGGAGTCGGAGGCGCCCCACCCCCTGTCGGCGCGGGATTCCTCGATGGCTTGACGGAGGCGGATCTCGTCAAGCTCCTCTTCCCTCTGTCGGCGCGTGGCGACCTGCTGGGTCTCGTCCTTGGTGCGCTCCATAACCTCGGCGATGACGCCGTCGAGGTCGCCGTCGTCGATGCAGTCTTCCGGCAGAAAGCCCTGCTCCTCCCCCTCCCTGTTCTGAGGCGGCAGCGGTGCGGGCGCAACGGCGGAGCTCCCCGCGCCACCCGCGGTAGAGGAGCGCACCGCTGCCACCATCTGGCGGTCGTACTCCTCCACCTCGCGCCGAGCGAACGCACGCGGTGGCGCGAGCCCCAGTTGGTGTACCTGCGCACGCCGCGCTTCCGAGCAGCGTCGGAAGCAACCCGCGCCGCCCGTTCGCGTTCAGAGTTAGGCGCCGGCCGCTTCGCCCCATTCCAGTTTCTGCCGCTGGAATGGCCGCCGCGTGAGCTGGAAGATCCTGGCCTCATGATCGTCGCACGGTGGCACTTGATCTGCGACGACGGGGCTGGATTGCGTGGTTTTGGTGGTCGCCGGCGGCGAGAGGGGGCGAGAGCGGCGCATATCTGGATGTGAAAATAACTAGAGTATGACACATTTCACTGTATAAGTAGCTCGGGTGTAACACTGATGTGACACTCGCTGACTTCCCTGGCCCACGGGTCAGATTGACCGGTCAGCCCCCTGCTGACCCTGCTCTGTTTCGAACGTTTCGAACGTTGTTTTCAGTTGAGCCATCATCTTTTCTGCACGTTGGTGAATAGGCATGCCATCCTTCAGGATCCTATTCTTGCGTTTGCATCTCATTGAACTTCTCTTGTTCATGTTTGAAACTTGTTTAAATGTTTGTTAAACTTAGGTTTGACCAAGTTTGAAATGAGCATAAAAATAAATTTAAAATTTAAAATATTGGAAAACCAGTGCACATGTTCTTATTTTTTCATATACTAACAACTCAAATTGATTTGGCTGTTTAGACATGGTGGACAAAAAAAACTTGTTTAGAAATGGGGTATTTACCCCCTTTGGAGCTAATTTGAAACTCATGTGTGACGACAAGTGGTTTTGGGTGTTGAACTTCAAACTTTCAAAAACCTCACAAAAGCTTCATTTTGGAGTGACTAAGAAGGATCCAGGCTTAGTTTGTCATTTTCATGTTTGAAACTTGTTTAAATGTTTGTCAAACTTAGGTTTGACCAAGTTTGAAATGAGCATAAAAAATTAAAATATTGGAAAATCAGTACACATGTTCTTACTTTGTCATATACTAACAACTCAAATTGATTGGCACCAGTTTTCTATTTTTTTTATTTTTTTTGAATTACTTATGCTCAACCCTAACCTTTGAAAACCCTACAACCTCATTCATGATAGCCAAGTTTGTGAAGGTTTTTTCATGAAAAACTTCATAGTCCAGATTTCTTATCTTTCCTATGGAGTTAGTCACATAGAATGATGATTGGCACCAGTTTTTTTTAAATAACTATGCTCAACCCTAACCTTTGAAAACCCTACAACCTCGTTCGTGATAGCGAAGTTTGTGAAGGTTTTTTCATGAAAAACTCCATAGTCCAGATTTCTTATTTTTCCTATGGAGTTAGTCACATAGAATGATAATTGCCACAAGTTTCCTTTTTTTTTTGAATTACTTATGCTCAAGACTAACGTTTGAAAACCTCTCAAAACCCCGCACCTGTCTGGACCATTGGATCGCCGTGAATGGACGGTCTGGATCAGGAAGTAGGGCTACGTCAGCGATCCGCGGGCTGCGCTTTCATTGGTCGGTCCAGCTCCACCGAAACGTTATGCTCCTCCACATCGATGAACTGAAGAATTGCTGCACTATGTTAACTGAAGAATTGCTGGGCTACCAGAGACGAGGGGGAGGGTTCAAGGACGCAATTCCATGCGACAAGAGTGAGGGGACGCAGGGGGGAGACTACTTTGAAGTCCGGGCTGAACAAACTACTTCTCCTCCTAGCAAAACAGAGAAATACCCAAATGCATGTAGTTGAAGAATTGTTGAATGAGTTATCTTGTGCTGTTTGGTTTACTAAGCTGGATCTGATCTGAGAGCTGGATGAGTTATCTTGTGTTGTTTGGTTTACTAAGATTACATGAAGCAGATCTGATGTGAGAGCTGGTTACCATCAGATAAAATCAGAGTCTTTTTTTTTAAAGAGAGCAGACATCATTTGATTTACATCTCACATAAACTACCAGCACCTAAAAAGCTAAAACCCCTCAAAGCAGGCATAACGACAAGGAAAGGTCCTGGAAATTGGGCTCAAATCAACCAACTCGCAAATGAAAACAAGTTCAACCAAGCAACCCTGGCCTGGCCCCGGGAGTTTTTTGAATTACTTATGCTCAACGCAAATTGATTGGCATATATATTTCCGATACGTTATATGAATGGATAGGTGATGACATCGATTTTTAATATGAGAAGTGAGAGCATTCTCCATTATCAAGTTTGCGGATGTGAGTGGTGAATTTGGATGGCTTGATATATGTTCTTGTGATACCTCCGTGGAATAATTAATAAAGATGACCATATGCATCGATTGATGCAGAGGCCGAGGGTATAACCTGCTTATTTTCTAACCTTCTGTGAAATTCCAACACTCTGTATACTTATATCCCGGTTGTGTGAAGAGCTTGATGAAGAAAATATCTGAGGTTTCTCCTTCTACTTTTGGGATCTTGCTTCTGCTAGGTGTAGGCTTGATATTGTATCATACCTTTGTTTAGTTTTGTAATATCATTGGGATCACCAGTTGCTGCAAGTTTTTTTTTCATTTTTTCCATCTTTCTCGTCGTCTTTGACTGTGACGATGCTTCTCCTCATCGTACCTAGTCCAGTGGCCCGTCGTCCCCGACCATGAGGAAAGGTGCACCATGCAGTGACCCAACGCTCTCATTGGCAAATTATTGCGGTGTTGCATATACAAATATATTTTACAACCATTGAAGTGCATCACCGGAGTTCAAAGGCATGAGGAGTAAGGACTTACAAAAGTGGCTTTGATAGGTATAGTCATGCCCTTCATCTTGTTGGTGTCACAATCCTTGAAGATTTCCATCGCATTAGGTTTAGATTATTTTTGGTCCTCACGGGCCAAATGATGTACTCGTTCTCCTAACCAGCAATCTGGATCAAATCGACCAAAAACAGAGGAAAACCGAGGCGATGCAGTGATATCTAACTCAACACGAAGGAGAACAGGACGGGTACCAGAACAGGACATGGCTCTCACTACAGCCGCCGACGTCGCCGAGAACGAAAGCGCCGCCACTGCTATCACCCAGAACAAAAGCTCCGCCGCCGCCGCTGGCTCACCACCGGGAACGAAGAGGATGGAGCAACACAGGTTCATACAGGGATACCCATTCGAACAGGCACGGGGACACGTTTGACCTGATGCACTGACAAGTGAGGCCCGTAACTAGATGCACTGTCAAGTAGGGCCCATGCTTACGTGGATAAGTTGTGGGTCCAGCTCCTAACAGCTAATGAGGGCATCAGTTCAGATTAAGGGCCATGTCATGTGTGGGATATTTCCTCGTTCAGAAATGTCGCACCGAGGCAATTCAGACGAAAGACGTCGCACTCTTTTCAGTTCACCTTAAAAACGTCGTACATGACCTATTTGCCCGAACCTCGCAGAGATAACGCCTGGGACAAGCCTAGAATACAAAGAAACCTACCCGATGCCACATGGAGCTAAGCTACAACGTCACACTCCTCCAAGAGCGTCGGTGAAAGACCAGCAAGGTTCTGCTCTTGACCTAACTCTTCAGGAGAAAGGGAACGCCTGAGCCTCGGGTCCCAATTATTCTTCGCAAGCTTCGAGTTAGCAATATGTCGATTAGAGCATGCAGTAAGAAACAACACCGGGAACAACATAGGCAGAGGGCCATCTCCTGCCCACCAATCGAGCCTGAATCTGACAGACGGGACATTCCCCACCAGGAACTTAACATGGGATCTGAAATTGAAGCTAACATTAACCATGTTCTTCCAAAACTACGAGCCCTCACTAAAAGACGTGAACAGTAGGCTGCAGGTAGAAAAATATTTGGCTTTGAGGATCCTAGTCCAAAGCGTGTCAGGGTCAGTCATAAGGATCCTCCACCACCACTTAATGATAAGGCATTTGTTCATCACAAGCGTGTCAATAATACCCAAACCACCCTTGGCTTTAGGTCTATACAGAAGTTTCCACCTCACCAACATATACTTTTTTTTTGTTATTAGCTGAGTTCCAGTAGAAAGCACTACAGTTTTATCCAAACCAGTGTGAATACCATTCGTGAGCCTGTAAAAACTCATCATAAACATATGAATGCGGGAGAGGCAAGCGTTAATAAGGCAAACTTTGCCCGTGGATGTGTTATGTCTGTCGCTTCATGGCGTGACCCTGTTACCCACCTCGGAAACAATGGAGTAAAAATCTTTTGCCAGAAGTTTAAAGTGGGATATGGACATGCCAAGGTACTTGAAGGGGAAAGAACACAAGGACAGTTAAGGAGTTGAGCGACCCGTACCACCTCGGTCACCGAAGCACCAGTAACAATAACCTCACACTTGTTAAAGTTAATTTTGGGCCCAGAAAGCGCTTCAGAGAAGAGAAGGCTGAATTTTAAATTCACCAGACAAATATAATCCAGCTTGACAATGATAATAGAGTCATCCACGTTCTGCACATGAGAGATACTAGAGGGGATAAGGTGAGAAGCAACCGCCTTAATGTGACCAGCTGCTGCTGCAGCAGCTCTAGAGAGGATACAAGACAAAGCATCAACAACAAATTCAAAAATAAGGGGGAGATAGGGTCTCCTTGCCGCAATCCCCGACTATTGGCAAAAAAGCCCCATAGAACCGTTAACAACCAGCGCAGTGTGGCCACCTATAACGAAACACATCAAACGATGGACATAAGCACCATCAAAACCCTTAGACAACAAAAAATACCTCAAAAAATTGCAAATAACCGAGTCATAGGCCATCTCAAAGTCTAATTTTAAGATGGCAGCTCTAGAGCCTCTAGCCTTAAGATCATGAACATTTTCATGGAGGTAAAGAATATCATCTAGAATAAACCTGCCATTAATAAAGGCATATTGGGCATGGGAGGTCACACAATGGGCAACAGGGACAGCTTGGAAGCAAAAGCTTTGGCACGAAATTTGGCAAAATTATTGATCAGGGAAATCGACCTAAACTGTGTAATACAGTGAGCCCCTTTCACCTTAGGAATTAGAATCAGGAGTGCATGATTAAGTCTAGAGATATCGACCGTGCCAAGACAGAATCCATAGATCACAACATATACCAGGTGCTTCAAAACACGCCAGAATTTCTTGAAGAACGTAATAGAGAAGTTGTCCGGTCCCAGCACAGAGTTGGAATTAGAAGAATCAACAGCCACATCAACCTCACTTCAAGAAGAGGGTGCATAAGCTCCACATTCTTAGCAGTGGAGATCACCGCCGCTGCTGACCAAAGGAAGGGAGAGATGGAAAAGCCCAAAGCCGACGTAGCGGGAAGGAGGTTTTTGAAGAAATCACAAGCATGGAGGAGGATGGTCGAAGGGTCAGACGTGGGAAGCCCATTGATCATCAAGCTAAACATAGTACATCTCCTTCTCCTACCATTGGCAATCACAAAAAAATAAGCAGTGAGGGCATGCATCTCCCTTCAGAACCCAATTAATCCTACCCCTTTGTCGCGACCCGGTCTCCTCCTATCGGTGTATGTTCAGTAAAAATAGACTCGAGATGATATCTCCTATCCCAGCCGGCAACTGGGATACCAAAAGTGTCCGCAAGTTTGTCCAAGTCCAAAATCTCTAGCTTGAGACCCACTTTCTTCGGACTTTGACTGTGATACGTCTATTTTGCATCATGCTTTTTTGTTGATATTTATTATGTTTTGAGTCATTATTTCACTCTATGATGCAATGCTAATGCCTTTTATCTCTTAGTTTACAAGATTCCTATAAAGAGGGAGATTGTTGGCACAACGATAGAAGCAAGATCAATAATTTCATCTTTACTAGGGAATTATTTGTCATGGGGTTGTCTACGAAATTTAGAGAAATTGAACTCATGAGACACATCTCCAAAACTTACAGTAACAATTTCTTTCTCACAATCAATCCTAACATTAATAGTATTCAAGAAGGTTCTACCAAATATAGTGGGACAAAAATCATCTTGTGGGGAACCAAGAACAAGAAAATCAGTAGGATACTTTATTTTCCCACACAAGACTTCAACATCTCTAACAATCCTAATTGGTGCAACAGTATCTCTATTAGCAAGCTTAATGGTAACATCAATTTCTTCTAATTCAGCTGGTGCAATATCGTTCATAATTTCTTGGTATAAGGTAAAGGGAATTGCACTCATAGTAGCACCCACATCACATAAGCCATGATAACAATGATCTCCTATTTTAACGGAAACAACAGGCACGCCAACAATAGGTCTATGTTTACCTTTAGTATCAGGTCTAGCAATTCTAGCAGCTTCGTCACAGAAATGAATAACATGCCCATCAATATTATCAACCAAGAGATCTTTAACCATAGCAACACTAGGTTCAACTTTAATTTGTTCAGGTGGTACAGGTGTTCTAGTACAACTCTTACGAACAACAGTTGAAGCTTTAGTATGTTCCTTTATTATAACAGGAAAGGATGGTTTCTCGATATAAGCAGTAGGAATAACAAGATCAACATCCACTAGTAGAAAACGGGCCATTGGCCTGGACCATTTAGTCCCGGAGTGCCTCTGGGCCGGGACTAAAGGCCCGGCCACGTCGCCCCAATTCTCAATGCCTCCCTCGAGGCTTTAGTCCCGGGCCGTAAGGAGCCTTTAGTCCCGGTTCGTGTCCCAAACCGGGACTAAAGGGCTACGCGGCGGGCGGTGGTGGTGGCAACCGTTCGTATCCCCCTTTAGTCCCGGTTGGTGGCTCAACCCGGGACTAAAGGCCTAACACGTGGCATGTCGTGGTTGTGGCGGCGGTTGGTATACCTCTTTAGTCCCGGTTGGTGGCTCAACCCGGGACTAAAGGACTAACACGTGGCCTGCCATAGTGGGGCGACCGTTGGCATACCTCTTTAGTCCCGGTTGGTGGTTGAACCCGGGACTAAAAGCCTAACACGTGGCATGCCGTAGTGGTGGCAACCGTTTGGTATACCTCTTTAGTCCCGGTTGGTGGCTCAACCCGGGATTAATGGCCCAAACGGTTTGCATCCCGCGTCGTTTCGGGCGATTTAAAGCACGAACCGAAGCGTACAGTCGCCATTTCTCTGTTCTTCTTCTCTCTCGCGTCGCCCTCTCTGTTCTTCTTCTCTCTCGCGTCGCCCTCTCTGTTCTTCTCCTCTCTTCTTCCCTTCTCTTCTTCCACCATGCCAACTATCTTTCGTGAGGTGGTCGCGCATGGCGCGACGAAGCTCCTTGTCGTGTACACGAACCTGAGCACGGAGGTGCCGTTTTTCCTTCAACAGTTGAAGGAACGATGGTTTAACCACGCACCGGATCATGAGAAGTTCTTCGGGCTTGATCTGGAGTACACGGCCGATCAACGTGGTGTTGCCGTCATCCAAATATGCTTCGCAACCCATGTCTTGATCTTCCAATGGGTGAAGTAAGTTTTGAGGCTTTCTTTGATCCCAGATAATCCCTCCCCTAGGGTCACTACTCCCACGTTCACATGGATTTTGTGTATTTGTGTATCTGATTAAGTAGCGTAGTAGATTTTTGTGTATTTGTACATTTGATTTAGTAGTGTAGTATGTGTGGAATACATTTGATTTAGTAGTATAGTACATTTGATTTAGTACTGGAATACATTTGATTTAGTAGTGTAGTACATTTGATTTAGTAGTGGAATACATTTAATTTAGTAGTGTAGTACATTTGATTTTGTGTATTTGTACATTTGATTTAGCAGTGTAGTACATTTGATTTAGTAGTGTAGTATGTGTGGAGTACATTTGATTTATTTGTGTTCATTTATAATTCACATTGGATCGAATTTTGTCAATCCAACAAGACTTAGTTTGTAGTTTGGATTTACTAGTTAACAAGCTTTCTTTTGTTTGCATATTATGCATAATGTCCATAATCTATCATAGTGAATTCCACGTATAAGTTTATTTGTTTCTATCATAGTTGGTTCCCTTTAAATAGTTGTAGTGAAACATGTTTCCTTATTGCAACAATAGGTTCATAATCTATCTCTAGGTTCCATTGCATATGTGCTATATGAATCCTAAAGATAAGTTTCTCTTTAGTTGTAGTGAAACATGTTTCCTTATTGCAGCAGTATGTAACATTTGGTCCATTTTAATTTGTTTCTGTTGCAGGAGTGACAAGCATTGTCCAAAACTCATGGAGTTCCTTCGCAGCGGCGTCACTTTTGCTTCCGTTGACATAAGGAACGACAGGCTGAAGATGAGGCACAGCTTCGGTATTGAGATACCAGCTGGTTGCCTCGTTGATATCCAAACGATATTCAAGCTTCAACATGTCAGGACTTCGATGGCTCGTATGGCAGTTGCCTTGATCGACGATTCATATGCTGATATGAAGACCAGTTTCCCAAGGTCTCAGCACAGACTTTGGGAGAAGGGCCCACTTAATGATATCAACATTGAGTATGCAGCAAAGATGCATATGTTTCATACGAGTTGTACCGCAAGATTCGAGTCGTCCACTATGGCCATCGTCACCTATATCCCCTCGAGGAAGGTGGACATTCTGATTTAGATGATTCAGACGAGTAGTGTTCTTAACGTCGAACACTTGTATATATATCTATTGTAGCTATTATTATGTACTGTTTGGACTAGTATCATGTACTTCTTGGACCAATTTATATATGTCTAGTTTCTGTTTGTGCCATTATAGTTTCAAAATTTGAATATGGTTTAGCCCTTTCTAACTTCATTTGCTACTTTTGAATGGTTTAGCCCTTTCTAACTTCATGGTATCATGCATTTCGACCACATATATATACAAAAAGTCTTCAGTTCAAATAAGTTCAAAAAATAAAATCCCTTTTGTAACAGATCTGTTTTTGATTAAAACAATCACTTCTCCTTCTTCTCCTTGTGCTAGATATTGGTTATGCACTAGGGGAAGTAGGAGTAGCGACCATCATCGACGGTTGAAAAATCAGGTGAGCTAGTGTCCACCATATATGAGAGAAGAATAAATCCCTTTGTGATGTGCCTTTGAATGGTGCATTTTGAACACACAAAAAGTATGGAGTTCAAATAAGTAAAAAAAATGAAATCCCTTTGTAAGAGATGAGTTCTCGTTCGAAACCCTGCTACTTCGAGAGAGATTGTCAGTTTTGTACACGAAGTGCATCCAGTCTTTGTCGTAGCCCTCTCAACTTTTTAACACATGCTATGTGGATGAAATTATGATAGCATGCCAACTTTCAACATTTCCACAGTTCATTTGTAGTGCTTTTCAATTTCAGGGTCAACTAGCTCAAAAAAAAGTAAATGCAAGAAATATACCAAATTAAGTCAGAAATTGTTGAAATTTTGAGATGTGCCTTTGAATGGTGCATTTTGAACACACAAAAAGTATGGAGTTCAAATAAGTTAAAAAAATGAAATCTCTTTGTAAGAGATGAGTTCTCGTTCGAAACCCTGTTACTTCGAGAGAGATTGTCAGTTTTATACACGAACTGCATCCAGTCTTTGTCGTAGCCCTCTCAACTTTTTAACACATGCTATGTGGGTGAAATGATGATAGCATGCCAACTTTCAAGATTTCCAGAGTTCATTTGTAGTGCTTTTCAATTTCAGGGTCAACTAGCTCAAAAGAAATAAGTAAATGCACGAAATATAACAAATGAAGTCAGAAATTGTTGAAATTTTGTGATGTGCCTTTGAATGGTGCATTTTGAACACACAAAAAGTATGCAGTTCAAATAATTTTAAAAAAATGAAATCCCTTTGTAAGAGATGAGTTCTCGTTCAAAACCCTGCTACTTCGAGAGAGATTGTGAGTTTTGTACACGAACTGCATCCAGTCTTCGTCGTAGCCCTCTCAACTTTTTCACACATTCTATGTGGGTGAAATGATGATAGCATGCCAACTTTCAACATTTTCAGAGTTCATTTGTAGTGCTTTTCAATTTCAGGGTCAACTAGCTCAAAACAAATAATTAAATGCACGAAATATAACAAATGAAGTCAGAAATTGTTGAAATTTTGTGATGTGCCTTTGAATAGTGCATTTTAAACACACAAAAAGTATGGAGTTCAAGTAAGTTTAAAAAAATGAAATCCCTTTGTAAGAGATGAGTTCTCGTTCGAAACCTTGCTACTTCGAGAGAGATTGTCAGTTTTGTACACGAACTGCATCCAGTCTTTGTCGTAGCCCTCTCAACATTTTAACACATGCTATGTGGGTGAAATGATGATAGCATGCCAACTTTCAACATTTTCAGAGTTCATTTGTAGTGCTTTTCAATTTCAGGGTCAACTAGCTCAAAAAAAATAAGTAAATGCACGAAATATAACAAATTAAGTCAGAAATTGTTGAAATTTTGTGATGTGCCTTTGAATGGTGCATTTTGAACACACAAAAAGTATGCAGTTCAAATAAGTTTAAAAAAATGAAATCCCTTTGTAATAGATGAGTTCTCGTTCGAAATCCTGCTACTTCGAGAGAGATTGTCAGTTTTGTACACGAACTGCATCCAGTCTTTGTCGTAGCCCTCTCAACTTTTTAACACATGCTATGTGGGTGAAATGATGATAGCATGCCAACTTTCAACATTTTCAGAGTTCATTTGTAGTGCTTTTCAATTTCAGGGTCAACTAGCTCAAAAAAAAAAGTAAATGCACGAAATATAACAAATGAAGTCAGAAATTGTTGAAATTTTGTGATGTGCCTTTGAATGGTGCATTTTGAACACACAAAAAGTATGGAGTTCAAATAAGTTTAAAAAATGAAATCCCTTTGTAAGAGATGAGTTCTCGTTGGAAACCGTGCTACTTCGAGAGAGATTGTGAGTTTTGTACACGAACTGCATCCAGTCTTCGTCGTAGCCCTCTCAACTTTTTCACACATGCTATGTGGGTGAAATGATGATAGCATGCCAACTTTCAACATTTTCAGAGTTCATTTGTAGTGCTTTTCAATTTCAGGGTCAACTAGCTCAAAAAAAAAAATTAAATGCACGAAATATAATTTCTAATATAGTTACAGTTTTCAGTGAGTTTAGGCCCGTAAGCCTGCTTTAGAGAGGAGCTCGATGGAGAAGCTGCGACGGGGCTTATAAAGAAGTGTTAGTCCCCCTCGCTGGGCGAGGTGGGACTAAACTTATCGTACAACCGAGGAGGGTCTTTAGTCCCGGTTGGAGCCACGCCCCGGGACTAAAGACCCCCTTTAGTCCCGGTTGGAGCCACGCCCCGGGACTAAAGACCCCCTGCTTCCCGCCTCTTGGTCTGCCCAAAAATAGGCCTTTAGTCCCGGGTCGTGGCTCCAACCGGGACTAAAGGGGGTCTTTAGTCCCGGGGCGTGGCTCCAACCGGGACTAAAGCCCCTCCTATATAAGTGGGACTTCGAAAATTTCCAACCCAATTCGTCCATTTCTCTTCTTCTTCCTCTCGTTCTCCTGCCCGGCGCGGCGACGAACGTAACCGACGCCGTCAGGCTGCCCGCCGTCCTGCTCGCCGTCGGCCGTCCTCCTCGCCGCCGCGCCGTCCTCCTCGGCGCGGCCGTCGCGCCGTCCTCCTCGCGGCCGCGCCGTCCTCCTCGCCGTCGCGCCGTCCTCCTAGCCGTCGCGCCATCCTCCGTGCCGTCCTCCTCGCCAACACTCCGACCAGTAAGCCCCCCGCCCCCTCCTCCCCAACACTCCGGCCAGTATAGAAGAAAAGAAGAAAAAGGAGAAGAGAAGAAGAAAAAGGAGAAGAAAGGAAGAAAAAGGAGAAGAAAAGAAGAAAAAGAAAAGATTTTTTTGTCATTTAATTCCTATTGTTATTAGGTTTGTGCTAGATTATTAGGGTTAGTAATATTTACAATTAGGTTAGAGTTACAAGAAGAAGAAATATGAACAAAAATAAGAAAATAAGATTAGGAAAAATGAAAATAAGAAGAGGAGGAGAAGAAAAGAAGAAAAAGTGTATATTATATAGTGTATATGCTTAAGTGTATAGTGTATATAGTGTATAGTGTATAAGGAGAGGAGGAATTTTGCTACAGTGTATATAGTGTATAGTGTATAAGAAAAGAAGAAAAGAAGAGGAGGAGAAGAGAAGAAAAGAAGAGGAGGAGAAGAGAAGAAAGAAGAGGAGGAGTAGAAAAATGAAAATAAGTGTTAATAGTTTAATTTTGCTATTGTATATGCTTAAGTGTTAATAGTTTATTTTTAGCAAGAAAATTAATAGAACTAGTTTATTTTTTTAGTTCACTTTACGATGCCTATCCCGCATCCTCGTCATCGACTCGGCGGAGGACACCTGCTTGATCAGAGGGGCCCTATCCGGGACTGGGCTCCGCCCGACTGGTATTGGGAGGTGCTACCTTCCGAGGGGCGTAGGTTGGTGAGGAGCCAGCCCGTCGTTGACCCGATCCTTGTTTGGTGGCGGTCGCGTGGGCCAGTGAGGGTGCCGAGGCTTCCGGACACCGCGGAGGTGGTACGTCACCGTGTCAGCGAGGAGGATGAGCACGTCCGTCGCTACATGGTTGCGTTGGAGGGCAGGTTCGAGCATACCTGGCAGGTTCTTCGGGGATCTCACTGGAGCTATGATCCTGTGATGGTTCCTTCTCTTTGGGTGTCCACTGCCCGCGCCGATACCCGTCGGGCGCTACGGTTCTAGATGTATTAGTGATGCTATATGTATGATAGTATTCGAGGAGTATTAATGATAATATTCGACGATGTACGGACAAAAGTGATGATGTATTAGCTTATAATTGAATGCATGCTAATTTGAATACTACTTGATTTTACGATTTGGTTTTTCTTAGTGAATGCTCAAATTGGAAAATTACTCCTACTTTGAATACTATGCAGAAATCTAGGAGTCTCAAATTGGAAAAGTACTCCTACTTTGGTTTTTGGTACAAAGGTTAAGAGAATACGTTTTTTGTAGAACTATGGATCCACATATCAGGAACCTCGAAGAGGAAGAACTTCTGGAAGATATAATCAAAGACGGCCCCGACGTTGAACCAGCTGAATCTCCGTCGTTATATCTAAACCAGGACGTTGGAATGGAGGTCGAGCGACACGAAGATGAAGCTGATGGGGCAGGAGATAGGTCCAATGACGGAGAAGGTGATAGCTCCACTGATGGAGAAGCCGGTGAAGAGGAGAAGTCCGGCGAGGTATACATATGAAGTTCGACAATCACTTGTAATATGTGAAAAATATTGGAGATAGCTCTATATTGTATACATATACATTCATTTGACGAATGTTTCTCCCTCTTAGGCCTCCACATCGAGCAAAACTACGAAACGAGGCCCGACTAGAAAGTTGGATGCATGGACGCATTACACATTTGAGGTGATATTTCCTACGAGCGAACCCAAGCTTCCTAAGAATGCTGCTGACACATTCAAGAAGCAATGCGGAGTTCTCGTTAGGGATCACGTCCCGATCAGTGTTCGGGAGTGGAACAAGCGCAAAGGGGCAGCCGATAGTGACTATGTCGCCGAAAGGTACAAAGATAATCTTTGGAATGATCTCATGTCACATTTCAACCTGCCAGAATGTCAGAATGAAGACGCCGCAGACAAACTGAGGGCCAAAGTCAAGCACTGGACTCTGAAGAAGATGGCCGAACTGTTCCGTAGCTGGAAGAAGAAGCTATGGAAAAACTATCGGAAGACACAGAAAGTGCTAGTATTCGAGGGGTATCTAGCCAAGCAGGCGAATCACTGGAAGGCATTTCAAGAGTACAAGGAGTCAGAAGATGCCCAGGCATTATCAGAAAAGAACAAGAAAAATGCCAACACGAAGAAATATCACCACACGCTGGGGCCAGGGGGCTATGAGACTGCCATCCCAAAGTGGGATAAGAAAGAGCAAGATCTGATAGATAAAGGCGTCGTACCTGAACCACTCCGTGATGAGTGGGAATTGAGAGCAAGAAATTGGTTCCTTGCGCATGATGGGTCGTACGACGAAACAACAGGGGACCTCATCTGCAATGACAATCTTAGGATACCCAGGGAGAATTGGAAAAGGATAGTGAAAGAAATTAAGGAGGGAAGAAGAAAGTTCACTGCAGATAGAGAGAAAGATTTGCTCACACTGGTCCTCAGCAATGACGAACATGGAGGACGAACGCGAGGCTTCGGTCCTTCTTACCCGTGGTGGCTTGGGTTTGCCAGAGACCAAGACACTTACAGAAGCTGAGAGAGAGCAAAGAAGCGGCAGCAGGATGAGGAGAATGACAAGTTCAACCAGTTGCTTGCCAGGATTAACGAGCAACAGAACCAGATTGATGAGCTTAGAGGAGTACCGCGCCAGGAAGATCCTGCAGTTGATATTACCGGCGCCCCATCTAAGCGGAAAAGCAGCATGGCTGAATCTGAGGCCCCGCCCGACGATGAACGAAGAATGATAGAGGGCGGTCCCGGCTACCCCGTGGATGGAATCAAGGAGTCAACATCATGTGAACTCCATCAGAAATTCAAGAACATATCCATGAAGGTGGCCGTCGGACAAGCTTTACCTTCTGGCCCTGATGCACGCTGGCATGGCCGTGAGATTCCAGCTGGCTTTGCTAAAGTCGGGGTGGATGAAATCATGACGGGGTTTAATGATATGGAGCTCGACATAGCTGTACCCGAAGATGAGAGGACACTCGGAGAAGTACTGGCTGGAGTCATCCTATGGGACAAGAACTACATCAAGCTTCCAGGCTCGGCCAACAGGACAACACCGCCTCCGAGTCGTCGCAGGTCACCTACACCTCCATTACCTCCAAGCTCTCCACATGACGTCGGCCAGCACAACACGAGTCCATCTCGATCACCGCCGCCAGACTTGGGTCGTCCGTCTTCGCCGCCGCCCGCACATGATACTAAGCGGAAGCGTGCCAGCAAGAACGCTTCGTCGATGATTTCTAAGCGACGGAGCTCCCCAAAGCGCAAACTGTCGCCCCTCCCAAAGGTACCTCATGCTAATCTTCCTATCAGACCTTATGATCGTACCCCCGAGGAAAACTCCAGTATAGCAAAGGAACAACGTGAGGCGCAGATGAAAAGGAAGGAACCCGAGCCCCGCCCGAAATACACCGAGAAGAACATAGCATGGGCAAAAGACTTCATAACCACTCCATCACAGTATGACTTACACTATAAGCCTGATGACTATACACGCACATTGCAGAAGGAAGTGAAAAAGAGCAAGTCACATGCAAGTGCAAGTGGGAGCAAATCAAGTTCAACTACAAGCAAGAAAAAATCAGACGTTCCTCAGCTTGGACAACAGGCCAAACAGTCGATCCCACCCCTCAAGGTGTTAACCGAGAATGTTCCCCCTCCGGTACAGGGGAAATCTTTTGAAAACACAAAGGAGTTGGCGGATGAATGTGGTATCTCGGTTGAAAATTTGCTGGCTAATTCCCAAGATGACAGGATATCCAAGGCTGTGGTAGCCCCTAAGCCACAGTTTGTCATGGGAGAGCCTTTGGTCAGCAAAGATGATCTCCCAACAAATATGCGTTACTTGCATAAATGGTACTTAAGTGAATCAAAGAATGGGAGAATGATGATCGTGCTGAGTGTCCCACAGGAGTACTACGGCCGCTCCGAAGAAATCCATATCGACTTTGATGAACTCTTCCAGATGTACAATGGCGACGCCCTCGACAAATCGTTTATGAGTTGCTATTGTCTGTAAGTTTTA
Organism: Hordeum vulgare subsp. vulgare; assembly: GCF_904849725.1. Lineage (NCBI taxonomy): Eukaryota > Viridiplantae > Streptophyta > Magnoliopsida > Poales > Poaceae > Hordeum > Hordeum vulgare. The sequence goes on from NC_058523.1 coordinate 553,394,906, forward strand.
CAATTCGTTGTCTACATATAACTTGTTTAGTTATTTCAATTCATTGTCTATATATAACTTGTACTCTATTATGCAGAATGAAGATTCTGGAGTGTAAAAGTAAGAGCATCATAAATATTGGGTTTATTGATCCAGATAAAATACATATAGCGACGCTAACTAATTATCCCAAGGAGACGGAGGAAAACCTTCTAAGGTTTCTAAGAGATCAAAATTTCTGTGACCACATACTGTTTCCATACAACTTCAGGTGAGGGTCTTTACTCTCTTGTGTCCATTCACTTATAAGTGTAATTGATAAGTTACTCACACACACACACACACACACACACACACACACACACATATATATATATATATATATATATATATATATATATATATATATATATACATGTGCAGCTTCCATTGGATTCTGTTGGACATTCAAATTGATAAGGGAATAATTGATGCCTTCGACCCATTATCGAGACCCTTGGAACAGTTCCAAAGCCTGCAGGACATGCTCCAAGTGTAATTTTAATCATTCTTGCGCTCTATCGGTCTCTTTCGATGATTTTCTGATATATCAATTAATGAAAAACTTAGCAAATCATTATCCTTGTCGGGCAGGGTTTGGAATCGGTTCAAGTGCGTGACTGCCGGTAACTTTCCTGAGAAGCTGACCTTTGGAGCGGCTCAGGTAAGTAGTAGTATGATATACTTCTATTAATTTTCAATACATTTATGATGCAAGATTATTATTTTGATTATATATATTCCATTCTCGTAAAGTGCGACCAGCAGCCACGGGGAACGCATCTATGCGGATACTATGTTTGCGAGACCATTCGCACGTTTACCTCGGAGTTCAAGGAGCACAGATTCGACGTAAGCAATGAACATTCACACCTCTATTTCTACCCGTCATTCTTTGTTATCATGATTGATATTCATATTCATCTCCTCTTCTTATATAGCACGAGGCCATGAGGACGAAGGTCCTACCAGAGCAATGCGCGATTGCTGTTGCAGAGGAGCTTGCGGGATTTCTAAGGACGGAAGCTATAAAAGACAAAGGACGATTTAGTGTAGCTAAGGGCCATTACTGATGTTCGTCCATGTAATCGAATAGACGGGCTCTAGTCCCGATATTTCAGATCTCCATATAGTTATATATGATCGCTTGTAAGATGAGTTAATCTTATATATATATATGCATAATTATTTCTATTTTAAATTATATGAAAACTAATTCCCGAACACAAAACGAGGCATCACGTTAATCTCCTGAACACCTAAACCCTAAAACCCAAAAATAATTTCGTTCAAAAAAAAGCCAAAAACCAGAAAAATTTGAAAATCTTGAGTCCCGGTCCGTGTAACGAGCCGGCACTAAAGGGCCTGCCCCTGGGGCGCTACGAGGCGCCCACGTGGAGCACCTTTAGTCCCGACGTGTAAGAGGGCCGGGACGAAAAGGTTAGGCCTTTAGTCCCGCCCCTTTAGTCCCGGTTGGTGAACCGGGACTAAAGCCCCTTACGGGCCAGGGCTATAGGCCCTGTCCCCACTAGTGATCATAAATAATAGTTTCCTCTTCAACTTTAATAGGTTCAACTACTTTAACTTCAACGGGAGGATGATATTTAAACCACTTCTCCTTGGGGAGATCAACATGAGTAGCAAAAGATTCACAGAAAGAAGCTACTATCTGAGAGGTAAGTCCATATTTAGTGCTAAATTCACGAAAAGCATATGTGTCTATAAAGGATTTGACACAATCAAACTTAAGGCTTATAGGTGACTCATTACCTTCGTTGAGTTCCCAATCTTCAGAGTTGCGTTTAATTCTTTCAAATATGTCCGATTTGAATTCAATATCTTTCTTCATAAAGGAACCAGCACAAGAAGTATCGAGCATGGATTGATCATTAAGAGAGAGCTGAGCATAAATTTTTTGAATAATAATTTCTCTCGGGAGATAATTATTAGGAATGAATATAACATTGACTTAAGTCTCCCCCAAGCTTGTACGATTCTTTCTCCTTCACGAGGCCAAAAATGTTAAATATAATTTCAATCACGATGAACTAGATGCATAGGATAAAACTTGTGATGACATTCCAATTTCAATTGGTTGTAGTTCCATGATCCAATATCATCGCATATCCTATACCATGTCAATGCCTTTTCCTTCAAAGATAAAGGAAAGACCTTCTTCTTGACATCATCCTCGGGCAGATCTGCAAGCTTAAATAATCCACAAACTTCATCCACATAGATTCGATGCAAATCACGGTGTAGTGTTCCATCTCCTGCACAAGGATTAGCCAGCAGTTTTTCTATCATACCCACAGGAATTTCATAATAAATATTTTCAGTAGGAGCAGTAGGTTGAGGAGCATCTCTTTGTGCTCCCGGTACGGGTGAAGATACCCCGAACAAGCCGCTCAAAGGATTATTTTCCATAGTGACAAGTGATAGTAAATTTCAGCACAATATATGAAATTTTCCTTACCAAGTTCCACTCACCAAAGGCGCTTCGCTCCCCGGCAACGGCGCCAAAAAAGAGTCTTGATGATCCAGAAGTGTAGGGGATCTATCTAGTCCTTTCGATAAGTAAGAGTGTCGAACCCAACGAGGAGGAGAAGGAAATGACAAGCGGTTTTCAGTAAGGTATTCTCTGCAAGCACTGAAATTATCGGTAACAGATAGTTTTGTGATAAGGTAATTCGTAATGGGTAGCAAGTAACAAATGTAAAAAAGGTGGAACAAGGTGGCCCAATCCTTTTTGTAGCAAAGGACAAGCCTGGACAAACTCTTATATAAAGCAAAGCGCTCCTGAGGACACATGGGAATTTCTGTCAAGCTACTTTTCATCATGCTCATATGATTCACGTTCGTTACTTTGATAATTTGATATGTGGGTGGACCGGTGCTTGGGTGTTGCCCTTACTTGGAAAAACCTCCCACTTATGATAAACCTATCTCGCAAGCATCCGCAACCATGAAAGAAGAATTAAGATATATCTAACCATAACACGAAACATATGGATCCAAATGAGCGCCTTAGGAAGCAACGCAAAAACTAGGGTTTAAGCTTCTGTCACTCTAGCAACCCATCATCTACTTATTACTTCCCAATGCCTTCCCCTAGGCCCAAGTAATGGTGAAGTGTCATGTAGTCGGCGTTCACATGACACCACTAGAGGAGAGACAACATACATCTCATCAAAATATCGGACGAATACCAAATTCACATGATTACTTATAACAAGACTTATCCCATGTCCTCAGGAACAAATGTAATTACTCACAAAGCATATTCATGTTCATAATCAGAGGAGTATTAATGATCATTAAGGATCCGAACATATGATCTTCCAAGTAAACCAACTAGCATCAACTACAAGGAGTAATCAACACTACTAACAACCCACAAGTACCAATCTGAGGTTTTGAGACAAAGATCGGATACAAGAGATGAACTAGGGTTTTGGAGAGGATATGGTGCCGATGAAGATGTTGATGGAGATTGACCCCTCTCGATGAGAGGATAGTTGGTGATGATGATGGCTTCAATTTCCTCTCCGGGAGGGAAGTTTCCCTAGCAAAACAACTCCGTCGGAGCCCTAGATTGGTTCTGCCGAAGTTCCGCCTCGAGACGGCGGCGCTCCGCCTCGGAAGTTCTGATATGATTTTTTCCACGTCAAGACCCTCCATATAGTAGAAGATGTGCACCGGAGGCCTGCTAGGGGCCCCACAAGCTTGCAGGGCGCGCCCCTGGCTTGTGGCCACCTGGTGGGTCCCTTGATGTATTTCTTTCGCTCAATATTTTTTATACATTCCAAAATAACTCCCCATAAGTTTTCACGACTTTTGGAGCTGTATAGAATAGGTCTATCAGATTTTCTCCTTTTCCGGTCAAGAATTCCAGCTCCCGGCATTCTCCCTCTTCATGTAAACCTTGTAAAATAAGAGAGAAGACATAAGTATTGTACCATAATGTGTATTAACATCTCATAATGCAATAAGTATCGATAAGGGAAACTACGGGATATTAAGACCTCTTTTTAATAGAGAACCGGAACAAAGCATTAACACGTGGTGAATACATGAACTCCTCATAATACGGTCATCACCGAAGATGATCCCAACTACTACTACTTTGGGGTCTACATGTCATAACACATAATAGGTGCATATGACTTGCAAGATAGGATCTAAAACAAGCTCATATTCATGGAAACAAAATAGGTTCAAATCTGAAATAGTGGCACTCGGGTCCTAGTGACAAACATTAAGCATAACAAATTCATGGGTACATCAATCGCAGAACATAGTGGATACTAGCGATCGAACCCTAACAAATTGACTCGATTACATGACAAATCTCATCCAACTTCACCACCGTCCAACAAGCCTACAAAGGAATTTCTCTCTCCCGGTGATGAGAATCATGGAATTGTTGATGGAGAAGGGTCGATCATGATGAAATCGACGAATTCGCCTCTCCGGAGCCCCAAATAGATTCCAGATCAGCCTTCTCGAGAAAGAACAGGAGGTGGCGGCGGTTCCATCTCATAAAACACGGTGAAATTTTGTCTACGATTTTTTCCATGAGACAATACTTATGGAGATGGAATTAGGTGAACTAGAGGTCCGAGGGGCCCACAAGACTAGATGGCGCCCCCTGGGTGGTGGGCGCGCCATGTGAGCTCGTCGCTCCTTGGTGCCCCCCTCCGATAGTTCTCTTTGTCGGTATTTTTTATATATTCCAAAACAATCTCTATTAATTTTTATCTCAATCCGAGAACTTCTATTTCTGCACAAGAACAACACCATTGTAGTTCGTCTGGAAAGAGTGTGAGTACAAGTTAGCTTCATTCAAATCATGCAAATTAGAGTCCAAAATAAGAGAAAAAGTGATTGGAAAAGTAGATACGTTTGGGACGTATCAACTGCCCCAAGCTTAACACATTGCTTGTCCTCACACAATTCAGTTGAAAAACTGGAAGTGATAAAGAAAAACTTTTACAAACTCATTTGTTCTCATTTTTGTACATAAACTTACTATTGTTCAGGTTTCAAAGAAGATTATGAACTAACCATATGAATGATAACATTCGGATCTGGTATTTACTCATATCAATAACTTAACCAACTAGAGAGCAATAATAAGATATCTCGCGTGCCAATAACTTGTCAAAATGATCATGATATTATATGATAACATGGTATCTTGTTAGCTCTTTCTAAGACGACAAAACATAAATGTAGAGCACCGCTGAAGTTCAAGCAACGACTAAACATTGTAATTCAGGATAGAATAGATCTAATCATGTTCATATTTAATATTAAATATACTCAATGCATAAGAATGATAATAGCGCTATCAAATTTGGTGCTTTCATGAGAAGGTGATTTCTCAACAACAAAAGTAAATGAAAATGCCCTTCGGAGAGGAATGCAGAGATTTGCAGAGGTGCCAGAGCTCAGAGTTTCTAAAACGGAGGTGAATAAGTTTTGAGTGGTGTGCTTTTCCTATCAATGTCACGACAAACAATTTTAATATCTTTTATGCTAAACACATTATTGGTGGTTCCCAAGCGAAAAGGTAAAGTTTACTTCCCCTCAACCATACAAACACAAGCCATGGCTAGCGGAATTCACATGTGACCTCCAAACAATCAACTTTCAAGGGGAAGTTAGTTTTATTATATTTCTGTTTTTTTATTACAGGACTGGGCATCCCAATTATCAGCTTCTCTCGTGCAATGCTAGGTGAATAAACATCCTCATAAGAATAACCCGCTTAGCTTGGGAGATATGGACCGCCCCGTCGCTCCATGAGCGGTACAGCCACACAAAAAGACCGTTTACTTGAATAATTAGAGGCGACACATGCAAATTTACTTGCAACGGCAGAGTAATACCGCATAATGGCCGTCGGACAAGCTTTACCTTCTGGCCCTGATGCACGCTGGCATGGTCGTGAGATTCCAGCTATCTTTACTAAAGTCGGGGTGGATGAAATCATGGCGGGGTTTCATGATATGGAGCTCGACATAGCTGGATCCGAAGATGAGAGGACACTCGGAGAAGTACTGGATGGAGTCATCCTATGGGACAAGAACTATATCAAGCTTCGAGGTTCGGCCCCAAGGACAACACCGCCTCTGAGTCGTCGCAGGTCACCTACACCTCCATCACCTCCAAGCCCTCCACATGACGACGGTTAGCACAACACGAGTCCATCTCGATCACCGCCGCCGGACTTGGGTCATCCGTCTCCGCCACCGCCCGCTCCGGATACTAAGCGGAAGCGTGCCAGCAAGAACGCTCCGCCGATGATTTCTAAGCGACGGAGCTCCCCAAAGCGCAAACTGTCGCCCCTCCCAAAGGTACCTCATGCTAATCTTCCTATCAGACCTTATGATCGTACCGTCGAGGAAAACGCCAGGATAGCAAAGGAACATCATGATGCGCAGATGAAAAAGAAGGAACCCGAGCCCCGCCGGAAATACACCGAGAAGCAAATAGCATTTGCAAAATACTTCACGAACCTTCCATTACAGTATGACTTACACCATAAGCCTGATGACTATACACGCACATTGCAGAAGGAAGTGAAAAAGAGCAGATCACGTGCAAGTGCAAGTGGGAGCAAATCAAGTTCAACTACAAGCAAAAAAAGATCAGACGTTCCTCAGCTTGGACAACAGGCCAAACAGTCGATCCCACCCCTCAGGGTGTTACTCGAGAATGTCCCCCCTCTGGTGCAGGGGCAAGATTTGTAATTAGCAAAGAAGTGGGCGGATGAATGGGGTATCCCGGTTGAAGACGTTCTGGCTTCCCAAGACGACAGGTTACCCAAGGCTGTGGTAGCCCCTAAGCCACAGCTTGTCATGGGAGCGCCTTTGGTCAGCAAAGATGATCTCCCAACAAATATGCGTTACTTGAATACATAGTACTTAAGTGAATCAAAGAATGGGAGAACGATGATCGTGGTGAGTGTCCCACGGGAGTACTACGGCCGCCCCGAAGAAATCCATATCAACTTTGATGAACTCTTCCAGATGTACAATGTCGACGCCCTCGACAAATCGCTTATGAGTTGCTATTGTCTGTAAGTTTTTCAATTCATTGTCTACATATAACTTGTTTAGTTATTTCAATTCATTGTCTACATATAACTTGTACTCTATTATGCAGAATGAAGATTCTAGATTGTAAAAATAGGAACATCCTAAATATTGGGTTTATTGACCTAGATAAAATACATATAGCGACGCTAACTGATAAACCCAAGGAGACGGAGGAAAACCTTCTAAGGTTTCTAACAGATCAAAATTTCTATGACCACATATTGTTTCCATACAACTTCAGGTGAGGGTCTTTACTCTGTTGTGTCCATTCACTTATAAGTGTAATTGATAAGTTACTGACACACACACACACACACACACACACACACACACACATATATATATATATATATATATATATATATATATATGTATGTATGTATATATGTATGTATATATATGCAGCTTCCATTGAATTCTGTTGAACATTCAAATTGATAAGGGAAGAGTTGATGCCTTCGACCCATTATCGAGACCCTTGGAATAGTTCCAAAGCCTGCAGGACATGCTCCAAGGGTAATTTCAATCATTCTTGCGCTCTATCGGTCTCTTCCAATGATTTTCTGATATATCAATTAATGAAAAACTTAGCAAATCATTTTCCTTGTCGGGCAGGGTTTGGAAGCGGTTCAAGTGCGTGACTCCCGGTATCGAGTCTGAGAAGCTGACCTTTATAGCGTCTCAGGTAAGTAGTAGTATGATATACTTCTATTTTCAATACATTTATGATGCTAGATTATTATTTTGATTATATATATTCTATTCTCGTAAAGTACGACCAGCAGCCACGGGGGACGCATCTATGCGGATACTATGTTTGCGAGACCATTCACACGTTTACCTCTGAGCACAAGGATCACAGATACGACGTAAGCAATGAACATTCACACCTCTATTTTTACCCGTCATTCTTTGTTATCATGATTGATATTCATATCCATCTCCTCTTCTTATATTCTTCTTATATAGTACACGGCCATGAGGGAGAAGTCCCTACCAGAGCTACGCGCGATCGCTGTTGCAGAGGAGCTTGCGACCTTTCTGAGGACGGAAGCTATAGATGACAAAGGACGATTTAGTATAGCTAGGGGTCATTACTGATGTTGGTCCATGTAATCGAATAGACGGGCTCTAGTCCCGATAATTCAGATCTCCATATAATTGTATATATATGCTCGCTTGTAAGATAAGTTAATCTTATATATATATGCATAATTATTTCTATTTAGAATTATATGAAAACTAATTCCCGAACACCAAACGAGGCATCACTTTAATCTTCCGAACACCTAAACCCTAAAACCCTAAAACCAAAAAATAAACAAAATCTGCAGAAACTCTTTAGTCCCGGTCCGTGTTAAGACCCGGGACTAAAGGGCCTGTCCCTGAGGACGCTCCGAGGCGTCCACGTGAAGCACCTTTGGTCCCGGCTTGGAACACGGCCGGGACTAAAGGTTAGGCCTTTAGTCCCGCCCCTTTAGTCTCGGTTGGTGAACCGGGACTAAAGCCTCTTAGGGCTGGGGCTATAGGCCCTGTCCCCACTAGCCATTGAATGATTGAGAATGGACGGCTCCTATTGTTTTGATCCACTGTAAAAGATCTCTATTTTTTTAGTGCTGAACCAGATGGTCATTAGAAGTATGCCTTCTGTCTTGTCTGTGGGCAGGTCCCACTCTTGGAGGGTGAAACAATGAATTTGAACTTGTCCTCCTCACATGGCGCGAAAATATGTACCCAGTTTCCTATGCCACGAGTGACCTGCTGCCTTAGCTCGGCTGTTTTGTCTCCAGGCTGCAGCACGACCCCTATATGAACTCCCTTTAGAGCACACAGGGCGGCAAGCTAAGCTAGCATAGAAACGCAAGCTAGGAACTTGCTCAATAATCACCATGGGGAACAACACCAAGGTCGTGGCAATCTTTGGTGTTCTTGTGTTCCTGCAGGCAGTATCGTGCGCCGTGGCCCGGCACCACGCTGATCAGCTGACGCCCCTCACCGGCGTCCAATCGGGAACGATGACCCTGAACGGGTACGAAGAAGGAGAAGAGGGCGGCGGGCCAGCGGCGTGCGACGGCATATACCACAGCGACGGGGATTTCCTGCTGACGCTGCCTACGGAGCTGTACGCGGGCGGGGCCCTGTGCCACAGGTTTATGAACATCGCGAGCACGCAAACCGGGCGCAGCGTGAGGGCCATGGTTGTGGACTTGTGCGATGACTGCGGCGACGACGAGCTGGGGACATCAGCTGCCGTGTGGATTGCCCTGGGGCTCCACACCGATGCCGGCGTCGCGCCCATCACGTGGTCTGTCCAATGAAACATCATGCGTATCAGTCGGTACAAATCTATCATAGTGATTGAGTAAATATATATCAACCTAAAATAATACCCCCATCTGATTCGAAATAAGTCTCAGAATTTTTGAACTAAGGTTAGACCTTAATTTAAAATTACGAAACTTATTGTGAATCGTTGGGAGTAATAAATAAAGTACTTGCATACGTACATGATGTGTGAAGAATACATATGTAGTACACATAATCTACTTTGTAAGTGTCGACCAGTGTCAGTCTATAAGCATGAATGTCAATGTAAAGTGAGATGTCAGGTCGCTAGTCTACTGCACCGACCAATGCATGGTGTATTGTGTGCATTGTGTGCGGAGATATTCTCCGGTATACAGCGGGGTGTGCATCGAGTCATCGACAGTACAGAGATTATCCTCGTGCTAAATAAATGCGCTATATTTCGAGAAATATACTTTTCGGTAAGTGACGCTCAGTGAAAGTTTGTAAGAGCAACTATAGCAGACCCCGCATTCGGCCGGCCCGTAAAGTGAGATGTCAGGTCGCTAGTCAACTCGTTTCTTACTGTTGAAAATTTGAAGTTGCTCGATGAAAGTTGATGCTCCCCTCCTTAATGCCAGATGTTTTTTGGGTTTGATTCTGGTATTTTTCATTTGGAAGTTGGGAACTGTTGGGTTGATAGTTCTAAGTTTGTTCAATTTGAAATTTGTTGGTTGGAAAATTGCATACCCCGGTTGGAAGTTCTGGTTTTCAAAACTGCTGAATTTATGCTGAAGGCTACCACGATCTGCAATGGTCAAAGAGATGTTATCTGCCCTGCGAATCAGATGTTCCCGTAGCTGATAGTTGCAGATCTATCTGATATTGTTAACACTGCCTGAGAGGAGTTCTTGGAAGAAAGCGGAGAGACTCCCTGGCTCAGCGGTCTTTTCCTTTCAGGGGCCAATTTGGTGCAACTGGTAAACATGTACTTTCCAACGCAATATCCTACGCCGGCATACAAGTATGTTATCTACTTGTCTCAATGTTTTGCTTGGTCATTATGCCATCACGCCATCTTCTGAAACCTGTAGTTCGGACATGCACCTGTAGTTCGGACATGCGCTTCTTGTCTCTTATAACAGTATTTCTGCACAAGCAATACTATAGATACTAGCCGTAGACCCGTGCATTCGCACGGACACAATTATAATCATGACAATTCTAATATTTAAAAAATTAACTTTGAATACAAAAATAAATCAGGCTATGAATTACATTTTTTTTTGTTTATTTCCATCTATGAGAATAAGTGGAAATCACTGTCAAAAATAACAACTAAAAGGAAAAGAAAACCCTTTCTCAATCCAATGAGATGTTGGTCGAAAGTACATACACAAAATATGAATTGACTAAAGGGTCATGAGAAAGAATACAATATTTGTTTGCTTCCAGAAAATTATAATAGAGCAATCAGAGAGATTGTTAGCACGTACATCACACAGTTCAAATATCATCTAGAAAGGATAGACATGAAGCATGTATAACAACTAATATAAATCATTTTTGGTTTTTTTGAAGAGCTTACATCAGCAACATTATAAAATAGAATATGTGCTATATATAATAACTAATTAAGATTAAAACTTAATTCTATATGCATTTGATATCATGCATAAAAACGTATAAGTAGGTCAATATGATACTTGCATGTAAAATAAACCGTAGCTGCACTTCAGAAGCAATCTTGGTAGAGTACACATGCCACATAGATATGCACCAGGATTTCGAGTATTAAGCAACCCCAACACGCTAAATTAGTACAAAAAGAGAAAGAGAAAATCGTGTGACAAAACATCTCTATATGCCATTAATATTAGCCGACATTATTTACTTTTGTACTACCAGAGCAAAAATATTACTTCATGTGTTAAGAAATATATGTTCCAACCTTGATCTTGATTTCTGCAAGCAAAATCATAATCTCGACAACTAACTAAGATATTTAATAATGGTGCATCTCAAATATTTGGCATTGATTATGTCTACAACTTGTATCAATGGTCCCTGAAAGAAAAAATATAGTCTTAGAATATACTAAAACAATGCTCTCAAGATGTATGTCCTAAGGGGTCATCCCTATTATTAAAACCACTGGTTATTTTTGGAAACTAACATTAAACGTAGAAAATTCTTAGGCCCAGACCAAGCGATCCAAATGGAAAAGTTCATGTATAGAAAAGTACTAGCAAAAGGGCCCGTGCGTTGCAACGGAAGAAAAACAATTATAATCTCCAATGGTGCTGATCATATTATGTCTTTAAAATTTTAGGATATTTCTTGAAATGCATGAACATTTTTTGAATTAGCAAACATTTTGTTCAATTGCACTCAAAAAATAACACACAAACTTTTTTTCAAAATTATGCACTTTTATTGTTTTCACCAACATTGTTCTCAAAATTATGAACATTTTTCTGTATATGCAAATATTTTTACAAAAATCCTGAGCATTTTTTGAATTCACAAACATTTTATATTTTCTTCAAAATTTTATTTCAAAATTCCCAGTTTTATAAATTGCAAAAGTTTTTCAAAGTTGTAAATTATTTAAACTAAAAAATGGAACAGAAAAATGAAAATAAAAAATGAGACTAAAAATAGAGGCATGAACTGTTTTTAAGATTTTTACACGGACTTTTGTTTAAAATCGTTGACTTTTTATTTTATGAACATTTTCTCAAAGTTTAAACATTTTTTTATATGCAAACATTTTTGAAAACTCCTGAGTAGTTTTTGAATTCTCAAAAAAATTATGTTTTTTTAATATTTTATTTCGAAATTCTCAGTTTCTTAAAATTGAGAAAAGTTGTTTGAAGTTCTAAATTATTTAAAGTAAAAAAAAAATGGAACTGAATAGAAAAATAAAAAAAACTAAATTAAAAAAACAGGCGCCCACACATGGGCCGCCCCAAACAGGTGTGCTGCATCTTTTTTCCAACGCCCAGAGCGTATTATAGGAGGTGCCTACATGGGCCGGCCCAGTTCGGAGATTTTCCTGTTTGAAACTTTTTTTATTTTATGATTTATAGGTGGCATTGGTGGGTATTTTAGTCAACTTTAAGGGTAATTTGGACGACGTATGGAAGAAGCACTATTTGCTTTATTAGTAGGTAAGATACGACAACTTGAATGCAGTTTATTTAAAAATATCATAGGTATGGCACAAAAAAACATTATTTCGAGTTGGGGATAGTCTTACCTCACGTGGATGGTGGAACCAAATCTTCTTCCTTTTGTTAAGCATATAGTTAGCTAGTCATCTAGTCATGCATGGACCTTAACACCAGTTAACTATTCATACTGCACCCCTGAATGGATCCATCGTCATTAGCACGGATGACGTAGTATATAGTGATGACACATTGCCGTAGTTGGTATTGGACATTGGCACAAACCCGATGTAAGCTGCCGAACCTCCCTTACGCGAGCTGCACTATATCGTTTCATTAATGGCAGGTGCTTTTAGCCTGAAAAATAGCATGTAGAGATAGTAACCCTGTTGATCGACACCTTGGTGGAATAGCTAGCTAGCTGATTGACGAATTTTACCGGATATGCATCAAACATCTCCATCCGGCCAAATTTGACATAGACGCAGTTTGCGGAACTGGGCATGTTCTTCCCCCCAACCGTATGCAGACTACCCTATGGAACCTCCTCGCTCGCCGGTGGTCTTGACCGAGGTAAATAAGATAACAATACGTAATTGTGTTGATCGGTACCTACTTGGGCTAGCTAGCTAGCTTTAGCTGATTGATGGATTCTACTTGGAAGCACAAAAGTATATGAGTAAAGCATGTAGCACAGATCGATTTTGTCACTGCTGCCTCGTAGTTAAAGGAAGGAGGATAAATCGAGAAGAGCATAGGTAGAAATAGGTGGGATAGATGTAAACCTTAAAATTGATTTGATCGCTGGCTGTCTCAGAGTTGAACGGAAGCATGGAAAATTGAGAGAGGTTAGATGGCGGCACATAGGTTAGATGTAAACCTTGTGATGGTACAACGGTGGAACATCAACCTTGTTTTATTTTTTCGCTATGCTTCAATTGTTTTTTTTTTCTCATATAGGAGTAGATCTGCACCGTAATAATTCGGTCCCACCAGATTAACGCCTCATAAATTCTAATTAACGTGGGAATTTTCAGAGAGTCCCTAATTAGTATAAGTATAGATTTCTGATATGGAGACAAGTGTTTTTGGACCGAGGGAGTATGACAACAGGGAGTGTGAATTTGGGATTTTAGTTCATCTCTAGTTTCATCAGTTTTGCCTTCTAGTTCCTGCACCCCAGCAATACATTTTGCCTTCTAGTTCCTGAATCTATTTGGTAGAGTAGTTATATTTTTAATCTAGTCTATATGGATCTAGTTTAATTTATGGCAACATTTGTTCTTCACTCTCAGATTATATGTGTCATTGTTCCATTTACATTTAGAACTGTTTAGGAGCCATTGTTGGTTCACATGTACCTACAACTTCAACACTTGGGATTGCCGCTCCATTTCGGAATAGGAAGGGCACCCTCAGTCATAACATCATGATTGCATTTATTTGTCATTCATTATTTTTCTATTATACGTTTGGTCGGCAATTGAGGTTTCCATTTATTTGTCTGGCTTTGGCCAATGGCATGTGTAAAAATAAAACGGCTAGTTGTATGGTTACGTCATGTTTATCTAGACTAGATGTTATAAAAGCAAGTAAGAGCAAAAGTTTAGTAGTGTTTATATCCACACCAGATTTTATCTTTAGTTTCTTGACATAATTCAGCACAGCTGCTATATAAACATGTGAATATAGTCATACATTGTGCATATTTATTCTCATACACATTGAACAAAGCGTAATCTTCACACTCATGTATCTATGCGATTCCGAAGTATGTCATTATTGGATTAAGGTGACGAACTCCCTTTGCTTTCCTGATGGCAGAAAAATGGAAGAGCAGAAGCCGAAGGACCGGAGGTTCAAGGCCAACGAGAACAAGCATGTAATGAACGAATGACCATCCTCCGGACAGTCCGGTGCCTGCAAGGCCTAGCTGTCAATCATGTGACTCCTATGTTAAAATGGGTGGTGTGAACATTTGCTTGGTCATTCTGAAAACTATCCAAGTATCCAGTATCTATGTTTTGAGTTTCTATATATGCACTGCATGCCTGGAATGATAAATCAGTAGATTTTATCCTCTGATGTGTTCTCGTGGACCATTCGTGATTTTGGAATCCACTTCTATATGGTGATTCGTGTAGCATCTTCTTTGCTGTTGATACTATTTCTCACGTTTCTTCCTTTATGAACAAACCTTTGTTCTAAGTACATTTCTTCCGTAATCTTTTAAAGTTGTAAAAATTACATTTTTAATTATAGTGTACTCCTGTGCATGAATCCCTGTGTATCAAATAGAAAGGATGTGAGAGGATTTGAGAAGATTGACGGGATTTGAGAGGATTAGGTGGAAGGAAGGGATTCATCCAATCCCCTGAAATCCCTCCCTTCCAAAACCTCCCCACTCCCCTGAAACCAAAGGAGGCCTAAACGGCAGATATATGAAGGTTAATAATGTATATGTAGTAAGCACAAGAACTAGCATCTGTACATTACATATACGTGACCTCAAAACAGCTCACTTACTATGATTTCTCTTTTTCTCTCTCTCATATACTTCCTCCGTTCCTAAATATAAGACATTCTAGAGTTTGTAATATTAACTACATACGGATGTACATAGACATATTTTAAAGTATATATTTACACATTTTGCTCCGTATGTAGTCTTCTAATGGAATCTCTAAAAGGTCTTATATTTTGGAAAGGAGGGAGTATATAACAGTTCTTTTACCGTGCTACAGCGGGCTTAGGTGGTCTGATCCAATTCAGATAACATACAATATAAACATTAATTGAAGGTGAACAACAATTTAGTACTGCAGTGTATAAATTTTTGGTTTTCTTCTTGCACCTTCAATTTTTTTGGCAAAATAGTTAATACGTTCGATACAGCATATTTGAAAAAAAATCTCATTTCAGAATTTAGAACCGTATAGTGAAGCAGAAAATCTGAAAGGAATTATATACAGCTTAGAACAAATGTGTACGATTTGTACTATCACGTACAAACACAACAATTAATGGCTAAATAGAATGTCCATAGCTGTGTGTGTATATATACCTATATATGAAGAAAAAAATACACTGAGATGGGAGACAAGTTACCACTTTGTGTGTGGTAGTGTGTAGCTATACGGTCTAACCGGACCGGCAGCGGTGCCGAGGAAAGCAACATGTGCTAGTACGAGAAGAACCAAACCCATGGATGTATGTGCTCCCTAGATAAAGTCACTGTTCTGACCCTTTTGCTAATATTTATCACAAACTAAACTTGATTTGAAAGTATTTCATGATCTGACCTTTTTAAAAACGGCACATCCCGTGACGTTGCTGCTGCACATAGAAACGTCAGTCTAGCTTGACGTTTCTGCTCCACATTCAAACGCTGATCTAGTTCGCGTCTCTGATCCAGACAGAAACATCACGCTCACCGGCGTTGCTGCCCTTGCAACAAACGCCATATAGCATGACGTTGCTTCTCCCGGATAGGGAGGCGTCGTGTGCTCGTGCATGCATGACCATGCACGAACCAAACAATCCTACCCATGACATGCATGCACGAGCACACGATGCCTCCCTGCCCGGGAGAAGCATCAACATGATGTATCGCGTTTGCTACAAGGGCAGCAACACCAGTGAGCGTGGCGTTTTTGTGTGGATCAAAGACACAAGCTAGATCGGCGTTTCAATGTGGAGCTGAAACGCAAGCTAGACTGGTGTTTTCACGTGCAGCAGCAACGCCACAGGTTGTGGCGTTTCTAAAAGGGTCAGATCGTGAAATACTTTCAGATTGAGTTCAGTTTATGACAAAAATTGCTGAGAAGGTCAGAACAATGCAAAAAAAAAAAATACGACTTCATCTCTAGCATACTTCTCTCTCTCCCTCTGTTCTTTACACAGCTTAGATACTTGCTAGATTGTTAGTACCTTGTGTTGAACGATAGTGGTCCCTCGGGCATTGTGTCGTATATAAAGAGACACAGTGCAAGATATAATTAATAGTGTATGCACATTTTTCTCGTATTAACTCTTCCTGTGTAGTTTTTTTAGTGAAATATATAATAGTGTATGCACATTTTGTTCTCGTATTAACTCTTCCTGTGTAGCTTGTGATGTATTCCTTCCAGTTCAATTACATTGTGCATAAGTTTTTTGTTTTGTGTTGAGATTGCACATTGTGAGCTGGAAGAGCAGCGAGCCATTGCATCTAGTCTCTTCTCTTCAGTTGACCTCGGGTTTGTCATTCCTTCCTCTTTCTTGACTTAGGCTTAGTCTTTGCTTTTCTAAGCCGTGTTAGTTCTAGGTAGTTAAGTTATTCTTGGATAACATGGGTTGCCTTGGAAGAAACGTGGGATTTTAGAAGCCCGCTTTCAAGAGAGCAAAGAATAATGTGTTCAATGATGATTAGTATGATAAACTACTCACCCCTTGCAGACTAAACACATAGGGCTTAACCAGTGATCCAACCTTAGGCCCTTATCTTCCTTTTAACTAACTAGCAAAGTAGACCGCGCAAATGTGCAGGCAACATAGTGAAGCACGATTGTTTTATATTTAACGGAATAACATGTTTCATATTTCATACGAACTCTTGTTCAGACATTTAAGCTAAAATAACTTATAAATGAATATAATTTGTAATTTTTTTAGCTAATATGGAATGCATGTATCGAAGTCAAAACATGTACATTGAAAATAGTAACATAGAATTTTTGAAATAAATAGTTGACTTTTTTCAGTGACAATATTGCAATGTCAAATATCCGTACAAGTTTGCCAATACCTTAACCTATAGAGTGAAAAATATCTGACAATTGATATCTATAAAGTAATGTTGTACACGTTAAAATATCTATTTGTGATTATGTCCTTTCAAGTTAATTAATAGAACTTCATTTTTTCATAAAATATGTATGAACAAACAAAAATAGAGTACATGCATTATAAACCATTCTTCAAAAAAGTTGATAAATTACAAATGCAATGAAATAAACCTCTTTTACGGACTAGTATTTGGCATTTTTTTCACTATCCGGCTAGTGTAAATAAATGAATCAAAATGCAACATGTTTTGAATTTCCCCTTGGTACATTGTGTTAATTTTACTTCATATGAGATAGACCAAGTGGATATTTTTTGTAGCATGGAGTGGTGTGAGGACTAAAACCATCAATGACATTTCAAGCACTCTAAGGAGGATCGAAGAGGATCACAGGCATCATGTAAATATTTTGTTTCTTGGAAATAGGCTTGCGACCCGCTATATTAATATAGCAACCATCTGATATACCAATGAGTTCCATGCTGGGGCAAACATCACAATCATGCCCAAAAGAAGAAAAAAAACAGAAAAAATGCAAAAAACTATCAAGGGAACAAAGCACGAGAGTAGCACACGCAAACCTCAGTGAATTCTGACGCATACTTTCCGCAACTTTCTCCAACCTTTCACAAAATTGCCTTCAAAAAATGAATGAATAAACAACATGATATGATTTTACATTTAACATCCCAAACTCCTTAATTAGACATCATGCATGCGATGGAGAGCTGATTTCAACTAGAATAATCAATAAGCCCGCATTTACCTGATGGCTTGTTCAACTTACTGACGATGTTTAGCTAACAAGTCTGCACTGGAGACAAGATCCACATGTTTAGCAGATTCAGTGTTGTTTTTGAAAAGAAGAGCATTTTCCAAATTGTCCTACAAATTAAATAGTAGAACAAAAATAAGGCTCGGGAGAAATCATAAACTAAATGAGATACATCTAATTAAATCTTGAAAGATTAGTTTGAATATGTAATTAAGTTCCCGACACGGTAATCTCCCAGTTCACTATAGAGCACCACACTGAACCCCAATATTAGATGTGTGTCAAACAAATGCATTCTGAAAGATGAGATAACTAGAGAATGTTGGCCACTAGAAATTGCCACCCTAGGTCAGCTAACTTTAACCTCATCGGTCGTTTTGTGATGGCCCTTTACTTAGAAATTGCTGCATAACAAAAGCGGCAACAACATGAGAGCTACTGGCGATGGGAGCGGCGGCTATTGTCCTACGTCTGCTGCAGCACGACGGTGGGAGCTTAGCGGGCCTGATCTAGGCCCGACTGGGCGGTTGGCCTCGCGTGCTCCTGCATTGCATCCTGTTTGCTACCGCCCGAGCCGGTGGAGGTTGTCCCCTCTCACGTGGCTGCAGTACTGCCCATCCCTGTCTATGGTGGATTCATTTCGGTCCGGCCAGCCTCGCAGCGTTGGCCGTGGTGAGACCACGGTGGAGTCCTCATGGCACTGGCGGCGCATGTTGTTGGGCAGTAGGCATGGTGGATCCGATGGTTGGTCCTGAGCTATGGGTGTGATTGGTCGGGAGAAATATCTGTCGGGACTGGCTGGCACCAATGCAGTGTCGCTTGTGGGCGCCGCCATCCTTCTTGAAGGGCATCGGGGGGGTACCTCTCCCCACCCCCTCTGTGTACCGGGGAAATCCTAGGAGTCGTCTGGGCAGCAACATCGTCGTCGTCGCAGTACTTCTTGAAGTTGTTGCTTGGTATATATGATGCAATCCGATGGAATTGGAGTGTCATGGAATTCTCCGGTGTGCACAAACAGTTGCGCGATAATACAACTTTCGTTGATCCGGTGTTGCTCAAATTTTTTCTCTTGTTTTTTTCTTCTTTTGGGCATGATTATGCTATTTGCCTCTGCATGGAACTCATTGGTGTATTGGGTGGTTGCTATATTAATATAGTAGGGCTGAAGCCTATTTCAAAAGAGAAATATTTATGAGATGCCTCTGAGCCGCTTCGATCCTCCTTAGAGTGCTTGAAATCTCATTGATAGTTTTAGTACTCATACCACTGCATGCTAGAAAAAAAATATCCACTTGGTCTATCTCATATGAAGTAAAATTAACACAATGTACCAAGGGGAAATTCAAAACATGTTGCATTTTGATTCATTTATTTACACTAGCCGGATAATGAAAAGTTTGCCAAATATTAGTCCATAAAAGAGGTCTCTTTCATTGCATTTCTAATTTATCAATTTTTTGAGGAATGGTTTATAATACATGTACTCTATTTCGTTTGTTCATACATATTTTATGAAATAATTAAATTGTATTAATTAACTTGAAAGCACATAATCACAAATAGATATTTTAACATGTACAACATTACTTCATTGATATCAATAGTCAGATACTTTTCACTCTATAGGTTAGGATTTTTGCAAATTTTTATGGATATTTGACATTGCACTATTGTCATTGAAAAAAAGACAAGTATTTAATTCAAAAAATCCATGTTACTATTTTCGATGCACATGTTTTGACTTTGAGACATGCATTCTATATTAGCTGAAAATAGTTAGGAAATATATATCTTTATGAGTTATTTTAGCTTAATTGTCTAGAAAATAGTCTGTATGAAATATGAAACATGTTATTTCAGTTACATATAAAAGAATCATGCTTCATGATGTTGCTTGCGCATGTGTTGGGTCTACTTTCTAGTGAGTTAAAAAAAAGATCAGGGCCCAAAGTTGCACCATTGGTTCAGCCATATGTGTTTACTCACCAAGGGGGGAGTAGTTTATTATACTAATCATCATCGAACACATTATTCTTTGCTATCTTGACTAAGTGGGCTTCTAACATCCCACGTTGCTTCCAACCACGTTGCTTCCAACGCATCACGCGTTAGCCAACAATAACTTAACTACCTAGAACTAACACGGCTTCGAAAAGCAAGACCATGCCTAAGTCAAGAAAGAGTAAGGAATGACAAAGCCGAGGTCAACTGGAAAAAAAGAGACTAGATGCAATGGCTCGCTGTGCGTTGAGCTCACACTATGCAATCTGAACACAAAACAAAAAAACTTATGCGCAATGTAATTGAAATCGAAGGAATACATCACAGGCTAGACATGAAGAATTGATACGAGAACAACATGTGGATACACTATTATACCAATGCTAGAAACCAAATTAAAAGACCCCTGTCCGGCCGGGTCTTGCACCGTGTCTCTTTATATACAACACAATGCCCGAGGGACCACTATAGTTCAACACAAGGTACTAACAATCTAGCAAGTATCTAAGCTTTGTAAAGAACAGAAGGCAAAAGAGAGAGAAGGATGCTAGAGATGAAGCTGCACGGAGCCGGTTTCGTCAGTGGATGCAAGTCATTGTGCTTGAAACATACATCCATGGGTTTGGTTCTTCTCGTACTAGCACATGTTGCTTTCCTCAGCAACGCCGGCGGTCCCAGAGTCATCATCGTGGGTGCTGGCATGTCCGGTAAGACCCTATAGCTATACACTACTACACACATGCATTGGACAAAGTGGTAACTTGGCTCCCATCACAGTATATTTGTTTCTTTTATCATATATAGGTATATATACACACACAGCTATGGACATTGTATTTACCCATTAATTATTATTTTTGTACTGGATACTACAAATTATTCTTTTCTCCCCCCCCCCCCCACCCCCTATCTATCTCAAAGAACGCATCGTAAACATTTGTACTAAAATGTATATAATTCCTTTCAGATATTCTGCTTCACTATACGGTTCTAAATTCTGAAATGAGATATTTTTCAAATAAGTTGTATGGAACGTATTAACTATTTTACCAAAAAAATTGAAGATGCAACAAGAAAACCAAAAAATTATACACTGTTTTACTAAATTGTTGTTGACCTGCAATGTTTATATTTTATGCTATCAGAATGCGTTGAGACCACCTAAGCCCGCCGTAGCACGGTAAAAGAATTGTTATCTGAGAGAAAGAAAAAGAGAAATCATAGTGAGTGAGCTCTTTTGAGGTCACGTACAGATGCAAGTTCTTGTGCTTACAACAGATACATTATTAGCCTTCATATATATGCCCTTTAGGGATCTCGGCTGGGAAGAGGCTGTCGGAGGCCGGGATTACCGACCTGGTGATCCTGGAGGCGACGGACCGCATGGGCGGGCGCATCCACAATGCCAAGTTCGCTGGGGTGAACGTGGAGATGGGGGCCAACTGGGTGGAAGGGGTGAACGGCGACGAGATGAACCCAATCTGGACCATGGCAAATGGCACCGGAGGGCTCAACCTCAGGACCTTCCGCTCTGACTTCAGCCACCTCGCCGGCAACACCTACAAGCAAGAGTATGTGCTTGCGCCCGAATGCATTCCAATACGTACCACATATTCCATAACTGATTGATTATTTCTGGATGAATGCAGTGGCGGTCTCTATGACGAGAAACTCGTCGAGAAGATAATCGAGAGGGTGGATGAAGTGGCCGAGAGCGGCAGAAAGCTCTCCAGTGCCTTGCACCACAATGGCCAACTGGACATGTCTGTCATGGTCATGCAACGCCTCAACTACCAGTACGTATACAGTTCATGTTCTTTTAAGTTTTAACTAGTCTGAACTTGCAACGTTGACATTTGGTAATACACCGGGACAAATACTTTGAAAAAAATGGAGAAGGGGGCAGCTGTTGGAACTCCGTCACATGATCGATCACATCAAATCACGATAAACACGTGCACATAAAATCATGTAGTCAAGGACCCTTGTCATGTCATAATTTTTCCATCTTATTATTTTCTCTTCTTATCTCAACTCACAATCTCACGCAGCCGGTCGTGCATATAAATATGCAGAAACCAACCAACCCAACAAAAAATCCTAAACCTACATGGACTTGCTTTTGGACTCCAAAAGCATACACAGACACGGCTAAACAACAGCCATAACCTGGACTCCTAATCTCCTACACACACGTAAAGCTACTTTGTTACCCACGTATACGACCAATATATCTTACAGCTAGACTAATTAGCTTAGCTATCTTTACCTAATAATAAAGAGGCTATCGCTTCCGTCGAAAAACACATCGAGTTGATTTTATAAAAAAGTCCTTACTGTTTATGACATTAAACTCGTAGTATATATTAAATATTTTTTTAAATACTCATATCTTTTAAACCGTAACTCCAAATTTAACATATTATACATGGAATTTGATTAGAAAAATATGTAGAATTTAAATATGATATTATTTTATCTGTTAAATGTTTAATAAAAATACTATCTAGGGTGCAATCTTAATAAATAAGTCATTATTCGTCTTTCTTTCATACCGGTACTCATCCGGGTTGGGACTGAACACGTCAACAAAATCAGGATTAGAGATGAAACTGAAGGTCACTTGACTGATTCTTTGTACGTATTAAATCTACATGCAAGCTGTGTTGAAATAGAAGACCTGTGAAATTTTGAACTGCATATTTGTGGGATAAGACCATCTTTATTTGTATCCTAACTATAAGTTCTCAAATTATAGACATTTTTATAAATTAAGAACGTGTGCCATGTGGTATTTCTTTCTCCCGTTGTAACGCATGGGCCCTTTTGCTAGTAAAAACTAATTAATCTATTAGACAACATTACTTCTAATAGCAGCGTGGGATTCAATGCCTTACTTATGCCTTATTAAATGTCAGCTGATTGCTCATGCTCACCTTTTCCTCTTGGCTCTTACCCCTCCCTGTATAGGTTATAACTTTCTTTTCCTTATGCCAAATTTGAGTCCAGCAAGTGCATTCCATCAAATGACCACAGTAATCCATATGTTTTAGCAAATAATGGTAACCACTAACCAGTGCAGTCTCCAAGAGCCATATACGAATTAATTATAAAATAATTACTAGCAGTAATATATTTTTCGCCCATGTATGAATCACCCCAGTCACCGCTTCTATTTTTGGCCCCCAAATATACGGTCCTTCGGCAACCACTTTTGTATGGAATTATTTGCCTTCTCTGTATGCTGAAGGAATTATTAATCTATCGTTGTCAAACTATTTATCTTTTATTTAACCATGATTTTATTTTTTGCAACTTGTGTCTCTTGTACGCACCGAAGTATGCCTTCTGGTCCTGTGGGGCCACTGGACATGGTGATCGATTACTACCACCACGACTTCGAGTTCGCTGAGCCACCACGTGACACGAGCCTACTGAACACGCAGCCACTCGCAACGTTCAACAACTTCGGCAACGACGTCTACTTTGTGGCCGACCATCGGGGTTACGAGTCCGTCGTCTACCACATCGCTGAGCAGTACCTTGAGACAGACCACAAGTCAGGCGCCATCGTCGACCCGAGGCTCAAACTAAACACAGTGGTGCGGGAGATCACCTACTTACCAAACAGCGTCATGGTGAATACTGAGGACAACAAGGAGGTGTACCAGGCCGACTATGTCATCGTCTCGGCTAGCCTCGGTGTTCTGCAGACCGACCTCATACGGTTCAATCCAGAGTTGCCTTGGTGGAAGATGATGTCCATCTACCAGTTCAACATGGCCGTGTACACCAAGATCTTCCTCAAGTTCCCTAGGAGGTTCTGGCCAGAGGGGCCTGGCAAGCAGTTCTTCCTATACGCCAGTGATAGGAGAGGGTACTACCCAGTATGGCAGCAGTTCCAGAAGGAGTACCCGGGGTCGGACGTGCTGCTCGTGACGGTTACCGACGACGAGTCGAGGAGGATCGAGCAACAATCAGACAAGCAGACCTTGACGGAGGCGATGGAGGTGCTGAGGAAAATGTTCCCCGGGAAAGACGTGCCAGATGCCACCGAGATCCTCGTGCCGAGGTGGTGGTCCAACAGGTTCTTCAGAGGCACCTTCTCCAACTGGCCTATCGGCGTTAACCGTTACGAATATGATCTTATCCGGGTAAAAATATAATACAATTTCCCTGCATTTCACTCGTCCTACACTTATATTAACTTGACTCTTTGCATTTTGCTTTTACTCAGGCTCCCGTTGGGAGGGTTTATTTCACCGGTGAGCACACGAGCGAAAAGTACAACGGTTATGTCCATGGAGCGTATCTTGCAGGTAAAGTCAGAAGTTCTTCTCATGCTTTGCATTGTTAAGTATGTTTTGTTTTTCCTTTTCGGTTTCTAGGAATTCCTAAGATATTCACATCTGACGGGTGTTACATAGGTATTGACTCTGCTAATATTCTGATCAACTGTGCCGAGAAAAAAAATGTGCACCTACAATGTCAAGGGAAAACTTGATTAATCCAAAGGTATCTGTCTTTTTTTTGCTGATCCGAAAGGTAGCTATATCTAGCTAAACAGTTCTTTCCTAGTAGCGATTCGAATCCATTCCCTGATAATGCTATGGCATTTTCTTTTCTGTTGCAGGTTAACTACAAGTTGAAGCCCCAGCCAAAAGAAAAAATACAAGGTTGAAGCACTAGAAGTTGCATGTTAACGGGTTGCTTGGTTCGTAGGCACACCTCATGTTAGACAAGTTTGACCAAGTTACAAAAATATCTGACCGTCATTTGGACAAATACACTATTTATAGTTTTCTAATTTTTATAAGAAACACAAACATCGGTGCTTATCTCTATATGAGGAGCGCTTAATTAAGCGTCTATCCTATATAAATAGGCATCAGTGCTTTAGAAAAACCAATTTATTTATGTAAGCACGTCTCCTAAGCACCTTGCATTGTATAAGACCTTAGAAGGCAGAGAGATAGCGGGGTGGTGTTTTTTTCACGCGGGTGATGTATTAGGAGTTGGGCTGTGCGGCGCGCGCGACATGTAAAATTCAGATGGGCTTCACGGTAAGTTTTTGCAGGGCCATATGCGAATATTTTCGGCAGCCCAAATGCTGACCAACGGTCAGTAAGGAACATTTGCCGACCAAGTGTGTGACAACAGTGTGATTATACATTTCAGCATTTCCGACTGATATTTGGTCATTACATGTGAGCAAGGAAAAAAATAGCACGCTAAGACGCCGCTATAGCGCGCTAATAGCGTATTTGAAAACTAAACGCTACGCTATGCATATTTCACTCGCTACGGCGCTATTCACGCTAAATACGGTAATTTCGCGCTATAACGCGTATCGGCGCTATTTTTTCGACGCTGCGCTATTTTTTTCAAACGAATTTTTCATCAGCCCACTATTCTTTTAGGCTTTCCGGTCCAGTAACCCTAACCAGCGGCGACCAAACCTATAGCAACGGCCAGACCTACCGAGCGAACCATAAATCCCTAACCAAACCTACCGAGCGACGGCAGCAACGACGGTCACCGGTGCTTCGGCCGTCTCCTCCAGCCACGGTCGACCGCCTCTTGTCACCTCCTCCGCTCGCAGCCTCCTCTCCTCTTGCCGCGTCCTCGGTTGTAGCTGCTGAAATCTGTCATTTGTGTTGCTATATGTTGAAATCTGAACAATGTTTTGTGACACGCTATTTTACAAAATAGCGCGCTATTAGCACGCTATTTCATTCATAGCTTTTTTTTAAGGCTGCACTATTTCAAATAGGACGCTATTTTTTTCCTTGCATGTGAGTAATATACCAACCAATAGTTTTATAAGAGTTTACCAACAACCGGTCGGTTGGCAAAACCGACTTTTTCCAACACATATCCGTAGAAAATGCAGTTTCATGCTGTAGTGGATCTAGCGACCTATCCTGCTTCAAAACTCTTCTCACATCGATTGAACCTTAAAGTTCAGAACATGCTCCGCCTCCCTGTGCATTTCATCCTAGATGCTCTTCGTCATCAACACCTGGACATCTCCATGTGACTCAGATGACTTAAAGAATTCTTTTTTGCATTAACTCATGAAGCTACGTGTTTCCATACTCCTGATCCCACGAACCATCCGAATCCATCATTTTTCTAAAGAAGAATCACAAAAGGCTGGTCGGACAATTTGTCGAACACATACATGGCAACTTGCGGTCTAAGAATAGTCGAGCGTATTACGACGGCATCCGAGGCTGCGACGGCATCCAGAGCAGCAAGATGGGTGGAGAGGAGGTTTGCAATAGTGTTGACGGCAATAAGGGGTCGGGATGGTGGCCGAGCTAATGGAGGGCATGGGCGTTGGGCGGACGAGGAAGAAGAGAGGGGAGGCAAATGGCCAAACCCCCTAATATCTGCCCATGATTTGGGCTGTATATGACTTCCCTATGCCACGAGTGACCAGTTCCCTTAGCTGGCAGTTTTATCTCCAGGCTGCAGCACAAGCATACATGACTCAACACTGAGAGAAAGCTAATACACACGCTCAATTGCCATGGCGAACGCTACCAAGGTTTGCAGGTGGCGTGCGCCGTCGCCCGGCAAACGCTGATATATATTGCTCATCGAGGAGTAGCAAACTGATATAGTCTTACATTCACTGGCTTATACTGTCACAAACAAACTTACATTGATTGACACCAGGGTGGGTTTGTCTTCCTTTTGTCCATCTAACTAGCAAATTGTGTCTGGGTTGTACGAGATCCAAAATAAACAAATTTGTGCTCACAAACCTAAGAAACAATTCGATGGTTGATACCACTCAAACTGCTTAGAGCATCTCTAGCATGTTGGCACAACCCAAAGGAGGAAGGAACACACACACGTGAGCTGGAGGTTGAAGGAAGAAGAAGACTCACACAATACACAACACCAACGGGAGAAGAACACACAGAGTCTGGTGCACACGCACTTGTGCTTTTCTCTTGTTCTCTCTTTGTCAAAATACATAAAATGATTACAGAGCTTTATAACACAGCTCGCACACACACGATCAAGCCTAACAGCCTGGTCCGCTAATAACGCTCCACTACCCGCACTAGCACGCACAGCTTGATTCACTTCCAAGTTTTGTGCAGAACATGGTTAAGAGCTCACGCAGCCGGCGCATGCCACAACTGAATGTGCCCGCTTCTTTCTCCACCTCTTTCTACTACGCAACTCGGCCGCTCGGATTCCACGGAGCTTGATGCATGCAGCTAATATATCCATGCAAACTACTAACAAGCCCAACGACACACACTGCTGACTTGCATATACGCACACGATCCCTTCTCTTCGTGATTATATGCCGGCAGCCAAACTAGTGTTGGACGTGATAACATGCATGACACTAATAAATAAATATGACGAAAGCCTACACAACAAGGTTAACTCTAACATAGCAGACCCTGTAAACTGGACAAACCTGTAGAAAAACAAGGTGTTTATAGTTTGGGTCGAAGAAACGACGCCTAGCAGACCCTGTAAAACTTGTTCGACCCTTAAACTTTATAGGGGTCATGGTAAATCCATCCGCGAAAACCTTATATATACCGTTTCGAAGGCAATATATAGTTCAACCCGTAAACCGGTTAACCTCGACGGAGCAACGCACCGCCGCGGAACTGAACTCACCGGAATCCGTCGCCACACGTCAGAAGAAGCCGCTGGACGCCGAAATTTGCCGCCACCGGTCCGAATTGCGGTCGGTTCGACCTTCACTGCCGAGGCGAGGCCGTCCACGGACAGGGTGGAGCAGGCCTCTGGCAGCCCGAATCAGGGCGGGGCGGCATCGGAAAAGAGCGAGGCAAGGGTGAGGGAGCTCACACGGCCACGAAGAGGAACGCGCGCGCGGCGGCGGGCAGTGCCGAGCTCAAATCGGGGATGGGCGGGCGTGCCAGGGAGCGCGCGGTGACCCGGAATGGGCGGTGTCGAGACGAGGCGGGGGCGAGGCGGGCGGCGCCGGGGCGCTAGGGCGAGGCACGCCGTGGTCGGAGATGGACTGTTTTGTCCGGGCAAAAAAAGGAAAAACGGTTTACAGTGTCCCTTATATGCGTTTTTAAGGGTCGATTTATACGGAGTCTGCTAAAGATGATATTACGCTTCATCCTGATTTGGGCTGTATAACGTTATAAATATGTTGGGTTTCACTCCAGTTTTAATCCTCTTACCTATTCCACTCTACAACAATCCTCCCAATAGAAAAGGAAAAACACACCACCTACTTTCAACTTTCAGCATTGAGGAAAACATGGAAAAGGCAGGGAAAGGGCTCGGCGGCAGCGCGGTGCTGGAGCAATTGAAGCAGGCATGGAAGAGGCATCGGAAAATTTGACGCGCGATCATTGTTCACATTTTGAAATGCCGGAGGACGATGATTGAAGGGAGAAACGGCTAGAGGACGGCGACGGCGAAGGCGAAGAAAGATGGCAAACGGAAGACTCGTGAGGAAATAATTGAGGGCTAATTTAATAAATGTTGTTCAATCCTTTGGCATACCCCTAGTATACGGGTTAGATGGTACGACGCCAGAACCCTCAAGATAAGGTGCCGAGTTCTACTCTCTGCTGACCCTATATAATTCTGCTCCTTTTGGCAAAACATCTCACATGTGTAGAGAAAAGTGAATTAACTCACCACCAACTCAAACCTTTAGAAACCAACTCGGGGCCGTCGTCTCGCGCCGCCACCGGCCCCCATCTCCGCCCCCTCCCCGAGTCGTCACCGGCCAACCCTCCCGCGCCGCCATCGGCCCCCTCTCCGCCCCCTCCCCGCTTCGCCGCTGCCGGAGGGGACGCCGGTGAAGTCGCGCGCGCCCCGGGGATGGCGGCGGCGGGGCCCCTCGCGTCGGCCCTCGGGCTCTGGCGGTTGCGGGATCCGACGAGATCTCGCCCACCGGCGGCGCCTGACGGCGGATCCGGGGCTGCCATGGCCGGATCTTGTGCGGGGCGCGCGACCATGGTGGTAGGGAGCGGCGGCCGGGCGCGGCTGCGGTGGCAGAGAGCGTCGGCTAGGCGCGACTGCGGTGGCCAGGGCGCGCGGTGCGGTGACCCGTGACCCTGCCTGGGGGTCGTGGTGGTGCGTGGCGGCCATGCTCAGCGGGTCGGTGGCGGTGGATGTTCAGCGCAACTCCGGGAGAAATCCTTGTTCTGTTCCTCATCGGAGCCGCGACGGGGACGCCCGCGGGTGCCGCTATCTTTCTTGGAAGCGTCGTTGTGGAGGTGTGCTGCTCCCCTTCGTGGGCCGCTGCCTAGTCAGCCGTCACGTGGCTACTATGGCGGCCGGCGGCGCCAGATCTGGCCGTTGTCCTCCGACCTTGATGTGGGCCTCTCTCCTGCGGATTCTTGGCGCTGCCGGCGTGGTTCCCGGGGGCCACCTGCGGGTGAAGCTGGTGGAGGAGATTCGGATTGGGGGAAACCCCTTGGTTGGCCCAGGATGGCCGCGCCGACGACGACGTTCGAGGGCACGGTTATTCTTTTTGAAGACGTCGGTATACATATGCTCCTCTGCTCCCCTTCCTTGCCTCTCGGGTGAAAACCTAACTCCGGTGGGCGGCGGCGTCCTTGACGTCGTGACCTTCCTGAAGGCGTCGCCTAGAGGGCTGAGTGGTGGTGGGCACTGTGTGGGTCCTGAAAGGTTGCTGGTGTTGGGCACTGCTTCGGGGGAAACCCTAGGATCTGGTCTTCCAGATCGGACGATGGCGGTATTGCGGTGCCAGTTCTCTCTTGGGAGCATCGTTTGTAGAGCAGCGCTGGCAGACTGAGGCAGGAGGTGGAGCGGCTTCGTCTTGCACGGAATTTTGGTGGAGCTGTCAAGTCATGCCTGGCCGACAGGTGCTACGCTGAGTCATGCCTGGTTGGCAGGTGCTACGCACGACAGATCTCCCGGAGTCTTCACATCTGGACGGATGAGTGAAGGGCGGTGGCGCCTTTGGGCGCCGTGGTGGCGTCGACGGATGTTTGGCTGGCATGGATGATGCGGATCTCTTTCCTGAAGATGGGTCAGTGGTTCGATGATGATGTCGGCTTGTAAAACGTGTGCGTGAGGTGTGCGTTTTAGGTGTGTTGCACCGGCTGTTGCTCCTGATACGTTATGTGAATGGATTGGCGACAACACCGGTCTTAGATATGTGGAGTGAGAGCACTCCACATTATCGAGTTTGTAAGTGTGAGTGGTGGCTTTGGGTGGATTGATGTATACTCTTGTTAGACCTTTATGGAATAATTAATAAAGATGGCTGCATGCATCGATTGATGCAGAGGCCGGAGGTTTAACCTCTTTTTCCAAAAAAAAAACTCAAACCTATAGAAGTAGGAAAGATGAGATGACCAAAATTTGATTATTTCAAAAGTTTCGGCGGATGAAATAGCAAAACTTAAATTTTAATTTTGAAATGAAATTTGACCAAATTTTGAAATCAAAGCGAAACAAAGTTTAACAGTCCAACATAACCTTGAGGAGTACAAACATAATGTTTGGGCTTATGCAAACGATGATGAGAAGGCTCCGGAAGTTCGGCTAGACCAACAAATTTAGATCGGGCCAAAATATTTGGCCGAAAGGACATATATTGGGCCGGGCCGAGATGGCCAAATTTCGGAATAAATAATTTAACTATCTCGGCTGATTTAGAACGCTGCTCAACGAACGCATGTAGTTTGGTAGTTTTATGAAATACGTACACTCCGTTGTGTGTGGACTGTGGAGCCAGAAACGATGAATTTGACTTGTTCTTTTCGCATGGATTGAAAATCTGTACCAGTTCCCTATACCGCGAGTAACCAGTTCCCTTACCTCGGCAGTTTGTCTCTAGACTGCAGGAGCACGAACATACAAAACTCCTTTTTTTTTCTTTTTTTTTTTTTTTGCTACGAACGAAAGGTAGACAGAGTTCAAGCTAGCTAGCGGGAGGTCGCCCAATTACCATGGCCAACCGGGGCAAGGTGGTGCCAATCTTCTTTACTTTTCTCAACGTGATGACGCTTACCGTGTTCGACGAAGGAGCCGGCGTCATGCCCCGCGGGGGGGGGGGGGGGGGGGGGGGGGGGCTCTGCGGTATTTTGTTCGGCATCACCAGACCCGGCGCAGCGCCGTGGCAGACATCGTGGACGAGTCCCATGACTGCCGTGACGACAAGGTGGGAGCGTCAGCCGGTGCGTGGGAACGCCTCGGGCTCAACACCAATGCTGCAAGCTCCCGCGACAGGCGACTCTAGGGTTCCGCCCTCACCCATCCCGCCATCTCCAGCCGCCGGCCGCCGGTCAGGCGCCCCCGCCCCCGCCCCTGTCGCCCTCCTCCCTTCTTTCGGATCCGCCCTCGCGCCGCCTCCCCGGGAGGTGGTCGGGGCGACGCTCGTGCTCCTATCCCGCGGGTGCCCTCCTCCCCCGTCTCCCCCCGCCGTCGCCTTCGGGCGCCCCCGGCGCTGGCTCGGGTGGTGCTGGCGACGCCAGACCCTCCTTTCCCCCGCGCTCTTTCCCCTTTCCGGGGCAGGGGAAGACGACGGTGTAGCTCGGCCTGGCTGCGGCCAGGCCGGGTCTGTGGTCCACGGGCTTGGCATGCTCATGCTATTGCGTTCGGTCGGCTACCGTCGTTGACGGTGTAGGTTGAGCCCTCCCACGGGCCGATGGTGCTGCTGCTCTTAGTCCTGGCTCTTTTTCATCGTTGTGCAGGTTTCTCCTTACGGTGCCGTAATGAGAGGACGCGGGGGTCTTAAGACCGCATTGGTGCAGGGTGTAGGTCAGTTTGGTGACAGGCTTCGGAGCGCCCAAGGTGTAGGTTAGGATTGGAAGGAAAGGTCCTCACCCTCCGACACGTGCTGCATTGTTCAGACCACACTTGTTTTTGGACTCCATGCATAGACATAAGGGCAACAGGCAGTAGAAAAACTAAGGGCTTTTTCACGATTTTGACCCCTGGAATGAAAGTATTTCACGGAATAAACTCTGACTGAAACTATTTCACGATCTGACCTTTTTTGAAACGCCAGAGCCCATGGCGTTGCAGACGCACATAGAAACGCCAGTCTAATGTGGCGTTGCAGACGCACATAGAAACGCTAGTCTAGTGTGGCGTTGCAGACCCACTCAAACGCCAGACTTATGTGGCGTTGCAGGCCACGAGTGAAACGCCATGGTCCATGGCGTTTCAGCAGTACACATGTTGCTGGCAGCATGCCGTGGGCTGGCTGGATGTCGTCGCTGCGTTCCATAGTGGGTCTGCAACGCCAGCACTGTTGGCGTTTCACAATCGGCCTGCAACGCCACATTAGACTGGCGTTGCAAGAAAGAAAAAACGCCACGGTAGACAGGTGTGTCACTGTAGGGCAGCAACGCCAGCACTGTTGGCGTTTCACAGTGGGTCTGCAACGCCACGGTAGACTGGCGTTGCAGAATAATAAACGCCACGGTAGACAGGCGTATCACTGTAGGGCAGCAACGCCACGGTAGACTGACGTTTCTATGTGCGTCTGCAACTCCACGGGCTCTGACGTTTTAAAAAAGGTCAGATCGTGAAATAGTTTCAGTCAGAGTTCATTCCGTGAAATACTTTCGTCCCAGGGTCAAAATCATGAAAAAAATCCAAAAACTAATGCCTCCTCTTTCCCTCAACACACTACGTTTTTTAGATAAACTATAGTACTATCACTTATTTTCTTTCTTGTGTCTACTTTCTCTTGCCACGCTCCACCCCTCGTGGCCCGCGATGGTCGTTGTGCTGAATCTGCCTGCGGGCTGAGTGTATGAGTGCACTGCTTTGAACGTCATGGAACAATGGAGGGGTACGTAGGCTCCAGCAAAAGATGCGTCGCCATGGATGGAAACACCAGATCCAACCGCTTAGAGAAACAAGCACGTACGACTTTAGCCAGCTTGTCGCGCGTCGATCGGCGGTGTGCATGCTTTCGTCTCCGACGTGATTGCTTTCGTCTCGGCTGGCTGGCTGGCTGTATATCCACGTCCGTCCTTAATCTTAGAAAGATAAAGATACATACGTACATTCATCAGGTAGGTAGATCATGGTGGTTGCGCAATCATTTTCCTAGCTAGAATACACTCCTATAAAACAAGGCATTGTAGTACTAGTAACTAGGACAGTAGGAGTAAGATGGAAGGTGTAAGACCGAATTCTACAGAGTCTATAAAAAAACCCATGACCATAGCAGCGCTGCTGCCACACACAACACATCATGGCGCCCCCTTGGTCCTCAACGCTCTCACCCCTTGTTGCATCCCCCGTCTGCGCAAGCTTGGCCACGACGACGACAACGACGCGCTTAGGCTGCCGAAGAATTCCAAGCATGTGGCGCTCGCCGATGCTAGGCATGCTGATGAACGGCCTTAAACTTTGTTTTAGTTTCTTATAACTTTTCTGTCATTTCCCTCAAGTTTTCTCGTACATTATTATAATTCATAGTTATGAGTTTTGCCATCTTTTTCCATGATGAAAAATTCAGGTGGCCTACCTCCTCTCCTCCCTAGTGACCAGTTGAGAAGAAAACATATGGTGGCGCTGGTGCATGTCCAAAAAGAAACTGGAAACGATGTGATCATCAGCACGGAGGGGTTACTCGAAGCTCAGCTTGAGCTCTACCATAACGCCATGGCATACGTCAAGTCCGCGGTGGTGAGGGCTGCCGTGGACCTACGCATCCCCGACGCCATCCACCGTCGCGGAGGTGCCGCCACCTTGTCCGATATCGCCACCGAGGCCAGGGTCCAGCCGACAAAGGTTTCCCACCTCCGTCGGCTCATGCGCGCCCTCACCATCCTTGGTGTCTTCTCAGTCGACCAGGGCACTCACCATGATGATGCCATCGACGTGCACTATAAGCTCACCCCCCCCTCTCGCGCCTCCTCGTCGGGGACAGCTCGTGCACTCACAGGGTGTTTGTTTTCAGAGACTTATTGGTTTTTGGGACTTAGAAAAGTGCTAAGTCCCACCTAAACCAAACACACAAGGGACTTATTGGGACTTATTATGATTATTTGGGACTTATCAAATAAGACTCTCTAATAGAAGCTTATTGGAACTTATTCTAGTTAGGCCCGCGGAAGTCTCCCGATCCAGTGGCCGCCGCCCTGTCCCTCGTCGCTCGCACCGCCCCAATCGCCGCCGGCCGCCCGCCCCGTCCCTGCCCGCCCCGTCGCCGCCCGGCCGCCGGCCGCCCGCCCCGTCGCCGCCCAGTCGCTGCCCCGCCCCGTCGCCGCCTCGTCGCCGCCTGGCCGCCGCCTCGTCTCCCTCAGTTCGTCTGGTCCTGCTGGTTCATGTTTTCTGCGCTGGAGGGTGTCTGGTCCCATGGAGTTTTCTGGTCCTGCTGGTTCATGTTGCTGGTTCAACCCGGCAGTACCGCGCCATGGCTGATGACCAGTTTCCTGTTGACAATTTGGCTGATGATGATCCATATTGACTGCAGGTTACCGCGCCATGGCTGATGACGATCCCCGCGTCCCAGGTGACCGTACCATGGCTGATGAGGAGGAGGAGCAGATGCCTTTTTTCTCTCAGTTCTCATCCACCGGTGGAAATCTCGGGAGGGGAATGGGTTTCGGGCGTTTCTTGGATCTCAACAGCAACGTCCACGACTTCCCGGAATTGGGCTCGTACCAGCAACTCCTCTTCGACCAGTCGGCCGGTCATGGCCTTCCTCCGATCGGACCTGGTCGTGGTAGGCCCATGCCCTAGGGCGGAGGAGGTCGCAGCCGGTCTCTGAACATCGGAGGTCGAGCCGGCTCTCACCTGCGTCCATTCGTCGCCCCGGCCGCAGCTGCCATTGAGGGAGGCATCATAGGCCATGGGAGGACCGTGTCGCAGGTCACCGGGCGCGGCGTAAGTCGAGCCAATGCGTCCTCATCTATCGGCAGTAGAGGAAAAACTGCGGGGAAGCAACGTGTGTCGTCAACTGCTGCGTCTTCAGAAGATGTCGACGAGAATGAAGGCTTTGAAGATGAAGATGACAACAATGGTTTTGGAGAGGTAAAATTTAAAATTGTGTATATAGTTCTTTTTTTGTATCAGCGTTAAAATTCATCTTCTTTTTGTGCTAGCTAATTGTGTGAACTTGTTATTTTTTGTTTGAAATGTCTACTTGTTATTTTTGTTTGAATTGTGTACTTGTTATTTTTGTTTAGAAAACCATTGCAAAGGCCGATTGGACAGACGCGCATATTACTATATTTTGTAACATCGCCTATGAGGAAGCTAGGGATGGGCACTGTGTGAATGGTGTTTGGACAAGTAGAGCATACAATAACATGAAGAAAAAAAATTATCAGCGTGCGGCCCTCCTGCATAGTACCAAGCAATTCAAAAATTGCATTGCTAGACTCAAGAGCTACTATACTGCTTGGGTGTGGTTGGGGCAGCAAACTGGTTATGGCCGAACTGGAGATGGAGCTATCACCGCATCAAATGAGTGGTGGAAAAAAATAATTAAGGTACATACATTATTTTTCAAATTACATCAGAATTTCTCACACTTGTTTACATTATTCAGCCTTGTACTAATTATCTAACTAATGATGCAGGAGAGACCAGATGTCAGAAAATTCAAGGGTGGCAATCCTGAGTATTTGGATATGCTAATAGAGCTATTTCAAGGTGTGGCAGTTGATGGATCATCATCTTATGTGCCCTTAGATGAAGATGATGAAGAAGAATATGATGTTGCCGATGATGGAAATGAGTAGAGTCCAATGAGCACCACCAGCAAGAAGAGGGGGAGCAGCGGCGGTGAACAGTCAGCTTCAAGCCCAGGAAAGAAACACAAGAGCCCAATGGTGAAACTAATGACAGGGCTCATCAATACTATTAACAGTGATAACACTTCTGACATGATCACTAAATATGCAAACAAAAGGCAGGAAGCAAAGGACAAGGCAAGAGAGAAGAAATCAAACAACACTAAGGAATCCATTACTCATTGTCAATTGTTGGCAGTTCAATCTGGTGCAGAAGAAACAAGTGTTGAGTACTTCATGGCGACTCAACTTTTTGCAGATGAGGCAAACAGAGTCATATTTGAGAACATTTCAACTAATGAGGCTAGGCTGACTTGGTTGAAGAGGTGGTGCATGATGAAGAAGTTGTACTAGTGTACTAGTTATCTTGATTGCCCTTTTTAATAGAACTATGTAATGGACCTGTGTTGTGTGACCTTGTTAAATGACCATTGCATGTTCAAGTGTTTAATTTGCACGTACTAATGTTTTCAAGTTCAAGAGGTGGTGCATGATGAAGAAGTTGTACTAATGTTTGCATGTTTCAAGATGATGACATCAGTGTTGATGGAATAAGCAGTGATGATGGGAGCAGCAGTGATGATGAAGCACTGATGTTGTTCATGCACCAAAAAAGAAAGAGAAGAATGATGCAAATGGTCTGCATGATTGGTATGTACCACTTGGACTCTTACTGTAACAAAGGACCTAGAAGAGTACCAATAGAGTCTGGGCATGATTGGGTTATGACAACACTACGCAACGAAACGGCCTGTTACAACATGTTTAGAATGCACAGACCAATGTTTAAGAAATTGCATAGTGTGCTTGTTGATTCCTATGGTTTTGAAGTCCACTAAAAGAATGTCATCAGTTGAGTCTCTAGGCCTATTTCTATGGATAGTAGGTTCCTCTCAATCTGTAAGACAAGCAGAAAACAGATTTGTTAGGTCATTGGAGACAATTGTAAGGAAGTTTGATAAGGTTTTGGCATGTCTGATCAAGCTTGCAAAAGACATCATCAGACCAATAGATCGTCAATTCAGGACTGTGCATTTAAAATTAAGATCTAGAAAGTATGCACCGTTTATGAATAATTGCATTGGTGCAATAGATGGTACACACATACAAGTTGTGGTACCAGTTGCCACTGCTGCCCAGCATAGGAATAGACATAAGGAGAAGAGTCAGAATGTGATGTGTGTGTGTGACTTTGATATGAGATTCACATTTGTCCTAGCTGGTTGGCCAGGATCAGTGCATGACATGAGGGTCTTCAATGATGCCCGATCCAGATTTGGTGACAAGTTTCCAAAACCTCCACCTAATAAGTTCTATCTTGTGGACTCAGGGTACCCAAATAGACCGGGTTATCTTTCACCATACAAGGGTTTAACCTATCATTTCCAGGAGTACCGTGATGGCACAATGCCTAGAGGAAAAAAGGAACACTTCAATTTCACCCATTCTTCACTTAGAAATGTCATCGAGAGGTGTTTTGGAGTCCTGAAGAACAAGTGGAGGATTTTGTTTCACTTGCCTAGTTATCCACAGCAGAAACAAAGCAAAATAATTGTGGCTTGCACTGCACTGCACAATTTTATTAGACAAAGTCAACTCGCCGATATAGATTTCGACTTGTGTGATCAAGATGAAAATTATGTACCATTGTCTATGCCAACGACTACAACAAATGATTCAACAAATGAGATGGACAGTGCTGCTATGAATCAATTCAGAGCTTGGGTCGCTGATGGGTTGTGGTCCTTGAAACAACAATGATATGAAGAAGTGTTCTTCGCTTATGTAATTTATGTTATCTCGGTTGTTATGTACTTTGTCTTATTTTGGTTCTTATGAACAAGTGTTAATTCGTTTGTATGAACAAGTGTTATGAACAATTATTATTTCGGTTGTCACTATTCTGCATTTCATTTGTATGAACAAGGGTTATGTGAACAAGTGTATTTTATTAGGTGCAACATGGACTTATAAGTCTCTGTAAACAAACAGGTAGGGACTCGGGATTTATAAGTCTCTGTAAACAAACAGATAAGGGCTTATGACTTATAAGTTGAGACTTAAAAAAGTTCTAGAACTTATGAAACAAAGAGGGAGTCAGTCCCCCATCATGCGCGTGCTCGTGGACCCGCTGTCCTTGACCGCCCTCTGTAGTATAGGTGAGTGGTTCACGGACGAGAGGGCGTCGGCTCTGACACTCTTCGAAGTGGCGCATGGGTGCAAACGGGATGAGATGACAATGAAGAAGGGCACGCGTAGCATGTTCAACGCTGGCATGGTCTCCGATAGTCGCCTCCTTATGGAGACCGTCATCAAAGATCACTGCAACATCTTTGAGGGCGTTAGCTCTCTTGTTGACGCCGGCGGTGCTCATGGTGCCACGGCGGAAGCCGTCACTAAGGCATTCCCACACATCAGATGCACCGTGTTGGACCTCCCACACGCGATCGATGGGGCACCTGCCATCGGTAATGTCGAGTTTGTTGCTGGTGATTTGTTTGAGTATGTGCCACCAGCAGACGTTGTTCTACTCAAGGTACACACAGGACACTGTATCTTGTTTTTTTTTCCCTTCAGTTATTACATATACGTTGAATGGGACGTGTTCTTCCATTTTCCAGTGGGTTTTGTGCTTGTGGCAAGATGAAGATGCTGTCAAGGTACTACGACGGTGCAAAGAAGCAATAACAAGTAGAGGTTCCAAAGGGAAGGTGATAATCATTGATGTCGTGATAGACTCCGGGATGTCACAGGATGATCTTCTTCTTAGGGAGACGCAAGTTCTATTCGATGTCCAAATGATGCGTGTTGATGGGGGCGAGCGAGACGAGAAGGAGTGGAGGAAGATTTTCATTGAAGCCGGATTCAAGGATTATAATATCACTCCAATGCTAGGATTTCGATCCATAATTGAAGTCTACCCTTGAATACCCGCGCACCCTGATAGAAATAAGTAGGTTGTATGGTTTGGTATTGCTCCTGCTATCGAATAATGTCTTGTATTAGCAGAGTGCTTACTCAATAAAGTTTCCTATAATATTTGTAGCAGAGTGCTTACTCAATAAAGTTTCCTATAATATTTGTGATATTAGTGAACTCTTCCATGTTTGCGTTTCTTATAAAAGTTAGGAAACTACAAATAGTGTCTTTGTCCAAATGACAGTCAGATAATTTCCTAACTTGATCAAACTTGTCTAACATGACGTGTGCCTACGAACCAAACAACCCGTTAACATGCAACTTCTAGTGCTTCAACCTTGTACGGTTTTTTGTGTGCTGGGGCTTCAACCTTGTATTTAACCTGCAACAGAAAAGAAAATGTCATACCATTAACAGGGAATGGATTCGAACCGCTAGTAGTAGGAAATAACTGTTTAGCTTTTTTTTTTATATAAAAAGGAAACGAGCCCCCGGCCTCTGCATCAAAGAACTGTTTAGCTAGATATAGTTACCTTTCGGATCTGCAAAAAAAAGACAGTTACAATTGGATTAATCATGCTTTCCCTTGACATTGTAGGTGCACATTTTTTTCTTGGCACAGTGGATCAAAATATCAGCAGAGTCAATACGTATGTAACACCCATCAGATGTGAATATCTTAGGAATTCATAGAAACCGAAAAGGAAAAATAAAATGTACTTAACAATGCAAAGCATGAGAAGAACTTCTGAATTTACCTGCAAGACACGCTCCATGGACATAACCATTGCACTTTTCGCTGGTGTGCTCACCGGTGAAGTAAACCCTCCCAACGGGAGCCTGAGAAAAAGGAAAATACAAAGAGTCATGTTAATATAAGTGTAGGACAAGTGAAATGCAGGGAAAATGTATATATATTTGTACCCGAATGAGACTGTATTTGTAACGGTTAACGCCGATAGGTTCCTAACAATAACTCTGCATTGATTTATAAATTTATGGGCATTCTCTTTAGGAGCAATCGGTTCCCTATCTTCTGCGACTTCATCAATGTTTAACTTTATTTCATCGTCCAACTTTTTGGTGTGACCTCATACCTTTCTAGAAGATTGGCTCGATCCGAAGGGCTAAAAGCAGAAAGACTTTTTGGTCACGCTATTCGTCATCCTGGGTGAAAAATAGTTATTTTTTACCCCCTCTATTTTAACATCAATGCATCGTAATTTTACGTTCCGTAAATTTTATATTATTTTATACATAAAAATAGATCGCAAGAAAATTCATAATCATCGTAAAAAATATTTTTGCTACGTAAAATTATGAATGTAAAACCATAGTAAAAACTATACATAAAATGCAATTTTTCTTATTTTATGACCTATATTTTTGTTTTCTTATGCCAAATTTTACATAGTGGATAAATATGAATGTAACTATTTGTATTCGGAATTTATTTATTTATAAAACAATATTAAGATTACCCGGGATGAAGAATAACTTATTCTGCACCCTGGATGATGAATAGTATTACTATATATATATATATATATAGTAATACTGAGAACGTAGTATATAGATACATATGTATATAATTAATACATCTAATGATCACCATGTTAGGGAACGTAGTATGAGAAACAAAAAAATTTCTACGCACACGCAATACCTATCCATGGTGATGATCATCTATGAGAGGGGAGAGTGAATCTACATATCCTTGTAGATCTCTAAGCGAAAGCGTATATAACGTGGTTGATGTAGTGTAACATCTTCGCGATCCAAATCGCAGCCCGTCCTGCGATCTCATCACGAGCCGTCCCGCGATCCCATCATGATCTATCCCGATCTAGTGTCAAACGGACGACACCTCCGCGTTAAGCACACGTACAGCTCGATGACGATCTCTGCCTTCTTGATCCAGCAAGAGGGGGCGAAGAGGTAGATGAGTTCTCCAGCACGACGGCGTGGTGGTGGTGGTGGTGGAACTATTCCAGCAGGGCTTCGCCTAAGCACCGCTGAAAACTAGAGGAGAAACAGATCTAGAGAGAAGTAGAGGGAGCACGTGGAAATTAGGGTTAGCCCTCACCTCTAAAACCTCTAGTATATATAGGAGGAACAAGAGGGAGGGCTGCCTTGCCTCCTCCTCCAAGAGGAGAGGTTCGGCCGAGCCAAGGGGGAGAGTCCTCCTCCAATACAAATTGGTGGAGGACTCCTTCCCCACTTGTCCACCTCCTTCCTTTTTTTTCCTTTTCCTTTTATTTATTGCCTTGGCCGAACTGGGCTTAGTGGGCTGGCCTAACCAGCCCACTAAGGGCTGGTGAGCCAACTTTAGGTCTATTAGGTTCTCTCCCGGGTGGATGGTCCCTCCCGGTAATACCCCGGAACCCATTCGTCATTCCCGGTACTTTACCGATAATGCCCGAAAACTTTCCGAAAGCCAAAACGGGACTTCCTATATATCAATCTTTACCTTCAGACCATTCCGGAGCTCCTCGTGACATCCCGGATCTCATCCAGGACTCCGAACAACCTTCGGTCACCAGCTCCTATAACTCAACTATACCAAAACGTCACCGAACCTTAAGTGTGCAGACCATGCGGGTTCGAGAACTATATGTAGACATGACCTGCGACACTCTCCGATCAATATCCAATGGCTGGACCTGGATGCCCATATTGGATCCTACATATTCTACGACAATCTTATCGGTTGAACCTCTATGTCAAGGATTCAGTTAATCCCGTATATCATTCCCTTTGTCCTTAGGTATGTTACTTGCCCGAGATTCGATCATATGTATCCCAATACCTATTTCAATCTCATTACCAGCAAGTCTCTTTACTCATTCCATAATACAAGATCTCGTGGCTAACTCTTTAGTTACATTGCTTGCAAGGCTTGTTTGTGATGTTGTATTACCGAGTGGCCCCGAGATACATCTCTGTCACACGGAGTGACAAATCCCAGTCTTGATCCATGCTCACTCAATGGACACCTTCGGAGATACCTGTAGAACACCTTTATAGTCACCCGGTAACGTTGCGACGTTTGATACACACAAGGTATTCCTCCGATGTCAGTGAGTAACATGATCTCATGGTCATAGGAATGTACACTTTACATGTAGAAAACAATAGCAACGAAATTTCACGATCACAAGCTAAGTTTATAGTTTGGTCTTGTCCATCACATCATTCTCCTAACGATGTTATCCGTCTATGGCTAGGAAACCTTAACCATCTTTGATCAATGAGACTGTCAACTAGATGCTCACTAGGGACAGTGTTGTGTCTATGTACCCACACATGTATTTGAGTTTTACAATCAATACAATTATAACATGGATAATAAACGATTATCGTGAACAAGGAAATATAATAATAATAAATTTATTATTGCTTCTAGGGCATATTTCCAACACACCAGAGGCTTAATATATATATATACCTCGTCGGACTTTGTTAATTGTCTAACATTTTCTTCGTCATCATTTTCTTCGTCTCTTCGTTCTTGCTCAAGTACCTCACCGGAGTCGTTCAGAAATTCTGAACCGTCATGTCGTTCATTCTCTTGGTTTGGGGAGGAGCATATGATAGCGAAGATCTCATCTTCATGGTATCTGCCGCTGTCGTCCATAGCTTAACTAATCCAGAAGAAAGATAAAACAATTTAGTATTTAAATTAGAATGTATTCACTAAGCAAAAACTGGATCATAGTAGTCAACTTCACCATGAATTGGAGTAAAATAGTCCTTAAAGTTGCCATGTGTAAGCAGTTGAAACTAAATCATGTTGGGAGCTTAAAAACTAAATTATGTCGAGCTAGGCATGAGAGGCTCGGGTGGCGGAGGGGGTAAGGGGTGGATGGCGAGGAGGGTTAGAGGGTGGGGGAGCTGCACTCAGGCGCCGGCGAGGTTCGATCCGAGGGGCGAGGGATGGCAAGGATGATTAATTTTTTAGCAAGATCATCATGATCAAGTAACCAATCATCAGGGCGAGGAGGACTTTCCTAAGGATGCTACCATGCCACATCAACACCTTCGGTGATCGTCGGGGACTCTTCAAGGGCGATCGTCGAGGACTCCTGCGCTGATCGTCGGTGACTCGTCACTGACGATCGTCTCGGATTCCTCCGACGATCGTCGGGGATTCTTCACTGGCGATCGTCGGAAACTCCTCTCCGGCGATCCTCGGGGACTCCTCCCGCGATCGTCGGGGACTCCCCTCTAGCGGTCGTTGGGGACACTTCACCAGCGATCGTGGGGGACTCCTCGAGGGTGAAAGTGATTTATGATTGTAAAAAAACAAATATGTCCATCCATCTAACAAAATTAATAATAAATCCATGCCTCGAGCTATCCATCCATCCATGCAAGAAAAAGTAGCACTGACAAAGGAATGCTTTTCTAGTTTTACATCGATCCATCAAAGGATTTACAATAGACGGATAGACAGTAGCATTGACAATATAGCATTGGATAATGGTGGCCGTAAAACTGCAGTTTTAGGATGGAAGGGAGGTGCCGACGACAGTTGGTTCAGAGGGGCGCGAGCGGCTTCCGGGTGTGATGGTGGGGGCAAAGAGGCAGAGGTAGAGGGGTTGCGGCGAGGGACGGAGCCGGCAACGGCAAGTGGCAGGCCGGCAACAGCGCTCGAACCCTAGCGCTAGATGGCGAGGCGGGACTGGACTACAAAGCGAGGCCAGCTGAGGCGAGGAACGGGCCTACGACGGCGAGGCCCTGGTCGGTGAGGCGGGGCCGACGGCGTGCAAGCAGCAGCAGCAGAGCAAGCACCAAAGCCGCGGTGGCCCAGAAGCAATAACAGTAGCAGCGGAGGACGTGAGGTGGCGGGTGCACCTACCGTACGTCCATGGAGACGACGACGGATGGACGCGGCTGCGGGGAGG
Source organism: Hordeum vulgare subsp. vulgare (assembly GCF_904849725.1). Classification (NCBI taxonomy): domain Eukaryota; kingdom Viridiplantae; phylum Streptophyta; class Magnoliopsida; order Poales; family Poaceae; genus Hordeum; species Hordeum vulgare. The sequence continues at coordinate 553,438,674 of NC_058523.1, forward strand.
AGAGGGGGTAGGGGATGGCGCCAGGGGGGAGAGGGGAGCTCACCTGCGTGCGGAGGGAGAGGGCGTCCGGGGTGGTGTTGGACTAGATGGGATAGATGACGTCGTAGGGGAGCATTCACCTGCGGAGAGCTGCCTGGTGAAATCTGACAGCCTGGCGACGCGCGCATGTGTTTCGACCTGTCTCCCACGCGGTGGCTGGCACCGGGACACGAAGGCGCGGAAGTTATATACCCCGGACCTTTCACTACACCACAACACCACAATCCTGACAAAAAGGTTGGTCAAAAAAACCGCCTCTGCCGACATACAGTTGGTCGGGAAAGAGTATTACCGACCAAAGGCGTCTGTTGGGAAAAATCCACATGGAAAAGCCTTTTGCTGACCAACATATATATCTTTCCGGCCGATTGTTTGATGCGTATAAAGAGCATTGCCGACCAACCCTCTCATGGCACTGGCAGGGATCTTTCCCGACCGACTTGCAGTTGGTGTTTTCATCGAATCTTTCCCGACCGACGTTTGACAGTAATGTCTATGCCGACCGATGTTCTATTGGCTCTATCTTGATCTTTTCCCGACCAACTGTGTGTGGTGTCTCGAAGCTTTTGCCAGTATGAACTTTTGCATCCAAGGGGTTCCTCATCATCTCCTAGCCAATCCAATCATTAAACTTTTCTTGAAATATACTTGATAAAACTGTGAGTTCAAGATATAATGTATGTTGTCATTAATAATAAAACCACCAAGGGGGTATTTGTGCTTTCAAGCCACTCGAGTGCCGCCTCTCTCCGCCATTGGATGGTCCTCCCTCGCCATCCAGATCTTCTTCCCATGTCGGCCAGCCGCCTCACCCGCATGTCTCACTCCCAGTCCAGATCCTCCCATTGACGTGTCAAGTCTGGATGAACTATAACAGAGCTAGAAGCACTCTGGTCATAGACTCATAGTGTTAGAAGCATGGTTGTGTGCATTATCCTATTGCAGTACTCCATAAAGAAAAATAAGAGAGTTTAGATCACTAAAGTAGTGATCTAAACACTTATACTTTTTATTTACGGAGGATGTACAAGATTCAGAGATCTAACTTGTTTAATTCTTACGCACTACATGGTCTTCAGATCTAAGTTATAGTTCTATGATGAAGCTATTGTGTAGTTATCAATTCCTTGTGGTCTGGAACCATTTTAGAGAAAGTTAGAAGTCTTTCATGCCAATAATGTTTTCTAATAATGCGTAGTATGTATCTAGTTCTATTTGTTGGAAAGGACCTTATTTCACCACACTTATTCATCTATGTAATGTAGAATGCGCATGTGTTAGGAATAATCACGATTAAGCAAAAACCAGTCCGGCACGGACTTGGATTCTTTGCCGAGTCGGCTAGCTGCTAGATAGGACAGCTACTATTTATACATGCATCTAGTCCCCTGTAATCTCAGATCAAGACCAAAGCAATAAAGCAAAACACCAGGTACGATACGTACCTGTGGCTATCAATCTCGTCTAGCGATTCATATGTGTGCGTTGGTGTAGTCTCGGCCGGCGGCAAGAATCGATCAACAAGATCGAGCTAGCTAGCTTGGTGTAGGACGTGCCTTGAAGGAATTAGGATAGCTACATACAACGCATCTCAGCGTAAAGTATCTCGTCGAGTTCGTCAGCGAGCTTCGTTCGTCATCGTCGTTCGTCGTCGGTCGTCGCGTGTCGTCGGAAAGTACTCGACGACACGGTCTGGGCCAACATTTGGTATCAGAGCAAGGTTGATCTTCTAGTAACGGAAGATCATGTCGAAGGACGACAAGGATAAGCAGCTGGCGGCGTACTCCGGTGCGGCTGAAGTATTTGCTGCTCCAGCGAGTTCGTCGTACCCACGATTTGACCGCGAGAACTTTGGGGTCTGGAAGGCACTGATGGAGTGTGGTCTCCGCGCCAACGTGTTGTGGGACGCAGTCGATCCAGGAGGCGACGCTTTCAAGAAGGGGGGAGCCGAGCACTGGAAGGATCGGCAGGCGGCATCGGCGATTTACTCGGTGATGTCGATGGATGTCCTCCAACACCTGATCGCCAAAGAAACGGCGAAGGAGGTGTGGGATACCTTGAAGCTCATGTTCGAGGGACGCGACCGCGTCAAGCAAGCCAATCTCCAAACTCTCTTAAGGAACTATGAGACTTTGGTCATGGGCGACAATGAGTCCGTGGACGCGTTCGCTTCACGCGTTGCTACTCTCGTCAATCGGATCCGCGCACTTGGAGAAAACCTCACGGAGGCCTCGGTTGTCCGTCGGTTCTTGCGCGCGGCTCCTCCCCGGTACCTGCAAATTGTCACGGCGATCGAGCAGTGCGTCGATCTCGCGACACTCTCCATTGATGATCTCGTCGGACGCTACAAGGCTCACGACGAGCGTATGCGGTATAGTCTCGGGGACGGGAAGAATGATGAGCATGTCATGCTCACGCGGGCTCAGTGGCAAGCGTTGGACTCAAGGAAAGGAGGTGAGGTCTCAAGCAAAAACACTCGCCAAGATCGTGCGCCAAACGAACAAATTCAGAAGAACGCCAGTGACGGCGCTTCGAAGAAGAAAAAGAAGTTCGACAAGCGCAAGATCAAGTGTCACAATTGTGGCATAATGGGGCACTTCAAGTCGGAGTGCAAGAAACCACCGAAGGAGAAAGCTTTCATGGCCAAGGAAGGCGATGATGGCGACATGATGCTCATGGTCGAAGTATGCGAGCTAATGGACGAGGATAGTCCAACTCCTAAGGCGCCAGCTACGGAGGTTGTTACGCTCATAGAGGAGGCAGTCTTTCTTCATGACAAGAAGAGGATGAACTCGGCGAGGCACGTGTGGTACCTCGACACGGGAGCTAGCAACCACATGTCCGGCGACAAGGACCAGTTTTCTGAGCTCAGACTTTCGGTGGGAGGCATGGTTCGGTTCGGCGATGGACGGACCGTTGACATCGCAGGGCGAGGTACTGTCCTGTTTGAGGTGAAGAATGGCGGCCACAAGGTACTCACGGATGTTTACTATATTCCCAAGCTAAAGAGTAGCATCATAAGTCTTGGCCAGCTCGAGGAGCGTGGTTGCAAGATTGTGCTCGAAGATGGCTATCTATGGGGGTATGATCGTCAGAGGATGCTAATTATGAAGGTGCAGAGGTCACCGAACAGACTTTACATCCTCAACTTGTCTCGTGTGGATCCAGTATGTCTCTTGTCGAGCATGGATGACTCGGCATGGAAGTGGCACGCACGCTACGGACATCTAAATTTCCAGGCTCTTCGACAACTTGGACAAAAAGAGATGGTACGTGGTCTACCGTGCATCGAACATGTCGACCAAGTGTGCGACGGTTGTCTTATTGGGAAACAAAGGAGGGCCCCGTTCCCAAGAGAGGGAAACTTTAGAGCGAGTAAAGTTCTTGAGTTGGTCCACGGAGATTTGTGCGGGCCGATTACACCGGCCACCCCTGCCGGAAATAGATATTTCCTGCTCATCGTCGACGACTTCAGTAGATACATGTGGATTGTGTTGTTGAAGACGAAGGATCAAGCTTTGGAAGCCTTCAGGATAGTAAAGATGGCGGCCGAAGTGGAATCCGAAGCCAAGATGAAGGCCCTCCGTACCGATCGGGGGGGTGAGTTCAAGTCTCGTGAATTCACAAGATTCTGCGAAACACACGGGATCAAGCGGTATCTTATGGCTCCATATTCACCACAGCAAAATGGTGTTGTGGAGCGGAGGAACCAAACTGTGGTGGCGATGGCACGGAGCATGTTAAAGAGTAAAGGCATGCCAGGGAAGTATTGGGGTGAGGCGGTCAATACGGTCGTTTATTTGCTGAACCGGGCTCCAACCAAGAGTGTGGTTGGAATGACGCCGTACGAAGCATGGTACGGACACAAGCCCGCGGTTGATCATCTTCGTACTTTCGGGTGCGTGGCGCATGTGAAGACAGTGGCGGGGCATACTAGCAAATTGGCGGATCGGAGTACTCCAATGATATTGGTTGGCTATGAAGCAGGCACAAAGGCGTACCGTGCGTGCAACCCCTCGAACAACAAGGTGGTTGTGACACGTGATGTGGTCTTTGAAGAAGCGAGGTCATGGAACTGGAACTCCACCGAGCAAGTATACCCGTCATCAGATGACATTTTTAATGTCGTTTACGACGAACCTGAACATGCAGAAGCTGACGATCAACTGAAGAGGTCGTCGGGACAGAGCGATCCTCCGAACGCAGGTGCTACTGAAAACACGCCAGCTAGGTCGGCCGTGTCGCTTGAGCCCGCGATCAGCACGTCCTCTAGCGCTGCTGGGTCTACATGCAGCCACCGAGGCAAGGGAGCCATACAAGCTGCAGCCTGCAGCACGCCTGACAGCGTTCCCCGTAGCGCTGGTAGCCCAGGCCGTGGCACCTCTCCTGGAGGTTCACGTGATGGTGGTATGACCCAGAGTCCACCAAGCCACGTACATGGGGCTGATGGTTCTCTTGTACGTGCACCAGTTTCACCTGCTTCACCTCGTGGATGTGTAGCCAGCCCAGGGGTGCTCCAATCGCCAGAAATCAGAAGTGTGGCAACTTCAGCAGAAAATTCTTTGTCTTCGACGAAAGAGGAGACGAGGGAACGTCCGCCAACACCAGTACGTCTGCGATCAGTGGTGGATTTATATCCGAATGAAACATTTCAAACCATAAATCCGGTGAAAATTAAGAGAAGAGGACGACAATGTTTGCTTAGTGTCGAGGAACCGACAAAGTTTGAAGAAGCAAACACGGAGGAGTGTTGGCGTCGTGCTATGGATGAGGAGTTGGGGTCGATCCGAGACAACAAAACATGGGAGCTCGTGGATCCTCCCAGCGGCCATAAAATTATAGGGCTCAAGTGGGTGTACAAGGTCAAAAAGGATGCCGATGGAAATCTTGTGAAATACAAAGCAAGGCTCGTAGCTAAGGGATACGTGCAAGAGCAAGGTGTGGATTTCGAAGAAGTGTTTGCTCCAGTTACAAGGATGGAATCGGTGAGGCTAGTTATAGCTCTTGCGGCTCAAGAATCTTGGAGGCTACATCACATGGATGAAAAATCCGCGTTTTTGAACGGGGAGTTGGAAGAAGAAGTTTATGTCAAGCAACCACCGGGGTACATCAAAGAAGGAGAGGAACACAAGGTGTTGAAACTACACAAGGCATTGTACGGGCTATGTCAAGCTCCTCGGGCATGGAACAACAAGCTTGACCGTACACTGGTTTCTCTTGGTTTTGAGAAAAGTCCACTCGAGCATGCTATGTATAAGCGAGGCAAAGGCAACGATCGTCTCTTAGTGAGCATCTATGTCGACGATCTTTTGATAACCGGAGCAGATGAGGAGGAGATTGCTAGATTCAAGCTACAAATGAAGGAGCTATTCAAGATGAGTGATCTAGGGCTCTTGAGTTACTATCTCGGGATTGAGGTACAACAAAAGCCTGAGGGGATCACACTATGCCAGGAGGCATATGCAAAGAAGATTCTTGAAAGTTGTGGCATGGAGGACTGCAAACCAACTTTTGTTCCGATGGAGCCTCGTCTTAAACTTAGCAAGAGAAGCAAAGCACCCGTGGTTGATGCAACGGAGTATAGGAGTGTGGTCGGAAGCCTAAGGTATCTTGTGAATACACGACCAGACTTGGCCTATTCCGTTGGCATAGTGAGTCGCTTCATGGAAGCACCCACGAAGGAACATTGGGCAGCTGTGAAACATATACTCAGATACATCAAAGGGACAACAAACTTCGGTTGTGTCTATTTGAGAGGGAAGAAGAAGGAGTTGGTGGAGCTACTTGGCTATAGTGATAGTGACCTGGCAGGAGATGTGGATGACCGTAAAAGTACCTCGGGAGTGGCATATTTCTTGGGCGGGAGCATAGTGAGTTGGCTATCACAAAAACAGAAGGTGGTCGCATTATCATCCTGTGAAGCGGAGTATATTGCAGCTGCAACCGCGGCGTATCAAGGTGTGTTTTTAGAAAGGCTACTCGGTGACCTCACACACAAGGAACCGAAAAGAATGGTGCTCTATGTTGACAACAAGTCTGCGATTGCTCTATGTAAGAATCCAGTGCATCATGACAGGAGCAAACACATTGATACGAGGTATCACTACATACGGCAGTGCGTGGAAGAAGGCAAGATTAAAGTCAACTACGTTTGCACCGATGATCAGCTTGCAGATATCCTGACCAAATCTTTGGGACGACAGAAGTTCACGGATTTGCGGGGAAGGATCGGCGTCCAAGCTGTAAAGTGAGGACATCGTGCTTAGGGGGTGATTGTTAGGAATAATCACGATTAGGCAAAAACCAGTCCGGCACGGACTTGGATTCTTTGCCGAGTCGGCTAGCTGCTAGATAGGACAGCTACTATTTATACATGCATCTAGTCCCCTGTAATCTCAGATCAAGACCAAAGCAATAAAGCAAAACACCAGGTACGATACGTACCTGTGGCTATCAATCTCGTCTAGCGATTCATATGTGTGCGTTGGTGTAGTCCCGGCCGGCGGCAAGAATCGATCAACAAGATCGAGCTAGCTAGCTTGGTGTAGGACGTGCCTTGAAGGAATTAGGCTAGCTACATACAACGCATCTCAGCGTAAAGTATCTCGTTGAGTTCGTCAGCGAGCTTCGTTCGTCATCGTCGTTCGTCGTCGGTCGTCGCGTGTCGTCGGAAAGTACTCGACGACACGGTCTGGGCCAACAGCATGTTCATCTTTTTTTATGTTTTCTATATATCACAGTTATTCCTTTGTTTGTTGTTAGTTAAAATATGTTTGAACATTGGAAGTACTTAATAATCACATTTTTTTTCCTTTTAGGTGGATGGATCTTCCCAAGCCTAAGAGCATGCTCATGCTCTGTTTGGCAGCTTCTTCTCATGCTGAAGACCACGGTGGTACTCCAACTAAGGAGGATCATTTAGGAATGTATTTTCTGACTGTTCAGCTTCATTTGTCATTTGGACGGGATAAATGGATCAGCTCTTGTTCTTTGTAAGTAGTTGGGAACCATGATTTGAACGCCATTTTGCGAACATCTCAATATATTACATTAGATTATGATCTTGTCAACCTTGAATATTTGAATTGGATGTGATCTTTACTCGGTTGTGCATATTTCTGTGCAGAAATATGAATGGAATCAATTTGTGTTGTTGCGGAATTTTGAATTTTGTCTGCTATGCTACCTACTGAATTTGCTGTTCCACACTTGTTTATAGCAGGACGGATCTCAGGAGAAGTTCATTCCTGACGGGGATAGCCACTGCCTATCCCGGCGTGATTGCCGGTGGTGGTTCCTGGACGTGGAGAACAAGACCAGGAGGCTGGACTCGTTGCCGCCAGCTCCTGCTCCTGCTAAGAGCAACTCTAGCAATACCGTAAATATGTCTATCCCATAAAATAACTGTTAATATGCAATATTGAGACAACAAAAAAAATCCCGAACAACTATCGTATATCAGTCCATGGCGTAATTCTTTTTTGTGGGAAAAAGTTGTATGTTTCAACCCGTCTTGACTATTTATGTAGTTTTTCCTCTATCGATCTTTGACAGTTCCCTATCCTCCTCGAGCTTGGGCCATCCCGCCGTAACAGAGCACCGGACGCGCGCATGGAGGAGGACAAATTGATTTTTCTATTATGATAGTGGTTATTGTGGTTAATTTTTTTTACTTTATATGAACTTTGCCCCCTCCATAAACAAACTTGCCCCCTTTATGCTTGCATGCTGGCTCCATCCCTGGCACTGCCGCTCTCGCTTAGCGCTCCAGCTTCACGCCCTTAGGTAGCCGTTTATGTGCTTTGCTGGGGAGGGGGGAGCATCAAACAGCAGCATCAAGAGCTCAGTTTCGGGCATGAGCAAGGATCCGCCCCGCCTCGGGCACAAGCAAGACCCAGTTGCAATCTACTTCCTCTCTACCATAATATTTGTTGTTGGTTCTTCCCAACAACAAATATTATGATACAGAGGGAGTTATATATTTTTCTTGTAAGAGGTCTTATATTATTTCACAGGGACCTTGCTGTAAATTTACCTACCGCCGAGTGGGCTTCACATTTGACAGTTGACGATTTTTGTCCGATGCGCCGTCATACCAAAAATCTGGTTTAGAGGGAACTTTACTTTTTAAAGGACGAGTTTTTGCAGTCTGTTAGAGTAGGTCTAAAGAATCGTCCGATGCGCCGTCATACCACAAATCTAGTTTAGAGGAAACTTTACTTTTGAAGGGACGAGTTTTTGCGGAGTCTGTTAGTGTTGGTCTAAAGGCACGCAGGACCTGAACATGTATGCGCTTGATGATGTGGACGTACATATCAATCACTCAATTTTATGTACAAGTCCAAATATAATGGTTCGAAATAGTCATAACGTCAGAGTTGGTGCGTATAGCTTTTGCACCTAGTGGATGCTTCAGAATTTGGTGATCTACCCTAGCAACCAAACAGAAAAACTTTTATGCATTCATTCAGTCATATGATGCCTGCCTTGCACAGAGTGGCGCTGCGCGATTGATTGATTCTTCCTACTGCAAATTACAAGCTCGCAAGCTGACAATTGAACCCCATCTAAAAAATGCCGACACTAGCTGACCTACTGCAAGCGGATGCAGATTGAAATAGTTGAAACGTTGTACGGCGCCACAACACAAACTCAATGTAGAATTGTAGATATGACATCTTATCAGCCACAATGATCCTAACTTGCACTTTCCAAAATGCAATTACAAAAACACGGGAGCATTTCACTCTTCTTCAAACTCAATATTGCAGGTGGCAGTATTGCAAATGCACTCGACGGAGGCGGTCTGCAGAGGAGGGAAGGACACTGACCACTTTGGCTCAGGACATAGGCATGACGAAGCCCGTTACTGCATGTGACAGCAAGCCGGTGGTCCGGGAAATCAATAGACTCACTCGAGTAACAAAGCATGATTTCGCAAGGAAACACTATACGACATTGTGAAGATAAAACTGTAAATTTCTAACAAATTCAAGAAAAAAGAAGTCATATGCCACTTCCAAGGAAATGTAATGAAAAGGAAATGGTATACTCCGTACTTTGGTACACACTCTGTTCCTAAATATAAGACGTTTTGGCAGTTCAATTTAAACTGACAAAATGTCTTAAGATTTAGAAACAGAGGTAGTAGTTTGCTTGTAAACTTAAGCCATATGATTTCGCTAATAGCTTAGCTCTGCACACAGCAAAGTTGGCGCTGCACATAGCAGTCCAGTGTACATAAATCAGGCCCTTGAACAAAGGGCACCTAGAGTAACCCAACACCACCAAGAAACGGTAGACCCAGAGAGACAAACATAAGTTAACGGCAACCAAGTGCAACAAACCATTACAGCAAACAAGTACGCTTGCACAAATATACATAAAGCCATAATCACCAGCTTATCCGCGACGCAATACGGGTCAAGACACAGATGCAACAAGACATTTCTCCCATATGATTATCTGCTCTTGCAAGCAGGCAGTTACCACAAAGAGAGTGCTAAACTACGAGTTCACATGCAACAGCAGTAATAAACGAAGCAGTGGATGGCTGCTACCCTCACATTCTCCGAATGGCAATCCCTTTTAAGACCAAAGGGCCAGCGATAAAAGGCATACTCAGCACGTAAACCACATTAAGCAGCTTAGCTAGCCTTTCAGTCCACACACACAACCCCACGGCTGCCAAAAAGAATAAAAGGAATTGAGGCATTACATCATATTCAATCTTTTGAGCTGTAATACTAAAATGGAAGTTGTTGAAACTTATACCTGAAGCTTTTTAACTCTCTTGTCACACTGTCATAACGTTCTCGCTGAAGCAGGTACCGGTCTCTAGCGCTCTACAATTTAACAACAAAGTAAAATAAGCTGAGAAGGTAATATTCGGTGCAAGACTTAGCCAGTTAGCCTTGTTACCCTTACATGTCCTGTAAGGATACAGGGGAACCAAAATATCAGGAGACAAGAGAGTTTGTAGCACTATAAGCTCTTGAAATCACTACAGATGATGAGTAAACATGTTTGCCGAGCATTCCTGACTGCTAGTACCCTAATTTCAGAGCTTACAAAACTTTGCGATCATCCCAAAACCAAGTAGTCAATCCTCTGATTAACGCTTTTAAGTCAGAACAAATACCTACGTGTCTCTCGTGCAAATCCATGAATAACTAAAATATGAGAAAGTCATGCCGGTAGTTTACAAATTGTGAGCGCCAACCTCATGCAAGGTAAAAATGATGAACATTTTCATGTCAATACAAATGGTTTTCAATTTTAAATGGTCTATAACATCCCGTCAATCTCGTGCAGAGGGAAAATGGGAAGTTTCCGTGACAATACAAAATGTTGTCAGGTTAGAATTATCTATAACAGCCACATCCCTTTAAAATACTTCCAACAAGGATAGTCACCAAACAACTTGCATGTGCATCTATGCACAATTTGTAACAGTGAAAGCATGGCAACCATGAAAGCATTGCGTTTCAAAAGGGCAAGACCACTAATGCAGATGAACAAGTGCAAAGAAGGTAAGAAGCATGTAGCAAGTATCAACTGCAATGGGAGATTACAAGACACCTACAGTTCACAGCATCCCTTTCTTCTTGCAAATAGGCTGATAGACGGGGGAACCAAACAAGCCCTAAGGGGAGTCGAACTACAGACCTCCCGATAGGTTCCACAGCTTATCACCAGCTGAGCTAACAACAGTTTGTGGACAAGTTGAATCAATATAATCAAAATACTAAGTACATCGAAGGATATGTTTTTTCCAAATGCTTTGACATTTGCTGAAAAAACTGTACACATTTTAAGAAAGAATGCGAATAATCTTTGAAAATCGTGAACAAAGTATGAAATTGAAAAAACCTTTTAAACATGAACATTTTTTGTAAATTGAAAAAAGTGTACACAGTTTTGAAATTCTTAAATATTCTAATTTTTTTATATAGAAAGAATATTTCTTAATATACAATAAAATTCCAGTAATATACATTAAACAGTATCTAAAACACATTGAACATTTTTGTAATACATGCAGAGCAATATTAAAAAACACATTGAACATTTTATTTCCATATACGTTGAACAATATTTAAATACACATTTAACACTTTTGTGACAAACGCTATGCTGAATTTAACTATGCATGAAGACTTAAAAAATACATTATACATTTTCTTAATATACGGTGATTTTTTTAGAATGTATGATAAACATTTTATTAATACACGCGTAAACTCTTTTCATAAATAAACAATGAGATTAGAAAAAATATCATTTAAAAAAACAAATGATGTGAGGTTTAAAAAGCTAACACATTTAGAAAGGAAAAGGAAATCAAAAAAAAGGAAAAGGAAAAAATAAAGAGAAAAAGAAAACGAAACAGAAAATACTGCATTCCTGGAGTTGTTTATTAGAATAAAAAACAATTGTAGCACGTGAGGTTCATGGTTTGAATTTTGCTTCTCACGTTATTTTTTGATGGTTTAAAAAATAAAGAAAGCGTGTTCAAAAAATAGAGAGGATGTGTGCGTATGAAAAATTAAAAAATAAAGAAAGCGTGTTCAAAAAATAGGGAGGATGTGTGCGTATGAAAAAAATACAGCGTATACGTGAATATGACCATCCTGCCCTCTATTATGAAGAGATATCGATTAATCTGGGCCGTCCTTGTGTTTAGGGTTGGTGTACCGAAGCAGAAGTGCAGTCGACGATAAACCCAATTAAATGATTTCATAGTGCAAAATCATTAAAAAGGATTAAATTTATATTCAAAATTCATTAGCTAGCAATGCAAGTAAGCGGCCCCACAGCAAGGGCGTGCCTTTGGGATCTACGTAACGTAATAGAATTTGTAAATTGCTCAGCCAAGCAAGTAACAACAAGGCAGCAAGACTTGAATATGACAAGGGCGAAGCTTTAATTTTGGTCACGGCCAAGGGTCCGTCTAGATCCGGAGCCGAGGAAATCAAAAATATTATCGGTCTATTTCGTCAATTTGCACGCATACGTGACCGAGCACACAGCGAGTGATTGATTTACCTGAGCGAGAGCGGAGGTGCAGGGGAGAAGGAGCATACCTTACTAGAGGAGGAGAAAGGGAGGGCCCGAGAGCCGGACGACGGCGAAACGCGAGGGGCCAACAGGAGCCTGGCGGCGGCGGGGACCCGAGTCTTCGCGGCCAGGCTGCGTAGCGCCATGGTTAGCCGGGGTGGGCGAGGCAGATCGAAGATCGATGATCGAGGTTAGGGTTTGGGATTGGGATTCGCTTGTGCCTTGTCTTCTAGCAGGAGACGGAAAAAAAACGTGTTTTTTGTTTCTTTAAGCCACGGTTTTGCTTTCGTGAGAAGTACGATCGTGTTTGTCGAAAACAGAAAAAATAATGTTTTTTCTGGGTTTTTTTGTTAGAGTCACGATTTTGCCTTCGTAAGGAGAAAAAACGCGTTTTTTCTTTTTTTTTTCACGAGAGGCACGGTTTTGCCTGCGCTGGGGCACAACCGTGCCTCTCGAAAAAAGAAAAAACATGTTTTTATTTTTTTCATGGTTTTTCTTTACCGAGAGGAACGATTTTACCTTCTCGAGAGGCACGAGGTACCTTCCGAAAAGGAAAAAACATGAAAAAACACATTTTTCCTATGCAAGAGGTGCAGTTTTTTTCGTGAATTTTTTTTTCGTCAAAACCAATCAATATAGGATCTAGCTTTGAAGATCTCTACGTAAGAAACCGAACGATAAAAACTGTTCGAGATTTAAACAACGAACGATTTATGAGATAAAACATTTTAAATATACGAATCTACGAAAAAATAAAAAAATCCTAGGTTGTGACAAATGACACACATGAAATTCGTCACTTGTCGTAACCTGAAAGGATAGGAATGATGTTTGGCAAACACTTTATATCTGTAGTCTGCTACAAGCCAACAGTCAGACCTGTCGACTCTCATTGATTCCCTTTAAATCCCACCGTCCCAATTTTGCTTGATATGAAAAAAAAATCATGTCCACAAGGAGCTAACCACTGCACCATCCGAGCGTAATCCTCTCCCTAATTACTCGCGTAGCAGGAAACCTTCCCGATCTCGTCGCCAACCGCACTGCCTACCCCGACCTCGCCGCCAATCGCCGGCCCATCCGCTTCGACCTCGCCGCGCGCTCACCTCCTGCACCATCTCACCTCGCCGTCGATTATCCCAGCCACCTCACATTCCAGCCCCCTTCTCCTCTCGCCTCGCAGGAAACTCCACCGAGCTCACCGTCAACCACACCGGCCACCTGATCTCTCCGATTTTGCTGCACACCAGCAACATCTTTCTTCCTTCGTCGTCGAGTAGTGGGCTTACCTCACCGCCCAGATCCGCTCCCCTGCTCCTCCCTACCCCATCTTTCTTTCCACCGATGCGACCCAGGCAACACCGCAAGTACGCCATGCATTAGAGAGTCGATCCCTAGTGTTTATGCATTGTACTTTGTAATGTTATGATGCTTAAAATTGATGCTTTCAATATACTCGTGTACATGCTTCGTAAACATGGTACATGTGCTTTTTCAGACCATTATTTATTTGCCTCATAGAACAATGCTTGGTAAAATTCATGTATATGCTTCTCCAGTTCAGTTTGTTTTCCTCAGTTGTTGAAAATTCAGGTATATGCTTCTCCAGTTCAGTTTGTTTTCCTCAGTTGTTGAAAATTCAGGTATATGCTTCTCCAATTCACTCGACGGCGGGAGTAGTGCACCTCCATCATCCGTACTCTCAACCCTTCATTGTTTCTCATTGATGTTTCCATGAAATATCACAAGTGATTCTAAATTTGAATTTTGCATATGTTTTAGAGCCCAAGGTAGCAGCTATGGAAGAAGAAGCTCCCAGTCTGCCTGGTGCCTAGCCCACCATATCCATCCCATCGTGGTGAACAGCAGCGCCGGCGGCCTCGTCAAAGCGGTCATGGTGTCCCATCATTGAGCATTTTGTCGTGGGTGCAAGCTATTCATGAAGATATTTCTTTTCAAGGTGATCAATGTGCTCCTCTAACACATCTAGATGCGCATGATCAAGACAACACTTGAAGCTACTACTTTGCGGGATGGCCAATGCATGCATCCATCAGATACCATCGAGTAATGTACCTAACATCTGTATGGATAGAAGGAAGCATATATTTAGGTATTAGGAGACATAACGTATTCAAGGTTGAATCGTAATACATGTTCTTTAAGGGAAGTGTAATACATGTGTTGTTTCGGAACAGAAGCACATTTATTGATAATAGGAAGCATAACACACTAAAAGTTGAAGCATGTAATAGAGACCACCGACACACATATCTATCAAATGGAAGCAAACTTCAGTCACAATGCTTTACATCGATGTAAATTTTTGTTGCTTCAGAAGCAATGGAGGATACATTGGAAGCAAAATGCCGTTCGTGACGAAGCATACTACAGAACCTTGAAAGCCTAGTGCGCTAAGGTAATTAATTTGTTTCCTTCAAATACAAAATCAGTTTCCAAAAGTTCAGCATCCAAGAGTGATTTTCGGAAGCAATCAAACCACAATATACGTCAATTGGATTTGTTTTGGAAACTCCACATTAATTAGTTTCAGTTTTGGAAAGTCCAAACTGGGATGGGCAGCATGCAGCGTTGCTTCATCCACCACTCACACATGCTCACATCTAACGGTGACGGAGTGGTCTGATAAGATGCTAGGATCAGTAGTCTGATCGCTAGTGGTGCCCATGATGTTTTAAAAGTATATTCTTCAATTAATGATTTCGAAAAATCTTTGACCAGCCAAAAATCCTAGACCGCTAAAAGAAAGTTGAACTCACGGGCATAAAAAGACAACCACAACCATGTAAGGCGACAACTAGACCTACAAACATACAAATGACCATAAACAAATGGAAGATTGTTGCTACAACTAAGCCCCCCAAAATCTTACCAAAACCACAACATAACCTACCATCATTGTGCCACCATAAATACTGCTTACAATGGATAACATCGTGAAAAAACACTGGAGTATATGCATGGCTACATGTTTTTAGAATTTCTCTATAGCTTCACTTATATATTTTAGAACATGGACGAAGTAAAAACACTTGAAAATCTTCTTAGTTCACTATAAATGTTGGAGAGTTGGAATTGCAATTGGTTTGTGAATTGATTTGCATATGGCATGGCGCTAATATGTTTGTACCTAAATGATAATAAGTATGTAAAAGTGCATGATAAAAAAAATCCTGAACTCTAGAAGTTACAAGAAAAGTGAACTCGATTATTTGCCATTCTTTTGAGATAATATGATAGCAACAGATTAGGATTGTGACGGATGAAACCAACTCGAAGTTGTTAGTGTGCTAAAGTTGACTGAACCTAGGCCATTCTTGCACTAAATAAAGTAAAAGTCGTTGATACATCCATTTTGCATCACGATTTCCTATTGATATTTATATTGTTCCTTGTCATTATTTCATTTTATGATACAATTCTTATGTATTTTCTCTCTCAATTTACAAGGTACATCACAAAGACGAAAATGGCGAGAAACTAGAATTCTGGACCCGAAAACTAAGAAATGGCTGAAAATTCACTAGACTCCAAATGACCTGAAACTTTACGAGATTTTTTTGCGGAATATACGTGAATTTATGGAGCAAAATATAACAGAGGGGGGCACCTATTGGTGGCAAGACAACAGGACGCACCCACCCCCTAGGTGTGCCCTAGTGGCTTGGGACCACCTCCCACGTGCCTTGGCCTCCCTCTTCTGCTATAAGATGGGTTTTGATCTAAAAAATAAGAAGATAATTTTGGCACGAATCGCCACTTTCTCGAGGCCGAAACCTGGGCAAAGGTCCTTTTGCTCTCCGGCAGAGCAATTCCGTCGGGGAAACATCCCTCTAGGAGGGGGAAATCGAAGCCATCTTCGTCACCAACGCTTCCTCCTTCGTGGGAGGACCAATCTTGATCAACATCTTCACCAGCACCATCTCATCTCAAACCCTAGTTCATCTCTTGTATTCAATTTTTCCCTCAAAACTTTAGATTGGTACATGTGGGTTACTAGTGGTCTTGGTTATATCTTGTAGTTGACGCTAGTTGGTTTACTTGGTGGAAGCTAATATTTTCAGATTCTTATTCGTAACTATTAGACCTGTGATCTTGAACATGGTGATGATTTTTGAGTAGTTACTTTTGTTCACGAGGACATGGGAGAAGTCTTGTTATAAGTAATCATGTAAAATTGGTATTCGTTCGATATTTCGATGATATGTATGTTGTTGCTTCTTTTAATGGTGTCGTCTGAACATCGACTACACAACACTTCATGATGTTATGGGTCTAAGGAAAAGCATTGTGGAGTAATAAATAGATGCTAGGTTGCCAGAGTGACAGAAGCTTAAACCCTACTTTATGTGTTATTTCATAAGGGGTTGATTTGGATCCACATATTTCATGCTATCGTTAGATTTATCCTAATTGTTCTTTCGTAGTTGCGGATGCTGAGAGACGGGGTAATCATAAGTAGGATGCTTGTTCAAGTAAGAACATCACCTAAGCACCGGTCCACCCACATATCAAATTATCAAAGTAACAAACGTGAATCAACTCAACATGATGAACATGATTATACGGAAATTCCCATGTGTCCTCGGGAGCGGTTTGCTTCATATAAGAGTACTTTAAGGCATGTCCTTTGCTACAAAATGATTGAGCTATCTTGGAGCACACTTGATAGTATTATAACTTGTCACTTGTTATGAATTATCTTGCTAAAATACTATCTATCATCGTTACTTACAACATTTGCAGATAATACCTTGCTGAAAACTGCTTATCATTTCCTTCCGTTCCTCATTGGGTTCGACACTCTTACTTATCGAAAGGACTACGATTAGTCCCCTGTACTTGTCGGTCAGCAAGACTATTTCCTGACGATGTTGCGACGGAGTCAAGCACCTTTGGTAAGGAAACATTTTTGGTACATGTTGAAATTTATTGTTTCTTGTTACTATGGATAGTAATCCTTTGAAGGGCCTTTTTGGGGTATCTTGATAACCCACAAGTGTAGGGATCGTTTGTAGTCCTTTTCGATAAGTACGAGTGTCAAACCCAACGAGAAGCTAAAGGTAGAATTAATATTTGATGGGGTTATAGTCCTAGGGTAGGGTCATAGGCCTGCCCTGTAAATCCTACCCAAGGACTACCCCTCATAAGGGACAAGGCCCTTAGTCAGTTCCGACTGAATTAAGGAGTCCCCATCGTCCAGTCGGTAACAGGTCCTCGACCGTCAAGTCGGAGACTAGCATTCGGAGAACATCCAACTAACCGACTGGATGCCACTCGGAACATCGTAACCCCCCTGGAGGGAAACGATCATACGTTTCCCGGTGCATTTATTAGCATTTAGGATGTACGTTACCTGTAACGCACGCATTCAATCGCCACTACTCCACCCCTATATCGGAACCGTTGTGGGGGGCAGCGCACTCCATATAAGCCACCCTCCCCCGCTGGTGCAGGGGTTAGCAAATCATTGTATTCCATATTCCACTCGACAACAAGCTCCCAGAGCACTGAGACGTAGGGCTATTACCTCCACCGTAGAGGGGCCTGAACTCATACAACCTCGTCGTAGCTGGGACTCTGCCCATCCTTTTCGTACCCTACACATCTACTGTCAGGCTTATACCCAAGACAGTTGGCGCCCACCGTGGGGCCGGCGTCTAAGCGACTTCCGCCGAGTTTGCGACTACTTCCTTTCGTCATGTCGTCCGGTGGAGATTCGAGCATGGGTCATCAGGTCTTCTTCGGCGCTCTCTCCTTCATCGTCGACGATTCGGCGTGGCTTCGGAATGCTCCTCTCGATGTAGAGGCGCTTCCCCGTCGCGGGGCTACGCACTTTCGTGCTGGCGCCCGCGGCATTCTTCTTCTCCAGCAGTCGGCTCCGGTGTCGACCTACACCGCCGTCACGCGCCGCAACAAGAGGTCTCGCCGTCCGCGGCTGCAGCGTTGGGTGCGACACGCCCAGGCGCGCCAGAACGCGTCTTCACAAGTGGCGGTTCTAGAGTCAGTTGTGGTCGCCCCGCCGTCCCATCGCTCGGGCTCGGTTCCGACTGAGTTTCCTTCCGAGTACGCGGGTCGCGGGCCTGCAGCAGAAGTACACATGGCCAATTCCCATGAAGATCCCCGTCAAGCTGGCCGGAACGAGCACGAGATCGGCGAAACATCCGGCGCACGTCGTCCGCCTCGCCGTTCTGCCAGTCGACACACTCGACGAAGCAACGTGGAGCTGTTCCGCACACCTCTCCTCAACTTGGCCGCGGCTGCCAAGATAGCCGATTCCCTTCAGCCGACTGACTCAGAGGCTGGCAGGGGAATCGAACAAATCCGCGCCCTGTTACACACGGCGCAGCAGCAAAATTCGGCAGTCTCCTAGTCGTACAACAGGATCTACAATAGTTCTGTTCATGTGAATACACATCGGTCAGTTCATAGCCCTGGTTCTCATCAGCGACACAGAGGAGGCAGTCGTTCTATAAATCCCGAAGATCGTCGCCGTTCACGCACCCCTCTGCGGGGTGGGCCCTACGGGCCCCGACATCATGATGATCGGCGTTCAGTCGGCGGCACTTACGACCCAAGGCCCGACGCAAGAGGGCATATCGCCCAGCGGAGGGTCGACAGGGGCCGAGCCCACCGCGATGGTCACGATATTGACCGTCCAAGTGGAAGCAGAACCATGGTTTCTGGTCCCGAGTGTTTCAGTCGAGCCATCCGTTCGGCTGACATCCCTCCCAACTTCCGATTGGTGACGGGAATTAACAAGTTTACAGGGGAGTCCAAGCCAGAAACGTGGCTGGATGATTACCGAGTAGCAGTCCAGATCGGAGGAGGAGACGACCATGTCGCCATGAAGCACCTTCCTCTGATGCTCGACGGCTCGGCGCGAGCGTGGCTGAACCAGTTGGCCCCCTCAAGCATCTAGAGCTGGGCAGATCTGGCCCGAGTGTTCATGAGGACCTTCGAAGGGACGTGCAAGCGCCCTGCTGGCCTCGTGGAGCTCCAGCACTGCGTCCAGAAGCAGAATGAGCCCCTGCGCGACTTCATTCAGCACTGGACAACCCTCTACCACACGGTGGAGAACGTCACCGAACATCAAGCAGTCTGCACCTTCAAGGCAGGCGTGCGGTACAGAGATATGTACCTAAAGTTCGGCCGAACAGGTGAC
Source organism: Hordeum vulgare subsp. vulgare (assembly GCF_904849725.1). NCBI lineage: Eukaryota > Viridiplantae > Streptophyta > Magnoliopsida > Poales > Poaceae > Hordeum > Hordeum vulgare. The sequence continues at coordinate 553,457,959 of NC_058523.1, forward strand.
ATCTCCATGAGCAAGATGATGGAGATAGCGGCTCACTATGCAAATGGCGAAGAAGAGGACCGCATCCGAAGCGGCAAGCACAAGACGGTCGATGATGGAGACGGGAGTAACACTCGGAAACAGAAGCAGAAAGCTCCGTCCGCTCCGCAGGTAGAAGCTGCAGCCGTGCCCAATGCCAAGTTCAAGGGCAAAGGAAAGGCGCAGTTTCCCCCAAGAAGAAGCAGTTCAATAATCCCATCCTGGACTAGCCTTGTCCGGTTCACATGAAGATGGACGAAGAAGGCAACCCCATATATCCAAAGCATACCACTCGACAGTGTCGCCTCCTGATCCAGGGGTTCGGCGAAGGGCAACCGAGTGAAAAGGACAACGAACAGGATGAGGAGGATAAGGAGGATCCATTCCCCCAAGTCCATGCAACTCTCATGATTTTTGCTGACGTTGAGAGCAAGAGTCGACTGAAGCTGGTGAACAGAGAGGTGAACATGGCCACTCCTACCAACCCCAAGTTCCTCAAATGGTCTCAGAGTGCGATCACCTTTGACCAGTCGGATCATCCAGCACACGTACCCACCCCAGGGAGACAGGCTCTGGTCGTCGACCCGGTGGTGGAAGGAGTCCGACTGCGCAAAGTCCTCATGGACGGCGGCAGCGGCTTGAACATCATGTACGCCGACACTCTCAAGGGGATGGGCATTCCGATGTCCAAACTCAGCGAGAGCAGCATGCAGTTCCATGGAGTCGTCCCTGGACGGAAGGCCAAGTCACTCGGTCACATCGCGTTGGACGTCGTTTTCAGCTCCGACAAGAACTTTCGCAAGGAAAAGATGACGTTCGAAGTGGTGGACTTCCAGAGCGCTTACCACGCAATTCTGGGCCGCCCAGTGTATGCGCGTTTCATGGCCCGTCCATGTTACGTATACCTGAAGCTGAAGATGCCAGGTCCGAAAGGCGTGATCACCATCACGGGCAATCGACAGCGAGCTGAAGAGTGTCTGCAGCAGGGATCAAGAATCGCCGATCAGCAGATGGCCGTCCTCGAGCTCGACGAGTACAAGAAAATAGTCGACCCCGCCGACCTGATGCGCTCGAAGAAGCCAGCTTCAGAGTCTTCTTTCCAGTCGGCGGGAGAGATGAAGAAGGTCAGCATCCACCCGACGGACGCCACTGCTGCCCCGACGAACATCTCCACCACCCTCGATCCTAAATAGGAAGCCGAGCTCACCCAATTCCTCCGTGAGAACTGGGACATCTTCGCATGGAAACCCTCTGACATGCCAGGTGTACCCAGGGAGTTGGCTGAGCACCCACTGCATGTGGATCCCGCCGCTCGGCCCGTCCAAGAGCGCCTGCGCCGGTCCGCCGCGCACAAGAGGAAGGCAATCGGGGAAGAGGTGGCCAAGCTGCTGGCAACCAACTTCATTCGCGAGGTTCACCACTCCGAGTGGCTCGCCAATGTTGTCATGGTGCCCAAGAAGGATAAGTCGCTCCGAATGTGCATCGACTTCAAGCATCTCAATAAGGTCTGCCCGAAAGACCATTTTCCGCTCCCCCGCATAGATCAAATTGTCGATTCGACTGCGGGTTGCGAGCGTCTGTCATTTCTCGATGCCTATTCGGGCTATCATCAGATCCATCTGTATGGTCCCGTTGAGTTAAAAACAGCCTTCATCACCCCATTCGGGTGCTTCTGCTACATCACTATGCCATTTGGTTTGAAGAATGCAGGAGCTACCTTTATGCGCATGATCCAAAAATGTCTCCTTGACCAGATCGGTCAGAATGTGGAGGCGTATATGGATGATATCGTAGTCAAGTCACGCAAAGGTTCCGACCTGCTGACTGACTTGGCAGAAACATTCGCCAACCTCCGTAGGTACGATATCAAGCTCAATCCTGCCAAATGTTCATTCGGTGTTCCCAGCGGAAAGTTACTCGGTTTCTTCATTTCTGAACGAGGGATCGATGTCAACCCCGAAAAGATCGGGACCATCGTCCGAATGGAGAGGCCGGTCAGAATACACGATGTTCAACGGCTCACAGGTTGCCTAGCGGCTTAGAGCAGGTTCATCAGTCGACTCGGCGAGAAAGCACTTCCTCTGTACCGACTCTTGAAGAAATCAGATACTTTCGAGTGGACAGACGAAGCCCAAGTCGCATTCGACGACCTCAAAGTCCTACTTTCCACCCAGCCGGTTCTTACTGCTCCGCTCAGTAAAGAACCCCTTCTTCTGTATATCGCGGCTACAAATCAAGTCGTCAGTACTGTTCTTACAGTCGAACGAGAAGAAGAAGGCAAAGCATACAAAGTTCAGCGGCCAGTGTACTACGTCTCCGAAGTCCTGACTCCTTCCAAGCAGAGGTATCCCCACTATCAAAAACTTATCTACGAGATCTACACGACTGCGAAGAAGGTGGCCCATTATTTCCAAGACCACTCGGTATGTGTCGTTTCTGATGCTCCGTTGTCGGAAATTCTCCACAATCGAGACGCGTCAGGCCGAGTGGCGAAGTGGGCGATGGAGATGCTGTACTGCGATATCAAGTTCGAGGCCAAGAAAGCTATTAAGTCTCAAGCTCTAGCTGACTTCATAGCAGAATGGGTAGAACAACAGCAACCGACCCACATCTACTCGGCCCATTGGACAATGTTCTTCGATGGGTCCAAGAAGTTGAATGGCTCCGGCACTGGAGTTGTGATCATATCGCCAAAGGACGACAAACTCAAGTACGTGCTGCAGATACACTTCGATTCCTCCAACAACGAGGCAGAGTATGAAGCTCTCGTCTACGGGTTGCGCATGGCCATCTCACTCGGCATCCGTCGCCTGATGGTCTACGGCGATTCGGATTTGGTGGTCAATCAAGTGATGAAAGAGTGGGACGTCAGGAACCCCACCATGACCACATACTGCAATGCAGTGCGGAAGCTTGAGAAGAAGTTTGAAGGTCTAGAACTTCATCATGTTCCGAGACTGAAGAACCAAGCAGTTGATGAGTTGGCAAAACTCGGATCCACTCGGAGACCAGTCCCGAGTGACGTCTGCCTCGAGCACCTCCACCTTCCCTCAGTCAAAGAAGATCCTTTTACAGAGGAACCAGTACAACCGAAGAGTTCAACAGATCCGACTGAAGTCGATGTACCTGCTGTGGTTGATCTGGTCATGGAGATTCTTGCTGTCATCCCCGATTGGACTGTGCCGATCATTGCATATATCCTGAGGCAGGAACTACCAGAAGACGAAGTCCAGGCCAGGCAGATAGTCCGCAGGTCGAAGTCATTCACTGTCATTGATGGCCAATTGTACAAGGAAAACGTTTCAGGCGTTCTTCAACGATGCATCTCCCCAGAGAAGGGGCGGCTGATCCTGGAGGATATTCACTCTGGGACCTGCGGTCATCACGCCTCTTCGAGAGCAATCGTCGCCAAGGCATTCAGGGCTGGTTTCTTCTGGCTGCAGGCAAACGAGATGGCTAAAGATATGGTTGACCGATGTGAAGGCTGCCAGTTCTACTCCAACAAGTCCCACAAGCCGACATCTGTGTTGAAGACAATCCCTCTTGTGTGGCCGTTTGCAGTATGGGGATTAGATACAGTCGGTCCATTCAAGACAGGCCAAGGAGGATACACACATCTGTTGGTGGCAGTCGACAAGTTCACAAAATGGATTGAAGCCAAGCCCATCAAGAAGCTCGACGCCCTAACAACCATCAAGTTTGTCACGGACATCATCTCCAGATTCGGTGTGCCTCAGAGCATAATCACGGACAATGGAACAAACTTCGACTCGGACAGATTCAAAGGTTTCTGTGCAAGCCAAGGTATCCGAGTGGATTTTGCTTCCGTGGCACATCCTCAATCCAATGGACAAGCAGAGCGGACGAATGGACTTATTCTGACAGGTTTGAAGCCCCGACTCCTGCGAGAGGTAGGACATGCCGCTGGCGCATGGGTCACCGAGTTACCTTCAGTGCTTTGGGGTCTCCGCACAACCCCGAACAGATCTACAGGGCGATCACCGTTCTTCTGTTGGAATTATGCCCTAGAGGCAATAATAAATGTATAGTTATTATTATAATTCCTGTATCAAGATAATAGTTTATTATCCATGCTATAATTGTATTGAATGAAGACTCATTTACATGTGTGGATACATAGACAAAACACCGTCCCTAGCATGCCTCTAGTTGGCTAGCCAGTTGATCAATGATAGTCAGTGTCTTCTGATTATGAACAAGGTGTTATTGTTTGATAACTGGATCACGTCATTGGAAGAATCAGGTGATGGACTAGGCCCAAACTAATAGACGTAGCATGTTGATCGTGTCATTTTGTTGCTACTGTTTTCTGCGTGTCAAGTATTTATTCCTATGACCATGAGATCATATAACTTACTGACACCAGAGGAATGCTTTGTGTGTATCAAACGTCGCAACGTAACTGGGTGACTATAAAGATGCTCTACAGGTATCTCCGAAGGGGTTAGTTGAGTTAGTATGGACCAAGACTGGGATTTGTCACTCCGTGTGACGGAGAGGTATCTCCGGGCCCACTCGGTAATGCAACATCACACACAAGCCTTGCAAGCAATGTAACTTAGTGTAAGTTGCGGGATCTTGTATTACGGAACGAGTAAAGACAAGTAACATACTGACGATCGAATCTCGGGCAAGTAACATACCGAAGGACAAAGGGAATGACATACGGGATTATACGAATCCTTGGCACTGAGGTTCAAACGATAAAATCTTCGTAGAATATGTAGGATCCAATATGGGCATCCAGGTCCCGCTATTGGATATTGACCGAGGAGTCTCTCGGGTCATGTCTACATAGTTCTCGAACCCGCAGGGTCTGCACACTTAAGGTTCGACGTTGTTTTATGCGTATTTGAGTTATATGGTTGGTTACCGAATGTTGTTCGGAGTCCCGGATGAGATCACGGACGTCACGAGGGTTTCCGGAATGGTCCGGAAACGAAGATTGATATATAGGATGACCTCGTTTGATTACCGGAAGGTTTTCGGAGTTACCGGGAATGACGAATGGGTTCCGGGAGTTCACCGGGGGGGGGGGGGGCAACCCACCCCGGGGAAGTCCATAGGCTTTGGGGAGACACACCAGCCCTTAGTGGGCTGGTGGGACAGCCCCAAAGGGGCCTATGCGCCAAGGATAAGAAATCAAAGGAAAAGGGAAAAAAAGAGGGAGGAGGTGGGAAGGGAGGAGGACTCCCTCCCACCAAACCTAGTCCAACTCGGTTTGGGGGGGAGAGTCCTCCCCCTTGTCTAACGCTTCTGCTGTACGGTCTACAAGGGTATGTAGATCACTCATCCCCTCTCGTAGATGGACATCACCATGATAGGTCTTCGTGCGCGTAGGAAATTTTTTGTTTCCCATGCGACGTTCCCCAACATCTTCCTCGTTTATGGAGCAGAACCGGTCCTTCCGAGTGACTTGCTTCACAATGCTCCACGAGTCAAACTCTTCTCCGAAGCTGAAGCAGAACAAGCAAGGCAAGATGGAGTGGACCTTCTAGAGGAGGAGCGCGAGATGGCACTGACTCGCTCAACCATTTATCAACAAGATCTGCGGCGCTTTCATGCACGCCACCTCAGGAGTCGCACGTTCCAAGAAGGCGACCTGGTGCTCCGAGTGGATCAGCAAAGACCCCACAAGTTGGCTCCTGCCTGGGAAGGACCCTTCATCATCTCCAAGGTGCTGAACAATGGAGCATACACACTCTACAACGTCGACAGGGAGACAGACGAGCCGCGAGCATGGAACGGAGATCTCCTGAAGCGCTTCTACACGTGACCGTCGACTGAAGCAATGTAAAGAACAAGTATTGGCGAAATAATATAAAGCAGATTGAGTTTTTTGCAGGTTTAAAGTTCTTCCGCGGTCGCAGACTCCGGTCTCAAAAAAAAAACTTAGCTGTGATCCAAAATCGCCTAAGTATTAACTTTCTCCGAGTGTGCACTTAACGTCACACTCGGGGACTTAGCTGCGATCCAGAATCGCCTAAGTATTATCAGAGTCGACCATATTATTTCCAGATCTGACCAAGGCAAAGATAATATGTATAAAGACAACTGCCGGTGCAAGCACTCGACACAAGTCTCGGGGACTACACCCACTGGGTTCACTTAGAGTGAACCCATTGCAAACATCATCCGATATCCGAGAACACCCAGTGGGTTACAAGAGAAAAGTAAATACTTACTAGCCCATTTACTCGGATATCTTTCCGCAGCTCCAAACTCCACTGGTACAGGGATGCGATGGAGTCGTATGCCTTCTTGGCTTCTCCCGCCATCAGCTCCGCCTGCACCATGGCCCCCCTTGGCCGCTCCCAGTTGCTCCTCCGGGAGACGCTGGATGTTGAACTCGACATTCGACGAGCCTGGCATCGTTGGAAATTCCTGGGGCATCCCAAGACCCGCTCCAGTAGGTTCATCAGCCACCAGCGCCGTTTCAGTCGGCGGCATCGCCTCAGTCGGCAGCACGTCTGCGACGAGAGCAGTGACTGGCGGGGCTGCCTCAAGAACAAGCTCCGCGGCTTGCTCAGGTCTCCCCTGGTCGCCCTCGTCCATGCAAATCGCCCCTGATAGACCGAACGGCACGAGATCTCAGAAAAAGAAAGAGGCAAGACTTAAGATAGAATTCGCGTCGCAATAGTATAACACTCTCGGAGTCACTACAACGCACCTGGCTGGGACGAGACGACGTTGTCCGCGTCCATGGGATCATCCTCCTGGCGCGCCGGAGAGGTGGAAGAGGTGGCAACCCTGTCGAGTGAAATTCATTTGACCTTCAAACAGGAGTTCAACCAAATATCATAAGAAGTTGGAGGAACAGAGAACTTACGTCGAGGTGACAGGAACGACATCCCTTATCCGCGGCAAAGCCTTCCGAGGTTTAGACCCACTCGGTTTGGCCACCTTGGAAGGCTGACCCACGGGCTCGACAGCAGCGTCCCTGGCCCTCTTGGTGCCCCAGGCACTCGGAACCATAGGAGCAGCAGGCGGAGCACTCGAGGATGCCGGAGGGGCCGAGGGAATCGCAGGTTCATGTCGGCGCTTGGTCCGGTGCTCTGGCAGCGGAGGCGGCGAGTCCTACTCTTCGTCATCCTCCTCTTCTTCACCAGACTCCTCTTCCGTCTCCCCACTGTCGGAGACATACTCGCCGCTCTCCACACTGCCCTCCTGGCTGCCTTCTTCCTCCTCCTCGTCCGGGTTCCCGTTCGAGACAGGAGAACACCAGTTGGTCCACTTCTGCGTGAAATACAGTCGGCGACATCGAACGACAGGCAGAGATTCAAGAAAGCGATAAAACTAAAACAGATACGTGCACTCGACAAATGGTACTCACCTGGTTCGGAGGAGGATTGTCCACACTGAAAGCCCTCACTCGCCGAGACCCTCTGGGGTTCTCACAGGCGCCTGTGATCTGGAGCACCCACGACGCCACCTTCTCCTCGGTCACGCTCAAGACGTTGGTCCGAGTGGAGTCTTCGGGCCCCGCATAGTGCCACATGGCGTGGTCGCGAGCCTGCATTGGTTGTATGCGACGACCAAGGAAAGTCTCCAGCAAATCCATGCCAGTGACTCCCCTCCTGACGACGTCTACGAGTGCGTCGACCGGGGGCTGGATGTCGATCTTCTCCGCCTTCGTGAGCGCGAGCTGCTTAGGTGGAGCGGGACGATCTAAGCTAAAAGGAGGCAACCCCGTCGAGGCATTCGGGCAGGCAACGTCTTGGCAGTAGAACCACGTCGACTGCCAGTTCCTAACCGACTCACTCAGCTGAAGAGCAGGATAACTACTCCGACTCTTTTTTTGGAAACCTAAGCCCCCGCAGAGTTGGAGAAGATGCGTTTTATCATCCGACTGGCTGAGTCGTTTGATAGTTTGAGATCTAGCAGAGAATATATGTTTGAACAACCCCCAATGGGGAGGGCAGCCGATGAAGCACTCACACATAACTATGAAAGTAGAGAGATGGGCAATAGCATTCGGGGGAAAATGGTGAAGCTGTGCCCCGAAGTGGTTCATAATGCCCTTGAAGAAAGGATGCGGGGGCAGAGAGAAACCTCGATAGACATGGCTGAGCAGCAGGACGTGCTCCCCCTCCCGGGGTGCTGGCTCGACCTCATTCTCCGCCGGCAGCCTCCAAGACTTGTGCACGATCATCCCGTCCTCCACCAGCTGCACCAGATCCCCCTCCGTCACCGTGGAGAGGAGGAATTCGCCTTGGATCCACCCCGCCGGCAACGGCCGTTGCCGCCGCTGAGCAGGAGCCGCCGCCTTCCTCTTCTTCTTCCTCGCCTCCATCTTGCTGGTCTGACCCTTGGTCATGGCGGAAGCTGCGAATCCGCGGAGGGGAAGGAGGAGTGGAGAGGTTAGGTACGCTAGAGGCGGCGAGGAGGACGAAGCAAAAGCAAAAGATCCGGCGGGCGTAACGAAAAACCCTTGCCGTTGGGATTTAAGTAAGGTTCCGACTGGGTCGCTCGCAGGTGGCCCCGAAACCTTATCCCCCGACCGACCGCGGCGATATCAGTGGAGAAGTTGAAGGCGCGAGAATCGAGGCGTCAGGTGCTACTCGAGCACGTTGGCGTCATCCCCGCTGAGCGCACGGAAACCGAAATTTGAGGGTCCCGGAAAATCCGCCGCTGTCAGTTGACTGGTCACGTCAAGAGATACCCTGGAAGCACTCGGTTTCCGACAGTTTGTTCCACAAAGATTTCCACTCGGATCGTTGTCCAAAGAAGATAAAATGGATCGAGGCAAGCAACGCCAAAGTCACATCCGTTCCAGTCGGATCCAAACTTCAAGCATCGCTTCGTCGTTCCAACCACAATCCATTCGGGGACTAATGATGGAGTTATAGTCCTAGGGTAGGGTCATAGGCCTGCCCTGTAAGTCCTACCCAAGGACTACCCCTCATATGGGACAAGGCCCTTAGTCAGTTCTGACTGAATTAAGGAGTCCCCATCGTCCAGTCGGTAACAGGTCCTCGACCGTCCAGTCGGAGACTAGCATTCGGAGAACATCCAACTAACCGATTGGATGCCACTCGGAACATCGTAACCCCCGTGGAGGAAAACGGTCGTACGTTTCCCGGTGCATTTATTAGCATTTAGGACGTAAATTACCTGTAACGCGCGCATTCAATCGCCACTACTCCACCCCTGTATCGGAACCGTTGTGGGGGGCAGCGCACTCTATATAAGCCAGCCTCCCCCGCTGGTGCAGGGGTTAGCAAATCATTGTATTCCATATTCCACTCGACAACAGGCTCACAGAGCACTGAGACGTAGGGCTATTACCTCCACCGTAGAGGGGCCTGAACTCATACAACCTCGCCGTAGCTGGGACTCTGCCCATCCTTTTCGTACCCTACACATCTACTGTCAGGCTTATACCCACGACACTATTCTCACAAGTTCTATCGACCATCGATTCATCTCTCTCTCTCCCTCCCTCTCTCTCTCTCTTCTCTCTCTCTCTCCCTCTCTCTCTCTCTCTCTCTCTCTCTCTCTCAAATGTATGCAATATGTACATTTGCGTTGGTGGATCCTTGACAATCTCAGGCCCGACGAGAGTTTGCCCGGGGTCAAATGTCCATGTTAGTTTCTCCCCTCCCACCGTCAGCATTTCCTTGTCGCTAGGAGTTGTTTAAAAGTGACACCCGCCTCTATAGACATATTTTCAACCATCTCTTTAGCAACAGTGGGATCTATTACAACCTGGTACCCACATTGAGCGACTGGATCGATTGCATTGACTGTTCTCCTAGCTGGGGAATGGTTTTCTTGCTTTTTTAGGATAGATCGTTAGGCCTTTTTGATATGACTTGCAAATAGAGCGCTCATAGTCTGATTTTCTTTCTGGCGGAGGCGGTTTAGCTGTACGGTTTCTAGAGGTACTATCTTCGGTGGGGGGGGGGGGGAGGGGGGGGGTTGGTCCAAAATGGGCCTTCAATTCCTCCGCCACTTGGGCGTCTCTTTCCTTCGTGCTCTTCTCGTAAGCCGACTTCTTTTTGGCACGAGGGGAGGGTTTCTTCCCTAGCGCTCTCTTCCCCTTTGGACTCTGGTTCTTCATCAGAAAATGAAATGACCGCGTACTCTCCATGGGCTTCGTCTCGGGTGGCGGGGTGGAGTCGGCTGACGGGTGGCAGACTCGCGCTGGGCTCCATGTCGGGGTGGGATGGAGTCAACTGACACGGTGGCGGACAAGTGTTGCGCTCTGTGTCGGGTGGTGGGGTGGAGTGAGCTGACGCGGCAGACTTGGAGGGGGGGTGAGTGGCGAGGATGTGGGCCACACATCGTCGTCGTCGAGAACCAATTCTACAACTATTTAAATTCCTACTATTTAATGAACTTGAAATGAGTGAAGAATTAAACATGACACAATGTAACAATGTAACAATTAGTCTTTTACTCTTTTACGTAATCTTATTAGTTAGACAAATAAGTAACAATGTATATCTAATCTATTTTCCACTTTTTTGTACAAATGAGCACTAGAAACCTAATGATAGAGGACTATAATAGCAACATATTTATCAAACTTCATGAATTAATAATTACAAAATCACCTAAAAATTAAACATGGAACATGAGAATCACGAATGAGCAATTAGGAGCAGATAGCTAAACACATTGTAGTTTTCTAATCCGAAAGGAATTTTTTGTCTAAATTAATATATGAACAGAGGAGGGGGAAAGGAGGCCGGTGAACATGGCGTCGCCGCGCTCGGGAAGGCCGACGGCCATGGCACCGACTCGTTGAGGCTCCGCGAGGGTGTGGGCGAATAAAGAAAGGGGGAAGGAGGCCGGCGGAACTTACCGTGGGAGGAGGCCGGGTTGCAGCAGCGGCTCGTTGGCGTGTACGATGGGCTCGTGGAGGAGGCTGTGGCGGCCGACGTTGGGGGCGGCCACGACGTGGACGGTTTCGGGGGCGGCGGCAACTCCGGTAGTCTGGCGGCGACGAGGCAGGGGGAGTCGACGTCGGGTAGATCGATCGAATGGGAAAATTTGGGGTCGAAACGGGCGGGGATTTTATATTTAGGGACCTTTAGTCCTGGTTGGAGCTACAAACTGGCACTAAAGGGTCTTTAATCTCGGTTGGTGGCTCCAACCGGAACTAAATATGGGGTGCCTGGCCCACTGGCACGGACCTTTAGTCCCGGTTGTAGCCACCAACCGGAACTAAAGGTCTATTTTCGGCGACCCAAATTCCGAGCTGGAAGGGACCTTTAGTCCTGGTTGGTGACTCCAGCTGGGACTAAAGGCCTATTTTCTATTTTTTATTGTTTTTGTTTTTCATAAATAGGATAGTAATTTTAATTTTGAAATAACTATTTTTTATTATTTCCTATTTTCTATTTTTTACTTTTTATTGTTTTTGTTTATGTTTTTAAATTTGCAATAACTATTAGACTATTTATAGATTTTGAATGAATCTTTTTGGTTTAGGTAAAAAAACTACAAAATTTCAATTTGTGCTAGTAATTTTCAAATTTCCATATTTTAAATTTGAATTTTTCAAATTTGTGTGAATCACTAGTTTGTGAATAATTTTACTTTAAAAATTGATGTTTTAGTCATTCTTTTTTCTAATGTTTAATATTAGTGTGTATTATTATTATATTAAATTTATAATTTTTAGGTTATTAAAAAAATGAAATGCCTTGGTAAGAGATGAGTATTCGTCCGGAACCTTGATACTCCCTCCGTCTCGGTTTATAAGTCATCTTAGGTTGTGCACCGCAACCAAAACGGAGAGGAAAACGAGAGAAATTAAGGTTAACTTGCTAATTAATACCATTGCATGCAATGAATTGACCACTGCATGTTGTGCTAGTTAGTCTCAAATCATTAAAAGCATACACGCCACACGTCTCTTATTGGTTGATTCTATTACTCAAGTCAAAATACAAGAAACGAGGTAAAAGTTAATTCATCGTGCCTTAATATTTTGGGATTATTTGGTTTTTGTAAAATGACTTATAAACCGAAACGGAGGGAGTACTTCGAAAGGGATTGTCCAGTTTGTACAGAAAGTGCATCCTGTTTTTGCTGTAACCCTCTCAAATTTGTAGCACATGCCATATGGGTGAAATGATGATATCATGCCAAGTTTCAACCTTTTTAGAGTTCAGTTGTAGCGCTTTTCAATTTCAGGATCATTTAGCTAAAAAATCATTAAATGCATGAAAAATAGCAAATGAGGTGAGAAAGGGTTCAAAATTTATGAGGTGGATTTGAATGATGCATATTGAGGGCACAAAAACTCGGGAGTTAAAATAAGATTAAAAAATAAAATGCCTTTGTAAGAGATGAGTATTCGTCCGGAACCGTGATACTTCGAAAGGGATTGTCCTGTTTGTACAAGAAGTGCATCCTGTTTTTGCCGTAACCCTCCCAAATTTTTAGCACATGTCATGTAGGTGAAATGATGATACCATGCCAAGTTTCAGCCTTTCAGAGTTCATTTGTAGTGCTTTTCAATTTCAGGGTCATTTAGCTAAAAATCATTAAATGTATGGAAAATAACAAATGAGGTGAGAAAAGGTTGAATTTATTAGGTGGCTTTGAATAATGCTATTGAGGGCACAAAAAGTCTGGAGTTAAAATAAGATTAAAAAAATGAATTATCTTTGTAAGAGATGAGTATTCGTCCGGAACCCTGATACTTCGAAAGGGATTGTCCAATTTGTACACGAAGTGTATCCTGTTTTTGTCGTATCCATCCCAACTTTTTAGCACATTCCATGTTGATGAAATGATGATACCAATTCCATGTTTTCAGCCTTTTCAGAGTTCATTTGTAGCGTTTTTCAATATCAAGGTCGTTTAGCTAAAAAATATATTTAATGCATGAAAATAGCAAATGAGGTGAAAATCTCTAGTCCTGCTTTGTATTACCAACCGGGAATAATGACCTTCACATGGGCCGCAGTCTAACGCAACCCTGCTATCACCGTTTAGTCCGGGTTGGTAACACCAATCAGGACTAGAGATTACTAATAAACCGGGACTAAAAGCTTTTCTCACGAACCGGGACTAATGGTCACATTAGTCCCGGTTCAGAAGCAAACCGGAACTAATAATCCAAACGTAAAGTCTGTTTTCTACTAGTGATTGAAGCTTTATAGAAAAAAAAAAGGAAAAGTATCAAATTTGGAGTAATTTGAAGAAGAAAAAAAATACATACAGATCAGACTTATGCAAGGAAGCACATTATAACAGATAAGATGGTCTTACACATACTTATATAAGGAAGTTTATAGTACCATTACGAGCTTCACACTGATTTGCGCTTACATAAAGTAGACTACCCACACACACCATGCATATACGCATGCAAATTATTGAAGTTGAAACCAGATGGCTCGATTCGCCGTGAATGATCGATCTCGACAATAGACCAGCACCATATCTCAGAGTACATCCGACCAAGTTACGGACACCTCGCCGAGGCTGGTATCGAGCTGAAGTGCCTCCCACACGACGACAGACGTGCTGATCTCATCGTCGCGGCAGCCGTTCCCGGTGCCGCACTCATCCACGACCATAGCCTGCTGGGATATCCCGACTGAGCTCTTGATGTTGATCATCTTCCCGCACCTGAGGCCGTTCTCATACCACGCCGTGGTCAACGACACGAGGAAGAGGAAGTCGCTATGGTACTGGCCGTCGCACGCCGCTGGCCCGCCCTCTTCTCCTTGCTGGAACCCGTTCAACGACATCACAGCCGGGACGTCAATGGCCAGCCCGGCCGCGCCGGACACCTGCAGGAAAACAAGGATGCCAAGGATTACCACCGCCTTGCTAGTGCTCGCCATGTTTGATTCAGCGATAAGAGCCTCTTCTTGCTTGAGTTTATAAGCTAGCTTAATTAGCTTGCCGTTGCCCTCCGAGCGTGGTTTGCTTTCTCTCAAGGCTGTTGGTTGGAGGGTATTATGTAGGCTCGTGTTGCAGCCTGGAGACAAAGCAAGGTACGTAATCACAAACGTGAAGTGCATGCCGCCCTCGTGTGGCACATCAAAGAGCCTGCAGACAAAATAGGGATTCTCCCCTCGTAGCATTTCCTTGCCTCGTTAAGACCACGCATGTTATTGGATCTCGTATCTCCAAAAAAGGATCGAGTGTTGCAATCCAAGTTCAATATAATTAATGTGGCACAACAAACAATAAAATCAAGATGATCGAGGGAAAGATCAAGACAAGTGGGTGTAGTAATCTAGGCCGGTGTTAATTAAGAGGAAAATACACTTGGTCAAATAAGAGGGCATCCAAGTGGCGTCCAATTTGTATCTGCCACGTACTATCGCCAACAAAGATTTGTAGTCGTCTATGTGGCATAGATCGCAAGTTCAGTGTACCTATAAGGGTGGGAGTGACAGCCCTGATTTTCTCATTGTGGGTATGTACAAAATAATATGTGTTTTTAGTTTTTACTGGTAAAAGATTCTACCCGCCAGGCCGCCACAGTGAAATGGCTTTGTTTGTAGTCTGCTCTTCAGTGATAAGAAAAACTATATTAGTTTGCGATTATGTGTATACATGGTTTGCGAAGGTGGCCAAGGATATTTTTACCCAATATGTATGATTTTGTCGTCTACCCCACCCCCCTCGTAGCGCATCACCAACGGCGTCCTGCAAATCGGCCGCAAATGGCCATACCGAGGTGTCTGGGCATTTTTCCAAAGTTCTGTTTGGAAATAGGATATGAAAAGGAGACTATGAAAAATGCAGGAATTATATGTTATATAATCTTGTAGATTCACGTAGGATTCTGAAACGCGTGAGTCAAAAGAAATGAAGACATGATGTTTGAGTCAGAAGAAAGTTAGAAAGCTGCTTCCATTATTTTAGGATTTAAAGGAAAAAACGAAAACACCGAATTTGGGAGAATTTGTAGTTATAAGGAGGAAAATACAGACGAAACTTTCCGGATAATGTTCAAGTATATTGCCCATTGAGGATTGGAAAGTCCAAACTGGGATAGTCTTATACACAATGACATATTCCATCACAAACAAATTTACATTTATTGACACTAACATATTAGGAGATTATCCGCACACATCATGCATTTACATATTGTTAGAGTTGTGTCGAATATTGTGTACAAGGTAGGTTACAATTAGACTTGCAGTTGTATTATGTTTAGACAGGATATGGAGTCATGTCCAAGTAGGACACTTGTATCCTAGGCATCTCATATATAGCGGGGCTAGACACACGATGTAACCTATGCCAACATAATAGGACAAGCGCGCAGGGGGAGCCGACGGCGTGTGCCGGTGCCCAGGGCGGTCAGGCTGCGGTATTGTGACGGTGTCATGGGAAGGAGCGCCCGTAGTCATTGCCCCGAAGATGTAGCCATATCGGTGAACCTCGTTAACAAATCTCGGTGTCATGTTTGTGTGATTGTTTGATCCTCGGTAGATCAGCGGAGAGCCTCGGATTATTCTAACAAGTGGTATCAGAGCCCAGGTGCCCGGAATAAATCTCGATGGACTCACGGGTGGTCGGTCATGGTAGGTGGGCTGGAACGCTGGTGTTAGCGGCCCCATGGGTGACCGATGTGTGAGGGGGAGATTGTTGGGTTTAGTCCCACATCGGTTGTGGGAGGAGACATAACACGACTTATAAGGGTGAGGGTGTCCCCTCCTAACAGGCTAGTCTTTTGGGGGAAGAGGGTCAAAGTCTGTCATAAGTCAGTGTTGCTCTCTGGTTGGGCCTGTTGACGCATGTGGGTCGGAAACGCTGGTGTTAGAGAACACGTGATTGCATAACAAATGGTATCAGAGCAAGATTCGATTTGAGGTGGCGATTGTTGATCTAGAGGTGATGTTGCTGAAAGATAGGATCAATTCGTTATGATGTCCAACGATTAGGGGAGAAGAAGCCAATGGTGGCGAAATCTTCGAAAGATCGAAGGGACAGAAGCTGAAAGACGATGGGATCTGAAATCAGTTCAGCGAGATTGGAATTTAGAAGCAATCAGAAGCGGCGGCGGCGACTCGGATCGATTCCGTGAGCATGACACTTGGCGAGTTTGCATCGTGTTGGACCAGATGGTGGCGCACGCACACGGAAGTCAGTCTGGGCAAGCCACGCGGGCAGGCGCATGGTCGCACGTGGCGATGGCGTGTGCATAAAGATTAGTTTCAGCGGCGTCTAGGGCAGCATCGTACTCAGTCCAGCAGCAGCACACGATCGGCTGGCGCGTTTGGCACGGTTGGCAGATGGTCCAAAGGCCCATCGCACGAGAGGGTTGCGTTCTGGTGTGCTATGACGACCTTGGATGTGCAAGGAAGGACTTTGGTGCATGGGTTGCAGGCGCGCGGTGTAGTTCGTACAGGTTGTAGTCAGATATACGCATGGCTGAATTGTGCTAGGCGCTGGTACGCTAGTGGTTCAGGAAGGGCACGTGCAGGCCAGGGGTGCGCACATGCATACGAGATTTGTTGGAGAGAAAAAAAGGTTGGAGAGAAAAAAGGGCCACGCAACGGATTGATGCTATCCATCGATAGGAAGAGATAGGAAGAACTAGTTGAACCTACAGCTTACAGGAGCACGTGGTGGAGTTTGGAGATTTATTTCATTGATCTTGACGGATAAGTGTATACAGGAAGGCGCATGTAGTTGATTTTTTGGCTTTATTTCTTTGTACACAGGTTGTGTATGTGGATGGTAGCGTGAGGGTCTATAGTGGTGAGGATGGCGGCGTGCGTATAATGCTCGGAGGAGACTTGAGTGCGTCGTGGCAAGATCATGCATACATAGGGCGTCGAGAAATGCATAAAGATGTGCGGGTCCAACACGACGCAGGGTTGAGCATGGTTGCAGTCGGATATTTTTGGCTGGGTCGGACTAGCAGTCTGACGGATCGACGGGGATGTCGGTCAAAGCAGAAGACGGTGGTGATTTCAGCGACGATGACATAGGAGCGTGATGCTGATGGTGATCGACTTCTGGGCGTGAAAACACGCGGCGCAGGTCTGAGAACTTGTGCGGCTTCGACGGACTATGGCGCAGGGTTGATTCAAGGTTGTGTACACATGAGAGGTTGAAGTCGACAAGGCGTGGTGTAGCATGGCCAGCTACATGGAGTCATGTTGAAGGTGGATCTGGAGTCTAGCGGAAGACTTCACTCTGTGCCGATGGAGGGGCTACGGCGTAAGAATTCGGAGAATCGTAGCCTATTTCAGTGGGATAGCGAGAAATGCGTGGATCAGATTGGGTACCAGTGGTCTGATAGAGACGTGATACTCGGCATTGGTCAGTGATGATCGATGGTTCTCTAAAGTAGGGGTTGAGGCAGTGTGGGCTAGCTACCCGGGAGACTCGACCAGGACAATGGAGGCTCGACGCGGTGATAGCGGCGAGGCGTGCGGTAAGCACGGGACACGGCGACATACCAAGGCACTAATGGTCAGACTTGTGGTCAGACAAATTGTGCAAAGGATGCTGAAGCAGTGTTGGCGAGTATCGGATTCAAGTTGGTGACTGGGTCTATCGGTGCTAGTTGATGGACAAGAGTTGACCATGGAGAATCCGAGAAAGTGATGGAAAGTCTGAAATTGTAAAAAACGAAGAGAGTATATGACCGTATATTCTGTGGGGTGCATACGGCAAAGTGTGGATGACAAGTACAGAAGGAGGCGGAGTGCTATAGCTGTGGAACATGTCAGAGACTATCCGGAAAAAGGGTGAGACAACTGCGAATTTGACTCAGGGTGACACAAGGCGACGGTGAAATTCCTTCAAGTTTCACACGGACGGTCAAGAAAGAGCACGGATGTTGAGTTCAGATAACTCTTATATGTGGCATTCAATATATTGGTTGTTCACTTTCACGCAGGTCAGTGATCAGTGTGTAATGGCGTTGAACGGATACTCCGGAAGTTGGAAGCACAAAGTAGGGTAATAAGGAACTTAACTTTGCTCGAGGGTTGACTATGCAGAAGACAAGAAGGGACTACAGTTGCAGGTGGAGTCACGTGGAGTCTGGGAGTAGCAGTGGTGCTCATGGCGTATCTCAAGTCCAATGTACAGGGAGGTTTGACGCATGGACGAATCCAAGGTGGTGGAGAATATTCACCAAGGTGGAGTTTGTTAGAGTTGTGTCAAATATTGTGTACAAGGTAGGTTACAATTGGACTTCAGTTGTATTGTGTTTAGACAGGATATGGAGTCATGTCCAAGTAAGACACTTGTATCCCAGGCCTCTCATATATAGAGGGGCTAGACACACGATGTAACCTATGCCAACATAATAGCACAGGCGTGCAGGGGGAGCCGGCGGCGTGTGCCGGTGCCCAGGACGGTCAGGGTGCGGTATTGTGACGGTGTCACGGGGAGGAGCGCCGTAGTCATTGCCCCGGCGATGTAGCCATATCGGTGAACCTCGTTAACAAATCTCGGTGTCGTGCTTGTGTGATTGCTTGATCCTTGATAGATCAGCGGAGAGCCTCGGATTATTCTAACACATATGCATGTGGTTTGTTATTTCATTAAGAAAGACTTTGAAGAAAAAGCTGACACGATTTACCAGCACAAACAACCATTTCAATTAGACGTCCGACCAGGTGACAGGAGAAATGGTTCTCTAGATGCATTCCCCTTCTCACTAGCATGTTTCTTGTTTTGACCCTGTCATGGGCTATTAGCCAGAAGAAGATATCATGTTTCAGTCTACTAGAAGAACCCAAGATGTCCTGGAAGAAAATATGCTCCTCCTGATTCCCCAGGAAGTGTTTGTCCGTTGTCATTGATAAATAGCCGTTTCTTTGGACAAAGCATTGCTATTTATCTTTTCCAAAGGATTCAGGGTACGAATGGCCTCTACCAGCAGAAGAAATTGTTCATGTTCTTGTGTGGATAATGGGAGATGAATGTTTTCTGCCCGATCTTGTCTTGAAGCAAATTCTTCAACTGTAATAACATCATTAATAACAAAAGGATGGAGTATATGTATTGCTGGGTATACATTGCTCATCAAGGACACTGCTTACACGTTACAACAAAACACACACTGATTCACACTTAAATAGTACTATAATTAAGTAGATTACCGGCCGGAAGACATCATGCATGTACGCATGCATCTAGTTTGCCACATTTATTCGGCTACTACGTACGTTCAGGAGAGACTTTGAAGTTGAAAGCAGATGACACGTACGTGTAGAATATCATCCATCTTTTAGGCCTGTCACCAGCACAAACACTCGCTGCAGCTTCACTTAGACATCCGACCAGGTGACGGCCACCTCCCCGACGCTGGTGTCAATCCCGAAGGCATGCCACACGGCAGCCGACGTGCTGATCTCTGTGTCGCCGCAACCGTTGTCTGAGTCGCATTCGTCCACGACCATGGCCTGGACGGTGATCCCGCCCGCGCTCGTGATGCTGATCATCTTGCCGCAACGGAGGCCCGGCCCGTACCATACCGAAGTCAGTGCCACCAGATAGAGGGTGTCGCTGTGGTACTGGCCGTCGCACTTGGCCGGCCCACCCTCCTCTCCTTGCTCGAAGCCGTTCAGCGACATCACAGCCGGAAGGTTGTTTACCTGCCCGGCGACGCACGACACCTGCAGGACAACAAGAACGGCAAAAATCGCCACGACCTTGCTAGTACTCGCCATGGTAATTGAGCTGCTGTGCTTGCGTTTGTGAGCTAGCTTTCAGTTGGCTTGCCTTGTGTGCTTTCTCTCTGAGTTTATATAAGCCTCGTGCTGGAACCTGCAGACAAAACGAGGGGCGTACCTACACATGTTGCATGCCGCCCTCGTGTGACTCGTCACACGACTTGTGACAAAGTAAGGATTCTCTCCTCTCTTTCTTTAACAGATTCTTGCATCGTTGAGATCACGCTTGTTTTTTGGATTTCATGGAGCGAGGGCAACATGTCATAGGGAACTAGTATTGCTTCATCTTTTTTTTCTCAATATAGTACATTTTATAGAGGGCGTGATATATTAACTTTTATTCCCCGATGCACTGGTCCTATTGAGAGAAGGAGGAAACAATATTCCCTAACAGAAGGGGGGGAGTATATATTGATTTCTACTCCATGCAAGAACCAAACTCCCAAGTTCAAGCTAATTAATAGTACTAATCATCAAGCTAGATAAAGTTGTATATGTTTATTTTTTCTAAATGGTGTTTTTTACTGGCTCATAGCAGGATACAGTAATAATGAGTACACACTCGGCCTGGCATAATTACGACGCACACATGCAACATAACACATGCACACACACTAAAAATCATGACAACAAAAAGCAAAGTCATACAAGACCAAATCTATGCCTCGAAGGATGGAGAAGGACAAAAATCAAACCAATGAGAACAACAATTGAAGATGTACATCAATGACCAACCGCGCCAAGAAACTTTTGATAAACACAAGGACTACGAGAAGGGTTTTGTAAAAAAGTGACACCTTCAGAAAGGGAACGACGTACAAGAGCCATCATCGCCGGATCCAACTACCTAAGGCCAGATCGTGGGTTTTAACCCTGAACATCGATTCGGAGCAAACTCCAAGCAATGCCAACATCATCACAAAATTGTATATGTGGATTAGAACAAGCTCCTCATGCATGGTATTCCTATTTGTCCTAAAAAATGCAGTCACTTGGTTTTAGTCCTTCAAAAATAGATCCTTTGTCATTCTTCTACGACATGAATGGGATAGTGATCTTGTATGCTCCTTTACGTTGATGATACTAATGTGACCATCTCTTGTGAAAGAGGAGTTAATGCACTTTGAGATTTGCGTGATGATTTGACTTACATGATTTGTTACAGCTACATTATATTTGTGCAATTGAGGAGAAGAATGGGAGTAATGGAATTGTATTATCATAGGAAAAATATATTGCAGTTTTATTGAAAGCGGGCTGATTTGAAGGGTTGTAAACCAGTTTCCACACCTTTTCAATATCCGAAAAAATGTCACTGGCCCACCAAGGGGGAGGGTCTTGAGGAGAAGATTCCACCAGGCGTAGAAGCATAATTAATGCAATACAAAACTTGAGTCGACATGGCCAGATATATATTTCTCTGTTAATAAAGTTTGTCAACTTATAAATTATCCTACTATCATGCACTAGACAACTATGAAGAGAATTCTCAGTTATGTTAAGTATACATGGGATTGAAAGTTTTTCGTTCATATTAACTCTTGTGAGTACCTTGTTTGATGCAGATTGGGCAAGCTATAATAAGAGGTCAAGTAGAGGTTTTGCAGTATTTTTTTGGAATTACCTTATTTCATGTGTGCTCGTAGGCAAGTAATACTGGGCAGAGCACAAATCTCTAGCCAATTCCACAACTGAGGTAACATTTCATCCTAAGGTAGCGCACTATGGCGTGATACTCTTGGTGCAACATATACCTCTCAGCAAATACAATGTTCCACGCTAGAACAATGCATATTGAAGTGGATTGTCATTTTGTCTTTGAAAGTGTGGTAAATATATTATTGAATATTTGGTTTATAGCCAAAGGGGATTAGTAAGGCAACAAGAAGCTTTTCGGTGCAATCTTAATTTGAATATGTCGTGATTGAGAGAGGATGTTGAAATAATTGTAAATGTACATGCACATGTGTTCTGGAGATATAGCTAGTTCCTCGTAGTTGCAGATAAGACTTGAGATGCAATTGTAGTTTCTGAACATCCATCAAACCGTATACCTTAGCCGCTCAAGCTAATATAAACTAAATAATGTACCAGAGTTTCCCACGCCTCCATGTGCCCTAACCAGAAAAGGGATAGAAACCCTAGCTGCCTTTGTGTGCGAAGAAGAGAAATTTAGGAGTAATCATTAGAAGAATTACAAATAACCAAATTTACGAACAGATTTGTTGAATTACATTGCTGGATATGCATTGATTGCTCATTGAGGACTAGCAAAGTGAGATAATCTTACATACACTGACTTGTACCATTACAACATTCACAATAATTATGTGACATTTGCATATAAGTAGATAGATTATCCACACACATGCCTTATACATGTACACATGTACTTCATCCATCCCATAATATAAGATGCTATTGTATGAAATGTAGTCACATATTGAATATAATAACGTCTTATATATGATATGAGTCTCGGAGGGAGCAATTTACTACTATCATTTTTATTCAGCTATATATGTTTCAATTGACGTCCGACCAAGT
Organism: Hordeum vulgare subsp. vulgare; assembly: GCF_904849725.1. Classification (NCBI taxonomy): domain Eukaryota; kingdom Viridiplantae; phylum Streptophyta; class Magnoliopsida; order Poales; family Poaceae; genus Hordeum; species Hordeum vulgare. The sequence continues at coordinate 553,480,173 of NC_058523.1, forward strand.
GACGCTTACCTTGCCGACATTGGTGTCAAGCCTTAAGAACTTCCACACGACAGGCGACGTGCTGATCTCAATGTCACCGCATCCCTTCTCAGTGTCGCACTCGTTCAAGGCGATAGCCTCCACGCAAAGCATGTCCGATCTCCAGATTTCTATCTTCTTGCTGCAACGAAGGCCGGACCCATACCACTTGGAGGTCATACCGATACCAGAAAGAGGGCGTCACTATGGTACTGGCCATCGCAGCTCGCCGTCTCACCCTCCTCTCCTTGTTGGAAGCCATTCACCGACATTCCAACATCACAGCCGGGATGCTGTGGACTTGCCGAGTGGCGCATCACACCTGCATAAAAACAAGAATGTCGAGAATGGCCACAGGCATGGTTGTGCTCGCCATGCCGATCAATGACCGGACGGATGTGCCATGCACGTCGAACTGAGGATATATACTGATTTTCACTCCCTAAAGAACTTGCTCTGTTGGAAAATCGATGGAGTATATATAATTGGATGTGTGCATTGCTTGATGCAGAGGCTGAGAACATTCCTCTTTTTCGAAAATTCATGCATATTTCTCCATGCAGTAACCAAACTCCCAAGTTCATGAAAACTAATACTATTTCACTACAAATATGATCAAGGGTGTAAGAATAGGGAAGTATTGCTCATCGAGTACTAGCATGGGATCATCTTACCTACAGTGACTTATACCGTCACAAACAAACTTACAATGGTTGAAACTTACATATAAGCATATTATCGCTGCACATCATGCATGTACGTATGCATGTTGTTTGTTATTTCATTGGGGAAAGACATTGAAGTTGACAGCAGATGACTCGATTTACCAGCACAATTGCACAAATAACCGGCTCAATTAGACGTCGTACCAGGTGACAGCCACCTCTCCGACACTGGTATCAAGGCCGAAGGCATGCCACATGGGAGCCGACGTGCTGATCTCCGTGGCGCGCGCGGCAACCATTGTGCAAGCCGAATTTAGGAGAATTTGTAACTAATTATAAGGAGAAAAATACAGACCAAACACACGGAAGGATGTTGAAGTATATTTCTGGGTGTGCATTGCTCATCAAGGACACTGCTTAGTACGTTAAAGAAAAACACACATTGGTTGACACTTACATATAATTAAGCAGATTACCGGCACACATCATGCATGTAGTTTGTTACACTTTTATTCCGCTACTACATTGAGGAAAGACTTTGAAGTTGAAAGCAAATGACACGTGTACAATTTCACCGATCTTTAAGCCTGTCACCAGCGCAAACACTCCCTTGATGCTTCAGTTAGACACATCTGACCAGGTGACGGGCACCTCGCCGACGCTGGTGTCAATCCCAAAGGCACGCCACACGGCGGCCGACGTGCTGATCTCGGTGATGCCGCAGCCGTTGTCAGTGTCGCATTCGTCGACGACCATGGCCTGCACGGTGACCCCGCCGGCGCTCTTGATGCTGATCACCTTGCCGCACCGGAAGCCGGGCCCGTACCACGCTGAAGTCATCGCCACCAGCAAGAGGCTGTCGCTGTGGTACTGGCCGTCGCACTTCGCCGGCCCTCCCTCCTCTCCTTGCTCGAATCCGTTCACCGACATCAGTGCCGGGATGTTGTAGACATCCCCCGCGGCGCACCACACCTGCAGGAAAACAAGAATGCCAAAGATCACCACAGCCTTGGTAGTGCTCGCCATGGTATGGTTGAGTTTATAAGATAGCTTGCGGTTGGCTTGTCCTGGTTGTGTGATATCTCTCTGAGTTTATATAGACTCCTGCTGCAACCTGCAGACAAAGCGATTGACGTACTTACACATGTGCATGCGGCCCGCCCTCGTTCCACTCGTCATCCAAGCATGCAGACAAAGTTTGGATTCTCTCATGTCCTACTTTCAGACTCTTGCATTGCTGAGACCACGGTTTTTGGACTGCATAGAATTACGGCTATATCAAAAAATATACTTGATATGGGTGGTAAGCTATACATGATATCCAAAAAAAAATAAAGGCTCACCACTCAGGTACATGATATCCCAAAAAATACAGACCAGGAAAAAAATAAAGGCTCACCACTCAGGTAAATGATATCCCAAGAAATAAAGTGCACTGAAAAACATATCAAGGTTTGCCTATTTGTCATTTCAAACAGTTTCTCATCGAACGAGCACTCCAAGCCCACATATCCCTTCCGGGCATACAATTTGAGCATTTTTTTAAGGAAAGGAGGTTCAAACCCCCGGCCTCTGCATCAATCGATGTATACGTTCATTTTTATTAATTACTTAACATAGGTCTAACAAGAACATACATCAAATCATTCGAAGCCATCACTCACACCTACGAAACTCGATAATGTGGAGTGCTCTCATTTCCTATATCTAAAACCGGTGCCGTCACCGATCCATCCACATAACGTATCGGAACTCACAGTCGGTGCAGCAGACCTAAAGCGTACACCACATGCACACGTTTTAGACGCCGCCATCGTCATCAGGCCGCTGACCCATCTTCAGGAGAGAGATCTGTATCATCCTTGCCAGTCCGTCCATCCGTCGACGCCACCACGGCTCGACAGTCCAGACGCGAAGATTCTGGAAGATCTGTTGTGCGTAGCACCTGCCGACCAGGCATGACACAACGTAGCACCTGTCGGCCAGACATGACTTGACATCTCCACCGAAAGCTCCGTGCAAGATGATCGGCGCCAAACAGCACCACCGCCCTGCGCTCATTCGTCCAGACACGAAGATTCTGAAAGAACTGTCGTGCATAGCACCTACCAACCAGGCATGACTCAACGTAGCACCTGTCAGTCAGGCATGACTTGTCAGTTCCACCAAATCTTCAGGCCAGACGAAGCCGCTCCATCTCCTGCCTCTAACATCCAGCGCTGCTCCACAAACGATGCTCCCAAGAGAGAAACGACACTACAGTACCGCCATCGTCCGATCTGGAAAGTCAGATCTTAGGGTTTCCCCCGAAGCAGTGCCCACCACCAGCAGTCGTCCAGGACCCACATAGTGCCCACCACCACTCAGCCCGCAAGGCGACGCCTTCAGGAAGGTCACGACGTCAAGGATGCCGCCGCCGCCCATCGGAGTTAGGGTTTTCACCTAAGAGACAGTGAGGTAGGAAGTGGAGGAGCAGACGTAGACCGACGTCTCCAAGAAGAACAACGGCGCCCTTGAGCATCGTCGGCGGCGCGGCTGGCCAGGGCCGGCCAATGGGTTTCCCCTTATCTGAATCTCCTCCACCAGCTTCATCCGCGGCCACGCCGGCAACGCCAGGAAACCGCAGGAAAGAAGCACACCGCGGGTATCTGGATCAATGAAGATTCAATCTGAACAGTGAAGAATACCACCACCCCCGCGCTGGCCGACGGCGTCTGGGCGCCGGATCCAGAAGGATTTGACCCGAACTCGACGACGCACGCGACCACCATGTCTTGCCCCTCCCGCCGCCGCCACACCGCGCCGCAAGAACGAGCCCCAGCCCTCGACGCGCTCCGCACGCTGCCACTAGAATCCACATGCCGCGCCGCCGCACCGCACGCTAGTCCGGCGCCTCCTCACGAACGGCCGTCTCGCCCCAGCCATGTCGCGTGAAGGGGAGAGGATCCCGCCGCCGCCCTTGCCGGCGAGGCTTCGCCCGGCGACGCTGCTGGATGAAGGAGGAGCGAGGGAGGACCGGCGGCGCCGGCTAGGGTTACCCCCTGGTCGCCCACGGGGGCGACGGGAGACGGCGGCTATGGTTACGGGCTCCGGCTGTAGTGGATCGGATCTAGACCAGCGGGATCATGTGTCGGCCTGTCTACAATTTGAGCATATTAATCATTTTACCCCATTTGTATTGCAATTCAAATCTCAGTAAGAGGTTGAGGCCACCAAACAGACCTCTAGTTGTCCAACATAATATTGCAGCTGAAGTTAATTGAGGAAAACCCACATTCAACAATACACCATGTCCACGTCCATTCGCCCCCACCAATAAACATAACATATTTGTTCTCAAACTGATTGGCGAGGATATTCACCCTAGCTAGGCTTAAGGCACCAATCCATGTGGTTGGTATGTGCTTTAGTTTGGGTCATCTCGATTTGATGAAAGTTCCAAACCAACTGCATGCTAGATCCAGAGCTAACATCTCGAACCGTACCCTACCCACGACATGTAGGGAAATGAGGCACCGGATCGAGTCGACGACCTATGAGTGCATCCAACGTTAGATGGTAACAGATAATCAGTGCAGGAGATTAGTGCAATAGTGGTCTTGAAGAGGGGGGGGGGGGGGGGGGGGGGAATGGGCCATGAAGGTAGAAAATGTTGGCCTCTCTCTAGGCTGGCCTGCCCAAGAATTTAATTATTGCTCCCCCACTGCACATAATATGTCCAATAAATTTGGATGGCAGTCCAATATCAGAATTAGTGAAGCCCGAGGGCGTCATTTGTCAATCATTCATTTCCTATCTGATATATGGTCAAATGTCGACAACTTGCAATAATGGAAGTTTATGTGCATCAATCCCTGATGCAGAGGTTGTGGTTTTATCCTCCTTTTCAAAAATAAAAATACACTTATATGAAGACGGGTAGGCGGTAACAACATTGACACGTTAGAGATTTCATGCAAACAATTCAAAGTGAATGACCCAATTTACCGTCAACAACCTTATTCTTCAATGTAAACAGCCATTTCAAGTTGACATGCGACCGGTGACGAACAATTGTTTCAGTGGATACATTGTAGGATGTATGCACCAACTATTGCAGAGCACAGGGGTTTACCCTCTTTTTGGAAGAACTTGAAAAAATCATAGGAACGACGCACACATTAACAATTTCATGCATCCAACCCAGCTAAAAGACTTTCAAGTTTGAAGCAGGCAACTCCATTAACTTTGAACGATCTCGTCTAGTCATCTTCAAACAAACATAATCGTTTCAGTTGGTATCCGACCAGCTGACAAACACCTCGCCAACACCGGTATCGAGCCCGAAGGCCTTCCACACGGCGGCCGACGTGCTGATCTCATTCTCGCCGCAACCGCTCTCGCGGCCGCACTCGTCCACGACCATGGCCACCACATAGACCTCATCAGAGCTCCTGATGCGGATCGTCTTGCCGCACCGGTTGTCAGGCCCGTACCACATCGTACCAAGCGACACCAGGAACTGGTCGTCACTGTGGTACTGGCCGTCGCAGCTCGCAGGCCCTCCCTCCTCCCCTTTGTCGAAACCGTTCACCGACATCACCGCCGAAAAGGTGTAGGTCTGCCCGATGGCGCACGACACCTGCAGCAAAACTAGAATGGCAAGTACTGCCACAACCTTGGTAGCGTTCGCCATGGTTATTATTGAGCTTGCCCTGTGCCTGTGCTTTGCTTTCTTACAAGCTGTAGAGGCTGTTGGTTGAAGGTGTTTATATTTGCATGTACCTGCAGATAAAAGGACAGACAACATGCCACATTTGCAAGACGCCCTCGTGTTAATCGCCCAACAACGACTCCTCCAAGCCTGCTGGCTGCAGACAAAAGAAGGGTTGTGTGTTGGAGGTGAATGCCTCACCTCCCTTTAGTCTCTTTCTCTCGGCTGCTTCACACAGCTCACACAACACAAGAACACAGGCGACGAGAGTTTTTCCTCCCGCGCAAGCTCGACAAGCGTACCAACATGCCAATTGTTCACATACGTTTCAGACACATTCAACAGCGACTCACACCATCGGTGCACCCACACAGTGAACAGTAAATTCAAAAAAACATACCAAAGAAAAACTGAAACTTGATGGATGTGATTATGACTATGAGCAAATGTTTTAGGAGCTTGCAAAGTTTGGTCACAAAAAACTTCAAATGATATCCATAGCATAACCAAGTTCACAAGCACTTATGTGTATGTACGTAGGAGTATCTGCTTATTTCAAAATTCAAATGCATGCATAACAAAAACACACCAAAGTTAGATGCACGATGGAAGCGCACAACCAGATGCTTCTTAGTTCAAATCAAATACATGGCAAACCGTCATAAAAGTATCGGACCCATTGCAGCCACATAGATACAGGCTGATATGTTTCAAACCCATTGCAAACACACATCAATCCACACAAGCAGCTGTGCGGCCAGGTGGATGCGATGCAAGCCACCTCAGCAGAAAAGCCACACTTCAACGCACGCATTGCCAGGGTCTGGGCATGTAAACACAAGCGCATACCAGACAGCTTCTTATTCCAGAGGAACAAAGGCGAGCGAGAGCCACCAAAAGCTCGCGCCTAACACAACAACACACACCACAAAAGCCGTAAGATCGAGGTGATCTATTCTACTGCGTGATCGAGGTGATCTACGCACCTGAAGGCTGAAGCTTTTCCTTTCGTGTTCGAATTGAACACCCAGCCAAGAACCCGTAGGTGTATGACTATCCACGAGAGCACACGAAAAAGCCAAATGCATGGAGCAGCAGCAACCATAGGAGCACAACCATCCATCCAGGTCCCATGTCACGCTGGAAGAACGGTGTGGAATTCACCTATAAGCAGATGTGAGGGACAACAGAACGAAAAAGGGTTGAGTATTTGCATCTAAATGCGATCAGCGGTAGTGTAGAAACAAAAAAAAGATGGGATCATCAATGTTCATGCATACTTACCACCTGAGGGCGGATACACGGGGCAGTTTCTTCTTGTATCAACTGGTCAGGGTGGTGGCCAGCCTCCGCCTCCACGCACACATCCTTCTCGATCTCCATGTCACCGGTGGCCACAACCGGCAGCGGATGACGCAGGTTCCAGCATCCTCTGATCACGATGGTCTTGACTGACGGAGCAACCATCTTGAAGTCACATATCTGCTGCAGGTTCGGTAGGCCATGCAGGTGGATGGTGATCAGCTTTGGGAATAGTACACCCTGGACATCCATTTCTTCTGGGTACTCATTGTCCAATGTGAAGATATGCTTGAGGTCACTGCAGTGGATAATGTGGAGCGTCTCCAAGCTAGGGAAGGAGGGGAACCACACCGGGAGCACAAACTGGAGGTTGGGGCAGGAGCGCACATGTAGGTGCTGCAAACTTCTGAAAGAACCACCAGTGAAGTGGTAACCTTTACTACAGATCCAGCAGGCCATTAGGAGATGCGACACCCATAAGGTCTCTAATTCCTCCAATCCGTCCGGGGTCGTTTGGAAGACGGTGTCCACCTTGGAGCACCTCTCAACGCAGATGTGCCTAAGCTCGTTCCCCCAAAATGGGAGAGGCACAATAGCACGTACCGAGACATCATGCACATGCAACGATTCAGCGTATAAATCCATCAGGCCACCTAGACCTCGAAATTTGTCCAGTTCGTTCTCCACAAAATGGCTCCCGTCAGCAATCTCAACATGCCGATCCAACTTCATAGGCGGAGGCGGGAAAGGCTGCCTTGGGGACGAGGCATCACCAATCATGCTACTCTCATCGCTGTATCGGTGTACTGGAACAAGCTGATGCAGGCTCTCTTCTTCAGTATGACCAATCGTATCACTGCTTGGTGCTTCCGGTTCAAGAGGCCCAACAGACACATGTGAGGAGGTGATTTGGATATTAAAACAAACATCTTTGGGGCTATTCATCATACCATAATATATTAAAGGGTGCAATGACCGGACTAGCCTTGCATCAGTTATTATAGCATTCACCTGCAACTGGGAGGAATTAACTTCTTCAATAGTTGATGGATGACACCAAGTTCCAGATCGTGTGTCTATGTACAGCAACTCCAGGTTCAGATTTCCCTCAAAGTCACTCTTGCCTGGGAAATTTATTGCACGAAGGTGCTCACATCCTATAAGAAATAGTCGCTTGAGCCTTGAGACTTGCACCACCATAGTTTCAAAGTCTAGTATCTTGATTGAAGTACCAGAGAGGTCGAGCTCCACGAGGTTGGGTAGCCCACGCAAGAACAGATTTTCCAACCGTTTACACCCTGCTAAGGAGATCTTGGAGATTTTGATATCCCTATTATTTGTTTCGGCTACCGTAGATGGACGAGAATCTTTGAGAGGTAGTTCAATGCTTGGTGTCCATTCAAAAGCTGGGCCATGACCATCAAAGCTGAAGGACTCAATGGACGGAGGAAGCCCACCAGGTCCAGCAATGTTTTCCACCCCATCACAACCATCAAGTACAAGCACTCGAAGTCCACTCGCCTTTGACAGGCTTGTTGGCATAACTTTCATCTCAGTGTTACCTGATAAATCAAGTACCTCTATCCTTGTCTTATCCATGAAGGAGTTGTCAACATCCCGGGATGTCTCCCATCGACATGTTGGTTTGATTATTCGGAGCCTTTGGAGGTTAGGTAGCCGCCCTTGCAAGTCAGCGGTGTACTGCCAACACCTTGTTCCCTCTATATTGAGCTCTTTGATATTAGTCATGAGATCCATCTTTTCTTCAGATAATATTTCATTCCAATCTGTGTAACGAAGGTCTAACACCCATAGGCTATACAAACTTGCCCATTCTGTGGGATCCTCTCTGTCACCAAATTGGTCATCTATACAATGGTCTAGTCCAAGGAATCTTAGGCGATGGTTTTTTAGGAAAGGAGGTGCTGCAAAACTGAAGGCACAAAAACAAAGAACTAACACACCAAGGTTGTTGGAATGCTCAAACAAGACACTTGGTAACGGTGGTGGGTAATCCGATACATCAAATGTCAAGAAGAAAGATGATGTCGCTGCAGGTATAGTTTGCAAACCATGTAATTTCATATTCCTCGATATGACTGAAATCCAGCAGTATGGCCCTTCTTCATAGACATCATCTTCTTGAAGTATGAGAAAATGAGGCTCCATATGTTTCATGAACTTCCTAAGCACACCATCAACCAAAGGAGCATCACACTCCCAATTTAACTGTCCATGCAGTGCAACACTAATATCCCTTGCTCTCTCCTCTTGTATGATCCCATCGCACATCCAATAGCTGGAAGCATGAGCAACCCACTGAAAGGTGTGGAAGTTACAATGCAGGAATAACTGATAGAGACAACAATCTGCAACCATTGTTGGGTCGATATCCAGTATACATGGACTGCGAGCAACTATGGCAGCAACCTCTTCATGTAGTATTGCTTGAAACTCTGAACTTGTTAGTAGTTCTATGATTGCAGGGTGGATATAAACAAGAGTGTGAGTGTATCTTAGCTTGTCAGCTATCTCAGAACACCGGTAATTCATGGTCAGGAATCTTCTTTTGAAGGCCCATATCATCATGTTGTCGCCAAATCTTGCAAATGGGGGGCCAAAGGCTCCTACGTCAAACTCGACATCACTTCCATTAAGAAAAATCATCAGAAATTTGCTGCCCCTGAGGGTTTGATGAATCATTAGCCCAACACTGTCTATTCTATTCCTTGAACTTTCATCAACTCCACTAAAATCATCCTCTTCATCTTCCTTGTCTAGAATGGATATCACTGAGTGGTCAAGTTTCAGTTCCTCTGCAATTAATCTCTGCATTGCTCTTTCACTTTTCCACTCTGAACAGTCTATATAAATTGTTCTATCAAAGCATATTTCTGGAGCAATTATGACAGATGGAAGCACTTTCGCTATGGATCGCAGAACTGCCGACACCCCAAATCCAGACCAACCATTAAAATAAATGGTCCTTACACTGCGGTCCATCATTGGAAGAACTCGAAATATCTCCTCTCTCGCTTCATCGACATCTTTCGCAAATATCTCCTATAAAATAAAACAAGAACAGGGAAGAAACTATAAGTCAGTCAGAACACCTTTGCTAGCAACAATATTGGTTAAACATGTAACATTGTGTACTCTGAGAGTCTGAGTACTACCTCCATGTAACAATGTAGGTTGTTCAAGAGTTGGGCAGAATTAAGACTCTAGGTAAATTACCATATTAGAACTAGTAGTGGTGTACTCCTAATTATAAGGAGAAAATTTAAACAGGAAAAATAGGTAAAACAACACTGAAATTGGACAAATAATTTTGAGCAGCACGGGGGAGTGATATTTAATGGGGTTCAATGCGAACAAGCAAATGTAGGTCTTTGGAACACACATGAGTCACATCTATGGCATGCCAATTACATAGCAATTATGGTGAGGAATATTTAATAATCTACCTTTCGGTTATCGTCATAAATATACGTCCTTTTAATATTCTATTTTTTTGTCACAATATGAATCGTTCTACTTCCTCCGTTTCAGTTTATAAGGCTTGCACGTGTATCTAGGTCGTTAATTTGATCAATTTAATAAAAGACATATATTACAAAAAATATATCATTAGAAACTTTAGATGTTCTATTTTTTAATGATATAATTTTTGTGTTAAACAATATATTTTATATAAGTCAAATTGATGACCTAGATACACGTGCACGCCTTATAAACTGTGATGGAGGGAGTACATGCCTATGGGTTTCGGCTCATTTTGTTAATAGATAAATTGGTCCAGGAGTACTCTGGCATATATGACTCTTAGTAGTGATTGCAACACTATCTAGAAACCACGATGTTTCTTTACCCACTGTTCCCCAACCTAGTGCCCCCTTCCATCATGAGATCGAATAATATATGCATGACTTAGGGTTGATGTATAGAAAAATTAGCATACAATACCATGACATGCTCAACATAGGATAACTCGTAGCTAAAGAAAAAACATGGGCAACAATATTACCAATTTAGGAAGACTCATGATGAACTCCTCTGCCGAAGGCCAGGAGAGAATCAGTAGAAAATTTAATAATCTAACCCATCACCGAAGATTTCTTGCCAGCACCTACTCTTGCACAACAAAATGGCAATACATTACCTTTGTTCTTGACCGCTCTAAGAATTACTGCTACTCATCCAGCAGAATACTTGAAGGGAGCGAAGAAAGGAAGTTAGGAAATGCTGTTATATGCATGTGCGTACCTCAACAGGAGAAGAACAGCTTGAAGCAAAGAAACTTGGACTGAAATTTCTGAAATGGTCCGATCAACTTATGCTACACTGCTAGTGGCCGCCAGATTAGAACAGAAATGGAAATATGCAACAATTGCAGTTTGTGCTCCGAAGCTAGACGCACGCGTTGGACCCCCAAAAAAGTTCCCCTCACCCTGATTAAAGCATGCATGATTCTTTCCTTGTTGCCTTCACACTGGACATGGAGCCCTTTGCTTCATCCTACCCTTTTCCTCTTTGCCAAAGCATGAAGCAACGTGCTGCTTGTCTTTTTCTTTTTCTAAAGATGATTCTTACAAGCATGCTGAGATAAACATGACCTGTCCTGTCCCCTGCCAAAATCATTTTTCCAAGTGTGAACCACAAACCTACATGATATGTACCTTTCGTTTCGGACCTGATGAGTGAGTGATGAATAACAAAAATGAATCATCAATATACACCCTCGAGAAAATATTTCAGCTCGGATGCACTTTTTGCTTTGGTTATTGATGCACTATCTTGGGATTGAAAGATCCAAAGCTCTTGCTGAATTCATGGACTTGGGAAATCGGAATTTATCCTACTCCAACTTATCGATTATAGAAGATCAGTTAGAGATGCACTACACATCGAAGGGTTCTTTTTTGTTTATAGGTGACATGGTGGGTACCTTCAACTTTAGAGGTAATCCTATATACCTAAGAGATTGGTCCTCACTAATTTATTTATCACAACATGCAAGCATGTCATATTATAATATAATTATGGATGGGATAAGGCCCACCTCAACATGCAATCACGTATGGGAAAAGACACCATTAGATGCACCATGCATGAGAAAATATTTTTCATTCTATTATCCTACTTCTATTCAATAAATATTTTACAAATAGACTTAACAAATATAATAAAGCCATATATATTTTAAATTTTGGTCATGTTATTGTTGGGGAAACGTCGCATGGGAAACAAAAAAATTCCTACGCGCACGAAGACCTATCATGATGATGTCCATCTACGAGGGGGATTTCAGATCTACGTACCCTTGTAGATCACACAGCAGGAAGCGTTAATAAACACGGTTGATGTAGTGGAACGTCCTCACGTCCCTCGATCCGCCCTGCGACCGTCCCTCGATCCGCCCTGCGACCGTCCCGCGATCCGTCCCACGATCCGCTCCGATCTAGTGCCGAACGGACGGCACCTCCGCGTTCAGCACACATACAGCTCGATGATGATCTCGGCCTTCTTGATCCAGCAAGAGAGACGGAGAGGTAGATGAGTTCTCCGGCAGTGTGACGGCGCTCCGGAGGTTGGTGGTGATCTAATCTCAGCAGGGCTCCGCCCGAGCTCCGCAGAAACGCGATCTAGAGGAAAAACCGTGGAGGTATGTGGTCGGGCTGCCGTGGCAAAGTTGCCTCAAATCAGCCCTAATACCTCAGTATATAGAGGAGGGAGGGGACGGACCTTGCCTTGAGGCTCAAGCAGCCCCAAGGGGTCGGCCGAGGTGGGGGGAGGAGGATTCCTCCTCCAATCCTAGTCCAACTAGGATTGGAAGGTGGAGTCCTTCTCTATTTTCCCACTTCCCCCTTTTTTCCTTTCTCTTTGATTTTCTTTCTCTCCTGCGCAGGGGCCTTCTTGGGCTTGCCCACCAGCCCACTAAGGGCCGGTGCGGCACCCCTAAGGCCTATGGGCTTCCCCGGGGTGAGCTGCCCCCCCCCCCCCCCCCCCCCCCCCGCGGTGAACATCCGGAACCCATTCGTCACTCCCGGTACATTCCCGGTAATGCCGAAAATCTTCCGGTAATCAAATGAGGTCATCCTATATATCAATCTTTGTTTCCGGACCATTCCGGAAACCCTCGTGACGTCTGTGATCTCATCCGGGACTCCGAACAACATTCGATAACCAACCATATAACTCAAATACGCATAAAACATCGCCGAACCTTAAGTGTGCAGACCCTGCGGGTTCGAGAACTATGTAGACATGACTCGAGGGACTCCTCGGTCAATATACAATAGCGGGACCTGGATGCCCATATTGGATCCTACGTATTCTACGAAGATCTTATCGATTGAACCTCAGTGCCAAGGATTCATATGATCCCGTATGTCATTCCCTTTGTCCTTCGGTATGTTACTTGCCCGAGATTCGATCGTCAGTATCCGCATACCTATTTCAATCTCGTTTACCGGCAAGTCTCTTTACTCGTTCCGTAATAAAAGATCCTGTGACTTACACTAAGTCACATTGCTTGCAAGGCTTCTGTGTGATGTTGTATTACCGAGTGGGCCCCGAGATACCTCTCCGTCACACGGAGTGACAAATCCCAGTCTTGATCCATACTAACTCAACGGGCACCTTCGGAGATACGTGTAGAGCATCTTTATAGTCACCCAGTTACGTTGTGACGTTTGATACACACAAGGCATTCCTCCAGTGCCAGTGAGTTATATGATCTCATGGTCATAGGAATAAATACTTGACATGCAGAAAAACAATAGCAACAAAATGACACGATCAACATGCTACGCTCATTTAGTTTGGGTCTAGTCCATCACATGATTCTCCTAATGATGTGATCCCGTTATCAAGTGACAACACTTGCCTATGGTTAGGAAACCTTGACCATCTTTGATCAACGAGTTAGTCAACTAGAGGCTTACTAGGGACAGTGTTTTGTCTATGTATCCACACAAGTATTGTGTTTCCAATCAATACAATTATAGCATGGATAATAAACGATTATCATGAACAAAGAAATATAATAATAACTAATTTATTATTGCCTCTAGGGCATATTTCCAACAGTTATCAATCTAGATATTTATGTTTCACACAAAATAAAATCTCATTGGAATATATTCAGCCGATTTCCGCAGCAACGCATGGGGTATCATCTAGTTTTTGTGTGTGGGTCAGACAAAATAGAACTATATACGTATAGATTTACACGTCATAAGAGTCTCAATATGGGTTGCATGCTAGCAAAGTACCCCTATTAGTTACTTTATGTGCGGTTAGCTTTTAGAACATTAGTTACTTTATGCGAGGTTAGCTTTTAAAACATATGTTATATATTAGAATTTCTACAAGGGACAGTGCTAGGCGCCGGCGGACCAGTCTAAAATTTTCGGCCGGCCTGCTGCTAGCCACCCAATTTAGATAACGCGAACAGATCTCAGTGTTGTCTTCCTCCCTTTCCCTATCTTTCTTCTTAGTCCCGTACGCATGGGGAAAATAAAAAAAAAAGACAGAGAACGCCATCGATCCCACCGAGCACCACATGCTCCCCATTGTCGCCGCTAGTAGCTCGCCGTCACCGTTGCCGCTCGCTGGTTGCATCCCTCGTGACCGCTGGCGTGCCCCCGTGCATCAAAATAGCGCTGCTGGATCCAACAAAATAACAGGGCAAACAATCGGCCTGCCCGCAGCCGCCCAATGCTTCAATGCTCCAACGCTAACTACGGCAAGAGACCCGGCCTAGCAGCATCGTTTTGCTCCGAACAGTATGGCGTTTTGCTGGAACCAGCGGCACCAGTTGTTGGAATCGATATGTCAAGCACCTTAACACAGGGAGTGGTGCGTGGAGCTAAAACTTCATACGCTCGGAGTTGCAACCGCCCGTGGAAAAGCTACTGCCCATAACCAAAAAAGCTATTCTCGACGGATTGAGTTGCTACAACCACGACGTTAGGCGGCTGCAAGCGTCAAACATGAAGATGCTACCCACTTGCAAAAAAAGCTACTACCGGCAATGAAAAATGCTACGACCGGCAGACATTTTTGCTACAATGGGCACCGGTGAAATCTGTGGCCGATGAAGGTAGACGGCAGAGCTCGCTGATGGCTTGCAACAGCAATGGAGGTCGGCTTATCGAAGTGGGACGATATAGGATTTTCGGAGCGGAGTCCACGACGGTGTCGCGGGGGCGCGCTGCCAGCTTGCCGGCGTTGAGCCAAAAAAAAGGGATAGAGGAAGCGGGATCCCCATTGTCGTGGATATACCCTGCGGTGTAACATGGCTTGAAGTATGATCCGGCTGGACTTGGTGACTCACTCACGACTCATTAGTGACCAGGCCGGTGGCTCGTACATGACCTCGCAGGCGACTCAGACAGATGACAAGACCCAACGGCCCAGAAGGGAGTCATAGGAGGGCCGGCTCACAGAGAAGGCCCAAGGATAGGAAGGACTCCCTCACAAAGGAAGTAAGACCCGGATTAGGATTCAAGAGAGACTAGTCCTAGTCCTACTTCTAGTAGGACTTTACATGTAAACCTACCCCTTCCACCTATATAAGTAGGTGTAAGGCGTCCCAAGAGGGACAAGTTCAAGTCATTAGATATAGACAAATTAGACACCCTCGAGATTAGAGGTAGCGATTCCGCACCCTTGTAATCGAGATCATCATCTTCATCAACGAAACACAACCAGGACGTAGGCTTTTTCCTCCATCGGAGAGGCCGAACCAGGGTAAACTCGCGTCTCTCGATTCCGACCAACCCCTCTCAAGCCGCCACATAGTTGCGATGGCCTCACACCTAAGTTCTCTCACTAGAATATATGCCGTGATAAAACCATGACACCCGTGGTGGTGGTGTGGGGTCTTGTGTTTGTGCGATGAGGGACATGAGTGAAAGAGACATCGCGTGAAGTGATAAGGCATAGCCAGACTTTTAGCACTGCGTGCGAGACGTGCAATCCTTCTAATCCAATGATGCGAGGATGCACTAGTGTGGAAACGGGCATTACACTAGTAGAAAAGAGGGCTTTGGTCCACTTGATGAAATCCCATTAGTCCCGATTCACTCACGAACTGGGACCCATGTGGGCATAGGTCCCGGTTCGTGAGGCCAGGGCACCGGCCGGGCCTTGTGGGCCATTTGTCCTGGTTCGTTTGTCACCTTCGGTCCCGGTTCCAAACACGAACCGGGACCAATGTGCCTCGCTCCTGGCCCACAACCAGTAGTCCCGGTTTGTGGCTGGAACCAGGACCTCAGGTTGTCCTTTGGTCTTGGTTCCAGCCACAAACCGGGACTAACGGTTAGCCTATATATACTCCCGCGAGGAGAGCAGTGCGTTGCTCTGTTTTTCGGTCGGCCATGGGAGAGCTTTGTGGTGCTCTAGCTCACCTCCTATGCACATGAGGTGTTCGATGAAATGCCCGAGCCACACTTAAGCTTTCTCCTTTAAAAGCTCTCTTCAAGCTCCATTTTCATCAAGATTTGTGTAGTTTTTAATATACTTTATTATATAACGCACACAGATGAACCGTCAATGGATGTACGGTGACCGACGCACCTTCGAGTATATTAATGGCATGCATAATTTTCTCGAAGCAGCTAAGGTAAACAAGCAGAATGGAATACGAAGGAATTCTCCGACTATAAAACCCTTCACTTCCACCTGCTTTAGAAGGGTTTTATGCCACACTATAATGTTTGGACCAAGCACGGAGAAAGAGGGGTTATGATGGAAGACAATGTAGAAGAATAGGATGATGACAACTACCCGCCCCCTGAATACGGTGATGCTACAATGGGGGAAGCTAAAGATCAAGAGGAACCAGACGATGTGCCCGATGATGATCTTCGATCGCATGTGAAAGTGAAAGGGAGAAGTTGAAGTTCGATCGCATGTTAGAGGATCACAAAAAAGGGTTGTATCCAAATTGCAAAGATGACAACACAAAGCTCCGTACCACACTGGAATTGTTGCAATGGAAGGCAGACAATGGTGTATCTGACAAGGCATTTAGTTCGCTACTGGAATTAATGAAGAAGAAGCTTCTAAAGGATAACGAATTGCCCGACAGTACGTACGAAGCGAAGAAGGTTCTATGCGCACCCTCTAGGATTGGAGGTGCAGAAGATACATGCATGCCCTAATGACTGCCTCCTCTACCGCGGTGCGTACGAGGATTTGAACACATGTCCGGTATGCGGCGCCTTGCGGTATAAGATTAGAAGAGATGACCCTGGTGATGTTGAGGGCCAGCGCACCAGGAAGATGGTTCCTACCAAGGTGATGTGATATGCTCCTATAATACCACAGTTGAAATGTCTCTTCAGATACAAAAAGCATGCCGAGTTGATGCAATGGCACATAAAAGACTCTAAGAAAGAATAGAAGTTGAGAGCACCCGCTGACGGGTCGCAGTGGAGAAAGATCGAGAGAAAGTGGAGCGACTTTATACGTGACCCAAGGAATGTCTGGTTTGGTTCAAGTGCAGATGGCGTTAATCCTTTTGGGGAGCAAAGCAGCAAGCATAGCACATGGCATGTGACTCTATGTATGTATAACCTTCCTCCTTGGTTGTGCATGAAGCGGAAGTTCATTATGATGTCAGTGCTCATCCAAGGCCCTAGGTAACCCGGCAATGACATTGATGTGTACCTAAGGCCATTAGTTGATGAACTTTTACAACTATGGAATCGAAATGGTGTACGTGTGTGGGATGAGAACGAACGGGAGGAATTTGACCTACATACGTTGCTGTTTGTAACCATCAAGGATTGGCCTGCTCTCAGTAACCTTCCAGGACAGACAAACAAGGGATACAACGCATGCACACATTGTTTATATGACACCGACAGTATATATTTGGACAAATGCAGGAAGAATGTCTACATGGGGCATCGTCGATTTCTTCCGACCAACCATCAATGTCGAAAGAAAGGAAAGCATTTCAAAGGTGAGGCAGATCACCGGAAGAAGCCCGCCCTCCGTACTGGTGATCACATACTTGATGTGGTCAATGATTTACAAGTAATCTTTGGAAAGGGTCGTGGCGGACTATCTGTTCCGAATGACTATGCGGGACACGCACCCATGTGAAAGAAGAAACCTATATTTTGGGACCTACCCTATTGGAAAGACCTAGAGGTCCGCTCTGCAATCGACGTGATGCACGTGATGAAGAATCTTTGCGTGAACCTGCTAGGCTTCTTGGGAGTATATGGGAAGAGAAAAGATACACCGGAGCACGGGAGGAACATCAACGTGTGCATGAAAAAGACGGCATGCATCCACAGCAGTATGATGGTCCTGCCAGCTACGCTCTTACCAAAGAAGAGAAGGAAATCTTCTTTGAATTCCTGCTCAGTATGAAGGTCCTGTCTAGCTTCTCGTCGAATATAAAGGGAATAATAAATATGGCAGAGAAAAAGTTTCAGAACCTAAAGTCTCATGACTGCCACGTGATTATGACGCAACTGCTTCCGGTTGCATTGAGGGGGCTTCTACCGAAAAATGTTCGATTAGCCATTGTGAAGCTATGTGCATTCCTCAATGCAATCTCTCATAAGGTGATCGATCCAGTAATCCTGCCAAGGTTAAGGAGTGATTTGGTGCAAAGTCTTGTTAGTTTCGAGCTGGTGTTCCCACCATCCTTCTTCAATATCATGATGCACGTCCTAGTTCATCTAGTCGACGAGATTGTCGTTCTGGGCCCTGTATTTCTACACAATATGTTCCCTTTTGAGAGGTTCATAGGAGTCTTAAAGAAATGTGTTCATAACCGCGCTAGGCCAGAAGTAAGCATCTCCATGGACCATTAAACACAGGATGTCATTGGGTTTTGTGTTGACTTCATTCCTGACCTTAAGGAGATTGGTCTCTCTCAATCACGGTATGAGGGGAGACTGACTGGAAAAGGCACACTAGGAGCGGACTAAATAATATGTACGGACGGGCATTCTTGGTCTCAAGAACACTACACAGTTCTATAGAATTCTACCTTGGTGACCCCGTATGTCGATGAACACAAGAATATTCTAAGCTCCATACACCTGGAGCAGTGTGACGACTGGATTACATTTGAACACATTAGGACTTTCGGCAGTTGGTTGCAAAAACTTTCATGTGTGACAACACTGTTTCTGATGAGCTATACTCGTTGGCCAGGGGACCATATTCGACTGTATTGACTTACCAAGGGTACGAGATAAATGGGAATACATTTTACACGATCACCCAAGATCAAAAGAGCACCAACCAAAACAGCGGTGTCCGATTTGATGCAGAAACCAAGAGGGGAAAGGACACATGTTATGGTTACATAGTGGACATATGGGAACTCGACTATGGACATGATTGGAAGGTCCCTTTGTTTCAGTGCAAATGGATCAATCTTTCAGGAAGCGGGGTACAGATAGACCCATAGTACGGAATGACAACAGTGGATCTAAACAATCTTGCGCACACACAGGAACCATTCGTCCTAGCCGATGATGTGGTGCAGGTTTTCTATGTGAAGGACATGTCTACCAAACTAAGAAAAAGAAAATATAAGGAAGCGAATACATCATATGATGAGCCAAAGCGCCACATAGTTCTTTCAGAAAAAAGAGACATCGTGGGATTGGAGGGCAAGACAGAAATGTCTGAAGATTATGAAAAGTTTCATGAAATTCCTCCCTTCAAAGTCAAGGCTGACCCAAGCACCCTGTTAAACGATGAAGATTATCCATGGTTACGGTGCAATAAGTAAAGAACACAAGCAAAGAAAAAGTGAAGAAATGAAATGCCCTTTGTAACACATGAGTTTTCGTAGTGCTTTTCATTCGCAATGTGGATTTGAATGGTGCAATTGAATAGTTGAAAATTGATGATGTTGCTTTGAATGGTGCATTTTGAACACACAAAAAGTCTGGAGTTCAAATAAGTTTAAAAAAATGAAATTCCTTTGTAACAGATGAGTTTTTCGTATGAAACTCTGATACTTCGAAAGAGATTGTCCATTTTGTACACGAAGTGCATCCAGTTTTTGACGCAAGCCTCTCAACTTTTTAGCACATGCTATATGGGTGAAATGATGATACCATGCAAACTTTCAACCTTTTCAAAGTTCATTTGTAGTGCTTTTCAATTTAAGGGTCATTTAACTCAAAAAACTTAGTAAATGCATGAAAAATACCAAATGAAGTCAGAAATAGTTGAAAATTGACGATGTGGCTTTGAATGGTGCATTTTGCACACACAAAAAGTCTGGAGTTCAAATAAGTTCTAAAAATGAAATCCATTTGTAACAGATGTGTTTTCGTATGAAACTCTCATACTTCAAAAGAGATTGTCCGTTTTGTACACGAAGTGCATCCAGTTTTTGCCGCAACCCTCTCAACTTTTTAGCACATGATATGTGGGTGAAATGATGATACCATGCCAACATTCAACCTTTTGAGAGTTCATTTTTAGTGTTTTTTCAATTGAAGGGTCATTTAGCTCCAAAACAATCAGTAAATGCATGAAAAATACCAAATGAAGTCAGAAATAGTTAAAAATTGATGATGTATCTTTTAATGGTGCATTTTGAACACACAAAAAGTCTGGAGTTCAAATAAGTTCAAAAAAATGAAATCACTTTGCAAGACATGAGTTTTCGTATAAAACCGTGATACTTCGAAAGAGATTGTCCGTTTTGTACACGAAGTGCATCCAGTTTTTGCCGCAACCCTCTCAACTTTTTAGCACATGCTATGTGAGTGAAATGATGATACCATGCCAACTTTCAACATTTTTCAGAGTTCATTTGTAGTGCTTTTCAATTTAAGGATCATTTAGCTCAAAAAAATCAGTAAATGCATGAAAAATAACAAATGAAGTCAGAAATAGTTGAAAATTGATGATGTGTCTTTGAATGGTGCATTTTGAACACGCCAAAAGTCTGGAATTCAAATAAGTTTTAAAAAATAAAATCCCTTTGTAACAGATGAGTTTTCGTATGAAACCCTCATACTTCAAAAGAGATTGTTTTGTACACGATGTGCATCCAGTTTTTGCCGCAACCCTCTCAACTTTTTAGCACATGCTATGTGGATGAAATGATGATACCATGCAAACTTTCAACATTTTCAGAGTTCATTTGTAGTGCTTTTCAATTTAAGAGTCATTTATCTAAAAAAATCAGTAAATGTATGAAAAATATCAAATGGGCCAACGGACCTTTTGCCCCGGTTCTAGCCACCAACCGGTACGAAAGTACTCTTCTTCCCACCCTTTTGGGCCAGCGGAAGTGTGGCTTTGGTCCCGGTTGGTGCCACCAACCGGAACCAAAGATTTCGCATATAGTGCGGGAGTTGTCGAAATTGACCTTTAGTCCCGGTTGGTGTAACAAACCGGGACTAAAGTGATGCCTTGGTCCCGGTTTGAGCCACCAATCGGAACAAATGTGTTCGTATATTACGGGAATTGTCGAAATTTCCACCAACTTCCATCCCCCCGTTCTCTCTTCGTCGCCGTCGCACCCGATCCCGTCGTCGCTGGCCCGCGCCTCCACCATGAGCCCGTTGTCGCCATCGCCGTCGCTCACGAGCCCGTCGTCGCCCCGAGGCCATCGCCGTCGCCGTCGCTCCCGAGCCCATCTTCATCGCCGTAGCCCCCGAGCCCATCGTCGTCGCCGTCATCCCCGAGCCCATCGTCGTCCCCGAGCCCATCGTCGTCGCCGTCGTCCCCGAGCCCATCGTCATCGTCGTCGCGCAGTCGCCATCGCGTCGTCGCCGTCGCCCCTGAGCCCATCGCCGCCGTCGTCGTCGCTCGTCGCCGCCTGTCGTCGCTGTAGCCCCCGAGCCCATCGCCATCGTCGTCGTCGCCCGTCGCCCGTCATCGTTCCGAATCCCGCCGTCGTCGCCCGTCAACGCACGAGTAGCACGTCCATCGATCTCCATGTCCTTGTTTGTGAATCCATGTGTGTGAGAAGACGTAGTCTAATTGCGAATCCATGTGTGTGTATTTCAGTCGTATTAGAATATGTTCGGTACATTTTTGAACTCCCCAATGTGACACAAATTATAAAAAATATAAAAATATTTAGATTAGATTAAGTTACGATAGCAAATAAAGTTATAAAAATTATAAAAATATTTAGATTAGATTAAGTTACAAATTAAGTTTTTATGTTAATATTTGGGATTATGTATAAAGGGCTTCCCCCACTTTGTAATATTTGCAAAAACAATGGATATTCCAAGAGACATGGAAAAAGAACAAATTTTGGGGGATATAATCCACGCCGACACTAATGTTGAATTTTTGATCAGCGACATAGATGGTCTGGAAGGAGAGGATCACGGTTTCGATGATCGAACAATGGAGAAGGAAGGACATTGTCCGACGCGTGAATGCACTCCACCTTATTCTTTGGCTCCTCCTCCGGCACGTGAGGGCACTCGGCCTCCTTCTTCGACTCCTCCTCCGACGCGTCGGAGCAGTCCGCCTCCTTCTTCGGCTCCTTCTCCGGCGCGTGAGGGCACTCTGCCTCCTTCTTCGACTCCTCTCCGGTGCGTCGGAGCAGTCCGCCTCCTTCTTCGGCTCTTCCTTTGGCATGTCGGAGCACTCCGCCACCTTCTTCGGCTCCTCCTCCAGCGCGTCGGAGCAGTCCTCCTCCTTCGGCTCCTCCCCAGGGGCGTCATAGCAGTCCTCCTCCTTCGGCTTCTCCTCAGGCGCGTCAGAGAAGTCCTCCTCCTTCGGCTCCTCCTCAGGCGCGTCGGAGCAATCCACCTCCTCCGCAACGGCGGAAGACCGACGTCGTCGCTGCTCCGTTGAAAATTACACAAGTAAGAAAGATGCCGCCTCCTCCTCCTTCTCTCAAGCGGAAGACAGACTCCGCCGCCGCTCTGGCGGCTAGCAGTGATGCAATGTTAGCAAAACAAAGAAGTGGGAAAACAATTCCCCGGCTCGGCCAACAGAAGAAGCAATCGTGCCCCCCGCTCAAGGTGTCTAGCGATATCATCGTCGCTAATGATTCGGGGTTGCTGCCCGGTACCAATCCTGGTGATTACGTGAACGATTAAGTAATTTTTGAGATAACTGAGGTAACAAATAAAGAAACATAAGAATACGTGCTCGGGAAGGCTCTCGACAAACCTGGTCATCCTCTTCTAACACCGAGGATGCACGAATTGCATGAGTGGTACATGAACATCTTCAGGGAGACTAGGAAAGACTCTATGTATATGAGAGTGAAAAAAGATCATGATTTCATTGGAGCTTGAGTGCTGCTTGTTCAATTTGAGGAGTTATTTCAGTTATACAATCAACTGGCCCTCGACAAACAACTCCTAACTTCCTATTGTTTGTAAGTATTACTTCTATAGTTAAGTCTCTAGCTCAGCTCGTTCATTGCATGTATCTATAATTATCCTCACTATATATATTATGCAGATTGAAGATTGTCGAATTAAAAAAAGCAGGAATCTTCGATGTTGGGTTCATTAACCCAGAATCGGTAAATGTATTGTCGGTATGAAATGAAACCAAAGAGACCGAGGTTAAGTTGCTAAAGTCGTTCCTTGCAAATCAAAACAAAAGGAGATACTCTTTCCTTACAACTTCAAATGAGTGTTGTTGTCTTCTCTGTATACTCGATTTCGCTTACTCGAGGTTAAGTAAATGTAATTGATGAGTTATATATGTGCGCGCAGTTATCACTTTATTCTACTATCCATTAAGCTTGACGGGGCAAAAGTAATCGTCTTAGACTCGAGACGTAAAGATCCCGAGGATTATGTGGACACGACTGCAATGCTTAAGAAGTAAGTTCACTCAATACCGGGACCATACCAGCATGCAACTTTCGTTAATTTCCTGATATCAAGTTGTTGGAATTATGCCCTAGAGGCAATGATAAATAAGTTATTATTGTAATTCCTGTATCAAGATAATCATTTATTATCCATACTATAATTGTATTGAATAAAGACTTGGATATATGTGTGGATACATAGACAAAACACTGTCCCTAGCAAGCCTCTAGTTGGCTAGCCAGTTGATCAAGGATAGTCAGGGTCTTCTGACTATGTACAAGGTGTTGTTGCTTGATAACTCGATCACATCATTGGGTGAATCATGTCATGGACTAGACCCAAACTAATAGACGTAGCATGTTGATCGTGTCATTTTGTTGCTACTGTTTTCTGCGTGTCAAGTATTTGTTCCTATGTCCATGAGATCATATAACTCACTGACACCGGAGGAAAGCTTTGTGTGTATCAAACGTCACAACGTAACTGGGTGACTATAACGATGCTCTACAGGTATCTCCGAAGGTGTCCGTTGAGTTAGTATGGATCAAGACTGGGATTTGTCACTCCGTGTGACGGAGAGGTATCTCGGGGCCCACTCGGTAATACAACATCACACACAAGCCTTGCAAGCAATGTGACTTAGTGTAAGTCACGGGATCTTGTATTACGGAACGAGTAAAGATATTTGCCGGTAAATGAGATTGAAATAGGTATACGGATACTGACGATCGAATCTCGGGCAAGTAACATACCAAAGGACAAAGGAAATGACATACGGGATTATATGAATCCTTGGCACTGAGGTTCAAACGATAAGATCTTCGTAGAATATGTAGGATCCAATATGGGCATCCAGGTCCCGCTATTGGATATTGACCGAGGAGTCCCTCTGGTCATGTCTACATAGTTCTCGAACCCGCAGGGTCTGCACACTTAAGGTCCGGCGTTGTTTTATGCGTATTTGAGTTATATGGTTGGTTACCGAATGTTGTTCGGAGTCCCGTATGAGGTCACGGACGTCACGAGGGTATCCGGTATAGTCCGAAGACGAAGAATGATATATAGGATGACCTCATTTGATTACCCGAAAGTTTTCGGCATTACCGGGAATGTACCGGGAGTGACGAATGGGTTTCGGATGTTAACCGGAGGTGGGCAGCCCACCCCGGGGAAGCCAATAGACCTTAGGGGTGCCACACCAGCCCTTACTGGGCTGCTGGGCAAGCCCAAGAAGGCCCCTCCACAGGATAAGAGAAAATCAAAGAGAAAAGAAAAAAAGGGGGAAGTGGGAAGGAAGGGAAGGACTCCACCTTCCAATCCTAGTTGGACAAGGATTGGAGGACGATTCCTCCTTCCCCCCTTCGACCGACCCCCTTGGGGCTCCTTGAGATTCAAGGCAAGGCCTCTCTCCTCCCTCCTATATATACGGAGGTATTAGGGCTGATTTGAGACAACTTTGCCACGGCAGCCCGACCACATACCTCCACGGTTTTTCCTCTAGATCGCGTTTCTGCGGAGCTCGGGCGGAGCCCTGCTGAGATTAGATCACCACCAACCTCCGGAGCGCCGTCACTCTGCCGGAGAACTCATCTACCTCTCTGTCTCTCTTGCTGGATCAAGAAGGCCGAGATCGTCGTCGAGCTGTACGTGTGCTGAAAGCGGAGGTGCCGTCTGTTCGGCACTAGATCGGAGCGGGTCGTGGGACGGATCGCGGGGCGGTTCGTGGGATGGTTCGCGGGGCGGATCGAGGGACGTGAGGACGTTCCACTACATCAACCGTGTTTATTAACGCTTCTGCTGTGCGATCTACAAGGGTACGTAGATCGGAAATCCCCTCTCGTAGATGGACATCAACATGATAGGTCTTCGTGCGCGTAGGAATTTTTTTTGCTTCCATGTGACGTTACCCATCCGTGGCATCATGAGCTAGGTTCATGCGTAGATGTCATCTCGAGTAGAACACGAAAGTTTTTGTTGGCGGTGATGTGCGATTTGCTGCCATCCTTAGTCTTTTCTTGATTCCGCGGTATTGTTGGATGGAATCGGCTCGGACCGACATTACTCGTACGCTTACGAGAGACTGGTTTCATCACTACGAGCAACCCCGTTGCTCAAAGATGACTGGCAAGTGTCGGTTTCTCCAACTTAAGTTGAATCGGATTTGACCGAGGAGGTCCTTGGATGAGGTTAAATAGCAATTCATATATCTCCGTTCTGGTGTTTGCGTAAGTAAGATGCGATCCTACTAGATACCCATGGTCACCACGTAAAACATGCAACAACAATTAGAGGACGTCTAACTTGTTTTTGCAGGGTATGCTTGTGATGTGATATCGCCAACGATGTGATGTGATATATTGGATGTATGAGATGATCATGTTGTAATAGTTACTATCGACTTGCACGTCGATGGTACGACAACTGGCAGGAGCCATAGGGTTGTCTTTAAATTAATGTTTGTGCTTGCAGATGTGTTTACTATATTGCTAGGATGTAGCTTTAGTAGTAATAGCATGAGTAGCACGACAACCCCGATGGTGACATGTTGATGGAGATCATGGTGTGGCGCCAGTGACAGAAGATCCTGTCGGTGCTTTGGTGATGGAGATGAAGAAGCACGTGATGATGGCCATATCATGTCACTTATGAATTGCATGTGATGTTAATCCTTTTATGCATCTTATTTTGCTTAGAACGACAGTAGCATTATGAGGTGATCTCTCACTAAAATTTCAAGATGAAATTGTGTTCTCCCCGACTGTGCACCGCTGCTACAATTCGTCGTTTTGAGACACCAAATGATGATCGGGTGTGAAGATCGGGTGTGATAGACTCAACGTTCACATACAACGGGTGCAAAATAGTTGCACACGCGGAACACTCGGGTTAAGCTTGACGAGCCTAGCATGTGCAGACATGGCCTCAGAACACATGAGACCGAAAGGTCGATCATGAATCATATTGTTGATATGATTAGCATAGGGATGCTTACCACTGAAACTGTCATCAACTCACGTCATGATCGGACTTGAGCTAGTGGAATTGGATCATGAACCACTCAAATGACTAGAGAGATGTAATTTTTGAGTGGGAGTTTAGCAAGTAATTTGATTAAGTTAAACTCTAATTATCTTGAACATAGTCTAAGTCCACTTCGAATATATTTGTGTTGTAGATCAATGGCTCACACGACAGTCACCCTGAATTTTAATACGTTCCTAGAGAAAGCTAATTTGAAAGATGATGGAAGAAACTTTGTACGTAGACTCGGCTCGTAAACTTAAGTTGCTCCTGCAGGCTGGGAAGAAGGATTATGTCCTTAATGCTACGCTAGGAGATGAACCACCCGCTACGGCTGACCAAGATGTTAAGAACGCTTGGGTTAAGACGTAAGGAGGACTACTCAGTAGTTCAATGTGTAGTCTTGTATGGCTTAGAACCGGGACTTCAACGTCACTTTGAGCGTCATGGAGCATATGAGATGTTTCAGGAGTTGAAGTTTATCTTTCAGAAGAACGCCCGGATCGAGAGGTATGAGACCTCCGATAAATTCTATGCTTGCAAGATGGAGGAGAATTCGTCTGTCAGTGAACATGTGCTTAAAATGTCTGGGTACTCAAACCGTCTAGATGAGCTGTGGATTGAACTCCCGCAAGAGGCTATCACTGACAGAATTCTTCAATCGCTGCCGCCAAGCTATAAGGGCTTTGTGTTGAACTATAACATGCAAGGGGTAAACAAGTCACCCTGCGAGTTATTCGCGATGCTGAAAGTCGCAGAGTCAGAACTCCGTAAAGAGCATCAAGTGTTGATGGTGAATAAGACCACTAGTTTCAACAGAAACAGCAAAGGAAAGAAGGGTAATTTGAAGAAGAGCGGCAAGCCTGTTGCCAATCCGACGAAGAAACCCAAAGTTGGACCTAAGCCTGAAACGGAGTGCTATTATTGCAAGGGTATGGGTCACTGGAAGCGCAACTGCCCCAAGTATCTGGCTGATAAAAAGGCGGCCAAAGAAAAATCAGGTATATTTGATATACATGTTATTGATGTGTACTTAACCAGCTCTCGTAGTAGTGCCTGGGTATTCGATACCGGTTCTGTTGCTTATATTTGCAACTCGAAACAAGAACTGCGGAATAAGCGAAGGCTGGCGAAGGATGAAGTGACGATGCGCGTGGGAAATGGTTCCAAGGTTGACGCAATCGCCGTCGGCACAGTTTCACTTCAGTTACCATCAGGATTAGTTATGAACTTAAATAATTGTTATTTAGTGCATGCGTTAAGCATGAACATTATATCTGGATCTTGTTTATTGCGAGACGGTTACTCGTTTCAGTTAGAAAATAATGGTTGTTCTATTTCTATGAGTAATATCTTTTATGGTCATGCACCCAATATGAGAGGATTGTTCATATTGAATCTTGATAGTGATAATACACATATACATAACATTGAGACCAAAAGAGTTAGAGTTAACAATGATAGCGCCATGTTTTTATGGCACTGCCGCTTAGGTCATATTGGTGTAAAGCGCATGAAGAAACTCCATATCGATGGACTTTTGGAGTCACTTGACTTTGATTCACTTGACACGTGCGAACCATGCCTCATGGGCAATATGACTAAAACTCCGTTCTCCGGAACAATGGAGCGTGCAAGTGACTTGTTGGAAATCATACATACCGATGTGTGTGGTCCGATGAGTGTGGAGGCACGCGGCGGATATCGTTATTTTCTCACCTTCACTGACGATTTGAGTAGATATGGTTATGTCTACTTGATGAAGCACAAGTCTGAAACATTTGAAAAGTTCAAGCAATTTCAGAGTGAAGTTGAAAATCATCGTAACAAGAAGATCAAGTTCCTACGGTCTAATCGTGGGGGTGAATATCTGAGTTTCGAGTTTGGTGCTCACTTAAGACAATGTGGAATTGTTTCACAGTTGACACCACCTGAAACAGCACAACGTAATGGTGTGTCCGAACGTCGTAATCGTACTTTATTAGAGATGGTGCGATCTATGACGTCTCTTACCAATTTTCCGTTATCTTTTTGGGGTTATGCATTAGAAACGGCTGCATTCACTTTAAATAGGGCACCATCAAAATCCGTTCAGACGACACCATACGAACTGTGGTATGGCAAAAGACCAAAGTTGTCATTTCTTAAAGTTTGGGGATGTGATGCTTATGTCAAAAAGCTTCAGCCTGAAAAGCTGGAACCCAAAGCGGAAAAGTGTGTCTTCATAGGTTACCCAAAAGAGATAGTTGGGTATACCTTCTATCTCAAATCCGAGGGCAAAGTGTTTGTTGCTAAGAACGGAGCTTTTCTCGAGAAGGAGTTTCTCTCGAGAGAATTGAGTGGGAGGAAGATAGAACTTGATGAGGTTGTCGAACCTCTCATCCCTCTGGATGGTGGCGCGGGGCAAGGGGAAACCCCTGTCATTGCGATGCCGGTTGAGGATGAAGTTAATGATGATGATCATGAAGCTCCAGATCAAGTTTCTATCGAACCTCGCAGGTTGACGAGACCACGTACTACTCCAGAGTGGTACGGTAATCCGGTCTTATCAATTATGTTGTAGGACAACAATGAGCCTGCGAATTATGATGAAGCAATGGTGGGCCCGGATTCCAACAAATGGCTGGAGGCCATGAAGTCCGAGATAGGATCTATGTATGAAAACAAAGTGTGGACTTTGGAAGTACTACCTGAAGGCCGCAAGGCTATTCAGAACAAATGGATCTTTAGGAAGAAGACAGACGCTGACGATAATGGGACCGTTTATAAAGCTCGACTTGTGGCAAAGGGCTTTTCACAAGTTCAAGGGATTGACTATGATGAGACATTCTCACCCGTAGCGATGCCTAAGCCCGTCCGAATCATGTTAGCAATAGCTGCATTTTTCGATTATGAAATCTGGCAGATGGATGTCAAAACGGCGTTCCTTAACGGTTTCTTTAAGGAAATGTTGTATATGATGCAACCCGAAGGTTTTGTCGATCCTAAAAATGCTAACAAAGTGTGCAAGCTCCAACGATCCATTTATGGATTGGTGCAAGCATCTCGGAGTTGGAATAAACGCTTTGATGAGGTGATCAAAGCATTTGGGTTTATACTAGTGGTTGGAGAATCTTGTATTTACAAGAAAGTGAGTGGGAGCTCTCTGGCATTTCTAATATTATATGTGGATGACATATTGCTGATTGGAAACAACGTGGAGTTTTTGGAGAGCATAAAGGATTACTTGAATAAAAGTTTCTCTATGAAGGACCTAGGAGAAGCTGCTTACATTCTAGGCATTAAGATCTATAGGGATAGATCGAAACGCCAGATAGGAATTTCACGAAGCACATACCTTGATAAAGTTTTGAAGAGGTTCAAAATGGAACATTCCAATAAGGGGTTCTTGCCAGTTTTACAAGGTACGAGATTGAGTAAGACTCAGTGCCCAGCAACTGATAAAGATAGAGAGCATATGAGCACCGTCCCTATGCTTCAGCCATAGGTTCTATCATGTATGCGATGTTGTGCACAAGACCGGACGTTAGCCTGGCCATAAGTATGGCAGGCAGGTTCCAGAGTAATCCAGGAGTGGATCACTAGACGGCGGTCAAGAATATCCTGAAGTACCTGAAAAGTACTAAGGAGATGTTTCTCGTGTATGGAGGTGACGAAGAGCTCGCCGTAAAGGGTTACATCGATGCAAGCTTTGACACAGATCCGGACGACTCTAAGTCGCAGGCCGGATTTGTATTTATTCTTAATGGGGCTGCGGTAAGCTGGTGCAGTTCCAAGCAAAGCGTCGTAGCTGATTCTACATGTGAAGCGGAGTACATGGCTCCCTCGGAGGCAGCTAAGGAGGGTGTCTGGATGAAGCAGTTCATGACGCATCTTGGAGTGGTGCCGAGCGCACTGAATCCAATAACCTTGTTTTGTGACAACACGTGTACCATTGCCTTAGCAAAGGAACCACGATTTCACAAGAAGACCAGACACATCAAACGACGCTTCAACCTCATCCGCGACTACGTCGAGGAGGAGGACGTGAATATATGCAAAGTGCACACGGATCTGAATGTGGCAGACCCGCTGACTAAACCTCTTCCACGGGAAAAGCATGATCAACACCAAAACTGTATGGGTGTTAGATTTATTACAATGTAATTCACATGGTGATGTGAGGGCTAGATTATTGACTCTAGTGCAAGTGGGAGACTGTTGGAATTATGCCCTAGAGGCAATGATAAATAAGTTATTATTATAATTCATGTATCAAGATAATCGTTTATTATCCATGCTATAATTGTATTGAATAGAGACTTAGATACATGTGAGGATACATAGACAAAACACTGTCTCTAACAAGCCTCTAGTTGGCTAGCCAATTGATCAAGGATAGTCAGGGTCTTCTGACTATGTACAAGGTGTTGTTGCTTGATAACTGGATCACATCATTGGGTGAATCATGTGATGGACTAGACCCAAACTAATAGACGTAGCATGTTGATCGTGTCATTTTGTTGCTACTGTTTTCTGCGTGTCAAGTAGTTATTCCTATGACCATGAGATCATATAACTCACTGACGCCGGAGGAATTCTTTGTGTGTATCAAATGTCACAACGTAACTGGGTGACTATAAAGATGCTCTACAGGTAGCTCCGAAGGTGTCCGTTGAGTTAGTATGGATCAAGATTGGGATTTGTCACTCCGTGTGACGGAGAGGTATCTCGAGGCCCACTCGGTAATACAACATCACACACAAGCCTTGGAAGCAATGTGACTTAGTGTAAGTCACGGGATCTTGTATTACGGAACGAGTAAAGACACTTGCCGGTAAACGAGATTGAAATAGGTATGCCGATACTGACGATCGAATCTCTGGCAAGTAACATACCGAAGGAC
Source organism: Hordeum vulgare subsp. vulgare (assembly GCF_904849725.1). Classification (NCBI taxonomy): domain Eukaryota; kingdom Viridiplantae; phylum Streptophyta; class Magnoliopsida; order Poales; family Poaceae; genus Hordeum; species Hordeum vulgare. The sequence continues at coordinate 553,511,562 of NC_058523.1, forward strand.
AAAGGGAATGACATACGGGATTATATGAATCCTTGGCACTGAGGTTCAAACGATAAGATCTTCGTAGAATATGTAGGATCCAATATGGGCATCCAGGTCCCGCTATTGGATATTGACCGAGGAGTCCCTCGGGTCATGTCTACATAGTTCTCGAACCCGCAGGGTCTGCACACTTAAGGTTCGGCGTTGTTTTATGCATATTTGAGTTATATGGTTGGTTACCAAATGTTGTTCGGAGTCCCAGATGAGATCACGGACTTCACGAGGGTTTCCGGAATGGTCCGGAGACGAAGATTGATATATAGGATGACCTCATTTGATTACCGGAAAGTTTTTGGCCTTACCGGGAATGTACCGGAAGTGACGAATGGGTTCCGGATGTTCACGGGGGGGGGGGGGGCATCCCACCCCGGGGAAGCCCATTGGCCTTAGGGGTGCCGCACCAGCCCTTAGTGGGATGGTGGGCAAGCCCAAGAAGGCCCCTGCGCAGGATAAGAGAAAATCAAAGAGAAAAAAAAGGGGGAAGTGGGAAGGAAAGGAAGGACTCCACCTTCCAATCCTAGTTGGACTAGGGTTGGAGGAGGATTCCTCCTTCCCTCCTTCGGCCAACCCCCTTGGGGCTCCTTGAGCCTCAAGGCAAGGCCCCTCCCCTCCCTCCTATATATGCGGAGGTATTAGAGCTGATTTGAGATAACTTTGCCACGGCAGCCCGACCACATACCTCCACGTTTTTTCCTCTAGATCGCGTTTCTGCGGAGCTCGGGCGGAGCCCTGCTGAGATTAGATCACCACCAACCTCCGGAGCGCTGTCACGCTTCCGGAGAACTCATCTACATCTCTGTCTCTCTTGCTGGATCAAGAAGGCCGAGATCAACGTCTTGCTGTACATGTGCTGAACGCGAAGGTGTCGTCCATTCGGCACTAGATTGGAGCGGATCGTGGGACGGATCGCGGGATGGTTCGTGGGACGGTTCGCGGTGCGGATCGAGGGACGTGAGGACGTTGCACTACATCAACCGCGTTTATTAACGCTTCTGCTGTGCGATCTACAAGGATACGTAGATCGGAAATCCCCTCTCGTAGATGGACATCAACATGATAGGTCTTCGTGCGCGTAGGAAATTTTTTGTTTCTGATGCGACGTTACCCATCACAAGTAATCATTTTCTTTGCCTGGCAGGATTTGGAAGAAGTTCATCAAGCTTGCTCCCGGTCTAAAGAAGGAGTTGCAATTTACGCACCCCGAGTAAGTAGTACTAGCAAGTTCCGCGCATCTCTAATTGATTCAAATTTTCATCAATATATCATTACCATGCTTGCTTATCAGTTTGATTGAAATCTATTCTTGAAAGTGTTTGTACCATGTAGTTGGGACTGAAAAATGTGCATACTACGTATGCGAGTTCATTCGCCTCTCGGCCTCTGGGCGGGGCATCTCTCACGAATAATTTGAAGTACGTAAATAATATTCACAATTTTATTTTGTATATTACCATCAATTGTGTTGAGTTTTATTCATATATATGCATGTATTGACCCCCTTCTTTAAATTAGATCTGGAAGAAGCGGGATGAACCCCTATCAGATGATGGCATACGAGCAATTCAACAGTAATTGGCGGGATTCTTTCTTGACGACGTCATACCTAAGGACGAAGAATACCATGTGAGCTATTTGTGATTGGATCTTAGGTAGATGATGTTAGGCATTGTAAAAGATGTTATATTATAAAAGATGTTAAGGATTCTAAATGGTTTCCTTCATTTTCTTATTATCTAGCGTCATGTTCTCTCTATATGTATAGTAGCTAGCGTTGACCAAGCACGGAGAAACAAAGGACACTTCTCTCTATTAGCTAGCTAACATAATATGAAACCACTAAATTAACCCTCCAAACACCCCCCCCCCCCGGTTCAAAAAAACAAAAACCCCAGCTCCGGCCAGATGCTGACGCATGGATGCCATGTTGTCCCGGTTGGTGTGACCAACCGGGACTAAAGGCCCTCCTGCCCGGGCTCCCAGCAGCGGCCACGTGGAGACCATTCGGTCCTGGTTCGTAAGCGAACCGGTACTAAAGGTTTTGGGCTTTAGTCCCGGTTCAAGAACCGGGCCTAATGGGCCTCGGGAACCGGGACAAATGGGCCATTTTCTACTAGTGTTAGTCCCGGTTGGTAAGGGCCTTTAGTCCCGGTAACCAACCGGGACTACTAACTTGGGACTAAAGCTCACCCCCCCCCCTTAGTCCCGGTTGGCCACGACCAAGGACTAATGCCCTTCCACGTGGCTGACAGCGCACAACGGGGGCGGGAACCTTTAGTCCTAGTTGGTAACACTAACCGGGACTAAAAGGCAGCCACACGTCAAGAGCTACCAGACGTTGGCCTTTTTAAAAGGAGAGATTTAGGGGTTTCATATATCGATCACTTGCATTCATCCACCTTAATGAAATATTATGTCATATAACTCATGATAACCTTACTCATCTACCAACTCATCATTATATTAATCATACAAAGTTAAAATCTCATAAAAAAGAAAAACTTCATAATAATAATCATCCTAATTGATCATACCAAGTTATATTAAACAGAAAAACTTCCCTCTCATATATACGACCTAGTCCTCTCTCGTAGGTAAAATATCATAAAACAAAATAACACCTATGTATTCGTGATGAAGCAGAGAGATCCAGCAGTCTCTAACTTATGGCTTGTGATCCTTCTTTATTTCTATCCATTCTTCAATTTGGAGCCTTCCTTGTGGTTTGCGCTTAGTCGAGTATGGAAATCGAACTGAGCTCTCATAGGGCTTTTAATTGTCATACGACCTTTGTCATGCATCAACGGAGGCACACTATCATTTGGCAGTTTCTGTTGAAGAACATAATAGTAGCCTAGTTAGAAATATAATCAACACCATTTACACAATAGTAGTGTACTTAATTAGCAACTCTTATCAAGATATTTCACGAATGTCATCCGTCCTCAACCTATGCACAAGTGGCATGTAAAATGTATAATTTGGGTCAGTTCCCAAATTATACGGGAAGTTTTCCCTACCAACTAGGACACCAAGGACAAAGTTGATAAGAACAACCTTCTCCTTCCAAGTTAGATGCGATCCATAAGTGTAATGTGCCGTGTCAATTAATTTTCATATTTGACTCGAAGAAACGAAATAAGTTGTAAATTATAAATTAAAAAATTTAGTATGGATGAACACCCACTATTTTTAAATATAAAATACAAATTACTTGACAAATATGGTTGACAAACTCACATGGAGGTACAACAGGAAGTATATCGACATTCACCCAAATGTCGATGTTACCTTCTATATGATCTTCAGGACGAAGATTGAAGGTTATTTACATATCCTCCTAAAATCCATAAGCCTTGCAAAGAGCTTTCCAAATTGAGCACCCTAATTCTGTGTTATTAACTGTATTCATTACTTTGACCAGAAATGTGTGACTATGTCTACTCCTCGGGTTAGCTCTCCTCGTCTCCATACTCTCGTGGTCCTCGAACCCGAGCCTCCCCAAGACAGACCATCTTGCATGGGAGGGGATGAACTAATCGAATTGTATAAAACGGAAATTAGACGTTGAAGCAAAGAAATAGAAGTCAAGCTTAATTACGAAAAAATACTTGTCATCATTGCGTACCATACAAACATCCAAGGTCTCATCAAGCTTGATGGTGAAAAATTTGTCGTCTCGCAGGTCAGGCCTATCACACATACCCCAATCATCATCGTAGAGTTCACACTCCAATAATCATCGTCACACATTTACCGTATTTATGAATTAATTCCAATGAAGTCAACTACACTGAAATACACTACATTAAAATAATCTTTAATAAACTACATTTCTTGTGCTCAAATTGGGATACACTACATTGAAATACGTGCAAATATGAAATACACTTAAAATGAAACACATTTAAAACTCACTACATTGAAACACATTTAAAATTCACTACATTGAAATACACTACATTTCTTCTTATATGGTGTATACTAGTTATGTATGTTAACCATGGAGTAGTTTAAGCAATGCGATTTAGATGCCTCGTGCACCTCATCCAACAAGAGCATCTCATGTGCAAGATATTTTCTGCAAGACTCTATGCCTTGTTTATTATCATGAAAACTGTAGAGTTGCACAATAAATAATCTTCAATTGGGTAAAAAAAATCTTAAGCTATTGGAGGTATTGTCACTATGATAGAAAAAAGGTTCTTGCTATGTAGTACATATTTTTTGTATTGCATTGGTCAAAAAAATTGAACACCCAAATCTGAATTTCTTCGGAGGGGGAGGTCGGGGAAGGAGGAGGGGCCGGTGGGTCACCTCAAAGCCGGACACGAGGGCGGTGATGGGGTGGGCGTGGAGGTTCGGCGTCGGCAGTCGAAGACGAGGGCGGCGACGACGAGCAGCGACGACGAGCGGTTCGGCGTCGGGGCGGCCTGGCACCTTTGGCAGTCGGAGACGAGGGCGACGAGGAGGAGCGGTGACGACAGCGGTTATTTTAAATTGGTGTTGTAATGAAAAACATTTTTTAGCTCTTTTAGCTGATATAGCTCAACTTTTTTTATTAAATGCATGAAAAAATAGCAAATGAAGGGTTGAAAATTGATGAAATGGCTTTGAATGGTGCATAATGAATGCACAAAATTTTTAGAGTTAAAACAATTTAAAAAAATGAAATGCCTTTGTAACACATGAGTTTTCGACCGAAAAAGTGATACTTCGAAAGAGATTGTCAAGTTTGTACATGAAGTGCATCTAGTTTTTGTCGTAAATCTCTTAACTTTTTAGCACATGCTATGTGGGTGAAATGATAATATCATGCCAAGTTCTAGCCTTTTCAGAGTTCATTTGTAGTGATTTTCAATTTCAAGGTCATTTAGCTCAAAAAATTCATTAAATGCATGAAGAATATCAAATGAAGTCAGAAAGGGTTGAAAATTGATGACGTGGCTTTGAATGGTGCATATTAAATGCACAAAAATTCTAGAGTTAAAATAAGTTTAAAAAATAACATGCCTTTGTAACACATGAGTTTTCGACCGAAACCCTGATACTTCGAAAGAGATTGTCCAGTTTGTATATGAAGTGCATTCAGTTTTTTTTATAACCCTCTTAACTTTTGAGCACATGCTATGGGGGTGAAATGATGATACCATGCAAAATTTTAGCTTCTTTAGAGTTCATTTGTAGTGCTTTTTAATTTCAGGGTCATTTAGCTCAAAAAATCATTACATGTATGAAAAATATTTTGTTTGCACATAATTTTTTCTCCTAGAGGGAAGATAGCTTTCTTTGCTTCGTATGTACTATCGACCAATTCGTTGTCCTTTGAAAGCATCTTCTTTAACATTATCAGCAGCTTTTCAAATCCCTTGTCAAATACACCATTCTCTGTCTTCCGTTGCAGCAATTCCAGTATGGTGCCCATCTTCTTCTTGTCATCTTCGTAATTTTGGTACAACAATTTCTTGTGATCCTATAACATGTGTTGCAACTTCAACTTCTTATTTTCACTTGCGCAATTCGTCTCTGCATCAGCAATGGCCCGACCAAGATAATCAGCGGGCTCATCTGGTGCCTCTTCTTGAGCTTCTTCCCCTATTGTAGTACCATCGTATTCTAGAACCCCTCTTCTTCTTCATTCTCTTTCATTAGAACCCCTCTTTCTCCGTGTTTGGTCCAACAGTTACAGCCGACATGAAACCGGACGCAAACAGGTCGACGTGAATGACTCTTGACTTAGGGTAAGTGCTATCACAGTTGTAGACAAAACATGGACAACACATAAAACCATCCCGCTGGTTTGCCTCAGCCACACGCAGAAAACTCTGCATGCAATCAATGAACTGGGAGAGCGTCGGTCATCATCATCCATTGTCGGTTCTTCTTCATTACACAAGACCGAAAAGACCAAATTAATACAAGTTCATACACACTTATTCTCATAAAACAACATACAAGAGTACATAGCTAAAGCATTTAAATGCAACAACAAATGCAATCAAGATCGCAACTAAGTTTACAATTGATACATCATAGTGATATCAAGCCTCTTTATTAACGACATATTTTCTAATCTTTCTAATCTTCAAACGCATTGCATTCATCTTGATCTTGTGATCATCGACGACATCGGCGACATACAACTCCAATTTCATCTTCTCTTCAATTATTTTCAATTTTTCTTTTAAATACTCATTTTTTAACTAAGCTTAACTTCTGGACAACAGGGTCTGTTGCAATTTTCGGTTCACATACCTCCTAGATAAAAATATATATGTCAACTTGATGGGCATAATTGTCATAAACGAGAAATGCAACCAATAGTTATAAAAGAGAATATATATACCGGACGAGGGCCGACGAGGAGGATATCAAGACCATGGCACTATGTATAACAAACAATCATACTGGTAAGAAAACTATCAAAATCATACAAATAAGATTCTTTTTCATATAAAAAGGTAAGAACAAGAGGATCACCAAGGTGGTGCCGGCGACGGGACGGTGCGGGCGATCGATGGTGGTTAGTATGGGGACGGGAAGGCACTAAGTAAACCACACCTACACACATGCAAATAAGAAGTCAACTTGAGCACAAATTGCATATAAATCAAATAAACTCCCACGAAATTACTCCCCAAACTAAAACCCACAAATCACTATACTTGTAGAGCATTGCATGAACTAATCTACCAATGAGAGATGAAGGAACAAAGTTGCTAACCATTGAACACTTTGAGAGATGGGGTGCCTCAAATCTGGACAAATCTTGACAAAAAATGAAGGATGAGCTCGAGCTAAGGGAAAGAACAGAGAGGGGAATGAAGAAAACAGAGAAATGGACTCGGTCTGGACGAATGGCTTATATAGGAAGATCTTTAGTCCCGGTTTGTATAATCAACCGGGACTAAATAGGCTCATGGGGCCCCAGCCTGACACCCGTCTTTCATCACACCTTTAGTCCCGGTTTGTCTCACAAACTGAGACTATAGGTACAAAATGAATTGGGAATAAAGATGACCGTGCCACCAACCGTTCCTAGCCGTTGAAATCGAAACTAATGATCACATTAATCCCGGACCAAAATCAAACCGGAACTAATAATCCAAATATAAGGTATGTTTTGTACTAGTGTTGACCGGCCAAACGCCCGGCCGGACTGTCGGCGTAAAATGTTTACCTTTGTACAAGTACTGCGTGAACATCCACATATGCACCTCTTTCTTTCCCGTCAACCGCCATCCGCTCAAGACTACTAAGTACTAGTACCTCCGATCCACATCTCCAAGACTCCAAATGAAGTCACTTTCCCGTCAACCGCCATCTGCTCAAGATTACTAAGTACTAGTGCCTCCGATCCACATCTCCAAGACTCCAAATGAAGTCATGAATCATCATGATAATCACAGAAGATCGTTTTGGGGTGTGTCCGAGCGAGACCTTCAAAGGCCCAACTAATCGAGCCATGCATGAGGTCATGTGGAGGACGCTCCATTGGGCAATCTCTCTTGATCGCGTACGTACGGCCAGGGTTTTCGTGTGCTCCCGCTTCCCAATTGAACAAGTGGATATATGATGTAACATGAGCAGTTGCCGTAAATTGCACCTCGCCCATGCATGCGCCTTCCCATGTCGGGGAACAGATCGACGAGCTCTGCCTTTTGAGGACGAGCCAGTGGAGAATTTTTAAACGGAGCCAGTACCGTACTTATCGTATGCAATCCAAGTGTACTAGCTAGTTATATATCAAACGTGTACTTGTTATCCATCTGAGGCAGTACGGCAGTACCTTCTTGGAATGTATCATGAGACATGTGTGTACCCGTTTCCATCCATCAAGAAAGAAACCACCTTCTGATCGTCAGGTATGTGTACTTTCTTCATCCAAGCAACCTCCAAAGGCTACTCGATATGAGCCATCAAGTATCGAGGTTTGGTTAAGCGGAGTGAAGGCATCTTCAAAACGGACTCACAAACCTTACTATATGTCCGGACAGCAGTGTTCGGACCAGTTTATCATCCATCATCCAACAGGGATCCCTATATGATCGTTTAACAGTCTGGATGTGTGAATTTCGGTATCTTAGCAACAAACATGAAAGAGGAGGAGGCTTTGCCGGAGTACGAACATGTACTTGTCTAACACAAAGCCTCTATGTGGTTCTTTTTTTTCTCCCTTCACTTGCATGGCTCATCTTTTCTCTCTCTTCTTCTACCCGACAAATAAGGATTAATTTATGGATAGTTTTGAATGACTCGTTTCCTTATCATTTCGTGGACCACGTTCAAACATAAAAATAAACATTTAAGGTGTTCATTTGCGGGTAAGTTTTGAAGATGCTCTAAGGCATGACTCGTCCATGAACGCTCGTGTTTAGTGGAGGAGCTTGATGGAAATGTCAGGAGAACCCATCTATGGAACAAAAAAAAAATACAAACTCATTGTAACCCTAGCTATGGACTTGTTGATGATACGCTACAAATCCAAAGCTTTTTGCCCTACTGTGTTTACCACCCCAAAAGAATCTACTAAGCCATGGAATTGATAGCGACTATCCTAATTGTGTCTTCCTTCCCAATTACATATTATCAGTTGCGTCATCTTAGGCCTCTACCAATGCTTCACCTTGTACAGGTGCTAAGGCTGCCATGTAAGCGAAAGATCTGATGTGGCAAGGTAATTAAGAGAAGATAGATGAGTGTGATAACTCTAGGAAGAAGCAATGTCAAACACGGAAACAGAGGCAAAACACTTAAATGAAAGAAATCCATCAATGCATGAAGAATTTTAGTTGCTAAATCATTAAATGAAGGATGCTTAGCAACAAGTTAAGCACCTACGCATTGGGGGCTTTAATTGCTATGTACTTTAATGTGCTTAGCACCTTATTTTACCACGGATGCATTGGAGGTAGCCTTAGCAATGTTCTTTTTAAGAGAAAGGAGTTTTTTTACTGCCCCATTTTATTAAACGAGGCAAAACACTTAACAGCGTATTTGCTTGTCAACTATGGATTTTCAACCGTGTTTCTCATTTGTTGGGGTCTTCCAATTGTGTTTCTCCTTCTCAATTGCATCATCCTTTGCAATTGCATATTCTCAAATGTGTCCTCTTAACGGTGGTTATCCATCTCAATTCTTTTTATCCTGGAGAAAATGCATTTTGAAGAACAAAACTGCTTCGCTCCTCCCTCGCTCTCATGTCGCCCCACGTGCGACCGAGAGGGAGCCCTAGTCAGCGTCGTCTCCTAAGAGGGCACGGCCAAGCAAAATCGGATTGTTGTCGCCGACGGGGATCTCCTCGCAAGGAGGCATTGGCGTCGATCGAGGTGGCCGAGCTGGGACATGATGCTTGGTAGCACGCGTGGTGGCACGGCAGCACGCCGAAGCACATGTGTGGTGGCGTGGTGGTGGTCCATGCGTGTTGGACAGGGACAACATCAGGCTGTTACGGTGGCGGCATTTAGATTTGGTCGGCTTACGGTGCGAGTCACTAGCGATATCGGACACGGGCGGGCGCCCGATGTCGTGGGTATCGGCTGGTGGGGGGTGCTCGTGCGGCAATGATGGTGACCTCCTACCTCCTCTGTTCGGGTGCGAGGTACATCATCCATTCTGGCTCCTTTCTGGTTGTGGCATTGCCTTAATGCGAGTGCATCGGTGGACGATTGGTAGTGGCGGGGCAATCCAGGGAAGGAGGCAGGAGAAAATCAGGAGGCCTCCCGGCCTTGCCGCCACTGAAATCTGGAGGAGCTATGTGGGTCGTGGTGGTGTCTCTGGTTCACGGGGATGTGGCATAGTTGGGGGGTTGGCGGTGACCTTTTCCTACCAGATTCTTGTTGGTTGGGCCACCTTCCTACCAACGACCGTGGTTTGGGGTGAAAGGGGGCGCCTTTTATCTTCACCGATCGACGGTGTCCATGTACAAGGGTAGTGGTAGTGGGGGTCTCGGTTTCCCTTGCAGCGGCATCAGTGGTGGAAGCCATTGGTCTCGGGGGCGAAGCTCATGACTCAGGTGCGGATTGATTGCCATGGTCATGCGGGCAGCATGGTGGCATGGGCTAGGAATTCAGTGAGGGTTCCGGGTAGGTGTTCTCGTGACTGGTCGCTCCATATTCTTGGTGAGGGTCATTTCTGGCTTCGGCCAGGCCCGCGGCAATGATGTCATAGGAGTCGCTTCCTTCTTGAAGGCATCATTGCGGCTAATCTTTTTTCTTCGGGTGACTCCGGGTTAAGATCTAGATCCTTCGTATTGGATGGTGGCATGACTCTGTTGTCATTTCCTTTTTGAAGGTGTCATTTATGGGTCCTTGGTTCATCGAGTGCGTCTTCATCTCTTTGTGCTTAATTGTTCTTCTACACCAATTGTATCATGTCTTGGGTGTGTGTTGTGTAACCTTTTCGATTCTCATTCTCAATTGTGTTCTTTCAACGGTGTTTCACCTTCTCAACTACATCTCCTTTTCAACCCTGATACTCCTTCTGAATTGAGTCATTTCAACCACATTTCTCCTTCTCAACTCCATCCTATCAAATAATGCCATCCTTCTAAATTGTGTTTCTCCTTCTTAATTGTGTCATTTCAACTATGGTGTCTCCTTCTCAACTGCATCGTCTCAATTGTGTGCTCCTTCTCAACTGTGTTTTTCCGTTTCAATTGTGTTTCTTCTTCTAAATTGTGTCATTTAAAATATGTTTCTCTTTCTGAAATAGATCCTCTCAACCATGTTGTGTTTCTTAATTGTGTTTCTTCTTCTTAACCACATCCTTCCCGCTATGTTTTCTTCTTCCTGATTGCGTCGTCTCAACTTAATGCTCCTTCTCAGTTGTGTTTCTCCTTCGTCTGCAACCTGCGCACCCTGGGTCGTGAGCTCAGCCCATGAGACGCGTGGCTTACATGCATGCATATATTCTTGGTAAATCGTGTTTCCCACAGTATGTAAGGCATCGGACGAATTGATTGATTTCCATCCAACATCTAGGCTGTGTTTTAGTTAGGGTGTGCATGTGTGTATACGTAGTGTGGTGGTGTAAGTGTGTTGTTGTAATCTGAAAAAAAACACAAGTTTATTTATGCTTACATACACCTGGTTACTAGCTAGTAGTATAGTTTACATATGAAGTAACCACGATCAGTAGTGCTCATAGTTTTTGTACATATATAGGGTATGTGATCCTCACCAAGCAACCCTCATCCAAAGGCTCAAAACAATAGATGTGGTGTAGGTGCAACAGGGAAGGCAAAATTTACATTAGTTGAAGCTAGTGGGGATCACTCACTCATTTAATTATAAACCGGAGAGGAGGTAGTAGTACTCCTTACATACTGGTAGAAACTAGGGCTCTACCGGTCCTATGTCTTAGGTTATAAGGGTAGGAGGGAGATTGGAGGAGACGAGGGCGCCGCGACCGGCGTGACAGCGCCGTCTCGGCGCAGGGAGGAGGCGGCAACGAGTAGTAGAGGCGGCTAGGGCTAGGGCACCGGCTCCTAGTTGGAGCCGATCAAAATAGATTGATCTTTGCTTAATCTCAAAACTGTTGATTACATGACTATATATAAGTTCCCTAGGCTATAATAAACTGGGCTAGGGCTAACCCCTAATATTATTAAGATAACTGGATCAGTTTGGCTGACTGGGTCTCTGGTCATAACACATGCACTCATTTAATTATAAACTGGAAAGAGGTGAAGATGGCAAATGTCTTGTGCTTCAGTCAATTGTTTCGAGGAGCATGTGGATCCGGAGGTACTTGAAGCACATGCATGTTGTGAGGGCTTTTCCTTGGCGTCGGACTCGTATCTTCAAAGGGTGACAGTAGCGACAGGAGGCATTTAGGGCCATCAGCTTTGATATTCAGGGATATTCTGTAGATGTTAATCATGTTGCTCATGTAGGATTAGGAAAGAAAGCCAAACCGAGTCCTAGTAGTATTAGGATTCCTAGTCCTAGTCTATTTCTATAGTCCCTTGTGGACGTGTATAAAAGACACCCTAGGGGTGTTGATTGTAACACCAGAAAAACGAAAAGCAATACAAAGCAAAGGCTCGACACGGGCCTTTAGCCATCAAATCCATCGACCAGTTTTATTCGTGTCGCTAGTTACGCAAGTTCCGTCAAGTAGCCGGCCGAAGCAAGAATCGCGTAGGCACGCCTGTACAGCTGCATACGCACGTTCAAAAGCCAACAATTGGTATCTAGAGCCTCGACGATCTACGATCTACGATGACGGACAGCGACGCTGAGTCGGTCAAGTCCGACAGCGGCGGTGCCAAGGCGAACAAGAACGGCGACAAGGTGAAGAAGGGCGTCAAGTCAGCAACCAGTGGTGGAGGAACGAGCGGCGCTAACGTCCAGGCGCATCGCAACATCCCCATCCAGTACCCGATGCTCACCGACGCCAACTACGGCGTGTGGGCGGTGAAGATGAAGATTATTCTCCGAACCCTTCGAGTGTGGCAGGCAATCACGGACGACGACGTCGATGACGAGTCCGACGAAGGTGCCATGGCCGCCATAGCCCAGTCTGTGCCAGATTCCGTGCTGATGACATTGGCGGAGTTCGAGACGGCAAGAGAGGCGTGGAACGCACTCAAGGAGATGAGGATCGGAGAAGATCGCGTCATCAAGGCAAGGGCACAAGTGCTGAAGCGCCAATTTCACAAGTTGCAGATGGAGGAAACTGAATCGGTGAACGACTATGCCATGCGTCTTACTACTCTGGTGGGAGAGATCCGCGCGCTTGGTTCAAAGCTCGAGGAGACCGAGATCGTGGAGAAGTTTTTCAGTTCAGTGACTGATAAATTCACGTACATCATCGGCACGCTCGAGCAGCTTTACGACATCGACGACATGACCATAACGGAGGCGATCGGACGCCTGCGGACGTGGGAAGAGAATGCTCGTGGCTGTCGAAAAGGCAAAGGAGGAGGTAGTGACCAACTCATGTACTCGCACGCAGATTGGGAGGCCCCAAGTAGCAAAGGAAGGCGTGACGGTGGCGAAGGCTCAAGCAACACGAAGGGCGATGGACAAACCGGAAAAGGCAAAGGAAAAGGCAAACCACAAGGTCGTGGTAAGGCGGGCCAATCTAAAGAGCAGAAACCACGGAACTTGGACTTGTCCGAGGTCAAGTGCTATAACTGCAATAAGATGGGTCACTTTGCGAAGGATTGTCCAAAGCCTAACAAGCGGGAGATCAAGGCAAATTTGGCAAAGCAGGAAGACGAAGGTCCAGGTCTTCTGATGGCCGAAGTTTGTGATCTCGCTGAAACGGTGGTTATGAAACCAAGCCGGAAGGTGCTACTTCATGAGGAAAAAGTGACACCAAAGTTATCCGGTGATCAGAACGTGTCGTGGTATCTCGACACGGGTGCCAGTAACCACATGACGGGGTGCAAGGAGAAATTCCTCGAGCTGGAATACGATGTTGAAGGCTCGGTCAAGTTCGGTGATGGTTCAGCTGTGGAGATTTGCGGGCAAGGATCTGTCCTCTTTGAGGGTCTCACAGGCGAACATCGCATACTCACCGGAGTGTACTACATCCCACGGCTGCGCAACAACATCATCTCTATTGGGAAGCTTGACGAGAATGGATGCAAGGTGAATATAGAGAGCGGAGTGATGACGATCTTCGACAACCTCCGAAACGTGCTAGCTCGTGTTAATCGCTCACGGAATAGGCTCTATATCCTCAACCTTGATCAATCTCAACCGGAGTGTTGGCTTGCCAAGAGTGATGATGATTCGTGGTTATGGCATGCTAGATTTGGACACGTTAACTTCTACGCCTTGAAGAAGATGTCAAAGATGCAGATGGTATCCGGGATGCCAGTTATCGACCATGTTGATCGAGTATGTAACGGGTGCTTGGTTGGAAAACAGCACCGCAGGCCATTCCCTGCTCAGTCTACCTATCGTGCAAGTGATGCACTCGAGCTGCTCCATGGTGATCTATGTGGCCCTATCACCCCGGCAACTCACGTTGGAAAGAAGTATTTCTTCCTTGTGGTAGACGACTACTCGAGATATATGTGGGTCATTCTCCTACGATCTAAAGATGAGGCGTTTGAAGCGTTCAAGAAATTAAAGGCTGCAACAGAGATGGAACACAAGCTGAAGGTTCGCGCTCTACGGACAGATCGCGGCGGAGAGTTTACGTCGAATGAGTTCAACGACTACTGCGAGAAGATTGGCATAAAGAGGTTCCTCACGGCACCTTACACGCCGCAGCAGAATGGGGTCGTTGAAAGGCGCAATCGAACCGTCGTTGACATGGCAAGGAGTTTACTCAAGAGCAAGAACCTGCCGGGGACTTTTTGGGGAGAAGCTGTCTCGACGGCGGTCTATCTTCTCAACCGGGCTCCAACGAAGGCGGTGATCGGCAAGACTCCGTATGAAGCAATTTACGGACGTAAGCCGAATGTGTCTCATCTACGGACATTCGGGTGCGTGGCACATGTGAAGACGGCGGAGCCGCACCTCACAAAGCTTGCCGATCGTAGCACCAAGATGGTGTTCATCGGATACGAGAGCAGTTCTGGCATCAAGGCATACCGTTTCTACGATCCACAAACCAAGCGTCTACGGATTTCACGCGACGTCGCGTTTGAAGAAAACCAAGCGTGGAATTGGAGCGCCGCAGCCGACGATGCTCCAAACAGTAACATATTTGCAGTTGAATTTCCAACTGATGATGATGCAGGGGAGGATGTCCAGGTGATTGGCAAGACGCCCAACCAAGGTGACCACAATGGTAGTGATCATCATGGTGCCGACACCGACGACGACGCGCATAGGTCGCCAGGAGATAGCGACAATGCCGCGCACGACACAGGTGGAGATCTCGACGACAACATCGACAACGAGGCGCATAGTGACGACGACAATCAAGATGATGGTCACGGTCACGACGACTACGCCGACGACACGGATGTCGATGACACACCAAGGTCTCAGCCGTCTTCCTCAAGTGCATCAACACCGACACAATTTGTGTCGCCTCCTTCGCAAGCCACAACGGACTCCTCAGGGCCTCGTCGCTACAAGACCCTCAAGAAAGTCTACAAGTACACAAAGCCAGTTACGCTCGAGTACTCCGGACTATGTCTGTTCGGAGTTGAGGAGCCGGCGAACTTCGTAGAGGCGAGAAAAAGTCCTAGCTGGACGCACGCCATGGATGAGGAGATGAAGGCAATTGAGAGCAATGGCACGTGGACTTTGGTAACCCGACCTCCAAACCAAAAGACGATAGGTTTGAAGTGGGTTTACAAGTTAAAGAAGGACACGGAGGGTGCCATTGTGAAGTACAAGGCAAGACTCGTTGCAAAGGGTACGTTCAACGTCAAGGAGTTGACTATGATGAGGTGTTTGCACCGGTTGCTCGAATCGAGACGGTGAGAGTGCTCCTAGCTTTGGCAGCACAAGAGGATTGGAAGGTTCATCATATGGATGTTAAATCCGCTTTCCTCAACGACGATCTCACAGAAGAAGTGTACGTGGAACAACCCCTCGGCTACGAGAAGAAAGGCGAAGAAGGGAAAGTTTACAAGCTCAAGAAGGCACTTTACGGGTTGAAGCAAGCGCCAAGAGCTTGGAACTCAAAGTTAGACCGAAGTCTGGTCTCGCTCGGGTTCAAGAGATGTCCCCTCGAGCACGCAGTCTATACAAAGAACTCCAAAGGCTCAAACCTTCTAGTTGGAGTTTATGTCGACGATCTGATTATCACCGGAGATAGCGTACAAGAAATTGAACGTTTCAAGGCGCAAATGAAGAACAAGTTTAGCATGAGTGATCTGGGATTACTCAGCTATTACTTGGGCATCGAAGTGAAGCAAAGCTCCGGAGAGATTTCCCTATGTCAATCGGCTTACGCGGTCAAGTTATTGGACAAGTGTGGCATGTCAGGTTGCTACGCGACACAAGTTCCAATGGACCAACGTCACAAGTTGAGCAAGCGTAGCTCTAATCCGCCGGTGGACACCACAATTTATCGAAGCGTTGTGGGCATCCTAAGATATTTGGTGCATACCCGACCTGACTTGGCTTATTCAGTCGGGATCGTGAGTCGTTTCATGGAGAATCCGACAACCGAGCACATGAACGCGGTCAATCAAATCTTGCGCTATGTGAAAGGCACCATTAATCTTGGTTGCACGTACAGAAAGGGAAAGGAAGGATTGATCCTTCGTGGATATTCAGATAGCGACATGGCAGGTGATGTTGATGACCGAAAGAGCACAACGGGCATGGTTTTCTACCTTGGCCCGAATCCGATTAGCTGGAATTCTCAGAAGCAAAAGGTGGTGGCACTGTCTTCATGCGAGGCAGAATACATAGCGGCAAGCACGGCGGCTTGTCAAGCAGTGTGGCTGAGAAGACTCCTAACTATTCTTGCAAAGCGGGAGGTGCAGAAGGTGTCACTGAAGATCGATAACCAAGCTGCAATCTCGTTGTGCAAAAATCCGGTTCATCACGAAAGGAGCAAGCACATAGATACCCGGTTCCACCATATCCGGGAGTGTATTGAAGAAGGGTTGATCGAAGTTCAACATGTGAACACGAAAGACCAACTTGCCGATATTTTCACCAAGTCCCTCGGTCGACAGAAGTTCATCGAGATGAGGAGGAAAGTCGGAGTGCAAGAAGTGAAGTCAAGCAACAAGATTAAGGAGGTGAATGTAGATGTTAATCATGTTGCTCATGTAGGATTAGGAAAGAAAGCCAAACCGAGTCCTAGTAGTATTAGGATTCCTAGTCCTAGTCTATTTCCATAGTCCCTTGTGGACGTGTATAAAAGACACCCTAGGGGTGTTGATTGTAACACCAGAAAAATGAAAAGCAATACAAAGCAAAGGCTCGACACGGGCCTTTAGCCATCAAATCCATCGATCAGTTTTATTCGTGTCGCTAGTTACGCAAGTTCCGTCAAGTAGCCGGCCGAAGCAAGAATCGCGTAGGCACGCCTGTACAGCTGCATACGCACGTTCAAAAGCCAACATATTCAATCAAGACCGAGGCATGTTGAGAGATCTGACGTTGTGCACGAAGGAAGGGAATAAAATTCTGAAGCTCATGATCTAGCAGAAGTGACGGCTTCTCTAGCTGCATGGTATAGTGGTGAAAATTATCAATGGTGATTAGTCATACTGCTAGATCATGCGTCCATTGATAGCAGAAGCACGTTTGGTTAGTCACCACTCCTGATATCATTCATGTAATAGACACTGTGGACTTTTGAATAAAGTGGTGAAAATTATCAATGACGATTAGTCATACTGAACCTACATTTGCAAAATATATTACTTTAGCACTAATACATTCCTTGGACAATATTTCAGCAGCGTGTAGAAAAATTGAGCACTAAAATTCAAGAAAAGCCGTGTTGAAGAGACTAGAGAAATAGAGCCTTGCACCCGAAAATGCCCTTTGGAGGACGAGCTCCAGGGAGCTCATTTTTTTGAAAAATCTAAAAGTCATATATTTAAGTTTTAAAAAATTCTGAAAAAAACATACATGTTCATACGGATGTGTAACACATGTATGTGAAATCTGACGATGAAATACATTAGAGTAAGAGCTACACAAAAAAAGGCAAAATCATGTTTTTTAAAAGGGTGAACAGTGCATTCACTGTTCACAAAAAAATGAAGGCATTTGTCTTTATTGTGTAGCTCGCACCATAATGTATTTCGTCGTCAGATTTTACACACATGTAAAATACATCCATATGAACGTGTATGATTTTTTCAGAATTGTTTGAAACTTAAAAGTACAATTTTTGAATTTTTCAAAAAAAAACAAGCTTCATGGAGCTCGTCCTTCAAAACGCCCCACCCGCCTTGCACCCTTCTTTACAAACCGTATAAAAGCAGTATGGTCATTTGACCATAAGGTATACCCAACCCTGTATATGACACGTATGAGTTGTACACAGGCAATCCGCCCGCCCGTTAGATGAAACCGGCGCACACACCCCTCCGTCCTGGCCTGGCCTATTTTCATTTAATTAGTTTAACCTTTAAATAATCAATGTGTGAGCTGGGATTGGACCCCTTGGTTTACTTACACCCACAGTAACCAATTCGGACTAGTTTTCCTCTTTTTTGATTTTATTTAATTGGCAGGTTTTTCTACGGTTTTGTTCTTTTCTATTATCATTTATTTAATCTTCATTTTTCTTTTCTTTTCCATTTTCTAAAATTTTGGACTTTTTCAAATCCGTAAATTTATTATATGAATGAATATTTATATTTTACAAACTTTTACTAAATTCATGAACTTCTTCAAATCTATGGAATTTTTTGATTTTGTGATTTTTTTTCCAAAATTGTAAAAAAATTGTGCAAGTGATCACCTTGGTCCGGGGAATTGACATATGTGTCGCACGCGTGTGTTGGTTGCTACATGTGGCAGAAGTTTTTCAACACCAACACAATAAAGCCAAAGTTTGTTTTTTTATTCGATCATTGATTTGTTAGTTTTATCCCCGCACCTAGGTCGAAAGATCTAAAAAGTTAGCGAATATGAAAAAAAGTTCACGAATTTACCAAAACAATTCGTGAAATTGAAAAAAAAATCATCAATTTTTTTAAAAGTTCACATACTAATTACTTTTTTCGCGGGAGGTTGCCCAACTGGGTCGGTCAATTGTCGTGCAGGGAAACAGGGAATAGTTAAAATAAAAAAATGAAGTATGTGTTTAAATTATGATTTTAATAATCTTTTTCTTTCAAACATGTCATGCATGCCTATCATGGGCAGGCCAACCTGCTGGCAAAAGTTGAGGTCATTTCATGAATGTAAAAAAACACCATGTTTAATGAAGAGTGTTCGAATAGGGCAGAAGGCTGCGTTTGAGAGCACCTGTTTTTGGAATCAGTCAAATGGCCCCAAAAAAAATTCATGAACTTATATGACCAATTGAAGACAACATGTCAAGTTGTTTTGGTTTTCGGCAAATTTTGCATGTTCTGGAGTTTCTCGGTCAAAAAAGTCTAATAAATCACTGGATGTTTCGCAACTTGCATACGGTGTGGAAAATTGTTCAAACCCGGCATAAATGCCTACCATGGTTATGCCCACCTACTTGCAATAGTTTAGGCCATTTGAAGGATGTCCAAACATAGACCATATTCAGTAAAGGGTCTTCTGATAGACTCGAAGACTCAGTCTGAGAGCACGTATATCCTTGAAATGGCCGTAGTTTTTTATGTGACCTTGTATTACCAATGCAAGGCAACATGCCAAGTTTTGGTTTTTGACAACTTTCGCATTTTCTGGAGTTTTCTCAATCAAAAAAGGTCCATAAATGATCAGACGTGTCACAGCTTGCATACCACGTACAAGATCGCTCAAACCTGGCACGGATGCCTACCATGGAAATTCCCACTTGCTTTCAAAAGTTGAGATCAGTTTAAGAACTTCTACAACTAGACTTTGTTCAATGAAGGGTGTTCAGATAGGCTACAAGGCTCCATATGAGAGGACGTTGTTTCTCAACATCCTTGAAATGTCATGAATTTTATCATGGCCTTGCATGATCAATTCAATGCATCATGCCGAGTTGTTTTGGTTTTCGATAAATTTTGCATTTTTCAGAGTTTTTTGGGTTAAAAAAGTCGATAAACGGCCGGACGTGTCGCAACTTGCATACGGTACGGTGTCGAAAATTATTCAAACCTGCCATAGATGCCTAACATCGGCATGCCCACCGTACCTACTTGCAATAGTTGGAGTTGTTTCCACAATGTCTAAAACTAGATCATATTCAACAAAGGATGTTGGGGTAAGCCGGTAGTTTTTCTAATTTGAATACCTCTGTTATTTTTAATTTCCATCATTATCAATCAACATGTATATTTTCTTTTATCCTAACAATTTCCACAAAAAATCAATAATTTGGGAATTCCAAATTGTGTACGTAAATTTTACAAACTTGAAAACATTTTCCAAAATCGTGAACATATTCCCAACAACTGATGTTCTATACGAAGTGCAAACCACGTAATTTTTAAATATTATAAACTTTTTCTAAACACAAATATTTCTTAAACTTCTGAACAAGAAAAATGAAAATCAGACTTTAAAAAAAATTAAGAATATTGTTCGAAACTGTAAACATATTTGAAAACGAAAATATTTTTTGGGTCTTCCAACACTATTTCAAATGTTTAAAAACGTGTCAACAAGAATACTAAAGTTCAGACAGGAGAAAATGAATTAACGAACAAAGAGAAAGAAAGAAATATGCTTAGGGTTTCGCCCAACTAGGCGATGACATCGCTCATGTTTTTTTTGTGTTTTAAAAATTGTTCTTTAATTTTGAAAAAAATAATGTTCACTAATTTTAAAATTGTGCATGTTTCGAAAGATGTTCGGAATTTGTTAAAAGTCAATGGGAAAAAATAGAAATAAAAAATAGAAGGAGAGCAGGACAAACAAAAACAAAAAAAGAAAATCAAATTTCTAAAAAGTTGTTCATGTCTCGAAAAATGTTAGAAATTTTGTTCATCTTTCAAAATTTTGTGCAAATTCCAAAAAAAATTGGTCAAGTTTCATTCAATAATTCAAAAAAAACGAAATTTCAAAATTGTTCACATTTTTTCAAGAAAAGTTTTGACTTTTTTCAGAAATGATTTCATAGGTATGAATGATGCTGAGTTTTCTTATATATTTCGCGCTAGCGTGTGCCTTGTGAGCTCTCCTTTTTCTTTGTATTTCTGCGCGGACATGGCTTAATGGGCCGGTTCAATCACTCGCGCATGCGCAATTTATATACAAGGTCCTGCGATATATTTTTAAAAGAGAACATCATGCTTTTCATTATCATATGGTATGGGATAATCTCAGTTGTTGATGTGTTTAAGGGGTGTACCAAAGCAAAAGTGAAAGGAGTATGTTGTGCCCTACTCCCCCAAAATCTCCGCCACTTGTATTGCTAGCTCATGAACATCACCTCAAAAAAAGAATATACTACTCCCTTTGATTTATAGTTGTCAGGAACTTTATACTATATCAATGACAACAAATATGGATCAGAGGGGGTAGCTAATGAGAAGGCGTGTGGAGGAGATGGGGAGCACGCGATGCTGCGTCTTGTATGTGGTTAATTGGTTATGCATACGTTACTCCTGGACAATTTTATAGCTGCTGAAATTCTTAAATTATGTGATACATTTGAATTTTTTAATGCTATTCAAAAATATACACACTATTAGCGCGTTATAAGAGCATCTTCAGCAGACGCGCGACTTTAATACGTCTTTTTCACGCGCGCGCAACTGTTCCGGACGCACAAAAAACGCATGTGCGCTATAATTGGTTCAGCACGCGGAGCAAAACAACATCATGTGCAGTTTATTTGATGTGCGCGCAGGAAACAATGGCCTACTGCAGGTGGGGCCCACTTTATTGAGCGCCGTGCTCGCACATGTCTGTTGAAAATGCTCTGGTCCAGGCGTATTAAAAGTGCTACAGTGGCACGCTAAAATTTTTATTGGACGCGAAATTTGTGTGTAGCTGTTAGAGATGATGTAATGTGTGTAGCATCCGGAGAAGGACGGTGCTATATCTTGTAGCACGCCATCTTTTGGTGCGTTGATGCCATACTGATGATCGGTAGCGGCCGACATGGCATTGTTAATGAACATGACTCCTGAACTTAGCTATTTCTATGTTATATGGTCGCTATAATGTGCTATAATACATGTAACCACATAATTTAATGATGAAAAAAATAGCACACTATTTCTACATTATAGTGTCGTTGTAGCGTATTTGGAACGAGCGCGTTACGTTTGAGCAATTTTGCTCACTACGTTGCTAATCACGTTATAGCACACTATTTTAAAGGTAAAAGTTGTAGCGTCATGATAAAACCCTGAAGAAGAGAAAACAATAGCCCAACCCACAGCCCACAACTCTCTCATTCTATCTCACAAGGTCGGACCTAAGAGCACCTCCACCCGTTCCCACCCTCCCCCCACCGTACACCCACCCCACCCCCCCCCCCCACCCCCACCCCCACACACACATGTGTTTTAGGCTAAAAATAGCGTCTCTTAGGAGCTTGCCGGTGCTATTTTCCGCATGAGGGGGCTCCGGCTCCCAGCCCCCTCCCCCCCCCCCAGCCCAGTTGCCGAGTTCCAACTCAGATTCAACGCAAATTCAACAAAAATAATGTTTTTATCACTGAATTCATCATAGAAATCAATGCAAATCAAATAGTTTAACGAAGCAAGCTAATAATTTGAACACAAATGAAAACACGTCGAACTAGGTGTTGCCCCTGAGCCTCCATAGGTGCTCCACCAGATCGTGATGCGGTTCTTGATGCACATGTGGGTCTCAAATCTCCTATCGCATATTGAGGAAGGCAGCCCATGATGTCGGTATCTAATGATCAACAACTGCAATAGGACCCTGTCTGAAATATGGTTCAGTGTCAAACACTAGTTCATCCTAATCGCACTCAATGATCATGTTGTGCAATATGAGACAACACTTCATCACCTTCCACATCTGAGATTTCGACCAGGTCAGAGCGGGGTACCAGACAACAGCAAATCGAGATTGGAGCACATAAAATACTCACTCGACATTCTTCCTGCAAGCCTCCTAACACTTAGCACTGCAAGATGTTGATGTCATTGTGAGTTCGTGACATACCAAAGAAGGAGTGCCAAATCCAAAGATCATGTGTAGTCACTGCCTCAAGTACCACACTTTAAGATCCTTTCGCGCCTTTGTACATCCCCTACCAATCAAATGGACAGCTTTTTCATGCCCTAATGCATGTAATCGATGCTTCCAAGCATCCCCGAAAATTCTCTTCCTTCATTTGGTGCTAGGATCCGAGCAGTGGCTTCAACATTGGGTGATCGCAAGTATCGTGGTCCAAACACTTCCACCACTGGTCCACTGCCCTGCAAAACTTGTACAAACACTCAATGATGTCGTCCATTGTCTTCATGTACATCACCGGGAGCTCCGTATGCAAGTATCGTCATAGATGTCGTGCACTTCTGGAGTGAGGAGAATCCAACTATGTCGGTCCAATCCTTCTTGCAAATGAAATAGTTGTCGAATTTTCGGAGGACATTCACAATTTTGAGGAAGAGCTTCTGGCTCATCCGATTATGGCGCCGAAATACTATCTTGCCGTGTAGTGGAGCGTCGGCGAGGTAGTCAACATAGAGCAATCAATGTCCCTCCATTCGAGGCATCTGCTTGCTCTTGCGGCATCCCAACACCGAGCCACCTTGTCGCGACTTTGCATTCTTCGTGAACATGCCGGCCAGAGCGGTGACGATCATGAGGTGATCTTCGTCGTTGGTGTCGGCCTCGGCTTCCTCCTCCATCAGAGCCGCGAATGCCTCCTCGTCATCAAAGTCCATCGTCGAACAGGCAAATCGCCGAAGACCTAGTGGGCGTGGTGGGCGGGTAGCCGCCGATATCCTCGCCTGCGTGGTTGGAGTCCTGGAAAGCTCGTCCTAGAACGGGATGGAGGCTGCCGCGGCGAAACCCTTTCTTTCCAGCGTGGGAATGGCCTTTCTAGCGGCGGGGCAACGGGTGTGGCAGGGGTGGCGCCGGTATCCGCATGGCGGCGAAAGGGAAAGTGGCGTTCTGCCGCGCATGGGCCGAATCTGGGCGGGGAAAAGGCATTTCTCTCCTGACAGTGATGGTCCATGGGTCACTTTTCCTTCTGTTGGAGCCCTCCAATGCGTTGGGTTCAGCCTGGGATCACCGGGCCGAAAAATGATCAGAACCGGTGGAATTCGGCGTCCCGCGGGTGTGACTGGGATCCTTTTTGCGCGACGGAAAAAAAGACACCTTGAATGGCCTGTTGGGGGTGCGGGTGGAGATGATGTGATGAACTACCAACCTCAGTACCTTCACCTTTCCCACCTGGGCGACTTCTTCTCGTGAGCGGCAGCGGATGGCTTCCTCCAGCGCGACTCCAGCCAACACATGAAGGGGCGATTCCAGCCAACACATGAGAGCATGGTTAATAGGATAGCCAGCTGCTGGCTATAAGCAGTCTTATAGCCCATCTTATAGCTAACTTGTACAATAGTTAGCTATAAAAGAGTACTACTTTTATCATATATGGCTCACCTTTCATTCTCACAAAGCACCTAGGAGCACGTGCTAGAGCCGGCTCTTCACGAAGAGCCCGCTTCCCTTCTCTCTCCTCTTCTCTCTCATCCAACTCAGCAAAAATATAGTATTTTAATCCTTACAGTCTGCTGACTGTATCTTATTGTACTTGCTCTGAAGGGGCGATGCCAGCCACGCCGTCGGCAATGGCAGTAAGTACGTCAGCCACCGGGTAATAGTTTTTTCTTCTTCTTCCGCCGTGTTGAGGTCTTGGTGCTGCTTGCTCGTGAGTGTGACTCCTACTGCTGCCGGTGGTGGGAAAGAGGAGCAGCAATGGCGGCTGGGGCTACTGCTGCTCCTGCCGATGTGGCTACTTCTTGCATCTGTCATGTGAAGGAGACGAGGCGGTGCGGCTATGGAGGAGATAGGGAGCATGCGATGCTGCTTCTTATATGCGGTTAACTGGTTATGCATTTGCTGCTCCTGGACAATTTTTGAGCCGCTCAAGTACTCAAACTATGTGATACAATTGACATTTTAACGTTATTTGAAACTAGGAGATAGGGAGTACTAACACGCTATTAGCGCGTTATAACGTCCGTAACATCTGAAAAAGGACCGTAATATATCTTGTAGCACGCTATTATTTCCGTTGCCCTGAGGCCATACTGATTGATCGGTATCGGCCGAAGTGGCATTATTGTTAATGCACAGGGCGTGTACCATGAGGTCCCGCCGCTGCAAATTGTACCTTGTTGCTGATGTACGCACGCTCTCGTATCGGGAAACATGGGTTAGATGGGAGCTCGATCTGCCTTTCGAGGAGTGAGTGAGCCAGCGGAGCTTCCCAAGTAATAGGAGGAGACATGAGAGCTGCATGCAATGCAGGCGATGATTAACTTCCCCCCGGACATGTAATCCTCCTTGAGTAGAAGCTGAGCAACCTCTTTCTTTCTGGTCAGGTCATCTTGCATACGCCCCTGCCGCGTAATATGTGGCAGGACGTACCAAACCCTTGTAATTTTCACACTCCTTTTATACTAACTAGCAAAAGAGCCCATGCGTTGCAACGGGAGAAAAAATAACACGCGCTCTTATAACACAATAACCACGACTCAAGACCTTAATAGGTGCACGTCTTTTAATTCCAAATGACATCACATTTTAAGGTCTCTCTCTCACACACTCACATTATGTTCAGTATGCTTAGTTACAGAGGGAATATACGCCAACTCGATGCATATTTAATTAACAAATCAAGAAATCAAAACATGAAAGAATATTGCGTACAGGTATTCCAAACAATTTAAATTTATGTCATGTGAACTTATATTATTAATGAACATATAATAAGTAAACATGAATATGATCTTACTTGATGTTTCAAGTTGCATGGTCTTTCTCCTCCTCGGTGATGCCCACAAATATTTCCGTTACGATGAAAATAGTGAAGTATGTTTTATTAATTAATGATAGCATATGCATAAGAGCATTATTTTTGTCTTGCTGATATAATGTTCAAGGTTGTTTTAATTTGGTTGCAAACATATTAGACAGCTCCATCGAAAACAATCAAGTTGTAAGTACATGCATGCCAAATGTTCAAGGTTGCATATAAACATCGATATACTTAACAAAAATCATTAGCAAAACAGTTTAAAACAATATGAAAAATCAAATCTAAGCCATTGGTTTACATAAAGTTTGTATAAGCATCAATGCATCATTGCTCAGTTTTTTATACTTCCTCGTTTACAAGCTTAGTACAACTTTGTATTAAAGCTAGTACAAAGTTGAGACAATTATTTTAGGACGCAGAGAGTACATTAGAAACATTTTTTTTGCGGGTGACATCAGAAACATTTTATATATACACGTTTGATATTTTCAATTTCATGGTTAACATTTTTAAAACATATTTAGTTTTGATGTCAACTTTTTTTATACAGTCTACATATTTTGTATGCATCATGAACATTTTTTATATACATGTTTGACATTTTTCAAATACACGATTAACATTTTCAAAAATTTATATATTTTTATGTCTACTTTGTTCCATACACATTGTTTATTTTTGTATACTTATACATCAAAAACATTTTCTATGCACATTTAAAGTTTTTTAAATACATGATCAATATTTTCAAAATAAAAGAAAAGTATACTATTTATGATCCCTACGTACTGTACATTGGAACTCTTTTGTTTATAAGTTTGACATTTCTTAAATCCATGATTAATATTTTTGTAAAGTTTATGCCAAAAAAGAAAAAAAATAAAAAAAACATAGAAGAACTGAAAAAAGAAGGAAAAAAAAAGCTAAAGGCTGGGCCCGCCGAGTGAGAAAAAGTGGGAGAAGCAGGATTCGAACCGTGGTCTCTAGGGTGGAACCTAGAGCACAGAACCAGTTCAGCAAACCATCTACTTGTGATGAGGTAGCGGGACTGCAGTCTTCAATTAAATAGAAGAGCTGAAAAAACGAATCGGTGTTTTCACTTACCGGTGGCACAAGGGGTAATTCACGCAAACTTTAAGGGTATTTTTTATAACGGACGACAGAAGCTATATTTGCTTTATTAATAGGTAAAGATATATATATATAAAAGTTACACAAACCTTGCGTATTCGCGAAAATCAAAGCGTCTACTCGCTACTCCCTTCATCCAGTAATATAAGATCGTTCTTCATCCAATAATATAAGATCGTTTTGTAAGCTACACTTCTTCGAACACATGCATTATGCATATGAGAAACCGTTTCCCTCCATAGACCACCGACCAAAATGTACATCTCCAAGACTCCAAATGGGGTCATGAATCATGATAATCACAGAAGAGATCGTTTGGGGGCGTATCGTAGCATGACCCGCAAAGGCCAAACTAATGGGTCGATGTGACATATATTGTTATTTGTATAAATGCCGGGGCGTGTGGCATGAGGATTGAGGTCATGTGTATCAGGGTTCGTGTGTTATCACCTGCGGATTTGAACAAAGTGCATGCCTAGTTGGTACTACTGCCGGATATCATGTCGCATCAGCTAGCAGTTGCTGTAAATTGCCGCCTGGGCCATGTATGTGCCTTCCTATATCGGGGAGCGGATCGGCAAGCGGGTATTTTTTTTCAAAGAAATAGATGGAACCAGCACCTACAAATCTCATGCAAATCGGAGAGTGCTAGTTGCATATAGTTATACTAGCAGAAGGGCCCGTGCGTCCCAACGTGAGAAAAGAATACCACACGTTCTGAATTTTCAAAAAATGGCCTATAATCTGAGTATTTATAGTTACAATTCAAACAAAGATGATCTTAGCTTACAAAAGCACAGTTCAAGATTCCACATGTCTTCTGTTTAAATGAGGTTGCATGTATATATCATACATACGAAGAAACGGGCAAGTGTCTTCAATTTTGTCTTAAATCCTTAATTTTGCCAAGATGTTCATTTAGAATACGGATTAGTGCCAGTATGAAAAAAAGACGGATAATGTATTATTGATTAAGATTGCATCCAGATAGTATTTTTTTAAATGGATAACAAGTAAAACAACATTATATTCAAATTCTACATATTTTTCTAATCAAATTTCATATATAGCATGTTCAATCTGGAGTTACTGTTTAAAAGATATGATTATTTAAAAAAAACATCTGATATGTACTGCGGGTTTAATGTTAAAAACATCAAGAGGTTTTCTATAAAATAACATGACGGGCCAAGAATGTCTATTTTCTTTATTAGTAGGTATAGACAATAGAACCGTGTACTTGCTATACATGTAGCATCTTTTTCGAAAAAGGATAGGCGCATACCTCTGCATTATCATTATGATGCACGCAATCATCTTCATTACAAAAGCTCAATAAAATTGTAAAAAAAATAGATTTTCTAAAGCACATCTAGATAAGATTTAATCTTGGCACACCTAACATCCCCATCTGATGGAGGCGAGCGTGTAGGACACAAATGAAAGCGAGGGAGACACATTACTTCCATGAAGTTTTTCATCATTCCCCATTTCCGCCTGTCCTCTTTTCTTTTCTTTTCTTTTAGTTTCATCGGGGGTTTTCTCCCACCACACAAAAAAATGCAAAAATTAGTGAAATTCTGCAACTGCAACCGCATGACCCCTAACATGGCTGCAACTCGGGCAAGAGGGGGCTTCCTGGCTAGTTGAATGTCCATCACTAGACTTGCAACTGCAAGTGTTGCAACTCGGCTGCAATTGCATGTCCTCGACGTGGCTGCAACTGGGGCATGAGGGGGTTCTGTGCATGCATGCCGACCACAGCAAGTGTTACAATCCTACTACAACTGGATGGCCCCAATGTGGCTGCAATTGAAGCAGGGGGATTCTTGATCAGCTGCATGTCCATCACTAGACTTG
The DNA here is from genome assembly GCF_904849725.1 of Hordeum vulgare subsp. vulgare. NCBI lineage: Eukaryota > Viridiplantae > Streptophyta > Magnoliopsida > Poales > Poaceae > Hordeum > Hordeum vulgare. The sequence continues at coordinate 553,540,089 of NC_058523.1, forward strand.
CAATTGCAAATCTTGTATATATGTGACAACAACTGCACGGCATGTGACGCAACTGCAACTGGGATGAGAACTTGAGTTGTCATCCGATTGCATGTCCACCACTAAATATGTTGTAAGTGCTACATCCCAACTACAAATTGCATGGTCGATGATGCATCAGCAGCTGGGCAATGATGATTGAGGAGGTTGCCAGTTAGTTGGAAGTCCATCATTAGATATGCAACTACAAACTTTGCAAAACAACTACAATTGACCCACCACAGAGTGCAAATAGGGGGGTTATTCGCCGGTTCATTTCTATAAAGCCGATACCTTTTTATTTTTTATTTTTTTTGTCAAACATTTTTCTTTTCTTCCCTTGTATGTATGACAAAAAAGAAGAAGAAAAATCCGGCCTAAAAGTTTCTAACAAAGCAATAACCAACAAAACAATCGAAACCACTAAAGACTCGGTCCAACAAACATATGATGTCGCCTTAGATGTGGGATAATGATTTCAAATCTGAATGTACTCTAGACAAGCCCGGCGCAAAAATACAAATAAAATGAGGAAGGACCATGGCCGGTCAAAAAACATGATTACTTGCCGCATTCACATAAATGACACACCAACCAAATTGGTTGAACAACTCTCGTGTGACGGTCTGAGTTTAGGGTTTAGTATTTTAAGATTAAGTGTTTAATAATTTAGGTTTTAGGTTTAGGGGTTTATGATTAAGTTTTGGTATTTGAAACTCGGTAAAACTTGGTGAAAGTTGACAAAAACATAATATTACGACTATCGAGTTTTAATATTTGAAACTTGTAAATCTTAGAACTTGTCAAAATGTATTCAGGAGTGGTCTTGTCTTAAAGTCCATGTTGCAAGGAACACACACAAGCAAACAAAATATAAATCGGACATGTGGTTCGAAAGATAAATCAAATTTAAAATTAGAAGTCAAAAGAAAAGTACGACAGAGTCGACGCATGGTGTAAGGCTGCTCCCAATGCTCCACTTTAGATAGGTACTAAGCATGCCAACAAGGCAAAAAATCATATGTGGCAATCTAATTAATAAGAGAGAGAGGACTTTGGTGTCCTCAAGAGAAAATGGTGCTAGTCACGGAAACCTATGCAAAACATTAAAAATGAAAGGAACTAGCCTATGCATGCAAGACTTTAGTTGCTAAACAATTAAATAAGACAACCTTAGCAACAACAAACTAAGCACCAATGCATTGAAGATTATGATTGCTTAACATATTTAATGCTCTTAGCACCTCACTTACTCCTAGCATCTTTGCATTAGAGGAAGCCTAACTGATTCGGCATGCAATTTCTGACAAAGCACCCATGTAGTTGGGTCCCCAAAATAATCAAGGGCTTAAGCGCGCGATGATGCAGGGACCAGTCATGGATGGAATTACAAGGGGACATGGATGTACATATATACACCCATTAATTATGGTAAGAAGGCATAGAATAAAGTGATAAAACACGTATACAATAGTAGCTACTTCCTCCGTTTTTAAATATAATTGTTTAAAGATTTTACAATTGACTATATATACAGAACAAAATAAAGGAGTCTATCGTAATGAAATCTTTAAAAACATTATATTTAAGAATGAGGGGAGTATAAATTTTAGATAATCATGGATCCGCCCACACATACGGTAAACTTGGCTCCACCACTCGGGCCAGCCCACTTTCTAAATCGCGAGGTAACATGCGGATCACAAAGTGTGCGCCGCTGCATGCTACAAATCCTCTCTCGTCTCTTGATGCATGGCTAGTTTTTGGAACATGCCGTTGACACGTTACGTCAAAAATTGCACAAGTATCGTGAGCATATGTGTAGATGTGGCAGTTATGCACCTTTCTACCCCGACCAAACACCGTACCATCAGCTCAGGACTATTGCCATTTTTAAATTATAAGCACATCTCCAAGACTCCAATCGGGGCCATGGTAATCACAAGAGATCATTCCGGGGGGTTTTGTCCAAGCAAGACCTTCAAAGGCCAACCCAATGGTGACATTGTTAATGCACACGGCGTGTACCATGAGGTCATGTGCAGGCCGACGTCCCATTGGGTGTGCAGTCTCGATCGCCTACGTACGTACGGCCGGCGTGTCATATCAGCAGCAAGTGTATGTGCTCACTTCCCGATTCGAACAGGTGCATGCGGAGCTCTATCCAGTTGATGGTACTTTTGAACATGCGATTGATAGATTCCGTGGATCGTCAAGGCTAGATGTGTCCGGTAATAGTAGTAGATTAATACCTTGTAGCGTGCTCGATGAGCTCCCTCCTGCTACCGTCGTGAGATGGTGGCGACGGTGGGAAAGCAGAGAGAGATCCGGTAGTGGCGGTGATGAACTTTCCATCGCTTCAGTGCTACTCTCTGGATCGGATTAGGGTTGAGAGTGGGGAACCAGTGACGGCGACGAACCTCGTGTCTTGTGCCATGGTCCCCATCTCCTCTTTATAGCACTGCGCGACAGGGGCCTACTAGCCTTGCTTGGGCTGGACGCCCCCGATCAGGACGTGGGTCAAGGTTTCAATGGCCCGTTGGGCCCATTGAACGAGAGATCAACCTAACAGCGATGTCACATCAGAATTGCTGCAAATTGCACCTTAGCATACCGGGAAACGGATCGATCCATGCATGGAAGCTCCATGATCCATATGCCTTTCAAGGAGTGAGTGAGTGGAGATTCCGAAGGAATAGGAAGATATATGGAGGCGGTACGACGAATCCCGTGGAATCCGACTGCAGTTATGCATGAAACGTGCACCAACGTTCGAAATATATACTCATAAGAGATATCGGGGTTGTGTCGGTTTTGCACCGGCGATCAAATATATCTGAAATTTTCTCATTTTTCTTGTTCAAAACATGTTTTTTTTTGTAAAAAAAAGATATATTGTCGATGATTGAGCATAACAAATACATAGGCACAAAAAATCCTTACTCTAAGCTAACAAAAGATACATTACATATGCGTATTTACAAAAATATTATAGATGACTTCAGTGATTGTTGAAATTGAAAGTATATAATTTTATTTTTCAACTTTTAATTTGGATACAATCATCGTTGTCATCTACATACCGGTCTATATATATTTGGGGGCATATCAAGTTAAATACTGGCCATATTAGTCGATATCAGGGGCGAAGCTAGGTAAACAATCATACGGGCTTAGGGAAATATACTTTTGTTCCTGGTTGTATATGCATCCTATATGGAGATTCTTTTTAACAATTAAATAAAAATTTAAAATAGTTTAGAAGTATTTTTGGATTAAAGTTGGCTTTGTTTTGCACTAGTATATAAATTTTCATGAAAAAAATCAACATTGACTTCTGGGCAAAAAAAAAGACAAAATTTATTTGCTATTATAGGTCACTATCCTCACTATTTTAACCAAAACAATCAAAAGAAGTCAAAGTGTAATCTTTTTTTTGTGGAATTTTTCTCGTACAATGAAAGGCCAAGTTTATTTAAAAAATATTTTCAGAATTTTTTAACCTTTTGTTGAATTGCTAAAACAATGCATATAGGGTGTACATACATCCAAGAACCAAATGTTTCCATCCTACGGGCTTACCTGTATAAGAAATGGGATCATGTTTACAAATGAAAAGTGTTTGCAACAAAATTAGTAAATGATTTCCAGAAACCATCAATGTCAGCTGACACCATTGCCATAAAGGCAACTTCGTACCTGGTTGGCATATTGGCTTATGTGAGTAGTAGAAAATAGCCCAGAGGTCCATTAGCCCCTGTTCTCGAACCGGGACTAAATGGTTGAAACTAAAACCCAAAATCTTTAGTCCCGGTTCGCTTATGAACCGGGACCGAATGGTCTCCACGTGGTCGCTGCGGCGAACCCGGGCAGAAGCTTATTTAACCAACCGGGACAACATGGCATCCACGCGTCAGCATCTGTCTAGAACTGTGGTTTTTGTTTGTTTTGTTTTTTTGATGGGGGGGGGGGAGGGTTAATTTAGTTGGTTCATATTGTGTTAGCTAGCTAATAGAGAGAAGTGTCCTCTCTTTCTCCATGCTTGGTTGACGCTAACTACTATACATATAGAGAGAACATGACGCTAGCTAATAATAAAATGAAGGAAACCATTTAGAATACTTAACATCTTTTACGATGCCTACATCATCTACCTAAGATCCAATCACAAATAGTCCTCATGGTATTCTCCGTCACTAGATATGACGTGGTCAAGAAGAAATCCCGCCAATTCCTCTTTCATTGCCCGTATGCCATCATCTGATAGGGGTTCGTCCCGCTTATTTCAGATCTAATTTAAAGAATGGGGTCAATACATGCATATATATGAATAAAACTCAACATAATTGGTGGTAATATATAAAATAAAATTATGAATATTATTTACGTACTTCAAATTGTTCATCAGAGATGCCCCACACAGAGGTCGAGAGGCGAATGAACTCGCATACGTAGAATGCACATTTTTCAGCCCCACCTACCTAGTACAAGCACTTTACGAGAATATATAGAGTTCAATCAAACTGATAGGCAAGCATGGTAATGATATATTGATGAAAATTTGAATCAATTAGAGATGCATGGAACTAGCTAGCTAGTACAACATACCGGGGAGTGCGTAAATTGCAACTCTTTGGGTATACCGCGAACCTTATTCGTGAACTTCTACCAAATCCTGCCAGGCAAAGAAAATGATCACTTGATATCAGGAAATTAATGAAAGTTGCATGCTAGTATGGTCCCGGTATTGAGTGAACTTACTTGTTGAGCATTGAAGTCATGTACGCATAATCCTCGGGATCTCTACGTCTTGAGTCTAAGACACTTACTTTTTCCGCGTCAAGCTTAATGGATAGTAGAATCGAGTGGTAACTGCGCACACATATATAACTCATTAATTACATTTACTAATTAACCTCGAGTAAGCGAAACCGAGTATACAGAGAAGACATCAACACTCACTTGAAGTTGTAAGTAAAGAGTATTTCCCTTTTGTTTTGATTTACAAGCAACGAATTTAGCAACTTAACGTCGATCTCTTTGGTTTCATTTCGTATCGACAATACATTTACCGATTCTGGGCTAATGAACCCAATGTAGAAGGTTCCTACTTCTTTTAATTCGACGATCTTCAATCTGCATAATATGTATAGTGAGGATAATTATAGATACATGCAATGAACGAGCTGAGCTAGAGACTTAACTATAGAAGTAATGCTTACAAACAGTAGGAAGTCAGGAGTTGTTTGTCGAGGGCCATGTCATTGTATAACTGAAATAACTCCTCAAACTCAACAAGCACCACTGAAGCTCCAATGAATTCGTGATCTTTGTTCACTCTCATATACACAGCCGTTTTCTCCCTAAAGATGTTCATGTACCACTCATGCAATTCGTGCATCCTCGGTGTTAGAGGAGGATGACCAGGTTTGACGAGAGGCTTCCCGAGCACGAATTTATATTGTTCTTCATTTGTTACCTCAGTCATCTTAAAAATTAGTGAATCGCTCACGTAATCACCCGGATTGGTATCGGCCAGCAACCCCGAATCATTAGCGATGACGATATCGCTAGACACCTTGAGCGGGGGGCACGATTGCTTCTTCTGTTGGCCGAGCTGGGGAATTGTTTTCCCACTTCTTCGTTTTGCTAACATTGCATCACTGCTAGCCGCCAAAGCGGCGACAGAGTCTGTATTCCGCTTGAGAGAAGGAGGAGGAGGCGACATCTTTCTGTTGGGGAACGTTGCATGGGAAACAAAAAAATTCCTACAACCACGAAGACCTATCATGATGATGTCCATCTATGACTGGAGATTAGATCTACGTACCCTTGTAGATCGCTCAGCGGGAAGCGTTAAGAAATGCAGTTGATGTAGTGGAACGTCTTCACGTCACTCGAACCATCCCACGAACCGTCCCGCGACACGTCCCACGATCCGTTCCGATCTAGCGCCAAACGGGCGGCACCTCCGCATTCAGCACACGTACAGCTTGACGATGATCTCGGCCTTCTTGATCCAGCAAGCAATATGGAGAAGTGGATGAGTTCTCCGGCAGCGTGACGGCGCTCCGGTGGTGTGGTGATGATCTCCTCCTGCAGGGCTCCGTCGAGCTCCGCAGAAATCTGATCAAGAGGTAAAACTATGTGGAATAGGCTAAAGTTGCACGTGACAAAGTTGTGTCTCAAAAAGCCCTAAACCACCACTATATATAGGAGAAAGGGGGAGGGGCTAGCCTTGAGGCACAAGGCCTCAAGGAGCGCCGGCCGCCAGGAGGAGGAGGACTCCTCCTCCAATTCGGTTTGGGAAGGAGGAGTCCTCCTCTTCCTTCCCACCTCCCTCTTTCCTTTTATTTTTCTTTTTTTCTTTGGTATTTTCTTATGTGGCGCCATAGCCCTCTTGGGCTGACTCCACCAGCCCACTAGGGGCTTGATGCGCCACCCTAGGGCCTTGGGCTCACTCCCGGGTGGGTGGGCCCCTCCCGGTAAACACCCGAAACCCATTCGTCACTTCCGGTACACTACCGGAATTGCCCGAGACTTTACGGTGACCAAATGAAACCATCCTATATATCGATCTTCGTTTACAGACCATACTCGAAACCCTCGTGACGTCCGTGATCTCATCCGGGACTCCGAACAACATTCGGTAACCACAAGTATAACTCAACTATACTAAAAACATCATCGAACCTTAATGTGCAGACCCTACGGGTTCGAGAACTATGTAGACATGACCCGAGGTACTCCTCGGTCAATATCCAATAGCGGGACCTGGATGCCCATATTGGATCCTACATATTCTCTGAAGATCTTATCGGTTGAACCTCAGTGTCAAGGATTCACATAATCCCGTATGTCATTCCTTTTGTCCTTCGGTATGTTACTTGCCCGAGATCCGATCGTTAGCATCCGCATACCTATTTCAATCTCGTAACCGGCAAGTCTCTTTACTCGTTCCGTAATACAAGATCCCGTGACTTACACTTAGTCACATTGCTTGCACGGGTTGTGTGTGATGTTGTATTACCGAGTTGGCCCCGAGATACCTCTCCGTCACACGGGGTGACAAATCCCAGTCTTGATCCATACTAACTCAATGGACACCTTCGGAGATACCTGTAGAGAACCTTTATAGTCACCCAGTTACGTTGCGACGTTTGATGCACACAAGGTATTCCTCCGATGCCGGTGAGTTATATGATCTCATGGTCATAGGAACAAATACTTGACACGCAGAAAACAATAGCAATAAAACGACACGATCAATATGCTAAGTTCATTGTTTGGGTCTAGTCTATCACATGTTTCTCCTAATGATGTGATCCAGTTATCAAGTTACAACACTTGCATATAGTCAGAAAACCTTGACCATCATTGATCAACTGGCTAGCCAACTAGAGGCTTGCTAGGGACATTCTGTTGTCTATGTATCCACACATGTATCTATGTTTTCATTCAATATAATTATAGCATGGATAATAAACGATTACCTTTAAATAGGAAATATAATAATAACTATTTATCATTGCCTCTAGGGCATACTTCCAATAGTCTCCCAATTGCACTAGAGTCAATAATCTAGTCCTACATCTCCATGCGATTTACATTGTAATAAATCTAACACCCATACAGTTCTGGTGTTGATCATGTTTTGCCCGTGAAAGAGGTTTAGTCAGCGGGTCTGCTACATTCAGATCCATGTGCACTTTGGAAATATTCACGTCCGCTCCTTCGACGTAGTCGTGAATGAGGTTGAAGCGTCATTTGATGTGCCTGGTCTTCTTTTGAATTCTTGGTTCCTTTGCTAAGGCAATTGCACGAGTCTTGTCACAGAACAGAGTTATTGGATTTAGTGCGCTCGGCACAGCTCCAAGATCCGTCATGAACTGCTTCATCTAGACACCCGCATTTCCTGCCTCCGAGGTAGCCATGTACTCCGCTTCACATGTAGAATCTGCTACGACGCTTTGCTTGGAACTGCACCAGCTTACCGCACCCCCATTAAGAATAAATATGTATCCGGTTTGCGACTTAGAGTCATCCGAATCAGTGTCAAAGCTTGCATCGACGTAACTTTTTACGACGAGCTCTTCGTCACCTCCATAAACGAGAAACATTTCCTTAGTCCTTTTCAGGTACTTCAGAATATTCTTGACCTTCGTCTAGTGATCCACTCCTGGATTACTCTGAAACCTGCCTGCCCTACTTATGGCCAAGCTGACGTCTGGTCTAGTGCACAACATTGCATACATGATATAACCTATGGCTGAAGCATAGGGGACGGAACTCATGTGTTCTCTATCTTCCGCAGTTGCTGGGCACTAAGTCTTACTCAATTTTATACCTTGTAACACTCGCAAGAACCCTTTCTTGGACTGTTCCATTTTGAACTTCTTCAAAACTTTATCAAGGTATGTGCTTTGTGAAAGTCTTATCACGCGTTTTGATCTATCCCTGTAGATCTTAATGCCTAGAATGTAAGCGGCTTCTCCTAGGTCCTTCATAGAGAAACTTTTATTTAAATAATCCTTTACGCTCTCCAAAAACTCCACGTTGTTTCCAATCAGCAATATGACATCCACATATAATATTAGAAATTCCACAGAGCTCCCACTCACTTTCTTGTAAATACAAGATTCTCCAACCACTTGTATAAACCCAAATGCTTTGATCACCTCATCAAAGCGATTATTCCAACTCCGAGATGCTTGCACCAGTCCATAAATGGATCGCTGGAGCTTGCACACTTTGTTAGCATTCTTTGGATCGACAAAACCTTCGGGTTGCATCATATACAACTCTTCCTTAAGAAAACCGTTAAGGAACACCGTTTTGACATCCATCTGCGAGATTTCATAATCGAAAAATGCAGCTATCGCTAACATGATTCGGACGGACTTAAGCATCGCTACTGGTGAGAACGTCTCCTTGTAGTCCATTCCTTGAACTTGTGAAAACCCTTTTGCCACAAGTCGAGATTTATAAACGGTCACATTACCGTATGCATCCGTCTTCTTCTTAAATATCCATTTGTTCTGAATAGCCTTGCGGCCTTCAGGTAGTACTTCCAAAGTCCACACTTTGTTTTCGTACATAGTTCCTATCTCGGACTTCATGGCCTCCAGCCATTTGTTGGAATCCGGGCCCACCATTGCTTCTTCATAATCCGCAGGTTCATTGTTGTCTAACAACATGATTTATAAGACAGGATTACCGTACCACTCAGGAGTAGTACATGATCTTGTCGACCTGCAAGGTCTGATAGGAACTTGATCTGAAGTTTCATGATCATCATCATCATCTTCCTCATCAACCGACGTCGCAACGACACGGGTTTCCCCTTGCCCTGATCCACCATCTAGAGGGACTAGAGGTTCGACAACCTCATCAAGTTCTATCTTCCTCCCACTCAATTCTTTCGAGAGAAACTCCTTCTCAAAAAAGGCTCCGCTTTTAGCAACAAACACTTTGCCCTCGGATTTGAGATAGAAGGTGAACCCAACTGTCTCCTTTGGGTAACCTATGAAGACACACTTTTCCGCTTTGGGTTCCAGCATTTCAGGCTGAAGCTTTTTGACATAAGCATCACATCCACAAACTTTAAGAAACGACAACTTCGGTCTTTTGCCGTACCACAGTTCGTATGGTGTTGTCTCAACGGATTTTGACGGTGCCCTACTTAAAGTGAATGCAGCTATCTCTAATGCATAACCCCAAAACGATAACGGAAAATCGGTAAGAGACATCATAGATCGCACCATCTCTAACAAAGTACGATTACGATGTTCGGACACACCATTACGCTGTGGTGTTCCAGGCGGTGTCAACTGTGAAAGAATTCCACATTGTCTTAAGTGAGCACCAAACTCGAAACTCAGATATTCACCCCCACGATCGGACCGTAGGAACTTGATCTTCTTGTTATGATGATTTTCAACTTCACTCTGAAATTGCTTGAACTTCTCAAACGTTTCAGACTTTTGCTTCATCAAGTAGATATATCCATATCTACTCAAATCGTCAGTGAAGGTGAGAAAACAACGATATCCATCGCGCGCCTCCACACTCATCGGACCCCACACATCGGTATGTATGATTTCCAACAAGTCATTTGCACGCTCCATTGTTCCGGAGAACGGAGTCTTAGTCTGTTGCCCATGAGGCATGGTTCGCACGTGTCAAGTGAGTTAAAGTCAAGTGACTCCAAAAGTCCATCAGAATGGAGTTTCTTCATGCGCTTTACACCAATATGACCTAAGCGGCAGTGCCACAAAAACATGGCGCTATCATTGTTAACTCTAACTCTTTTGGTCTAAATGTTATGTATATGTGTATCATCGATAGCAAGATTCAATATGAACAATACTCTCACATCGGGTGCATGACCATAAAATATATTACTCATAGAAATAGAACAATCATTATTCTCTGACTTAAGCGAGTAACCGTCTCGCAATAAACAAGATCCAGATATAATGTTCATGCTTAACGCAGGCACAAAATAACAATTATTTAAGTTCATAACTAATCCTCATGGTAATTGAAGTGAAACTGTGCCGACAGCGATTGCATCAACCTTGGAACCATTTCCCACGCGCATCGTCACTTCATCCTTCGCCAGCCTTCGTTTATTCCGCAGTTCCTGTTTCGAGTTGCAAATATGAGCAACAGAACCGGTATCAAATACCCAGGCACTACTACGAGAGTTGGTTAAGTACACATCAATAACATGTATATCGAATATACCTGATTTTTCCTTGACCGCCTTCTTATCAGCCAAATACTTGGGGCACTTGCGCTTCCAGTGACCCAGTCCCTTGGAATAATAACACTCTCTTTCAGGCTTAGGTCCAGCCTTGGGTTTCTTCGTCGGATTGGCAACAGGCTTGCCGCTCTTCTTGGAGTTACCCTTCTTGCCTTTGCCGTTTCTCTTGAAACTAGTGGTCTTATTAACCATCAACACTTGATGCTCTTTCCGGAGTTCTAACTCTGCGACTTTCAGCGTCGCGAATAACTCGTCGGGTGACTTGTTCAGCCCTTGCATGTTATAGTTCAACACAAAGCTCTTGTAGCTTGGCGGCAGTGATTGAGGAATTCTTTCAGTGATAGCCTCTTGCGGGAGTTCAATCCCCAGCTCAGCTAGACGGTTTGAGTACCCAGACATTTTGAGCACATGTGCACTGACAGACGAATTCTCCTCCATCTTGCAAGCATAGAATTTATCGGAGGTCTCATACCTCTCGATCCGGGCATTTTTTCTGAAAGATAAACTTCAACTCCCGGAACATCTCATATACTCCATGACGCTCAAAGCGACGTTGAAGTCCCGGCTCTAAGTCATACAAGACTGCACATTGAACTACTGAGTAGTCCTCCTTTCGTGTCAACCAGGTGTTCTTAACATCTTGGTCAGCCATAGTGGGTGGTTCATCTCCTAGCGCAACATTAAGGACATAAACCTTTCTTCCCAGCTTGTAGGAGCAACTTAAGATTACGAGCCGAGTCTACAAAGTTGCTTCCGTCATCTTTCAACTTAGCTTTCTCTAGGAACGTATTAAAATTCAGGGTGACTGTTGCGTGAGCCATTGATCTACAACACAAATATTGCAAAGTGGACTTAGACTATGTTCAAGATAATTAGAGTTTAACTAATCAAATTACTTGCTAAACTCCCACTCAAAAAGTACATCTCTCTAGTCATTTGAGTGGTACATGATCCAAATTCACTAACTCAAGTCCGATCATCACGTGAGTTGAGAATAGTTTCAGTGGTAAGCATCTCTATGCTAATCATATCAACTATATGATTCAATGCCGATCTTTCGGTCTCTTGTGTTCCGAGGACATGTCAGCACATGCTAGGCTCGTCAAGTTTAACCCGAGTGTTCCGCGTGTGCAACTGTTTTGCACCCGTTGTATGTGAACGTTGAGTCTATCGCACCCGATCATCACGTGGTGTCTCAAAACGACGAACTGTCGCACCGGTGCACAGTCGGGGAGAACCCAATTTCATCTTGAAATTTTAGTGAGATATCACCTTATAATGCTACTGTCATTCTAAGCAAAATAAGGTGCATAAAAGGATTAACATCACATGCAAGTCATAAGTGACATGATATGGCCATCATCTTGTGCTTCTTGATCTCCATCACTCAAGCACCGGCATGATCTTAATTACGCATCTTAATTACGCAAAAAACCACAACGGAGATGTGCAAATTGCTATTTAACCTCTCCAAGGAACGCCTCGATCAAAACTAATTCAACTAAAGTTGAAGAAACCGACACCCGTCAATCGATGAAACCAGTCTCTCGTAAGCGTACGAGTTATGTTGGTCCGGGCCGCTTCAATCCAACAATACCACCGAATCGAGAAAATACTAAGGAGGGCAGCAAATCGAACATCACCGTCCACAAAACCTTTTGTGTTCTACTCGAGATAACATCTACGCATGAACCTAGCTCATGATGCCAATGTTGGGGAACGTTGCATGGGAAACAAAAGTTTTCCTACGCACACGAAGACCTATCATGGTGATGTCCATCTACGAGTGGAGATTAGATCTGCGTACCCTTGTAGATTGCTCAGCGGGAAGCGTTCAGAAACGCGGTTGATGTAGTGGAACGTCTTCACGTCACTCGAACCGTCCCGCGATCCGTCCCACGATCCGTTCCGATCTAGCGCCGAACGGATGGCACCTCCGCGTTCAATACACGCACTGCTCGACGATGATCTCGGCCTTCTTGATCCAGCAAGCAATACGGAGAAGTAGATGTGTTCTCCGGCAACGTGACGGCGCTCCAATGGTGGTGATGATCTACTCCTACCGAGCTCCACCCGAGCTCCGCAGAAATCCAATCTAGAGGTAAAACTATGTGGAATAGGCTAGAGTTGCACGTGGCAAAGTTGTGTCTCAAAAATCCATAAACCAGCACTATATATAGGAGGAAGGGGGAGGGGCAAGCCTTGAGGCACAAGGCCTCAAGGTGAGCCGGCCTCCAGGAGGAGGAGGACTCCTCCAATTTGGTTTGGGAAGGAGGAGTCCTCCTCTTCCTTCCCACCTCCCTCTTTCCTTTTATTTTTATTTTTCCTTTGGTATTTTCTTATGTGGCACAATAGCCCTCTTGGGCTGACTCCACCAGCCCAGTAGGGGCTTGATGCGCCACCCTAGGGCCTCGGGATCACTCCCGGGTGGGTGGGCCCCTCCCGGTAAACACCCGAATCCATTCGTCACTCCCGGTACACTGCCGGAATTGCCCGAAACTTTCCGGTGACCAAATGAAAACACCCTATATACCAATCTTTGTTTTTGGACCACTCCGAAAACCCTCATGATGTTCGTGATCTCATCCGGGACTCCGAACAACATTCGGTAACCACGTATATAACTCAACTATACTAAAAACATCATCGAACCTTAAGTGTGCACACCCTGCGGGTTCGAGAACTATGTAGACATGACCCGAGGCACTCCTCAGTCAATATCCAGTAGCAGGACCTGGATGCCCATATTGGATCCTACATATTCTCCGAAGATCTTATCGGTTGAACCTTAGTGCCAAGGATTCATATAATCCCGTATGTCATTCCCTTTGTCCTTCGGTATGTTACTTGCCCGAGATTTGATCTTCGGCATCCGCATACCTATTTCAATCTCGTTACCCGCAAGTCTCTTTACTCATTTTGTAATACAAGATCCCATGACTTACACTTAGTTACATTGCTTGCAAGGCTTATGTGTGATGTTGTATTACCGAGTGGGCCCCGAGATACCTCTCCATCACACGTAGTGACAAATCTCAGTATTGATCCTTACTAACTCAACGGACACCTTCGGAGATACCTGTAGAGCACCTTTATAGTCACCCAGTTATATTGCAACGTTTGATGCACACAAGGTATTCCTCCGGTGCGAGTGAGTTATATGATCTCATGGTCATAGGAACAAATACTTGACACGCGGAAAACAATAGCGATAAAACGACACGATCAATATGCTACGTTCATAGTTTGGGTGTAGTCCATCACATGTTTCTCCTAATGATGTGATCCATTTATCAAGTGACAAGACTTGCATATAGTCAGAAAACCTTGACCATCATTGATCAACTGGCTAGCCAACTAGAGGCTTGCTAGGGACATTGTTTTGTCTATGTATCCACACATGTATCTATGTTTTCATTCAATACAATTATAGCATGGATAATAAATGATTATCTTTAAATAGGAAATATAATAATAACTATTTATCATTGCCTCTAGGGCATATTTCCAACACTTTCTTACTTGTGTAATTTTCGACGGAACGGCGACAACATCTGTCTTCCGCTGTTGCGGAGGAGGCGAACTGCTCCAACGCGCCTGAGAAGGAGCAGAAGGAGGAGGATTGCTCTGACGCATTGGAGGAGGAGCCGAAGAAGGAGGTGCAGTGCTCCGACACGCCGGAGGAGGATCCGAAGAAGGAGGCGGACTGCTTCGACGCGTCGGAGGAGGAGCCGAAGAAGGAGGCGGAGTGCTATGACGCGCTGGAGGATCAGGAGCCAAAGGAGGAGGACTGCTCCGACGCGCTGGAGGAGGAGTCGAAGAAGGAGGCGGAGTGCTCCGACACGCCGAAGGAGGAGCCGGAGAAGGAGGCGGACTGCTCCGACGGGATGGAGGAGTAGTCGAAGAAGGAGGCAGAGTGCCCTCACGCGCCGGAGGAGGAGCCGAAAAAGAAGGCGGAGTGCCCTCACGCGTCGGAGGAGCCGGAGTGCCCTGATCATTCGCCGGAGGAGGATGATGAGTGCCCTGATCAGTCGTCGGAGTAGGATGAGAAGTGCCCTGATCACTCGCCGGAGGAGGAGGAGGAGGCGTCCAGTTTGAAAGATTGATGTACTCCTTCGGTCATAGACATGTACTCCTCAAAGCATGAACCAACTTATTATTCTCATCTTCACCTATAGGGTGGTCAAGCTCGAGCTGCTCAAAATCCTTATTTACTTCATCCACCATCAAAATAGCATAACCACGTGGAATCGGACGACAGTGAAAAGTTCCGTTCGATTTAGGAGGTGCAACAATGCCGATAGCAGCCTTGAAAGTGAGGTTCCGACATTTTGTCAAAAGCTCGCAAGGTTGAGACTCCGTGATAGTATCCTCGGGGTAGCTAGTAGTCGTGAAGTCAGGCTGAACGAGCTCCGTGGAAGCCACGCTGCTTCTCCGCTGAGATGGCGGGGTAAATTCTCGGGTAGTTTCGTGCCGCTGAGATGGTTGGTCGAAAACTCGCTGGCTCTGAAGTTCCTCTAGAATTTGTAGTCTTTTATTGATCTTCTGCATGTCGCGCAACTCCACTTTCCTCTTTCTCTCTCGGCTGTAACCGGCTGCGGCGAGAAACCCAACTTCCACGGAACAGAGCCTGGTGTGCCTCGTGTTCGTCCAGGTTGCTCAACATTCCCTAGGGCCTCGGTCAGCTCGTCCTTCTCTCTTTCGGGAAAGAACGCCCCTTCGTGCGTGATAAACCACAAGTGTAGGGGATCGCAATAGTTTTTGAGGGTAGAGTATTCAACCCAAATTTATTGATTCGACACAAGGGGAAGCGAAAGAATATTCTCAAGTATTAGAAGCTGAGTTTGTCAATTTCAACCGCACCTGAAAGATTAGTGTGTGCAAGCAAAGTATCAGAAGCAAAGTGGTATGATAGCAACGGTGCCTGAAAAGGGTGTGTTGACGGCAGACTATTCCTAACTTGTTGTATCAATGGCGCCTAGAATATAGCACGTTGACGGGGTACTATTCTTCCCCGGTAACGGCTCCAGAAAAGTCTTGCAATAGGTAACAGCAAAGTAGCAAGTAACAACAGTAGTGACGGTAGCAGCAAGTAACAGCAGTAGTGACAGCAGTAGCAAGGAACAACAGTAACCAGTAGCAGCAGAGTAACAACAGTAGCAACGGTAGTAGCGAAAAAATAACGTAGCAAGGACCAGTAGTAAAAGACTCGTAGGCAGTGGACCGGTGATGGATGAGTATGACGGATGTGATTCATCATGTAACAGCTATAACACGGAGAGATATGTAACAAGCTCCCGTTCGTCAATCTAATGTAGGCATGTATTCCGTATGTAGTCATACATGCTTAGGGAAAAGAACTTGCATGACATCTATTGTCCATCCCTCCCGTGGCAACGGGGTCCTAATGGAAACTATGGGATATTAAGGTTCTCCTTTTAATAAAGAACCGGACCAACGCATTAAAACTTTGTGAATACATGAACTCCTCATGCTATGGTCATCTCCGGGAGTGGTTCCGGCTATTGTCACTCCGGGGTTGCCGGGTCATAACACATAGTAGGTGACTACAACTTGCAAGATAGGATCTAAAACACACATATATTGGCGACAACATAATAGGTTCAGATCTGAAATCATGGCACTCGGGCCTTAGTGACAAGCATTAAGCATGGCAAAGTAGTAGCAACATCAATCTCAGAACATAGTGGATACTAGGGATCAATCCCCGTCAAAACTAACTCGACTACATGATAGATCTCATCCAACTCATCACCGTCCAGCAAGCCTACGATGAGATTACTCACGAACGGTGAAGAGCATCATGGAATTGTCGATGGAGGAAGGTTGATGATGACGATGGCGACGATTTCTCTTCTCCGGAGCCCAGAACGGACTCCAGATCTGTCCTCCAGATGAAGAACAAGAGGTGGCGGCTGTTACATCTCCAAGGTATCTATAATTTTTTATGGTTCCATGCTATTATCTTGTCAACTTTGGATGTTTTATATGCATGAATATGCTATTTTATATCTTTTTTGGGACGAATCTATTAACTCAGTGCTAAGTGCCAATTTCTGTTTTTCCGTGTATTTGACCCTTTTTCAAACAGAGTCCAAATGTAATGAAACTTTACGATGATTTTTTCTGACCAAAACAGACCCCCGAAGCTTTGGAAGAAGGCCAGAAGAGCCACGAGGGAGTCACAAGCCCATGGGGCGCGGCCTACCCCCCAGGTCGCACCGTGCGTGCTTGTGACCTCCTCATGGGCCCAACTGACACAATTCCACCGCCATAAATTCCTATAAATTCAGAAACCCCCAGAAAGAAACCTAGATCGGGAGTTCCGCCGCTGCAAGCCTCTGTAGCCACCAAATACCAATCGGGAGCCCGTTCCGGCACCCTGCCGGAGGGGGAATCCATCTCCGGTGGCCATCTTCATCATCCCGACGATCTCCATGACGAAGAGGGAGTAGTTCTCCCTCGGGGCTGAGGGTATGTACCAGTAGCTATGTGTTTGATCTCTATCTCTCGTGTTCTTGAGATGTCTTGATCTCGATGTACCGTGGGCTTTGCTACTATAGTTGGATCTTATAATGTTCTTCCCCCTCTCCCTTCTTGTAATGAATTGAGTTTCCCCTTTGAAGTTATCTTATCGGATTGAGTCTTCGAGAACACTTGATGTATGTCTTGCACGTGTCTATCTGCTGTGATCAACTTGCGGGTTTGTGACAATTGGGACCCTATGCATATGGGTTGGCACACGTGGATTCATGTGAGTACTCGATGTATGTTTTGGTGATCAACTTGCGGGTTCGTGACATTGGGAACCTATGCATAGGGGTTGGCACACGTTTTGACTCTCCGGTAGAAACTTTGGGGCACTCTTTAAAGTTCTATGTGTTGGTTGAATAGATGATTCTGAGATTGTGTGATGCATATCATATAATCATGCCCACGGATACTTGAGGTGACAATGGAGTATCTAGGTGACATTAGGGTCTTGGTTGATATGTATCTTAACGTGTTATTCTAGTACAAACCCTTGAATAGATCGATCAGAAAGAATAACTTTATGGTGGTTTCGTACCCGACAATAATCTCTTCGTTTGCTCTCCGCTATTAGTGACTTTGGAGTGACTCTTTGTTGCATGTTGAGGGCTAGTTATATGATCCAATTATGTTATCTTTGTTGAGAGAACTTCACTAGTGAAAGTATGAACCCTAGGCCTTGTTTCCACGCATTGCAATACCGTTCGTGCTCACTTTTGTTACTAGTTACCTTGCTGTTTTTGTAATTTCAGATTAAGAAAACCTATATCTACCATCCATATTGCACTTGTTTCAGCATCTCTTTGCCTAACTAGTGTACCTATACAACTTACCATTGTATTGGGTGTGTTGGGGACACAAGAGACTCTTTGTTATTTGGTTGCAGTGTTGCTTGAGAGAGACCATCTTCATCCTACGCCTCCCGCGGATTGATAAACCTTAGGTCACCCACTTGAGGGAAAATTGCTACTGTCCTACAACCCTCTGCACTTGGAGGCCCAACAACGTCTACAAGGAGAAGGTTGCGTAGTAGATATCAGCGGCGCCTCCGTATCGTAAAACGCGATGAATCCTTCTCCCTGATTTTTTTCCAGGGGAAACGGAATATATAGAGCTGAGTTTGGAGGCGGTGGAGCCACGTGGGCCCCACAAGCCCTCACGACGCGGCCACGGGGGGTGGCCGCGCCGTCTGGGCTTGTGGCCCACTCGCACACCCCCTCCGGTGGATCTTTGCGCAGGTATTTTTCATTAATTCCAGAAAAATTCTTCGTAAACTTTCAGGTCATTCCGAGAATTTTATTTCTGCACAAAAACAACACCATGGCAATTCTGCTGAAAACAGTGTCAGTCCGGGTTAGTTCCATTCAAATCATGCAAATTAGAGTCCCAAACAAGGGCAAAAGAGTTCGGAAAAGTAGATAGGACGGAGACGTATAAACTCCCCCAAGCTTAAAGCCTTGCTTGTCCTCAAGCAATTCAGTTGACAAACTGAAAGAGACAAAAGAAAAACTTTGACGAACTCTATTTGATCTTGTTGTTGCAACTATGTCTAACTCATATCCAGAGTTTCAGCAAGATCACAAGCAAACCACATAAGAAAATGACATCTAGGTTTCACGGTAAACTCATATCAATGGCATAATCAACTAGCGAGCAAATAATAATAGGCCTCAAATGTCAACACTTCAATCAAAACAACATGAAGCAGTGCGAACATATGGTAACTCGCTAGCTCTTTCGGAGACCGCAAAACATAAATGTAGAGCACCTTCAAAGACCAAGGGCTGACTAAACATTGTAATTCATGGAAATGAAGATCCAGTCACAGTCATACTGAACATAGTTAAAAGCAAAGCGTAAAAATGACAGAGGTGCTCTCTAATTGGTGCTTTTATAAGAAGAGGATGACTCAACAGGAACATAAATAGACAGGCCCTTCGCAGAGGGAAGCATTGATTTGCAGAGGTGCCAGAGCTCAAGCTTTGAAAAGAGAGATAATAATTTTGGGTGGCATGCTTTCATTGTCAACGCAATGACTAAGAGTTCTCAACATCTTCCACGCTACACATGCTATAGGCGGTTCCCAAACAGAAAAGTAAAGTTTTGACTCCCCCACCACCAGTCAATCACACTCCACGGCTAGCCGAATCCTCGGGTACCGTCCATACCAACATCAATCCTGGGGGAGTTCTGTTTGCAGTTATCTTTTCGATTTGAGCATGGAACTGGGAATTCCAATTACCGACCCCTTTCTCGTGAATGATAGTGAATAAACACATATCAAGGATAACACACCTAGCATGGAAGATACCAATAACCCCCTGTCACCACATGAGCGGTTCGGGCATGCAAAACAGATTATTTCTTGAAGGTTTAGAGAGTGGCACATGCAAATTTACTTGGAACGGCAGGTAGATACCGCACATAGGTAGGTATGGTGGACTCATATGGAACAACTTTGGGTTTATGTAAGTGGATGCACAAGCAGTATTCCCGCTTAGTACAAGTGAAGGCTAGCAAAAGACTAGGAAGCGACCAACTAGAGAGTGACAACAGTTATCAAAATGCATTGAGATTAACTAACATTGAGTGCAAGCATGAGTAGGACATAAATCACCATGAACATGAACATCATAGAGGCTATGTTGATTTTGTTTCAACTACATGCGTGAACATGCGCCAAGTCAAGCCACTTGAAACATTCAAAGAAGGATACCATCCTATCATACTACATCATAGTCATCTCAACATTCATGTTGGCAACTGCTACTGCGACAACAGACTTTCCCTGACAACGACGCCAGGAATCCTGCTGCTACGGGCTACGCCTATAGGGACATCCTTGGCAAATATGCAAAGGATTTCCCCGCGGCCTTGGAGCCTTGCGTTGGTGTTCCCTTGAAGAGGAAAGGGTGATGTAGCACATCGGCGGTAAGTATTTCCCTCAGTTTGAGAACCAAGGTATCGATCCAGTGGGAGGATCGCGTCAAGTCACAAGTACCTGCACAAACACAAAGAGCTTGAACCCAACACTATGAAGGGGTTGTGAATCCCTTATAGATTGTTTGCAAAGTGAGAACTGAAAGCAAAAAGTAAACAAAGCAAAGTAAAAGTGAAAGTGGAGACGATAGTTGTGAATAGACCCCGGGGCTGTAGTGTTCACTAGTGGCTTCTCTCATGAAAGCAAGTAGACGATGACTGAACGAATTACTGTCGAGCAATTGATAGAACCGCGCAAAGTCGTGACGTTATCTATGGCAATGATTATATCTATAGGCATCTGATACGTCTCCATCGTATCTACTTTTCCAAACTCTTTTGCCCTTGTTTTGGACTCTAATTTGGATGATTTGAATGGAACTAACCTGGACTGACGTTTTTTTCAGCAGAATTGCCTTGGTGTTGTTTTTGTGCAGAAATGAAAGTTCTCGGAACGTCCTGAAAATTTGCGGAGAATATTTCTGGAAAATATGAAAAATACCTGCGCAAAGATCCACCGGAGGGGATGGGCCAGTGGGCCACAAGCCCTGTAGCCGCCACCCCCTGGTGGCGGCTAGCAAGCTTGTGGGGCCCACGTGGCCCTGCCGCCCCCAAACTCAGCTCTATAAATTCACTTTCGTCCCAGACAAAATCAAGAGAGAAGATTTCGTCGCGTTTGCGATAGGGAGGCGCCGCCACATCCTATTCTTCATCTCGAGGGCAGATTTGGAGTCCGTTTTGGGCTCCGGAGAAGAGAAATCGTCGCCATCGTCATCATCAACCTTCTTCCCTCTCCAACTCCATGAAGCTCTTCATCGCTCGTGAGTAATCTATTCATAGGTCGCTGGGCGGTGATGAGTAGGATGAGATCTATCATGTAATCGAGTTAGTTTTTACGGGGATTGATCCCTAGTACCCACTATGTTCCGAGATTTATGTTGTTACTACTTTGTCATGCTTAATGCTTGTCACTAGGGACCGAGTGCTATGATTTCAGATCTGAAATTATTAAGTTGTCACCAATTTATGTGTGTTTTACATCCGATCTTGCAAGTTGTAGTTACCTACTATGTGTTATGACCCGACAACCCTGGAGTGACAATAACCGGAACCACTCCCGGTGATGACCATAGTTTGAGGAGTTCATGTGTTCACCAAGTGCTAATGCATTGGTCCGATTCTTTATTAAAAGGAAACCTTAATATCCCGTAGTTTCCTTTTGGACCCCGCTGCCACGGGAGGGATGGACAATAGATGTCATGCAAATTCTTTTCCCTAAGCATGTATGACGACACACGGAATGCATGCCTACATCACATTGACGAACGGGAGCTAGCCACATATCTCTCCGTGTTATAACTGTTGCCTACGTGTTTGTCCCACTGCTGGTGTTACTTGTCTTGCTCTGCTGCTGTTACTACTTTTGCTGATGTTGTTACTTGCTCTGCTGTTACTTCCTACTGTTGCTAGTTCATTGCCACTGCTGCTACTCGTTACACTGCTGCTACCTGCTACAATACTGGTTCGCACGTCGTTGAGGGGAAAGAATATTTCCCGTCTACCGGCAACTTCTGGCGCCATTGATACAATCGTTAGGAATAGTCTGCCGTCAACAGATCATTTCTGACACCGTTGTTATCATATTACTTTGCTGTTGATACTTTGCTTGCAGATACTAATCTTTCAGGTGTGGTTGAATCTGCCACATTCAGCTGCTAATACTTGAGAGTATCCTCTCACTTCCTACTGGCGAATCAACACATTTGGGTTGAATACTCTACCCTCGAAAACTGCCTCAATCCCACGTGCTGGTGGGTCATTGCAAGACAATTTATAATTGTTGAGAAATCGAGAATAGCATTTGTCTAGCCATTGCTAGAGATCTGCTAAACATCATTTTTTTGGCGCCGTGGCCGGGGAAGCGATTGCTATATTCTCTAAGTCACTTGGGATTTATATCTGCTGATCACTATGAAGGATCTGAAGGATCCAAAAACCAGAGTTTTGCCCTCAACTACGAGGGGAGGTAAGGAATTGCCATCTAGCTCTGCACACTATTCACCTTCAGTTATGAGTAAGTTTGCGACATCACCTCCTGCTAGAAATCTTGATATGTCGCCTCTGCTTGATGATGCTAGAGATGCTATGCCTGATACTGCTTTGCCTGATATTGCTCGAGTTGCTATGCCTCATACTGCTAGAGATGCTATGCCTGATACTGCTAGAGATGCTATGCCTGATATTGCCTTGCCTGATGATTCTATGCTTGATACTGCTAGAGATACTACTTTGCCTGATGTGCCACTAGGGGTGTTCCTTGATGCTCATATTGCTAGAGTTACTGCCAATGCTCGTGATGCTTCTGAAACTGCCGATACTATTGAGATAGAACCTGCTTTTGCTCCTGCTAGATCTAGCTCTCCTAGATATGAATTGCCTGATATACCTGAGGGTTACGTTATGGAGGGAGAGATAGCTGAGGATTTTCTTGCGTGTAAGGATGCCTATGACGCTGAGAAATTACTTCTCAAGTGGAAGGAAAAATCTCTGAAAGCTAGGATGAAATACGACCCGAAGTTTGCCACTTCACTTATCTTTATCACCGATAAGGATTATGAATTCTCTGTCGACCCTAAGATTATCTCTCTAGTCGAATCTGATCCTTTCCACGGTTATGAGTCTGAGACGGTCGTAGCCCATCTTACCAAACTACACGATATAGCCACCCTTTTCACTAGTGAGGAGAAGATCCGCTACTACTATATCCTCAAGTTGTTTCCTTTCTCTCTAAAGGATGACGCTAAAGCCTGGTTCACCTCTCTTACTCCTGGATGTGTGAGTAGTCCCCAGGATATGGTCTATTACTTCTGTGAGAAATATTTCCCTGCCCATAAGAAGCAAGCTGCCTTGCAGGAAATATAGAACTTTGCTCAACTCCAAGAAGAGAGTCTCCCACAAGCTTGGGGGAGGCTCATCCAGCTACAGAATGCTTTGCCTGATCACCCTCTTAAGAAGAACGAGATACTTGATATCTTCTATAACGGACTTACCGATGCTTCTAGAGACCACCTAGATAGTTGTGCCGGTTGTGTTTTTAGGGAACGAACTATCGAACAAGCTGAGATCCTTCTAAATAACATCTTGATCAACGATAATGCTTGGACTATTCCCGAACCACCTCCTAAGCCAACTCCTAAGAAACGAGGTATTCTATTCCTCAGTCCCGAAGATATGCAAGAAGCCAAGAAATCTATGCAAGAGAAAGGCATTAGATCTGAAGATGTCAAAAATCTACCACCTATCGAAGAGATCCATGGTCTCGATAACCCGATACAAGTAGTAGAAGTGAATTCTCTGCGTAGGTTTGATGAGAGTGATATTCCTTTTCACAAACCTGCTAGCCTATGCTTTGATGAATTTGACAACTTTGTTGTCAAACAACAGAGTTTCAATGATTATGTTAGCAGACATTTGGAACGAAGTACTCGTATGCTTAGCCATTTAAGTGCTTGTGTAGACAGAAATGTCAATGATCTGGAGTTGTGAGTAAACATGCCTCTATGATGACTACTCAGGTAGAACAAGTACTTAAAGCTCAGAATGACTTGCTCAATGAATTAAATGACAACTCTCTTAGAGTCATTACTAGAGGAGGCAAAATGACTCAGGAACCTTTGTATCCTGAAGGCCATCCTAAGAGAATTGATCAAGATTCTCAAGGAATTAATGCTGATACACCCAGTCATCCTAGGGAGAAGAGGAAGGATGATAGAAACCTACAAGCCGGTTCACCAAATACTGTCACACCTGAAGAACCTAATGATATTTCTGCATCTGATGCAGAAATACAATCTGGTGATGAACATGAACCTGGTGACAATATGGACACAACGATGTTCATAATAATGCTCAACCTAGCAATGATGAGGATGTGGAGATTGAACCTACGGTTAATCCTGATAACCCAAAACCTAAGAGATACGATAAGAATGACTTCACTGCTAGGAAGCATGGTAAAGAAAGGGAGCCATGGGTTCAGAGACCTATGCCCTTTCCTCCTAAGCCATCCAAGAAAAGGATGATGAGGATTTTGAGCGCCTCATTGAGATGATAAGACCCGTCTTTCTGCAGATGCGGTTAACTGATATGCTCAAAATGTCTCTGTATGCCAAGTACATGAAAGATATCGTGACCAATAAACGGAAGATACCAGATCTTGAGATCTCCACCATGCTTGCCAATTGCACTTTCAAAGGTGGAACTCCTAAGAAACTTGGTGATCCCGGAGTGCCCACTATACCTTGCTCCATTAAAGGAAACTACGTAAGAACTGCCTTATGTGACCTTGGAGCCGGTGTTAGTGTTATGCCGCTGTCCCTTTATCATAGACTTGAACTGGATAAGTTGACACCCACTGAAATTTATCTGCAAATGGCCGACAAATCAACTGCTTTCCCTATCGTCATTTGCGAGGATGTGCCTGTTGTGGTTGCTAACACCACTATCTTAACAGACTTTGTTATCTTGGATATTCCCGAGGACGATGCCATGGCTTTCATCCTCGGAAGACCCTTTTTGAACACAGCAGAGGCTGTTATAGATTGCAACAAAGGCAATGTCACTTTCCATGTCAACGGTAATGAGCACACAGTGCACTTTCCGAAGAAACGATATCAAGTACATTGCATCAATGCTATCGAAAAGACTTCATCGATTCTTATTGGGAGCTTTGAATGCCCTATTCCCCGTGTCAAGATGAAGTATGATTTGCTTGTTGGGGAGATACATATCCCCAATGAGGTGACTTAGTGGCTATTCGACAATTCTCCGTCTCTTCTTGCGATTCAAAAATGTTTTGTCATGAGGGTTTGATCAACCCCATTGATGGATTTCTTTCGATGACCATGAAATGGTGAATCAAAGAGTCACATACCTTTGTTTTAAGCTTTCACTTTTTGTTGGTTAGAAGAAAAATGATAGATTTAGTTTAGTTTTCCCTGTTTTCTGTTTTAGCGTCCAGGAGAAAAGTACCCCGAAAATAAAAGTTCTCCGATGGTCCTGAAAATCTAGTATGATTTTTTCTGGAATATTTGAAAAATACTGGGCCTGAGAGTTGGCCTGGGGGCCACACCAGTGGGCCACAAGCCCTGCATCCGACACCTCCCTGGTGGTGGCTAGCAAGCTTGTGGGGCCCATAGGGACCCCTCCACTCATTCCAGCTCCCATCCTCTTCTTCCACCTCCAGAAAAAATTGTTTTGCAGCTCTAACCCGTGTTCTTTCTCATTTGGCTGTGATTTTCGATCTCCTTGCTCAAAGCACCATTCTCCGAACCGTTTTGGGGAAATTACTCCTTGGTAAGTGACTCCTCCAATGGTCCAATTAGTTTTTGCTCTAGTGCTTTATCCTTCGCGTATTCTTGCTACCTTGGTGACCCTGTTCTTGAGCTAGAAATGTTGATTTTAGTTGGTCCCAAGTAGTTTTAGCGCGTGATACAGTCTCTAGGCACTAGTAGGAGTAGTTGCTACAAGTTAGGTTAATTCTTACTCACTTTTCTTTCGAAGTCTCTAAAAATTTCAGAATTTTTCAGAGCTAGAAAAGGAAAAAGATGAGGAGGTTCTTGAGAGGATCTTCAAGCCATAACCCCAAGGAGGATGAGAAGAACCACCCCAACTACGTGGTTCCTCGAGTCACAGAAGTTCGAGCGTGTGAGTGGCCAAGTGATGAATTTTTGCGTGCCGCTGGGCTTTATGAAGACTTTTATTACTTGGTGGAGAACGCAGGTCTTACTGCATTCGTTGAAGATAAGTGCTCACAATACCTCCTCCTCACCAATATTTTCGTTCAAAGCTTCAACTTTTATCCGAGGAAGAATCCTCCCATGGTTGAGTTCATGTTGTACGATATCCCCCAGTGCATGACGCTACAGGATTTTTGCAATGTATGCAAATTACCTTATGTTGGGGATATCCGTGACCCTCGTCCACGGGATTTTGAGGATTGCATTGGTACTATTGCTGTTGGAGAGGAGAGAGGAGTGTCTCGCGCTAGGATTGCTAGCATAAATTTTCTCGTGCTTCGGTACTTCTCATTATTTGTGGGAAAATGTTTGATTGGCCGTGGGGAGGCTGGATCACTTAGTTCTCCAGACCTTGCGGTTTTGCGCGAAGGCCTTTATAACGATAAGACTTATAGCCTAGGTGCTATAGTAGCCCAGCGGTTGAACACCAACCGTTCCAAGGGTGTCGTCTATGGACGTATCTATGCTACCCGTCTTGCCAGATACTTTGAGATACCCGTTAGACTGGGAGAGGAAGGAGAGATGCTTCTTCCTGAGAAATATCTGGATTATGACAGCATGGTTCGCCATGATTTTCTGGATAGAGATGCTAGTAGACGGATAATTTATAACCTGGTTTTTAGTCAGGGTACTCGAGAGACTATTACTTTGCCTGCTCCTTCTTTGTTCGATCTTCATGCAGGCAGGTACACTATTATGCCCTCGGACATCTACGCATATTGGGGCTTGGCCCAACCACAGGTGCCGGTGCTCGAGCCGCCAATCGAGTAACATACGCCAGTTTATCAGTGGGAGCCAGAGGAGCTCACACGGCAGTGGCATCCACAGTCTGCTCCGGAGTATCCCGGAGCTGGTTATTTCCCACCTTGGGAGTAGACCAAGCTAAGCCAAAAGACTAAGCTTGGGGGAGTACGTGTTCTCACCAACCTTACATTCATGCTTATGCTTTCACTTTGTTAGTCGGTGTTTACACTTTGCCACTGTATTATCCATGCTAGTTTATTTTTGTTTTCTTGTTTAATTGTTTTGTGTCCTTTTGAGAAAACCCAAAAAGATTTTCCTTTCTTCTTTTGCTTGTTGGGAGTTTTCCCGTGTAAATAATTTTTCTTTTTCTTTGGGTCAAAGTAGAAGATATTGGTTACAATGTTTAGAGGCTCTTGCATGCATACCTGTTTAGCTTTCAAAGAGCCATATTACTTTGTCTTCTCCTTTTTGTTTGCCTGCAGATTTAGCTTAGTCCATTGCACGAGCACTCGTATTATTGTTCACATCGTTCGATCGTGCAAATGAAAGGCAATAATGATGGTATATGATGAAGTGACTGAGACTGGAAAAGCTGGTATGAACTCTATCTATTTTGTTTTTGTAAATATGACTAGCTTGTCATGCCTGATTCAGCTTTGTTGTGAGAGAACCATGTTTGCAATGACAACTTAGATATCATAGTTTCTGATGCCATGCTTAACTAGCTGAGAGTTTATAATGGTTTGTCTTGAATGCCAACATAGATTTTGAGATGACTATGATGTAGTATGATAGGATGATATTCTCCTTTGAATGATTCAAGTGGCTTGACTTGGCGCATGTTCATGCATGTAGTTGAAACAAAATCAACATAGCCTCTATGATGTACGTGTTCATGGTGATTTATATCATGTTCATGCTTGCATTCAATGTTAGTCAAACTCATTGCATCTTGATGACTGTTGTCGCTCTCTAGTTGGTCGCTTCCCAGTCTTTTGCTAGCCTTCACTTGCACTAAGCGGAATACTTCTTGTGCATCCACTTCCATAAAACCCAAAAGTTTTTCCATGAGAGTCCACCATACCTACCTATTTTTGGTATCTACGTGACATTCCAAGTAAATTTGCATGTGCCACTCTCTAAACCTTCAAGAAATAATTTGTTTTGCATGCCCGAACCGCTCATGTGGTGACAGGGGGCTATTGGTATCTTCCATGTTAGGCGTGTTATCCTCGACATGTGTTTATTCACTATCATTCACGAGAAAGGGGCGGTAATTGGAATTCCCAGTTCCACGCTTAAATCGAAAACATAACTATAAAACAAGACTCCCCCAAGATTGATGTTAGTATGGATGGTACCCGAGGATTCGGCTCGCCGTGGAGTGTGATTGATTGGTGGTGGGGGAGTTAAAACATTACTTTTCTGTTTGGGAACCGCCTATAGCATGAGTAGCATGGAAGATATTGAGAACTCTTGGTCATTGCGTTGACAATTAAAGCATGCCACCCAAAATTATTATCTCTGTTTTCAAAGCTTGGGCTCTAGCACCTCTGCAAATCAATGCTTCCCTCTACGAAGGGCCTGTCTATTTATTTTCCTGTTGAGTCATCCTCTTCTTATATAAGCACCAATTAGAGATCACCTCTGTCATTTTTATGCTTTTCTTTTGATTGATATTGAGTATGACTATGACTGGATCTTCGTTGCTATGAATTACAATGTTTAGCCCGCCCTTGATCTTTGAAAGTGCTCTGCTTTTATGTTCTGCGGTCTCAGAAAGAGCTAGCGAGATACCACCTATTCATATTGCTTCATGCTTGTTTTGATTGAATTGTTGGTATTTGAAACTCATTATTATTTTTTTGTTAGCTGATTATGCCATTGATATTAGTTTACCGTGAGACCTTTGTGTCACTTTCTTATGTGGTTAACTTGTGATCTTGCTGAAATTCTGGTTATGAGTTAGACATAGTTGCAACAAGAAGATCAAACAGAGTTTGTCGAAGTTTTTCTTTCTCTCTTAGTTTGTCAACTGAGTTGCTAGAGGACAAGCAAGGTTTTAAGCTTGGGGGAGTTGATACGTCTCCGTCGTATCTACTTTTCCGAACTCTTTTGCCCTTGTTTTGGACTCTAATTTGCATGATTTGAATGTAACTAACCTGGACTGACGTTGTTCTAACCAGAATTGCCTTGGTGTTGTTTTTCTGCAGAAATGAAAGTTCTCGGAACGTCCTGAAAATTTACGGAGAATATTTATAGAAAATATGAAAAATACCTGCGCAAAGATCCACCGGAGGGGATGGGCGAGTGGGCCACAAGCCCTGTAGCCACCAACCCCCTGGTGGCGGCTAGCAAGCTTGTGGGGCCCACATGGCCCTGCCGCCCCCAAACTCAGCTCTATAAATTCACTTTCGTCCTAGAAAAAATCAAGAGAGAAGATTTCGTCGCGTTTGCGATACGGAGGCGCCGCCACATCCTGGTCTTTATCTGGAGGGCAGATATGGAGTCTGTTTTGGGCTCCGGAGAAGGGAAATCGTCGCCATCGTCATCATCAACCTTCTTCTCTCTCCAATTCCATGAAGCTCTTCATCGTTCGTGAGTAATCTATTCGTAGGCTCGCTGGGCGGTGATGAGTAGGATGAGATATATCATGTAATCGAGTTAGTTTTGACGGGGATTGATCCCTAGTATCCACTATGTTCTGAGATTGATGTTGCTACTACTTTGCCATGCTTAATGCTTGTCACTAGGGACCGAGTGCCATGATTTCAGATCTGAAATTATTATGTTGTCACCAATTTATGTGTGGCTTAGATCCGATCTTGCAAGTTGTAGTTACCTACTATGTGTTATGACCCGGCAACCCCGGAGTGACAATAACCGGAACCACTCCCGGTGATGACCATAGTTTGAGGAGTTCATGTGTTCACTAAGTGCTAATGCGTTGGGCCGGTTCTTTATTAAAAGGAGAACCTTAATATCCCATAGTTTCCTTTTGGACCCCGCTGCCACGGGAGGGATGGACAATAGATGTCATGCAAGTTCTTTTCCCTAAGCACGTATGACGACACACGGAATGCATGCCTACATCACATTGACGAACGGGAGCTAGCTACATATATCTCCGTGTTATAACTATTGCATGATGAATATCATCCAAACAAATCACCGACCCATTGCCTACGAGTTTGTCCCACTGCTGCTGTTACTTGTCTTGCTCTGCTGCTGTTACTACTGTTGCTGTTGTTGTTACTTGCTCTGCTGTTACTTGCTACTGTTGCAACTTGCTACTGCTGTCACTACTGCTGTTCCTTGCCACTGCTGCTAGTTGTTACACTGCTGCTACCTGCCACAATACTGGTTCGCACATCGTTGACGGGAAAGAATATTTCCTGTCTACCAGCAACTTCTGGCGCCATTGATACAATCGTTAGGAATAGTCTGCCGTCAACAGATCGTTTCTGACACCGTTGTTACCATATTACTTTGCTATTGATACTTTGCTTGCAGATACTAATCTTTCACGTGTGGTTGAATCTGACACATTCAGCTGCTAATACTTGAGAGTATCCTCTCACTTCCTTCTGGCGAATCAACAAATTTGGGTTGAATACTCTACCCTCGAAAACTGCCTCGATCCCACGCGCTGGTGGGTCATTGCAAGACAATTTATAATTGTTGAGCAATCAAGAATAGCATTTCTCTAGCCATTGCGAGATATCTGCTAAACAGCATCACGTACAAAACAAGTAGACCGATACTTTCTGCATCTACTACTATTACTCCACACGTCGACCGCTATCCAGCATGCATCTAGTGTATTAAGTTGATAAGAACAGAGTAACGCGTTAAGCAAGATCACATGATGTAGATGGACAATCTCATATCTATGATAAAAGCCCATCTTGTTACCCTTGATGGCAACAACACGATGCGTGCCTTGCTGCCCCTTCTGTCACTAGGAAAGGTCACCACACGGTATGAATCCAAAACCGAGCACTTCTCCCATTGCAAGAATCATAGATCTAGTTGGCCAAACAAAACCCAAGACTCGGAGATACTTACAAGGATATCAAATCATGCATTTAAGAAATCAGCAAAGACTCAAATATAATTCATAGATAATCTGATCACAAATCCACAATTCATCGGATCTCGACAAACACACCGCCAAAGAGGATTACATCGGATAGATCTCCAAGAATATCATGGAGAACTTTGTATTGAAGATCCAAGAGAGAGAAGAAGCCATCTAGCTACTAACTACGAACCCGTAGGTCTGAAGTGGACAAATCACGAGTCATTAGAGAGGCGATGATGTTGATGTAGAAGCCCTCCAACTCCAAAGTCCCCTCCGGCAGGGCACTGGGAAGGGTCTCTAGATGAGATCTCGCGGAAACGGAAGCTTGCGGCGGCGGAAAAGTGTTTTCGTGGATGCCCTCATTTTTTTTGTGATTTTAGGGAATTTATAGACCAAAGAGCTAGTGCAGGGGAGCGCAAGGGAGGCCACATGCCTGGTTGCCGCGGCCCCCCTGGCCACGGCAACACGGCTTGTAGGCTCCCTGTGGGCCCCCTGCCTTGGCCCTCAAGTCCTCCGATCTTCTTCCGTTCTGGAAAAATTTATTTCGGGGATTTTATTCCATTTAGACTCCGTTCCTAAATCAGATCTGAATAGAGTCAAAAACACAGAAAAACAGGAACTGGCACTTGGCACTGAACTAATAAGTTAGTCCCAAAAAAGATATAAAAGGTATCCAAAACATCCAAAGTTGACAAGATAACAGCATGAAACCATCAAAAATTATAGATACGTTTGAGACGTATCAAGCATCCCCAAGCTTAACTCCTGCTCGTCCTCGAGTAGGGAAGTGATAACGAATGAATTTTTGATGCTTTCATGCTACCTAGCATAGATGTCCTTTGTAACTCCTCTTATGTGACGTGAATGTTCAGATCCATTAGATTCAAAACAATAGTTTTCTATTGATGTGGAGACAATAATACTTCAAGCAAACTAGCAAGATAATCATGAACTTTCAAAATAACTAGGCCAAAAGAAAGTTATCCCTACAAAATCATATAGTCTGGCTATGCTCTATCATCCTTGCACAACGAATTTAGATCATGCACAACCTCGGTATTGGCCAAGTAATTGTTTTCACACCTTTACTTTCTCAAACTTTTTCAACTTTCACGCAATACATGAGCGTGAGCCATGGTTTTAGCACTATAAGTGGAATGGGGTGTGGTGGAGGTTGCAAGGAAAACAAGGAGAAGATGGTCACATTGACTAGGCATATCAATGAGCTATGGAGATGCTCATCAATAGATATCAACGTGAATGAGTAGGGATTGCCATATAAATGATGCACTAGAGCTAAGAGTATGTGAAAGCTCTTAAAGAAAACTAGTGGGTGTGCATCCAACTTGCTTGCTCACGAAGACCTAAGGCAATTTTGAGGAAGTCTATCATTGGAATATACAAGCCAAGTTATATAATGAAAATTTCCCACTAGCTATATGGTGGTGACAAAACGAGAGACTCTCAATCATGAAGATCATGGTGCTTAATATGCACAAGTGCGGAAAGGTGGTAGCATTGTCCCTTCTCTCTTTTTCTCTCATTTTTTGGTGGGCTCTTTGGCCTCTCTTTTTTTGGTGGGCATCTTTGGCCTCTTTTATTTCCTCACATGGGATAATGCTCCATCAATGATGATCATCACACTTACAACTCAAAACTTAGAGCAATGATGACTCTATATGGAATGCCTTCAGTAGTGTACCGTGACAATGATCTAGCATGGCATAGACATCAATGGAAACATCATGCTAGCTATATTATGATCATTCAATGGCAATGTAGAAGTGGTGGCACATGTCATGGTGGTAGTTGTATGGCAATATATCTCGGAATAGCTTTGAAAAAGCCATAGTAGGTAGGTATGGTGGCTGTTTTGAGGGAGGCTATATGGTGGGTTTTGTGCACCGGCGAAAGTTGCACGACACTAAAGAAGATAGTGATGGTGGAAGGTGAAAGTGCATCTAAACCATGGACTCAACATTAGTCATGAAGAACTCATATACTTGTTGCAAAAGTTTTAGTAGTAATCGAAACAAAGCATTCCACGCATACTCCTAGGGGAAGGGTTGGTAGGTATAAACCGTCTCGCGATCCCGACCGCTACACAAAGGATGACAATCAATAGACTAATCATGCTCAGACTTCATCACATAGCGGTTCACCATACGTGCATGCTACGGGAATCACTAACTTCAACACAAGTATTTCTAGATCCACAACACCTTACTAATATAACTTCAATATTACCACAACCACAACTCAAAACTAATTGAGATGAATCAAACTTCTCTAACTATTCAATGCACATGAAGGTGGAAGTTTTCATATCCCTTTGGATAACTACCCCTTTTGAGACTACTATCATAGCATAGATCAACTACCAAGCCACGCGCTTCCGTTGTCTAAAAGATATAAGTGAAGCACATAGAGCAAAATCAACTAGCTCAAAAGATATAAGTGAAGCACATGTGAGCTGAATTGTCTAACCAAAGGATATAAGTGAAGCTCGACAAACTCACGGTGAGTGCATGTCTCTCTCTCTTTAGGTGTGCAGAAAGGAAGATTGTGACACAACAAAAATAAAAGAATCCTATGATACAAGACGCTCCAAGAAAAACACATAACATGTGGTGAATAAAAATATAGCCCCAAGTAACGTTATCGATGGATTGAAGACGAAAGAGGGGATGCCTTCCTGGGGCATCCCCAAGCTTAGGCTTTTACGGCATCCTTGAATCAACTTGGGGTGCCTTGGGCATCCCCAAGCTTGAGCTCTTGCCACTCTTTATCTTTTTGTCCATAAGAACTTCACCCAAAACTTGAGAACTTCACAACACGAAACTTAAACAGAAACTCGTGATAACATTAGTATAAGAAAGCAAACCACCACTTCCTTAGGTATTGTAGCAAACTTAAATTCTACTTATGTTGATGTTGGGTTACTGTATTTTCAATATTCCATGGCTAATACCCCCCGATACTATCCATAGTTTTATCAAAATAAGCAACCAACTCAACAAAAACAGAATCTGTTAACAGCAGACCAGTCTGTAGCAATATGTATACTTAGTATACTTCTCGTACTTCAGAAATTCTGAACAATTACGACAGTCTGAAGAAT
Source organism: Hordeum vulgare subsp. vulgare (assembly GCF_904849725.1). Classification (NCBI taxonomy): domain Eukaryota; kingdom Viridiplantae; phylum Streptophyta; class Magnoliopsida; order Poales; family Poaceae; genus Hordeum; species Hordeum vulgare. The sequence continues at coordinate 553,574,153 of NC_058523.1, forward strand.
TTGCGTAGAAATCAGTAGCAAAAAGAATCAACTCAAAAGCTCTTACAAAAAAAAAATTAAAATTCTTTTCGTGAGCAGAAAGTTTTTGTCTTTTCCAGCATGACCAAACAATCATCCCCAAGACTAATCATAACGGTTTTACTTGGCACAAACGCAAAAAAAACACAAAAAACACAATCATAACAGAATTATGAAAGTGTGGAAAACACAAAACAGAAAGAAAAAGGATAGATTCGTTGGGTTGTCTCCCAACAAGCGCTATTGTTTAATGCCCTTAGCTAGGCAAAAGGTGATGGAATCACGTATAGTCATCTTTGGTGCTCAAACCATAAGTAGCCCTCATCATAGATTCATAAGGCAATCTATTTTTCTTTCTAGGAAAATGCTCCATGCACTTCTTTAGAGGAAATTGAAATCTAATATTCCCTTCCTTCATATCGATGATAGCACCAATAGTCCTTAGGAAAGGTCTACCAAGAATAATGGGACATGAAGGATTGCAATCTATGTCAAGTACAATGAAATCCATGGGTACATAGTTCTTATTTGCAACAATAAGAACTTCATCGATCCTTCCCATGGGTTTCTTGACAGTAGAATCCGCAAGATGCAAATTAAGAGAACACTTTTCAATCTCATGAAAACCAAGAATATCACATAAAGACTTTGGAATCGCGGAAACACTAGCATCCAAATCATACAAAGCATTGCATTCATAGGTTTTGATTTTGATTTTGATAGTAGGTTCCCACTCATCATGAAGTTTTCTAGGTATAGAGACTTCTAATTCGAGTTTCTCTTCAAGAGATTTCATCATAGCATCTACGATATGTGTGGTAAAGGCTTTGCTTTGGCTATAAGCATGTGAAGAGTTTGCAATGGATTGCATCAAGGAAATGCATTCAAACAAGGAGCAACTATCATAATTGAATTCCTTGCAATCCAAAGTGGGGGTTTCATTACTACCCAAAATTTTGATTTCTTCTACTCCACTCTCCACACCTTTATCATCAAGATAGGTGGGCTGTGAATCATTGGGGTGTTTTTCAACCAAAGTGGATTCATATCCAGCCCTTTCATCAATAGGTTTGACACGCGAAAACAAAAATTCAAGAGGAGTCACACCAACCACTTTAAGATCTTCGTTATTTGCATCACTAGAACGCACCCTTTTAAACCATTCATGCCTAGCGCGAATTTGGGCGGTTCTTTATTTGCTCTCATTCATGGAGACATGCATAGATTTTAAAGTTTCATCCAAGTTGACCTTGGGAGGAGCACATCTAACTTTCAAAGCATCAATATCACAAGACATCCTATCAACGCTCTTAGCCAAATCGTCAATTTTGAGTAGTTTTTCCTCTATGAACGCATTGAAAATCTTTTGAGAGTTGATGAACTCTTTGATATTACTCTCTAAATCAGAGGGTAATTTTTTGTGATTTCCATAAGTGTTGTTGTAGGAATTGCCATAATTGTTAGAGGAGTTACTAGGAAAAGGCCTAGGAACATAGTTTCCTCTAAAAGCATTGCTGTTGCCAAAATTGTTCCTACCAACAAAATTAACGTCCAAACTAGCGTTGCTACTCTCAATCAAGGAAGATAGTGGCATGTCATTAGGATCTAAAGGAGCATTTCTACTAGCAACCAAATTCATTAACTCCTCCATCTTAGCACTAAGCGAGTTAATTTCTTCTATAGCGTGTACCTTTTTGCTAGGAGGTGACCTTTCAGTGTGCCACTGAGAGTAGTTGGTCATGATATTGTCTAGGAGTTTTGTAGCGTCTCCTAACGTGATTTCCATGAACGTTCCACCTCAGGCGGAGTCCAAGATATTGCGAGAAGAAAAATTCAAACCAGCGTAAAAGATTTGTATAATCATCCACAAACTCAAGCCATGAGCGGGACAATTTCTAATCATTAACTTCATCCTCTCCCAAGATTATGCAACTGTTCATGATCAAGTTGCTTGAAATTCATGATATCGTTACGTAGAGAGATAATCTTAGCCGGCGGAAAATACTTGGATATGTAAGCATCTTTGCACTTATCCCAAGAATCGATACTATTTTTAGGCAAAGAAGAAAACCAAGTTTTTAGGCGATCTTGCAACGGGAAAGGAAAAAAGCTTCAACTTAATCACGTCATTATCCACATCTCTTTTCTTTTGCATATCGCAAAGTTCAATGAAGGTATTGAGATGGGATGCGTCATCTTCACTAGGAAGGCCAGAGAATTGCTCTTTCATAACAAGATTCAGCAAGGCAGCGTTGATTTCATAAGATTCCGCACTAGTGGCGGGAGCAATCGGAGTACTAATAAAATCATTATTATTGGTACTCGAGAAGTCACAAAGTTTGGTGTTTTCAGCCATGACGACTTCAACAAACCAACAAGAACACAAGCAAGCAAGAAAACTGGCAAAGGAAAACGGCAAAAGGCAAAAGAAAACGGCAAAGGAGAAATGCAAAAAGGAAAATGAAAACGGCAAGGGAGAAAAGCAAATGAAAACGGCAAATGTGAAGTGGGGGAGAGGAAAACGAGAGGCAACTGGTAAAAAAAGGAAATTCAATAGATGAGTTTGTGACACCTACTTGGATAGATCTTGACTTGATCTCTCCTCCCCGGCAACGGCGCCAGAAACCCTTCTGCTACTGCGACAACAAACCTTCCCTGACAACGGCGCCATGAATCCTATTGCTACGGGCTACGCCTATAGGGACTTCCTTGGCAAATATGCAAAGGATTTCCCCGCGGTCTTGGAGCCTTGCATTGGTGTTCCCTTGAAAAGGAAAGGGTGATGTAGCACAGCGGCGGTAAGTATTTCCCTTAGTTTGAGAACCAAGGTATCGATCCAGTGGGAGGATCGCGTCAAGTCACAAGTACCTGCACAAACACAAAGAGCTTGCACCCAACGCTATGAAGGGGTTGTCAATCCCTTATAGATTGTTTATAAAGTGAGAACTAAAAGCAAAAAGTAAACAAAGCAAAGTAAAAGTGAAAGTGGAGACGATAGTTGTGAATAGACCCGGGGGGCATAGTGTTCACTAGTGGCTTCTCTCATGAAAACAAGTAGATGGTGGGTGAACGAATTATTGTCGAGCAATTGATAGAACCGCGCAAAGTCGTGATGTTATCTATGGCAATTATTATATCTATAGGCATCACGTCCAAAACAAGTAGACCGATACTTTCTGCATCTACTACTATTATTCCACACATCGACCGCTATCCAGCATGCATCTAGTGTATTAAGTTCATAAGAACAGAGTAACGGCTTAAGCAAGATGACATGATGTAGATGGACAATCTCATATCTATGATAAAAGCCCATCTTGTTACCCTTGATGGCAACAACATGATGCGTGCCTTGCGGCCCCTTCTGTCACTAGGAAAGGTCACCACGCGGTATGAACCCAAAACCAAGCACTTCTCCCATTGCAAGAATCATAGATCTAGTTGGCCAAACAAAACCCAAGACTCGGAGAGACTTACAAGGATATCAAATCATGCATATAAGAAATCAGCAAAGACTCAAATATAATTCATAGATAATCTGATCACAAATCCACAATTCATCGGATCTCGATAAACACACCACCAAAGAGGATTACATCGGATAGATCTCCATGAAGATCATGGAGAACTTTGTATTGAAGATCCAAGAGAGAGAAGAAGCCATCTAGCTACTAACTACAGACCTGTAGGTCTAAAGTGGACTACTCACAAGTCATTAGAGAGGCGATGATGTTTCTGTAGAAGCCCTCCAACTCCAAAGTCCCCTCCGGCAGGGCACCGGGAAGGGTCTCCAGATGAGATCTCGCGGAAACAGAAGCTCGCGGCGGAGGAAAAGTGTTTTCGTGGATAGCCTGATTTTTTTCTGCGATTTTAGGGAATTTATAGGCCAAAGAGCTGGGGCAGGGGAGCGCCAGGGAGGCCACAAGCCTGGTTGCCGCGGGCACCCCTGGCCACGGCAACAGGGCTTGTGGGCTCCCTGTGGGCCCCCTGCCTTGGCCCTCAAGTCCTCCGATCTTCTTCCGTTCTGGAAAAATTTATTTCAGGGATTTTATTCCCGTTTGGACTCTGTTCCAAAATCAGATCTGAAAAGAGTCAAAAACACAGAAAAAACAGGAACTGGCACTTGGCACTGAATTAATAAGTTAGTCCCAAAAAGATATAAAAGGTATACAAAACATCCAAAGTTGACAAGATAACAGCATGCAACCATCAAAAATTATAGATACATTTGAGACGTATCAAGCATCCCCAAGCTTAACTCCTGCTCGTCCTCGAGTAGGGAAGTGATAAAGAATGAATTTTTGATGCTTTCATGCTACCTAGCATAGATGTCCTTTATAACTCCTCTTATGTGACGTGAATGTTCAGATCCATTAGATTCAAAACAATAGTTTGCTATTGATGTGGAGACAATAATACTTCAAGCAAACTAGCAAGATAATCATGAACTTTCGGAATAACTAGGCCGAAATAAAGTTATCCCTACAAAATCATATAGTCTGGCTATGCTCTATCATCCTTGCACAACGAATTTAAATCATGCACAACCTCGGTATTGGCCAATTAATTGTTTTCACACCTTTACTTTCTCAAACTTTTTCAACTCTCACGTAATACATGAGCGTGAGCCATGGTTTTAGCACTATAAGTGGAATGGAGTGTGGTGGAGGTTGCAAGGAGAATATGGTCACATTGACTAGGCATATCAATGAGCTATGGAGATGCTCATCAATAGATATCAACGTGAATGAGTACGGATTGCCATACAAATGATGCACTAGAGCTAAGAGTATGTGAAAGCTCTTAAAGAAAACTAGTGGGTGTGCATCTAACTTGCTTGCTCACGAAGACCTAAGGCAATTTTGAGGAAGCCTATCATTGGAATATACAATCCAAGTTATATAATGAAAATTTCCCACTAGCTATATGGTGGTGACAAAACGAGAGACTCTTAATCATGAAGATCATGGTGCTTAATATGCACAAGTGTGGAAAGGTGGTAGCATTGTCCCTTCTCTCTTTTTCTTTCATTTTTTGGTGGGCTCTTTGGCCTCTTTTTTTTGGCGTCTGGTACTCGACTGGTAGCTCGGGCACGGGCACGTGTGGTTGGGCTAAACCCCAATATGCGTAGATGTCCTGGGGCATAATAATGTACCTGCCTGCATGAAGATTGAACAAAGAAGGAGCAGGCAAAGTAATAGTCTCACGAGTACCCTAACTAAACACCAGGTTATAAATCATCCTTCTATTTATATCTCTATCTAGAAAGTCATGGCGAACCATGCTATCGTAATCTAGATATCTCTCGGGAAGAATAATCTCTTCTTCCTCCTCCAGTCTAATAGGTATCTCAAAGTGTCTAGCAACACGAGTAGCATAGATACCTCCATAGACAATGCGCTTAGAACGGTTCGTGTTCAACAGTTGAGCTACTATAGCGCCCAAGCTATAAGTTTTATTGTTATAAAGGGCTTCGCGCAAGACCGCAAGATCTGGGGAACTAATGGACCCAGCTTTCCCACGGCCAATCAAACATTTTCCCACAAATAATGAGAAGTACCGAAGCATGGGAAAATGAATGCTAGCAGCTCTAGCGCAAGACACTCCTCTCTCCTCTCAAACAGCAATTGTATCGATGAAAGCTTCCAAGTCCCGTGGACGAGGTTCATGAATATCCCCAACAAAAGGCAATTTGCAAACATTGCAAAAATCCTGAAGTGACATGCGCTGGGGGATATCGTAAAGTTTAAACTCAACCATAGGAGGATTCTTCCTCGGATAGAAGTTAAAGCTTTGTACGAAGATATTAGTGAGGAGGAGGTACTACGGGCACTTATCTTCGACGAACGCGGTAAGGCCTGCGTTCTCCACCAAGTGATAAAACTCCTCATAAATTCCAGCGACGCGTAAGAACACGTCGCTGGCCACTCGCACGCTCGAGCTTCTGCGACTCGAGCGACCAGATACTTGGGCTTCTTCTCACTCTCATCATCCTTGGGGTCACGGCTTGAAGAGCCTCTTAAGAACCTCCTCATCTATTCCCTTTTCTATCTCTGAAAAATTCTGAATTTTTTAGTGATTCTAAGGAAAAGTGAACAAGGCTCAACAAAACTCATAGCAACTACTCCCACAAGTGCCTAGAGGCCATATTACGCATCAAAACTACTTGGGACCAGCTAAAATTAGCATGCAAAGCTCAAGAACATGGTCACCAAGGCAGCAAAAATACGCGGATTATAAGGCACTAGAGAAAAAACTAATTGGACCAATGGAAGAGTCACTTACCAAGGAGTAATTTCCCTAAAACAGTTCGGAGAATGGTGATTTGAGCAAAGAGATCGAAAATCCCAGCAAGAGGAGCAAGAACACGGGTTTGAGCTGCGAAACGATTTTTTTCTGGAGGTAGGAGAACCAGATGAGAGCAAGAATGAGTGGAGGGGTGCCTGTGGGCCCCACAAGCCTGGGTGGCGCGGCCAGGGGGGTGCCCGCGCCGTCAGGGCTTGTGGCCCACTGGTACAGCCCCTAGACAAGCTCTTTGTCTCAGAATTTTTCAAAAAATCCAAAAAAATCATACTTGATTTTCACGACGTTCAGAGAACTTTTATTTTCGGGGTATTTTTCTACCGGACGCTAAAACAGAAAACAGGGAAAACTAAACTAAATATATCATTTTTCTTCTAAGCAACCTGAAGTGAAAGCTTGTAACAGAGGGTTGTGACTCCTTGATTCATCCATCTCATGGTCATCGAAAGAAATCCGTCAATGGGGTTGATCAAATCCCCTCGACAAAACTTTCTTGAATCGCAAAAGAAAACGGAGAATTTTCGAACAGTCACTAGGTCACCTCAATGGGGATGTGTATCTCCCCAACAAGCAAATCATACTTCATCTTGACACGAGGAATAGGGCATTCAAAGCTCCCAATAAGAATCGATGAAGTTTTTTCGATAGCATTGATGCAATGTACTCAATATTGTTTCTTCGGAAAGTGCACCGTATGCTCATTACCGTTAACATGGAAAGTGACATTGCCTTTGTTGCAATCTAGAACAGCCCCTACGGTGTTTAAAAAGGGTCTTTCGAGGATGACCTCCATGGCATCGTCCTCAGGAATATCCAAGATAACAAAGTCTGTTAAGATAGTGACAGTAGCAACCATGACAGGCACATCCTCGCAAATGCCGATAGGGAAAGGAGTTGATTTTTCGGCCATTTGCAGAGAGATTTCAGTGGGTGTCAACTTATCCAGTTCAAGCCTACGATAAAGAGAGAGAGGCATAACACTAACATCGGCTCCAAGGTCGCATAACGCAGTTCTAACGTAGTTGCCTTTAATGGAGCAAGGTATAGTGGGCACACAGGGGTCACCTAGTTTCTTAGGAGTTCCACCCTTGAAGGTATAGTTAGCAAGCATGGTGGAAATCTCAACCTCAGGTATCCTCCTCTTATTAGTCACAATATCTTTCATGTACTTAGCATACGGAGACATCTTGAGCATATATGTCAAACACATTTGTAGAAAGACAGGTCTGATCATCTCAATGAAGCGCTCAAAATCCTCATCATCCTTTTTCTTGGATGGTTTGGGAGGAAAGAGCATGGGTTTCTGAACCCATGGTTCCCTTTCTTTACCGGGCTTCCTAGCAGCAAAGTCATTCTTATCGTATCTTTTAGTCTTAGGCTGTGGGTTATCAAGATCAACACTAGGTTCAATCTCCACATCCTTAGCATTGCTAGGTTGAGCATCAACATGAACATCACTATTGATATTATCATTAGGCTCATGTTCATCACCAGATTGTGTTTCAGCATCAGAGACAAAGACATCGTTTGGAGTCTTAGGTGTAGCAGCAACATGGTTGCTAGCGTGCAGGTTCCTATCATCTTTCTTCTTCTTTCTAGGATGACTAGGTGCATCAGTGCTAACTCCTTGAGAATCTTGTTCAATTCTCTTCGGATGACCCTCAGGATACAAAGGTTCCTGGGTCATTCTACCGCCTCTAGTGACGACTCTAACGGAATTGTCATTCAACTCATTGAGCAAGTCATTTTGAGCTTTAAGTACTTGTTCTACCTAAGTAGTAACCATAGAGGCATGTTTACTCAGAAGCTTAAGATCGTTGACGTTTCTGTCGACACAAGCACTTAAATGACTAAGCATACGAGCATTCTGTTCCAATTGTCTGCTAACATAATCATTGAAACTCTATTGTTTGGCAACAAAGTTATCCAATTCATCCAGGCATAAGCTAGGAGGTTTATCAAAAGGAATATCACTCTCATCAAACCTACGCAGAGAATTTACTTCTACTACCTCTATCGGGTTATCAAGACCATAGATCTCTTCGATAGGAGGTAGATTTTTGACATCTTTGATTTACTGCCTTTCTCTCACATAGATTTCTTGGCTTCTTGCATATCTTCAGGACCGAGGAATAGAATACCTCTTTTCTTCGTAGTTGGCTTAGGAGGTGGTTCGGGAATAGTCCAAGCATTCTCATTGCACAAGATGTTATTCAGTAGAATCTCAACTTGTTCTACGGTTCGTTCCCTAAAAACACAACCGGCACAACTATCTAGCTGGTCTTTAGAAGCATCGGTAAGTCCATTATAGAAGATATCAAGTATTTCATTCTTCTCAAGAGGGTGATCAGGCAAAGCATTCAGTAGCTGGATGAGCCTCCCCCAAGCTTGTGGGAGACTCTCTTCTTCAGCTTGAGCAAAGTTGTATATTTTCTGCAAGGCAGCTTGCTCCTTATGAGCAGGGAAATATTTTTCAGAGAAGTAGTAGACCATATCCTGGGGGCTACGCACACAACCAGGCGCAAGAGAAGTGAACCAAGTCTTAGCATCATCCTTTATCGAGAAAGGAAACAGCTTCAGGATATAATAGCGGATCTTTTCCTCATTAGTGAATAGGGTGGCTATATCATGCAGTTTGGTAAGATGGGCTACAACCGTTTCAGACTCATAACCGTGAAAAGGATCAGATTCGACCAGAGTGATTAACTCAGGTTCGACAGAGAATTCATAATCCTTATCGGTCACTGCTGATGCAACAAAAGACTTTCCAACGGCGCCAGAAACACGTGCTGACGGGAGACTGTTCTTGATACGCCTTAGCAACGGCACCAGGAATCCTTCTGCTACGGCTATGCCTTTAGGGACTTCCTAGGAAAATATGCTAAGGATTTCCCCGTGGCCTTGGAGCCTTGCGTTGGTGTTCCCTCGAAGCGGAAAGGGTGATGTAGCGCATTGGTGGTAAGTATTTCCCTCAGTTTTGAGAACCAAGGTATCGACCCAGTGAAGGAGTATCACAAGTGCCTGCACAAACACAAAAAGCTTGCTCCCAACGCTATGAAGGGGTTGTCAATCCCTTATAGATTGTTTGCCAAGTGAGAACTGAAAGCAACAAAGTAACAAAGCAAAGTAAAAGCGGAGGTGTAAACGATAGGTGTGAATAGACCCGGGGGTCGTAGTGTTTACTAGTGGCTTCTCTCATGAAACCAAGTAGACGGTGGGTGAATGAATTACTGTCGAGCAATTGATAGAACTGCGCAAAGTCGTAACGTCATCTACGACAATGATTATACCTATAGGCATCACGTCCAAAACAAGTAGACCGATACTTTCTGCATCTACTACTATTACTCCACACGTCGACCGCTATCCAGCATGCATCTAGTGTATTAAGTCCAAAAGAACAGAGTAACACCTTAAGCAAGATGACATGATGTAGATGGACAATCTCATATCTACGACAAAGCCCACCTTGTTACCCTTGATGGCTACTACACGATGTGTGCCTTGCTGCCCCTACTGTCACTGGGAAAGGTCACCAGGTAAGAACCCAAAACCAAGCAGTTCTCCCATTGCAAGAATCATAGATCTAGTTGGCCAAACAAAACCCAAGACTCGGAGAGACTTACAAGGATATCAAATCATGCATATAAGAAATCAGCAAAGACTCAAATATATATCATAGATAATCTGATCACAAATCCACAATTCATCAGATCTCGACAAACACACCGCCAAAGAGGATTACATCGGGTAGATCTCCATGAAGGTCATGGAGAACTTTGTATTGAAGATCCAAGAGAGAGAAGAAGACATCAAGCTACTAACTACGGACCCGTAGGTCTGAAGTGAACTACTCACAAGTCATTGGAGGGGCGATGATGTTGATGAAGAAGCCCTCCAACTCCAAAGTCCCCTCCGGCAGGGCACCGGGAAGGGTCTCTAGATGAGATCTCGCGGAAACAGGAACTTGCGGCGGCGAAACTCCCGATCTAGGTTTCTTTCTCGAGGTTTCTGAATTTATAGGACCATATGGCGGTGGAGTTGCATCAAGTGGCCCCCCGAGGGGCCCACAAGCTTGATTGGCGCGACCTAGGGGTCGCGGCGACAAGGCTTGTGGCGCCCTCGGGGCCCCCCTCCGGTATCTTTTTCTTCCGGTATTTTTGATATTTTCCATAAAAAATCATCGCGAAAGAATTATTCCGTTTGGACTCCGTTCCAAAATCAGATCTGAAAAGAGTCAAAAACACAGAAAAACAGGAACTGGTGCTTGGCACTGAGTTAATAAGTTAGTCCCGAAAAAGATATAAAAGGTAAACAAAACATCCAAAGTTAACAAGATAACAGCGTGAAACCATCAAAAATTATAGATACGTTTGAGACATATCAGTCACAAAGATAGGCGAAGTAGCAAACTTCGGGTCGTATTTCCTCCTAGCGTTCAGAGATTTTTCTTTCCACTTGCGCAGTAAATTCTCAACATCATAGCTATCCTTACATGCAAAAAAATCCTCAGCTATCTTTCCCTCCATAACATAACGCGTATTAGGCATATCAGACATATCAGGCATAGGAGAGCTAGTTCTAGCACGCAAAATAGCAGGTTCTACTTCAATAGTATCAGTAGTTTCAGAAGTATCATCACATCTAGCAGCAACTCTAGCAAGTTGTGCATCAAGGAATGCACCTAGTGGCAAAGCAGTATCAAGCATAGCATCATAGGCATAGCATCATTAGGCATAGTATCAAGCATAGCATCATCAAGCATAGTATCAAGCATAGCATCATCAGGCATAGTATCAAGCATAGCATCATCATAAGCATCATGGGCAGCAGAAGTAGCATCATCAAGCACAGGTGACATATCAAGATTTCTAGCAGGAGGTGATGTCGCAAACTTACTCATAACTGAAGGTGAATCAAGTGCAGAGCTAGATGGCAGTTCCTTACTTGTCCTCGTAGTTGAGGGCAAAACTTCAGTTCTTGGATCTTTCGGATTCCTCAAAGTGATCAGCAGACGTAAATCCCAAGTGACTCAGAGAATATAGTTGTGCCTCCCCGGCAACGGTGCCAGAAAATAGTCTTGATAACCCACAAGTGTAGGGGATCGCAACAGTTTTCGAGGGTAGAGTATTCAACCCAAATTTATTGATTCGACACAAGGGGAAGCGAAAGAATATTCTCAAGTATTAGCATGTGAGTTTGTAAATTTCAACCACACCTGAAAGATTAGTGTCTGCAAGCAAAGTATGAGTAGCAAAGTGTTATGATAGCAACGGTGCCAGAAAAGGGTCTGTTGACGGCAGACTATTCCTAACTTGTTGTATCAATGGCGCCTAGAAAATAGCACGTTGACGGGGGACTATTCTTCCCCGCCAACGGCTCCAGAAAAGTCCTGCAACAGTTAACATCAAAGTAGCAAGTAACATCAGTAGTGACAGTAGCAGCAACAAGTAACAGCAGTAGTGACAGCAGTAGCAAGGAACAGCAGTAACCAGTAGCAGCAGAGTAACAGGAGTAGCAACAGTAGTAGCGACAAAGTAACATAGCAAGGACCAGTAGTAAAAGACTCATAAGCAGTGGATCGGTGATGGATGAATATGACGGATGTGATTCATCATGTAAAAGCTATAACACGGAGAGATATGTAACTAGCTCCCGTTTGTCAATCTAATGTAGGTATGTATTCCGTATGTAGTCATACGTGCTTAGGGAAAAGAACTTGCATGGCATCTATTGTCCATCCCTCCCGTGGCAGCGGGGTCCTAATGGAAACTACGGGATATTAAGGTTCTCCTTCTAATAAAGAACCAGACCAACGCATTAACACTTGGTGAATACATGAACTCCTCATACTATGGTCATCTCCGGGAGTGGTTCCGGCTATTGTCACTCCGGGGTTGCCGGGTCATAACACATAGTAGGTGACTACAACTTGCAAGATAGGATCTTAAACACACATATATTAGCGACAACATAATAGGTTCAGATATGAAATCATGGCACTCGGACCCTAGTGACAAGCATTAAGCATGGCAAAGTAGTAGCAACATCAATCTCAGAACATAGTGGATACTGATATGTCTCAGAACATAGTGGATACTGATACTGATTTTGATGGTTTCATGCTATTATTTTGTCAAACTTTGGATGTTTTGCATATCTTTTATTTATCTTCTGGGACTAACTTATTAATCCAGTGCCAAGTGCCAGTTCCTGTTTTTTCCATGTTTTTGACCCCTTTCAGAGGAGATTTTGAAATGGAGTCCAAACGGAAGAAAATCCCTGAAAAGAATTTTTCTGGAACGGAAAAAGATCGGAGAGCTTGTGGGCCAAGCCAGAAGAGCCCCAGGGGCCCCACAAGCCCCCACCCCGCGGCCAGGGGGGCTGCACCATGCAGGCTTGTGGGCCCGCTGGAGGTCCCCTGACCTAGATCTTGCACCTATAAATTCACAAATATTCCCAAAAAAATCAGGGGAGCATCGTAATCACTTTTCCGCCGCCGCAAGCTTCTGTCTCCGCAAGATCCCATCTGGGGCACGTCCTGGTGCCCTGCCGGAGGGGGATTTGGACATGGAAGGCTTCTCCATCAACACCATGACCTCTCCGATGATGCGTGAGTAGTTCACCATAGACCTACGGGTCCATAGCTAGTAACTAGATGGCTTCTTCTCTCTCTTGGATCTTCAATACAAAGTTCTCCACGATCTTAATGGAGATCTATCCGATGTAATCTTCTTTTGCGGTGTGTTTGTCGAGATCCGATGAATTGTGGATTTATGATCAGATTATCTAGGAATCTTATTTGAGTTTCTTCTGATCTCTCTTATGCATGATTTCATATCCTTGTAATTCTCTTCGATTTGTTTTTGTCTGGCCAACTAGATCTATGATTCTTGCCATGGGAGAAGTGCTTGGTTTTGGGTTCATACCGTGTAGTGACCTCACCCAGTGACAGAAGGGGTAGCGAGGCACGTATCGTGTTGTTGCCATCAAGGGTAAAAAGATGGGGTTTTCATCATTGGTTTGAGATTATCCCTCTACATCTTGTCATCTTGCTTAAAGCGTTACTCTGTTCGTCATAAACTCAATACACTAGATGCATGCTGGATAGCGGTCGATGTGTGGAGTAATAGTAGTAGATGCAGAAAGTATCGGCCTACTTGTCTCGGACGTGATGCCTATATGCTAGATCATTTCCTTATATATCGTCATGACTTTGCGCGGTTCTATCAATTGCTCGACAGTAATTTGTTCACCCACCGTAATACTTGCTATTTTGAGAGAAGCCTCTAGTGAACACTATGGCCCCCAGGGTCTACTCCACACCATATTTTCAGCCTTACACTTTTTACTTCGTTGCACTTTCCTCCTTCAGATCTCACTTTGCAAACAATCTTGAAGGGATTGACAACCCATTTGAAGCGTTGGGTACAAGCTTGTTTGTGTTTGCGCAGGTACTCTGGACTTGACGAGACCATCCTTCTGGATCGATATCTTGGTTCTCAAACTGAGGGAAATACTTACTGCTCCTGTGCTGCATCACCCTTTCCTCTTCAAGGGAAAAAACCAACGCAATCCCAATCTCCGTCAACGTGTCAATTTCTGGCGCTGTTGTTTGAGAAGTAGCAGAAGGATTACTCGCGCCGTTTCTGGGGAGGAAGATCAAGTAAAGAACTCATCCAAGTAAGTGTCGCAAACTCATCCCTTGCATTTACTTGGTTTGCCAGTTGCCTCTCGTTTTCCTCTCCCCCACTTCACCAATTTGCCTTTTTCGTTCGCCCTTTTCTTTCGCTTGCCTTTCCTTTGCTTGTGTGCTATGTGCCTTCAATAGGCTTGCATCTTCGCTTGCTGAAAATCTAGTGATATGGATCCTCATCCACTTGCTAATCTCTTTAAGAGATCCAATTATGTTGATCCAATTGCTAGTGAGTTGAGTGCACTTGACTATCTTTATGTAGTTTTGCTTGAGATGCGTGAATCTGAAAATCGTGATGAGGAAATTTATGAAGTGATTCACGAGGGCTCCTTGAATGAAAAGCATGATTGCAATGATTTCATTATAAATTCTATTAATGACAATCATGCTAAAAATATGCAAAACCCTAAGCTTGGGGATGCTAGTTTTTCTATGTCCACTACTTGTTAAAATGATATTTGCAATAATATTGAAAGTGGGTTTGGAGAAGTCATTACTTTAGTTGATTATAATCCGACTATTTTTGAAGAGCGTCAACTTTGCATGCATGTGGATCATGAAAAGAATATCCTTTGTGATAGCTATTTTGTTGAATTTGATTATGATCCCACATGTAATTGCTATGAGAGTGGAAAAAATTTGTGGTAGAAACTTTCATGTTACCAAATTACCTCTCGTTATGTGGAGATTGCTATTGTCTCTTTCTTGTTCCTTGCATATGGCAACTATTGGTTGTCTTGACAATATGTTTTCCTATAAAATGCCTATGCATAGGAAGTATGTTAGACTTAGATGTGATTTTCACATGCTTTATGATGCTCTCGTTGTGCTTCAATTCTTGTCTTTTGTGTGAGCATCATTGGTTTATCAATGCCTAGCTAAGGGCGTTAAACAATAGCGCTTGTTGGGAGGCAACCAAATGAATTTATCTTTTTCTTTCTGTTTTGTTGCGTCCACACTTTCATAATTTTGTTGTGATTGTGTTTTTTGTGTTTCTTTTTTTGTTTGAGCCAAGCAAAACCTTTATGACTAGTCTTGGTAATGGTTGTTTGATCCTGCTGGAAAAAGACAGAAACTTTTCGCTCACGAGATGATTTTTCATTTTTATTCAGAAAGAGCTTTTGAGTTGATTCTTTTTTCTGCTGATTGATATGCTTCTTCCCCAGACCGTCGTAATGTTTTAGATTTTTTGAGGTAACAGAAGTATACGAAGTATATAGATTGCTACAGACTGGTCTGTTTTTGACAAATTCTGTTTCTGTTGAGTTGGTTGCTTGTTTTGATGAAACTATGGTTAGTATCGGGGGGTACTAGCCATGGAAAAGTGAGAATACAGTAGCCCGTCATCAATATAGATAGAATTCAAGTTTGCTACAGTACCAAAAGAAGTGGTAGTTTGTTTTCTTGTACTAATGTTATCACAAGTTTCTGTTTAAGTTTTGTGTTGTCAAGTTTTCAAGTTTTGGGTGACGTTCTCATGGACAAAGAGACAAGGAGTGGAAAGAGCTCAAGCTTGGGGATGCCCAAGGCACCCCAAGCCAAATTCAAGGACACCAAAAAGCCTAAGCTTGGGGATGCCCCGGGAAGGCATCCCCTCTTTCGTCTTCAATCCATCGGTAACATTACATAGGGCTATATTTTTATTCACCACATGATATGTGTTTTGCTTGGAGCGTATTGTATCTTAGGAGTCTTTTCTTTTTGTTGTGTCACAATCATCCTTGCTGCACACCTTTTTGAGAGAGAGAGACATGCACTCATCGTGATTTTGCTAGAATGCTCATAGTGCTTCACTTATATCTTTTTGAGCTAGATACCTTTTGCTCTTGTGCTCCACTTATACCTTTAGAGCACGATGGTGCGTGATTTGGTAGTTGGCTTATGCTATGAAAGTAGTCCCATGTGCTAGGTACCCAAAGAGGATGCAAAAACTTCCATCTTCATGTGCATTGAGTAGGAAGAAAAGTTTCGATTCCTCTCAATTAGTTTTGAGACATGGATTCGGGAATATTAAAACTATGTTAGTAGGGTGTTGTGAATCTAGAAATACTTGTGTTGAAGTTCTTGATTCCCGTAGCATGCACGTATGGTGAACCGCTATGTTAGGAAGTCGGAGCATAATTGATCTATTGATTGTCATCCTTTGTGTTGAGGTCGGGATCGCGCGATGGTTTACACCTACCAACCCTTCCCCTCGGAGTATGCGTTTAGCACTTTGTTTTGATTACTAATAAGAACTTTCGCAACAAGTATGTGAGTTCTTTATGACTAATGTTGAGTCCATGGTATAGATGCACTTTCACCTTCCACCATTGCTAGCCTCTCTAGTGTCGCGCAATTCTCGCTGGTGCACAAACCCTCCAAATTCCTTCCTCAAAACAGCCACCATACCTATCTACTATGGCATTTTCATAGCCATTCCGAGATATATTGCCATGCAACTACCACCGTTCCGTCTCGTGACTTGTGCCGTCACTCCAATATTGCCATTGCATGATCATACTAGATCGTTGCACATCCCGGTACACTACCGGAGGCATTCCCTATGGAGTCATCATCATTGTGATCTTTGAGCTTTGAGTAACTAAAAATTGTGATGATCATCATTACTAGAGCATTGTCCCATGTGAGGAAATAAAGAAATAAAAAAATAAAAAATAAAGGCCAAAGAGCCCCAAAACAAAAAAAAGGAGAAAAGAAAAAAAAGAGGCCTAAGAGCCCAAATAAAAAAAAATGAGAGAAAAGAGAGAAGGGACAATGCTACTATCTTTTTCCACACTTGTGCTTCATATTAGCACCATGTTCTTCATGATTGAGAGCTTCTTGCTTTGTCACTACCATATGCTAGTGGGAATCTTTTATATAACTTGGCTTGTATATTCCAATGATGGGCTTCCTCAAAATTGCCCTAGGTCTTCGTGAGCAAGCAAGTTGGATGCACACCTACTAGTTTTCCTTTTGAGCTTCCACATACTTATAGCTCTAGTGCATCTCTTGTATGGAAATCCCTACTCATTCATATTGATATCGGGCATCTCCATAGCCTATTGATACGCCGAGTTAATGTGACCAACTCCTCCTTTTTTTGTCTCACAACCACCACCACACTCTATTCCACCTATAGTGCTATATCCATGGCTCGCGCTCATGTATTGCGTGATAGTTATAAAAAGTTTGAGAAAGTAAGAGTGCGAAAACAATTACTTGGCCAATTCCGGGGCTGTGCATGATTTATATTCGTTGTGTGAGGATGATGGAGCATACCCAGACTATATGATTTTGTAGGGATAACTTTCATTGGCCTTGTTATTTTGAAACTTCATGATTACTTTGCTAGTTTGCTTGAAGTATTACTGTTTTCATGCCAATAGCAAACTATTGTTTTGAATCGTACGGATCTGAACATTCATGCCACGTGAAAGAAGTTGCAAAGGACAACTATGCTAGGTAGCATTCCACATCAAAAATTCATTCTTTTTCACTTCCCTACTCGAGGACGAGCAGGAGTTAAGCTTGGGGATGCTTGATTCGTCTCCAACATATCTATAATTTTTTATGGTTCCATGCTATTATTTTGTCAAACTTTGGATGTTTTGCATGCCTTTTATTTATTTTCTGGGACTAACTTATTAATCCAGTGCCAAGTGTGAGTTCCTATTTTTTCCATGTTTTTGACCCCTTTCAAAGGAGATTTTGAAACGGAGTCCAAACGGAAGAAAATCCCCAAAAAGAATTTTTCTGGAACGGAAGAAGATCGGAGAGCTTGGGGGCCATGCCAGAAGAGCCCCAGGGGCCCCACAAGCCCCCACCCCGCGGCCAGGGGGCGCGCCATGCAGGCTTGTGGGTCCCCTGGAGGTCCCCTGATCTAGATCTTGCGCCTATAAATTCCCAAATATTCCCAAAAAATCAGGGGAGTATCGTAATCACTTTTCCGCCGCCGCAAGCTTCTGTCTCCGCAAGATCCCATCTGGGGCACGTCCTGGTGCCCTACCGGAGGGGGGATTCGGACACGGAAGGCTTCTCCATCAACACCATGACCTCTCCGATGATGCGTGAGTAGTTCACCATAGACCTATGGGTCGATAGCTAGTAACTAGATGGCTTCTTCTCTCTCTTGGATCTTAAATACAAAATTCTCCATGATCTTCATGGAGATCTATCTGATGTAATCTTCTTTTGCGGTGTGTTTGTCGAGATCCGATGAATCGTGGATTTATGATCAGATTATCTATGAATCTTATTTGAGTTTCTTCTGATCTCTCTTATGCATGATTTCATATCCTTGTAATTCTCTTTGAGTTGTGGGTTTTGTCTGGCCAACTATATCTATGATTCTTGCCATGGGAGAAGTGCTTGGTTTTGGGTTCATACCGTGCGGTGACCTCGCCCAGTGACAGAAGGGGTAGCGAGGCACGTATCGTGTTGTTGCTATCAAGGGTAAAAAGATGGGTGTTTCATCATTGGTTTGAGATTATCCCTCTACATCATTTCATCTTGCTTAAAGCGTTACTCTGTTCGTCATGAACTCAATACACTAGATGCATGCTGGATAGCGGTCGATGTGTGGAGTAATAGTAGTAGATGCAGAAAGTATCGGTCTACTTGTCTCGGACGTGATTCCTATATGCTAGATCATTGCCTTAGATATCATCATCACTTTGTGCGGTTCTATCAATTGCTCGACAGTAATTTGTTCACCCACCGTAATACTTGCTATTTTGAGAGAAGCCTCTAGTAAACACTATGGCCCCGAGGGTCTACTCGACACCATATTTTCAGCCTTACACTTTTTACTTCGTTGCACTTTCCGCCTTCAGATCTCACTTTGCAAACAATCTTGAAGGGATTGACAACCCCTTTGATGCGTTGGGTGCAAGCTTGTTTGTGTTTGCGCAGGTACTCTGGACTTGACGAGACCCTCCTTATGGATCGATACCTTGGTTCTCAAACTGAGGGAAATACTTACTGCTCCTATGCTGCATCACCCTTTCCTCTTCAAGGGAAAAAAACCAACGCAAGCCCAATCTCCGTCAACGTGTCAACTTCTGGCGCTGTTGTTTGAGAAGTAGCAGATACTAGGGATCAATCCCCGTCAAAACTAACTCGATTACATGATAGATCTCATCCAACTCATCACTGTCCAGCAAGTCTACGATGAGATTACTCACGAACAGTGAAGAGCATCATGGAATTGTCGATGGAGGAAGGTTGATGATGACGATGGCGACGATTTCTCCTTTCCGGAGCCCAGAACGGACTCCAGATTTGCCCCCCACATGAGGAACAGGAGGTGGCGACGCCTCCGTATCGTAAAACGCGATGAATCCTTCTCCCTGATTTTTTCCGGGTGAAACGGAATATATAGAGCTGAGTTTGGAGGCGGTGGAGCCTCGTGGGCCCCACAAGCCCTCACGGCGCGGCCAGGGGGGTGGTCGCACCGTCTGGGCTTGTGGCCCACTGGCACACCCCCTCCGGTGGATCTTTGCGCAGGTATTTTTCATTAATTTCAGAAAAATTCTCTGTAAACTTTCAGGTCATTCTGAGAACTTTTATTTCTGCAAAAAAAGAACACCATGGCAATTCTGCTGAAAACAGCGTCAGTCCGGGTTAGTTCCATTCAAATCATGCAAATTAGAGTCCAATACAAGGGCAAAAGAGTTTGGAAAAGTAGATACGACGGATACGTATCACTGCGCTGCGGTGATACACTACTGAAGCTTATTGATGGGTGTTGCAAGTTGCTCATCCATCCAACGACACTCCCCTGTTTTAGGGTCCAAAGTTCCCCCAACTCCAAAGAACCAATTCCTTGAAGGGTTGGGCCAGTTCCATGTCTGTGGTTGCACCCCTTTAGCAATCAGGTCTTTCTCAGCTTTGTCCCACAACGGACGGCCTTTGAGGTAGCCACCTGACCCCGTGTGATGGTGATACTACTTCTTTGCAGCATTGTTCTTGTTCCTCTCTGACATTTCCTTACTCTTGTCCGATGACTTGTAGGCCACAAATGCGGGCCAGTGATCTCTAATCTTCTCAAATCGGCCGACGAATTCTGGAGTCTTCCCTTTGTCGACATACTTTAATTTCAACTCTTTCTTCCACCTCCTGAGTAGTTCTGCCATCTTCTTAAGAGCACACGCCTTGACCAATGGCTCTATAACTGGCTTATTCGGATGCTCCTCTGGCGGTAGGGTGAAATTTTCCTTCAACGCGGTCCAAAGATCATCTTTCAGCCTGTCGGCGACATAATCACCTTCACGGACGTTGTTGCCCTTAGACTTATTCCATTGCTTGATGCTGATCGGGATGTTGTCCCTGACACGTGAACTTTTGATCCTTGCCCAACCTTCTCATCGGGCCTCGTCTCGTTACCGAAGTTTGGCTCGATCCGTACTTTTCAAAATCTCCCTCCTCCGTTCGGTCACCGGAGCCGTCATCATGGTATCCTTCCTCCGGGATTCGGTAGTCACCGAAGCCATCATGATAATGTCCTTCCTCCTCCATTGTTCGATCACCGAAGCGATCATGATAATGTCCTTCCTCCGGGATTTGGTAGTCACCGAGTTCGCTGAGTAAAAAATTGACATTACTACCGTCGTTGTGGATTATATCCCCCAAAATTTCTTATTTTTCCATGTCTCTTGGAATATCCATTGTTTCTGCAAATATTTCAAAGTGGGGGAAGCCCTTTATACATAAACCCAAATATTAACATAAAAACTTAATTTGTAACTTAATCTAATCTAAATATTTTTATAATTTTTATAACTTTATTTGCTATTGAAACTGAATCTAATCTAAATATTTTTATAATTTTTATAACTTGTGTCACATTGGGGAGTTCAAAAATGTACCCAACATATTCTAATATGACTATAATACACACACATGGATTCGCAATTAGACTACGTCTTCTCACACACATGGATTCGCAAATAGGGAGATGGAGAGATCGATGGACGAGCTACCGGTGCGTCGACGGGCGACGACGGCGGGCTTCGGAACGACGACGGGCGACGATAACGGCGGCGATGGGCTCGGGGGCGACGGGACGGTGATGACGGGCGACAACGACGACGGCGATGGGCTCGGGGGCGACGGCGACGACTGATACGTCCATTTTGCATCACGTTTTCATGTTGATATTTATTGCTTCTTTGGCTGTTATTTCACTTCACGGTACAAATCTTATGCCTTTTCTCTCTTATTGTGCAAGGTTTACATGAAGAGGGAGAATACCGACAACTGGAATTCTGGCCTGAAAGTGGAGCAAAGTTGAGATACCTATTCTGCGCAACTGCAAACACCGTGAAAGTCAACGGGGATTTTTTTCCCAATTTATCAAAAATACTGGGCCGAAGAAGTGCCAGAGGGGCACCAGGGGGTGCCCACAAGCCTGCACGGCGCGACCACCCCCCAGGCCGCGCCATGGGGGCTTGTTGACAACCCACTCGCCCACTGCCCCCCCCTCTTTTGCTATATGGAGGGTTTCGTCCAGGAAAAAATCAAGGAGGAGCTTTTTCGTGGTTTCACCGCTGCCACGAGACGGAACTTGAGCAGAACCAATCTAGAGCTCCGGTAGGACGATCCTGCCGGGGAAACTTCCCTCCCGGAGGGGGAAATCATCGCCATCGTCATCACCAACACTCCTCTCATCGGAGGGGACTCGTCACCATCAACATATTCATAAGCACCATCTCATCTCCAAACCTTAGTTCATCACTTGTAACCAATCTCCGTCTCGCGACTCCGATTGGTACTTGTAAGGTTGCTAGTAGTGTTGATTACTCTTTGTAGTTGATGCTAGTTGGATTATTTGGCGGAAGAGTTTATGTTCAGATCCTTGATGCTACTCATTACCTCTCTGATCATGAGTATGATTATGCTTTGTGAGTAGTTACTTTTGTTCCTGAGGACATGGGATAAGTCATGCTAATAATAGTCATGTGAATTTGGTATTTGTTCGATATTTTGATGTGTTGTATGTTGTTTTTCCTCTAGTGGTGTGCTACTACTCAAACAACAGCGCCAGAAATTGACACGTTGACGGAGATTGGGCTTGCGTTGGTTTTTCCCTTGAAGAGGAAAGGGTAATGCAGCACAGGAGCAGTAAGTATTTCCCTCAGTTTGAGAACCAAGGTATCGATCCAGAAGGAGGGTCTCGTCAAGTCCAGAGTACCTGTGCAAACACAAACAAGCTTGCACCCAACACTCCAAAGGGGTTGATAATCCCTTCAAGATTGTTTGCAAAGTGAGATCTAAAGGCGGAAAGTGCAACGAAGTAAAAAGTGTAAGGCTGAAAATATGGTGTGGAGTAGACCCTGGGGGCCATAGTGTTCACTAGAGGCTTCTCTCAAAATAGCAAGTATTACGGTGGGTGAACAAATTACTATCAAGCAATTGATAGAACCGCGCAAAGTCATGACGATATATAAGGCAATGATCATACATATAGGCATCACGTCCGAGATAAGTAGACCGATACTTTCTGCATCTACTACTATTACTCCACACATCGACCGCTATCCAGCATGCATCTAGTGTATTGAGTTCATGACGAACAGAGTAACGCTTTAAGAAAGATGACATGATGTAGAGGGATAATCTCAAACCAATGATGAAAACCCCATCTTTTTACCCTTGATGGCAACAACACGATGCGTGCCTCGCTAACCCTTCTGTCACTGGGTGAGGTCACCGCACGGTATGAACCCAAACCAAGCACTTCTCCCATTGCAAGAATCATAGATCTAGTTGGCCAGACAAAACCCACAACTCGAAGAGAATTACAAGCATATGAAATCATGCATAAGAGAGATCAGAAGAAACCCAAATAAGATTCATAGATAATCTGATCATAAATCCACAATTCATCGGATCTTGACAAACACACCGCAAAATAAGATTACATCGGATAGATCTCCATGAAGATCATGGAGAACTTTGTATTGAAGATCCAAGAGAGAGAAGAAGCCATCTAGTTACTAGCTATGGACCCGTAGGTCTATGGTGAACTACTCACGTATCATTGGAGAGGTCATGGTGTTGATGGAGAAGCCTTCTGTGTTCGAATCGCCCCTCCGGCAGGGCACCAGGACGTGTCCCAGATGGGATCTTGCGGAGACAGAAGCTTCCGGCGGCGGAAAAGCGATTGCGATGATCTCTTGATTTTTTTGGGAATATTTCGGAATATATAGCCGCAAGATCTCGGTCAGGGGACCTCCAGGGGGTCCACAAGCCTGGATGGCGCCCCCCTGGCCACGGGGTGGGGGCTTGTGGGGCCCCTGGGACTCTTCTCGCTTGGCTCCCAAGTTCTCCGATCTTCTTCTGCACCAGAAAAAATCTTTTCGGGGATTTTCTTCCGTTTGGACTCCGTTTCAAAATCTTCTCTGAAAGGGGTCAAAAACATGGAAAAAACAGGAACTGGCACTTGGCACTGAGTTAATAAGTTAGTCCCAAAAAATAAATAAAAGGCATGCAAAACATCCAAAGTTTGACAAGATAATAGCATGAAACCAGCGAAAATTATAGATACCTTGGAGACGTATCATGGTGTTATTTGAACGTCGACTACATAACACTTCACCATTATTTGGGCCTAGAAGAAGGCATTGGGAAGTAGTAAGTAGATGATGGGTTGCTAGAGTGACACAAGCTTAAACCCTACTTTATGTGTTGCTTCATAAGGGGCTGATTAGGATCCACTAGTTTAATGCTATGGTTAGACTTTGTCTTAATTCTTCCTTCGTAGTTGCGGATGCTTGCGAGAGGGGTTAATCATAAGTGGGATGCTTGTCCAAGTAAGGGCAATACCCAAGCGCCGGTCCACCCTGATACATCTCCATCGTATCTACTTTTCCAAACTCTTTTGCCCTTGTTTTGGACTCTAACTTGCATGATTTGAATGGAACTAACCTGGACTGACGTTGTTTTCAACAGAATTGCCTTGGTGTTTATTTTTGTGCAGAAATGAAAGTTCTCAGAACGTCCTGAAAACTTACGGAGAATATTTCTGGAAAATATGAAAAATACCTGCGCAAAGATCCACCGGGGGGGATGGGCCAGTGGGCCACAAGACCTGTAGCCGGCACCCCCTGGTGGCGGCTAGCAAGCTTGTGGGGCCCACGTGGCTCTGCCGCCCCCAAACTCAGCTCCATAAATTCACTTTCGTCCCAGAAAAAATCAAGAGAGAAGATTTCGTCATGTTTGCGATACGGAGGCGCCGCCACATCCTGTTCTTCATCTGGAGGGCAGATCTGGAGTCCGTTTTGGGCTCCGGAGAGGGGAAATCGTCGCCATCGTCATCATCAACCTTCTTCCCTCTCCAATTCCATGAAGCTCTTCATCATTCGTGAGTAATCTATTCGTAGGCTCGCTGGGCGGTGATGAGTAGGATGAGATCTATCATGTAATCGAGTTAGTTTTGACGGGGATTGATCCCTAGTATCCACTATGTTCTGAGATTGATGTTGCTACTACTTTGCCATGCTTAATGCTTGTCACTAAGGTCCGAGTGCCATGATTTCAGATCTGAAATTATTATGTTGTCACCAATATATGTGTGTTTTAGATCCGATCTTGCAAGTTGTAGTTACCTACTATGTGTTATGACCCGGAAACCCCGGAATGACAATAACCGGAACCACTCCCGGTGATGACCATAGTTTGAGGAGTTCATGTGTTAACCAAGTGCTAATGCGTTGGTCCGGTTCTTTATTAAAAGGAGAACCTTAATATCCCGTAGTTTCCTTTTGGACCCTGTTGCCACGGGAGGGATGGACAATAGATGTCATGCAAGTTCTTTTCCCTAAGCACGTATGACGACACACGGAATGCATGCCTACATCACATTGACAAACGGGAGCTAGCCACATATCTCTCGGTGTTATAACTGTTGCATGATGAATATCATCCAAACAAATCACCGACCCATTGCCTACGAGTTTGTCCCACTTCTGTTGTTACTTATTTTGCTCTCCTGCTGTTACTACTGTTGCTCTGTTGTTACTTGCTACTCTTGCTACTCGCTGCTGCTGTTACTTGCTTTGCTGCTACTTTGTTGTTGATACTTTGCTTGCAGATATTAATCTTTTAGGTGTGGTTGAATCTGACACATTCAGCTTCTAATACTTGAGAGTATCCTCTCACTTCCTATTGGCAAATCAACAAATATGGGTTGAATACTCTACCCTCGAAAACTGCCTCGATCCCACGCGCTGGTGGGTTATTCCAAGACAATTTCAAATTGTTGGGCAATCTAGAATAGCATTCATCTAGCCATTGCCAGAGAGTGCCAATCAGCATTTTTCTGGCGCCGTTGTCGGGGAAGCGATTGCTATATTCTCTAAGTCACTTGGGATTTGTATCTGCTAATCACTATGAAGAATCTGAAGGATCCGAAAACCAAAGTCTTGCCCTCAACTACGAGGGGAGGTAAGGAACTGCCATCTAGCTCTGCACTTGATTCACCTTCAGTTATGAGTAAGTTTGTGACATCACCTCCTGCTAGAAATCTTGATACGTCGCATGTGCTTGATGATGCTTACGATGCTATGCCTGATACTGCTAGAGATGCTATGCCTGATACTGCTTTGCCTGATGATGCTAGAGATGCTATTATGCCTGATGATGCTATGCTTGATACTGCTAGAGACACTACTTTGCCTGATGTTCCACTAGGGGTGTTCCTAGATGCTCATATTGCTAGAGTTACTGTCAATGCTCGTGATGCTTCTGAAACAGCCGATACTATTGAGATAGAACCTGCTTTTGCTCCTGCTAGGTCTAGCTCTCCTAGATATGAATTGCCTGATATACCTGAGGGTTATGTTATGGAGGGAGAAATAGCTGAGGATTTTCTTGCGTGTAAGGATGCCTATGACGATGAGAAGTTACTTCTCAAGTGGAAGGAAAAATCTCTGAAATCTAGGATGAAATACGACCCGAAGTTTGCCACTTCACCTATCTTTATCACCGATAAGGATTATGAATTCTCTGTCGATCCTGAGATAATCTCTCTAGTCGAATTTGATGCTTTCCACGGTTATGAGTCTGAGACGATCGTAGCCCATCTTACCAAACTACACGATATAGCCACCCTTTTCACTAGTGAGGAGAAGATCCGCCACTACTACATCCTTAAGTTGTTTCCTTTCTCTCTAAAGGATAATGCTAAAGCCTGGTTCACCTCTCTTGCTCCTGGATGTGTGAGTAGTCCCTAGGATATGGTCCATTACTTTTGTGAGAAATATTTCCCTGCCAATAAGAAGCAAGCTGCCTTGCAGGAAATATACAAATTTGCTCAACTCAAAGAAGAGAGTCTCCCACAAGCTTGGGGGAGGCTCGTCCAGCTACAGAATGCTTTGCCTGATCACCCTCTTAAGAAGAATGAGATACTTGATATATTATATAACGGACTTACCGATGCTTCTAGAGACCATCTAGATAGTTGTGTCGGTTGTGTTTTTAGGGAACGAACTATCGAACAAGCTGAGACCCTTCTGAATAACATCTTGATCAACGATAATGCTTGGACTATTCCCGAACCACCTCCTAAGCCAACTCTGAAGAAAAGAGGTATTCTATTCCTCTGTCCCGAAGATATGCAAGAAGCCAAGAAATCTATACAAGATAAAGGCATTAGATCTGAAGATGTCAAAAATCTACCACCAATCGAAGAGATCCATGGTCTCGATAAGCCGATACAAGTAGTAGAAGTGAATTCTCTGCGTAGGTTTGATGAGAGTGATATTCCTTTTGACAAACCTGCTAGCTTATGCTTTGATGAATTTGACAACTTTGTTGCCAAACAACAGAGTTTCAATGATTATGTTAGCACACACATCGAACAAAGTACTCGTATGCTTAGCCATTAAAGTGCTTGTGTGGACAGAAATGTCAATGATCTAAAGCTTCTGACTAAACATGCCTCTATGATTACTACTCGGGTAGAACAAGTACTTAAAGCTCAGAATGACTTGCTCAATGAATTAAATGACAACTCTGTCAGAGTCATTACTAGAGGAGGCAAAAATGACTCAGGAACCTTTGTATCCTGAAGGTCATCCTAAGAATATTGATCAAGATTCTCAAGAAATTAATGCTGATACACCCAGTCATCCTAAGGAGAAGAAGAAAGATGATAGAAACCTACATGCCAGTTCACCAAATACTGTCAGACCTGAAGAACCTAATGATATTTCTGTGTCTGATGCAGAAACACAATCTGGTGATGAACATGAACCTGGTGACAATATGGAGAGCGATGTTCATCATAACGCTCAACCTAGCAATGATGAGGATGTGGAGATTGAACCTATGGTTAATCCTGATAACCCACAACCTAAGAGATGCAATAAGAATGACTTCGCTGCTAGGAAGCATGGTAAAGAAAGGGAGCCATGGGTTCAGAGATCTATGTCCTTTCCTCCTAAGCCATCCAAGAAAAAGGATGATGATGATTTTGAGCGCTTCGTTGAGATGATAAGACCCATCTTTATGCAGATGCGGTTGATACGTCTCCATCATATCTACTTTTCCAAACTCTTTTGCCCTTGTTTTGGACTCTAATTTGCATGATTTGAATGGAACTAACCTGGACTGACGTTGTTTTCAGCAGAATTGCCTTGGTGTTATTTTTGTGCAGAAATCAAAGTTCGCCAAACGTCCTAAAAATTTACGGGAGCAGTTTTGACAAATAATAAAAATATCTGCGCCAAGTTTCACCTCAGGGGGTGGGCCAGTGGGCCACAAGTCCCTGCTCAGCCACCACCCCCGTGGTGGCGGTGGGCAGGCTTGTGGGGCCCACACGGCTCTGACGCCCCCAATTCCAGCTCTATGATATCCCTTTCGTCCCAGAAAAAATAAAAAAGAGAAGTTTTCGTCGCGTTTTCGATACGGAGGTGCCGCCACCACCTGTTCTTCATCTGGAGGGCAGATCTGGAGTCCGTCTTGGGCTACGGAGAGGGGAAATCGTCGCCACTGTCATCATCAACCTTCTTCCCTCTCCAATTCCATGAAGCTCTTCGTCGTTCGTGAGTAACTATTCGTAGGCTTGCTGGGCGATGATGAGTAGGATGAGATCTATCATGTAATCGAGTTAGTTTTGATGGGGATTGATCCCTAGTATCCACTATGTTCTGAGATTGATGTTGCTACTACTTTGCCATGCTTAATGCTTGTTACTAGGGCCCGAGTGCCATGATTTCAAATCTGAAATTATTATGTTGTCACCAATATATGTGTGTTTTAGATCCAATCTTGCAAGTTGTAGTTACCTACCATGTGTTATGATCCGGCAACCCCGGAGTGACAATAACCGGAACCACTCCCGGTGATGACCATAGTTTGAGGAGTTCATGTGTTCACCAAGTGCTAATGCGTTGGTCCGGTTCTTTATGAAAAGGAGAACCTTAATATCTCGTAGTTTCCTTTTGGACCCCGCTGCCACGGGAGGGATGGACAATGGATGTCATGCAAGTTCTTTGCCCTAAGCACGTATGACGACACACGGAATGCATGCCTACATCACATTGACGAACGGGAGCTAGCCACATATCTCTCCGTGTTATAGTTGTTGCATGATGAATATAATCCAAACAAATCACAACACCCATTGCCTACAAGTTTGTCCTACTGATACTGTTGTTACTTGTCTTGCTCTACTGCTGCTACTACTGTTGCTACTGTTGTTACTTGTTTTGCTCTGCTGCTGCTACCACTGTTGCTATTACTGTCGCTTGCTACTGTTGCAAATTGCTACTTCTGTCACTACTGATGTTCCTTGCCATCGCTATTGCTCGTTACACTGCTGCTACCTGCTACACTTTTGGTTCACTGGCCGTTAACGGGAATTGACAACTTCCGTCAACGCGGCAGCGGAGGCGCCATTGATACAATCATTAGGAATAGTCTGCCGTCAACAGATCGTTTCTGACACCATTGTTATCATACTACTTTGATGTTACTACTGTGCTTGCAGATACTAATCTTTCAGGTGTGGTTGAATCAGACAAATTCAGCTGCTAATACTCGAGATTTTCTCTCACCTCCTATAGGCGATCAACAAATTTGGGTCGAATACTCTACCCTCGAAAACTGTTGCAAGGGCCATCAACAACAGTCTTCTAGTTCCGTTGCCGGGGAGTGCTAGTAGCATTCTTCTAGTGCCGTTGCAAGGGAAGGTTTGTTGTCATTAGCATTCGTCTAGCTATCACCAGAGATTGCAATCAGCATTTTTCTAGCGCCGTTGCCGGGGAAGGTTTGTTGTCATCAGCATTCGTCTAGCTATCGCCAGAGATTGCAATCAACATTTTTCTGGCGCCGTTGCCGGGGAGGTATTGCTATATCCTCTGAGTCACTTGGGATTTATATCTGCTAATCACTATGAAGAATCTGAAGGATCCGAAGACCAAAGTCTTGCCCTCAACTACGAGGGGAGGTAAGGAATTGCCATCTAGCTCTGCACTTGATTCACCTTCAGTTATGAGTAAGTTTGCGACATCACCTCCTGCTAGAAATCTTGATATGTCGCATGTGCTTGATGATGCTTGGGATGCTACTGCTAGAGATGCTATGCTTGATACTATGCCTTATGATACTATGCTTGATACTATGCCTGATACTGCTAGAGATGCTATGCCTGATACTATGCCTGATGATACTATGCTTGATACTATGCCTGATACTACTAGAGATGCTATTTTCCCTGATGATGCTATGCTTGATATTGCTAGAGATACTCCTTTGCCTGATGTTCCACTAGGAGTGTTCCTTGATGCTCATATTGCTAGAGTTACTGCCACTGCTCGTGATGCTTCTGATACTGCCGATACTATTGAGATAGAACCTGCTTTTTCTCCTGTTAGATCTAGCTCTCCTAGATATGAATTGCCTGATATACCTGAGGGTTACGTTATGGAGGGAGAGATAGCTGAGGATTTTCTTGCATGTAAGGATGCCTATGACGCTGAGAAATTACTTCTCAAGTGGAAGGAAAAATCTCAGGAAGCTAGGATGAAAAATGACCCGAAGTTTGCCACTTCGCCTATCTTTGTCACCGATAAGGATTATGAATTCTCTGTCGACCCTGAGATAATCTCTCTAGTCGAATCAGATCCTTTTCACGGTTATGAGTCTGAGACGGTCATAGCCCATCTTGCCAAACTATCTGAAATAGCCAACCTCTTCACTAATGAGGAGAAGATCCGCCACTACTATATCCTTAAGCTGTTTCCTTTCTCTCTAAAGGATGACGCTAAAGTCTGGTTCACCTCTCTTGCTCCTGGATGTGTGCGTAGTCCCCAGGAGATGGTCTATTACTTCTGTGAGAAATATTTCCCTGCCCATAAGAAGCAAGCTGCCTTGCAGGAAATATACAACTTTGCTCAACTCCAAGAAGAGAGTCTTCCACGAGCTTGGGGGAGGCTCGTCCAGCTACAGAATGCTTTCCCTCATCACTCTCTTCAGAAGAACGAGATACTTGATATCATCTATAACGGACTTACCGATGCCTCTAGAGACCACCTAGATAATTGTGTCGGTTGTGTTTTTAGGGAACGAACTGTAGAACAAGCTGAGACCCTACTGAATAACCTCTTGATCAACGATAATGCTTGGACTATTCCCGAACCACCTCCTAAGCCAACTCCGAAGAAAAGTGGTATTCTATTTGTTGGGGATATTGCCTGTTAAAGTGACCCGCCGAATATGGGCCGGGTTACTCTTAAGGCGATTCATCCTTTAAGGCTAGTTCGGCCTCAGCCTGGGCGGTTCGAAGTCGCAGGATGGTTATGATCTATGGAAGGACTCTGGGTTTTGCAAGATGGCGACTTAGAGACCGCGGTGGTCACGATTTGTAAAAAGGAAGGGACTCTTGTAAACCGTAAGGCTTCGACCTATATATAAAGGCGAGTCTGGAGGGGGAGAGGTAGGTTAGAAATCATCGAGTGCTAGGTTTAGGCGAGTTACGCCTTCCTTGTAATCGAATCCACATCAATACACACAAAGCAGGACGTAGGCTATTACCTCTTCTCGAGGGGCCGAACCTGGGTAAATCGCCGTGTCTCTCCTGCTTAACCCCTTTGAGTTGCCACCAAGGTGCGATGGCTCCAGTACTAAGTCCTTTCACGAGGACATCTACCGTGACAAAACCACGACAGTTGGCGCCCACCGTGGGGCCTGCGCACGGTGGAGTTGAGTTCTCAAAGGGAGCCCTACCAGGGTCTGAGAGTTATGCGGCGGCGCTCATGACTTGGAGCCGACGCGGCATCGCCTACATCGACAACCGGCGATGGGGACCTGAAGCAAATTCTCTCGAATCAGGCTACAGTGTCCCCTTTGGCAAGATCAACGTCTTCATCGGCATGATCGGATCATCTGTTCCTGAGCCGGACACCTCCTCCGACATCGTCGAGCCGGCCAGGTACGTTCATCCAGTCATAACGCGGAATCTGACCCACCTGGTCTTTGTGGGGTTCAGCAGGGGTCAGAGGAGCCAGAGCACGCGGCGGCTCAGGAGGTTACCCCCATCAACTCTAACGACGAATCATCCATGGGCGATTCGGATTCCATCCAGTCCCTCCACGGAGACGGTCTCGATGGCTTGTCATTGGCCATGGATCCGGAAATCCTCGATCGAACCCGCCGCCAGATCGCCATCTACATGGCCGGGGCGACTCAACCCGCACAGAGCCCCGCCGAAGGCGATGGGGCCGGCGGGACATCCAGAAGTGCGTCAGCAGTCCTGGTGGACTTAGCGGCGGAAATCACAAGACTAATGTCAACCCCCCTCACGCCAGAGAACCAAGCAGAGATAAACGCAGAGTTAGCAAAGCTGAGGGAGGCGGTGGCAAAGGCCCATCAGGATGCCGCGACGCAGTCCGCCAGGATGGAAACTCGACAGGCTCAGATTACGGCCGAAAGGATGCGGTTGAACACCGACAATTGGCGGCTTGAAAGACAGCAGCGCGCATCCGACGCCGTCCATCAGCGGAGGCACCAGGGATGCCTGCCCCATGATCTCAATCCGACTTGCCTGTTCGACACCCCCCAAACACCCGGGATGGGAGCCGCTCCAGCAGGAGGGATGGGCCGTCCTCCTAACCCGCCGATTCAGCCGACTGAGGGTCAAATTCCTCGTTTCCGTACCCCCCGAGGCCACTTCTCTAACCCGGTGGATAACGTGCTTGCCGCAACTCGCCATCTGGAGTCTCTCCCGATCCACGGCAACACACCAGCTAAGATCGAAGCAAGGAACGCCATCGAGATGTTGAAAACGGCGGTGGTCCAAAACGCGCAATTCTCACACAGCCCCGAGCGATTGCACTCCACCCCCCAGGCGAGCTATACCAGGGGTTGGCCGGAGGATCAGCCGGCCGTAAACAGCGCCCCGCGACACCTCCCGCAGGACAACCCGCCCGAGCGGGACCCGCCGGGCAGAGGTCCACCCAACACTCAAGAGGCTCAGACTCCTCCCGTGGGGACCGGAGGGCGAGTTGGGGTGCCCTGCTTGTCCCTGGCCCTTCGAAACGAAAGAATGCCCAAGGATTTCAAAGGACCAAGAAAGGTGCCTAATTACACACCAGATCTCGAACCAACATCTTGGATCGAGGGCTATGAGATCGCCATGGACATGCTCGACGTAAACGAGGCGGTTTGCGCCAGATATTTCACCATGATGCTCGAGGGATCGGCACGCACTTGGTTGAAAAATTTACCCCCCAATTCTATCTAGTCCTGGGCCGAGTTAAAGGAGCGTTTCATCAAAAACTTCCGGGGAACCTGTAAACGACCGATGACAATCGTCGACTTGCAACACTGCGTGCAACGCCCGGATGAGTCGGCGCATCATTGGTCGCGGCGAGTCGCGGAAATTATCCATTCATCGGATGGCATCACGACCGCGCAAGCTGTGCTTATCCTCGAGCACAACTGCCACTACGAACCGCTGGTCCAGAAGCTGGGGCGACTCAAACGGAAAGTTCAGGATATGGGCGAGCTGATGGATACCCTCACTAGGTACGCCGAAGCCGATGATACCAAGGATCCCGGCGAGGATGGTAAGGGTAACTCGCCCAATAAGGGCGATTCAACGAATAAGCATACCCGCCTCCAAGGCCGCAACCGTCATAACCAGGGGACCAACGGCAAGCGTAGGCCGCATGAGGGGCCCTCGGATCTGGTTGCCAACACCAACGCCAATGACGGCAAAAAGAAGAATCGAGGCTTCAGTGGGAAAAGACCGCGTAACTACGAAGAGCTGCTCAAAGGCCCTTGCCCGCACCACGCCACGGCCGACGGCCCGGCGGGCCACTCCTGGGAGAACTGCTTCGTGATGCGGGAATTTCGGGCCGAGGCAATCAAGAAGAGCCAGAGCGAAGACCCGAACCGTCGCCAAGACCAACTCGCCGCGCCCAACCAAAGGCACAACCCCTTCGGCGGCTTTCCCGAACAAGAGGCTCAGGGGGGGCCGCAGCCAGGCGGCGGCCAGTACCCGGTGCACCACCACCGGCAGTACAACCCGCCAGGAGTCTTCCAGCAGCTACCCCCGCAGGGGGCTCCGCAGGACCAGGATGACCATGGTGGCTTCCGCAACAATCCTAAACAGCTAAGTAATGGGCAATATCATGTTTTCACCACTAATGCATGCAGACGTGACAAAAAGGTAAATCACCGGGCATACAGCGTAATTGAGCCGGCAGTTCCCAGATATCTCCACTGGTCCGAACAGACCATAACGTGGAGCAGAGAGGATCACCCGCCGAGAATAGATAACCCGGGCGACCTGGCCTTGGTCGTGGCTCCCCAAGTGGCGGGTTACACTCTATCGAAAGTACTAATGGATGGCGGCAGCAGCATTAATATCCTATACTTCGACACCTTCCGGAGGATGAATCTATTAGAGAAAGACTTGATGCCTTCAACCACGGTTTTCCACGGCATCGTCCCGGGCAAATCCGCTTATCCGATTGGCCGGGTCAGGCTCTCAGTAGCGTTTGGAACTGCACAGAACTACAGGTCGGAGTCTCTGGTCTTCGAGGTGGTCAAATTAAAAAGCCCGTACCATGCGCTGTTCGGGCGACCGGCTTATGCTCGCTTCATGGCCCGCCCGTGCTACGTCTACCTCAAGCTCAAAATGCCTGGTCCTAAAGGGCCCATCACGGTCGACGGAGATAGAAGAATTGCAAAGGAGTGTGAGGAAGGAGACGCGGCCTACGCGGAAGTCGCCTGCGCGGCGGAAGAGCTCAAAAACCACTGGGCCAATGTTGACCCGGCAAACATGTCACCACTCAAGAAACCGACTACAGATTCCGAGTCGCCCCTCAAGTTCAAACCAACGGATGACACGAAGACAGTCGACTTCGTCCCTGGCGATTCATCCAAGCAGTTTATCATTGGAACAGGTCTGGACCCCAAATAGGAAAGCGCGCTCATCGAATTCATCCGTGAGAAGCGGGACATCTTCGCATGGAAACCCTCTGACATGCCGGGTGTACCGAGAGAATTCGCTGAGCACCATCTTAATATTGACCCAAAATGCAAACCTGTCCAACAATACCTCCTCAGGTTTAACGAGGAGCGACGGAAGGCGATTGGAGAGGAAGTCGCCCGCCTTTTAGCCGCCGGGTTCATCATGGAAGTCTTTCACTCCAAATGGCTAGCTAACCCGGTGTTAGTACTCAAGAAGAATGGCACTTTCCGTATGTGTTTTGACTATACGGACCTCAACAGAGCTTGCCCCAAGGATCCTTTTCGCTCTTCCCCGCATCGACCAAATCATTGTCTCGGTGGCGGGATGCGAACGATTGTGCTTTTTGGACGCTTATTCAGGTTATCATCAGATCAAAATGGCTGTGGAAGATCAAGAAAAGACTGCTTTCATAACCCCCTTCGGGGCCTTTTGCTATGTGTCCATGCCGTTCGGGCTCAAGAGCGCAGGGGCGACTTACCAACGCTGCATCCAGAATTGTCTTCATAGCCAAATTGGCCGCAACGTCCATGCTTATGTTGACGACATTGTGATCAAGACCCGCCGGGAGGAGACACTTCTGGAAGACCTTAAGGAAACCTTTGATAATTTACGGGTATATCAGATGAAGCTAAATCCTACCAAGTGCGTTTTCGGCGTACCTGTGGGAAAACTACTGGGTTTCTTGGTATCGGAGCGCGGCATCGAGGCTAACCCGGACAAAATTGAAGCGGTTACCTCCCTCGGCAAGCCGACGAATGTTAGCCAAGTTCAGCGATTGGCGGGTCGCATTGCGGCTCTCAGTCGTTTTGTAAGCCGCCTCGGAGAAAAGGCGATTCCGCTCTATCAATTGTTGAGGAAGTCTGACCGATTCGTGTGGACAGAGGAAGCTGACGAGGCACTTCAGGCCTTGAAACATCAATTGGTTAACCCGCCGGTCCTGGCGGCCCCGACTGAAAAGGAGCCTATGCTCCTGTATATTGCCGCGAATTCCAAAGCGGTCAGCGTGGCTGTGGTCGTTGAAAGAAAGGAGGAAGGAAAGGAATACCCGGTACAACGCCCGGTGTACTTTATCAGTGAGGTGTTAACTCTTTCCAAACAGCGATACCCACATTGGCAGAAACTGGTCTATGGGGTGTTCATGGCGAGTCGGAAGCTTAAACATTATTTCCAAGAACACCCAATCACCGTGGTCAGTTCCGCGCCCCTCGGCGACGTCATCCAAAACCGCGAGGCAACAGGGCGAATCGCCAAATGGGCAATAGAACTTGGGTCACATCACATTCAGTATACCCCCCGCACGGCCATCAAGTCCCAGGCACTAGTTGATTTCGTCAATGATTGGACAGAGCTTCAGGCTCCGGAAGATCGGCCTGACCTTCTATTGGACTATTTATTTTGATGGATCCAGACAGTTGGAGGGCTCGGGGGCTGGTGTGGTGTTGATATCCCCTCAAGGAGATAAGTTCTGCTACGTCCTCCGGCTCATGTTCCCTTGTACAAATAATGCGGCAGAGTATGAAGCTCTGCTTCACGGTTTGCGACTAGCAAAAGAGATGAACCTAACCCGAGTCAGATGTTTTGGGGACTCAGATCTAGTGGCGCAACAGGTTTCGGGCACCTGGGACTCTCGAGATCCTATGATGGCGGCTTACAGGCGAGCCGTATCTGATGTGGCGGGCTATTTTCATGGGTACCAGGTTGACCATGTCGATCGGCGACTCAACGAAGCAGCTGATGCCCTCTCGCGACTCGGCTCACAGAGAAAACCGGTCCCCCCTAATGTCTTCTTGGATGTCCTGCATAAACCGTCCGTAACTGTACCCACGGAGGAGGAATTGGCGATACCAGATCCCGAGTCTCAGCTTGTGGCGGCTCTTCATATCGCTCTGGATTGGGCTCTTCCTTATCTAGCTTATCTTGCTCATGGCGAGTTACCCACTGACGAAGTTTTGGCTCGCCAGATTGTTCGGCGTAGCAAGTCCATGGTCATCATTAATGGCGAGCTATAGAAACGAACTGCTTCAGGGGTCTTTCAGCGGTGCGTTTCCTCCGAGGAAGGATGCACAATCCTTAACGACATCCATTCTGGAGACTGCGGACATCACGCCGGGTCACGTTCTTTGGTATCAAAAGCCTTTCGACACAGTTTCTTCTGGTTGACGGCTCACGCAGATGCAGAAGATATAGTACGGCGGTGCGAGGGGTGCCAACGATACGGGAGACAGGCTCATGTGCCGGCTCAAGAATTGAGACTGATCCCCATTACTTGGCCTTTCGCGGTCTGGGGGTTGGACATGGTCGGTCCCTTTAAGATGTCCTCCAACAAGAAAACTCACTTATTGGTGGCGGTTGATAAATTCACTAAATGGATTGAGGCGGAGCCTGTTGGGACTTGCGACGCGGAGACTGCAGTAAAATTTCTGAAGAAGCTGATTTTCCGTTTTGGATATCCGCACAGTATCATCACGGACAATGGTACTAACTTGTCCCAAGGAGCGATGCTGGATTTCTGTCGCCGTGAACATATCCGGCTTGATATCTCTGCAGTTGCTCACCCGCAGTCAAACAGACAGGCCGAGCGGGAGAATCAGGAAGTTTTGCGAGCGATCAAACCTCGGCTCATAATTCCCTTGGAAAGAACTCCAGGATGTTGGGTGGAGGAGTTACCTTCGGTATTATGGAGCATGCGAACCACCCCGAATCGGTCCACAGGGTTCACCCCTTTCTTCTTGGTCTATGGTGCAGAGGCCGTCCTCCCTACTGACATAAGGCATGATTCTCTTAGAGTCGCCGCATATGTGGAGCAAGACAACGAGCTGGCGCGTCAGGACTCTTTGGATGCCTTGGAAGAGGCACGTGACTTAGCAGCGGCTCGTTCGGCGATCTATCAGCAAGATCTGCGGCGTTATCATAGTCGCCGGGTGAAGAGTCAGACCTTCCAGGAAGGCGATTTGGTGCTTCGACTGATACAAGATCGGGCAGGCATGCACAAGCTTTCGCCCCCTTGGGAGGGACCTTTCGTTGTCAGCAAGAACCTCCGCAATGGTTCTTACTACTTGATCGATCTTCGGTCTGATCGACCGACTACGGGGGCTGAGTCAACTCGCCCTTGGAATATTGCCCATTTGCGACCTTATTACACTTGAGTTCTTAAAACTCCATGCTTTGTAAGTTTTTCAGTTTTTCATTATGGAATAATACAATGTTTCCCTGACTCGGGGGCTTCTTCTTTAAGAAAAAGAAAGAGCAATTTCATGACATCCTGTTGCGACCTTATGAGCCGACAGAACATGCATTAAGGGTGGGTGCACGAGCTTTCTGACTCGCCTCCCCCTGTCGCGACCGTATGAGCCGATGAAACATGCATTAAGGGTGGGTGCACGAGCTTTCTGACTCGCCTCCCCCTGTCGCGACCGTATGAGCCGACGAAACCTGCATTAAGGGTGGGTGCACGAGCTTTCTGACTCGCCTCCCCCTGTCGCGACCGTATGAGCCGACGAAACCTGCATTAAGGGTGGGTGCACGAGCTTTCTGACTCGCCTCCCCCTGTCGCGACCGTATGAGCCGACGAAACCTGCATTAAGGATGGGTGCGCGAGCTTTCTGACTCGCCTCCCCCTATCGCGACCGTATGAGACGACGAAACTTGCATTAGGGGTGGGTGCACGAGCTTTTTGACTCGCCTCCCCCTGTCGCGACCGTATGAGCCGACGAAACCTGCATTAAGGGTGGGTGTGCGAGCTTTCTGACTCGCCTCCCCCTGTCGCGACCGTATGAGCCGACGAAACCTGCATTAAGGGTGGGTGCACGAGCTTTCTGACTCACCTCCCCCTGTCGCGACCGTATGAGCCGACGAAACCTGCATTAAGGGTGGGTGCACGAGTTTCCTGACTCGCCCCCTCCTGTCGTGACCATATGAGCCGACGAAACTTGCATTAAGGGTGGGTGCACGAGTTTCCTGACTCGCCCCCTCCTGTCGCGACCGTATGAGCCGACAAAATTACTCGTGTTATGATTTGACCTTGGAAATTTTTATCCTCACTGCTTACTCATTGAAACTGTTTGTGGTTCTTTTATTTTCACAGATAATGTGCTCAAGGTTTTCATCCTTGGCGGATTGAGCATTTCAGGCGATTCTGATAAGGATTAACAAAATATTTTAAACAGCCTCAAAGGCGGTATAAGGGTTTTTTGCAGAAGATGTCATCAAAAGATAGTACTGACTATTACATGGCTCTTGGGCCAAATTCAAGGAAAACCTATTCCGCTAAGTTCTGGCGTGAGCTCTGACCAGGTTCGATTTGTAAATCGCCCAAGACCCAATTGCATCTGGACAAAGAGGCAAAATCGTCTTCATCGGTCAAGATTGATGCCAGGTCTGTTTCCCAGTCAAAGGGATTCTTGGGTCGCCGAGGGATAAGGTTGGTCACCACGAAGGTTGGCGGGCTGATTTTCTTATTCTTGTCATCGTAAGCCACCTGATATTTTGTCAAGTCAAGGCTGGCGGCGAGTTGAGTCGCGGCCAGTCGAGAATCCTTGACAACCTTCTGGTAGTCTTCTTCCACGAACTCCGAGCCGTCATCTTTAAGCTGAGGGAAGCCGGCAGCTACTTCTTCCAGATTAATTTCTGGAGCATACGCCAGGCACCGACTCAGAGCCGTCAGGACACCCTTCCGGGCGGCTGATCGGGTTAACTCGCCGATCTGGGGAGGTAGTGTGGATAGATATCCAAGCACCTTCTTGATAGAAGTTATGGGCTCCTTTGCACCGATCACAGCTTTGACGGTCAGCACACTGCCTATGTACAGTTGTTCCGTCAGTGTATAGATCGCCTTCAGCATCAACACGCTGTCGTCTTGCAGATTGGCGACTCTCGAGCCTGTGATTAAATGACCTGTAAGTTAAACATTAAGGAATTTCCCCAAGGAAGAGGATAAGATTGGAGAGTTAAGTAAAGCTTACCAAAGATGGCTTGTGTCATGTTGGAAATATGGCGCTTTAAGCCGGATAGCTCCTGCTGCACAGTTGCCAGCTTTGCTTCTGCTTTTTCGGCTCTCGTCAAAACCGTGCTGTGGTCAGCCTGAGTTCTTTCTAACTCGGCTTTGAGCTTTTCTAGTTCAACCAGAG
Organism: Hordeum vulgare subsp. vulgare; assembly: GCF_904849725.1. Classification (NCBI taxonomy): domain Eukaryota; kingdom Viridiplantae; phylum Streptophyta; class Magnoliopsida; order Poales; family Poaceae; genus Hordeum; species Hordeum vulgare. The sequence continues at coordinate 553,613,763 of NC_058523.1, forward strand.
CCAGCTTATATTTGTCTTCCGACTGAGCTCGGGCATCTTGTTGGTCAGCCAAGTTTTTCCTTAAGTCGCCCAGGGCCAGTTCGGTTTGGGCAAGGCTTTCCTGTTCAAAATTTAAAAACAAAGACAAGTCCCAGAATTATTGCAAGGCAATACCCCTGACACTTGGGGGCTAATGTATAATTTCTCAAGGGAAATTATACAGAAATCAAGACCCGGCTCATCATTTTACTGATGACCCGGCCCTTGGGGGTTACTGGTCGCGAAGCTTTTAAAAGACCCGGCTCATCATTTTACTGATGACCCGGCCCTTGGGGGTTGCTGGGGATAATATAGAGTATAAAATTTTACCTCATGTTTGTTATTTAACATCTTCAACAGATTCTTTTCCATCTCGTAACTCGCTTCCAGGCGACTTGCGAAGCCAGAACAGAGTTCTTTAAACTCCAGACCTGCATAGTCAGAAAGTTTCGCCTTGGAAGGCCCAGACTCGAGAATTGATGGAGAAGGGGATGTTGTATGTTTGGAGAGAATTGTCTCTGCCGGCTTGGAGAAACCAAAACCAGTAATGACCACAACATCTGGGTCATCAGCTGTCGCCATTATGACCGGTGATCTAGGGACATCCGTTGATCCTTTGGGCGACTCAGGAGGGTTTGCTTGAATTGTCGGCTCGTTTTGACTCGGATCCTCTTGAGTCGGAGTAGCTTTCCTTGGAGGTTCAGGAGTGGCGTCAGGGTTTGATCCACTGGTCTTCCTCTTTTTGGCTTGCGCCCTAATGAAAGAGATAGGCGTGTTAAAAAAATTTAAAAAGAGTGTTGTTCTCAAGGATCAGGACAAGGAACTTACCCCGGGACTCGGATCATCGGTGAAAGGGTCGACATCACTGAGTCGCCAGAAGTGGGGGGAGAATCCTGCAGAATTTGTACATCGATAATACTGGCGGGTTAGGATTGTGATCCAAAGCAGCACGAACAATGGTTGCTCAAATAAGAAAAGGAGGTACCTCGCTTGGTTTTCTTTTGTTCCTTGTTGGCAAGCCAGGTGTTAGGTCGCCAGAATGACTTCGCGTTTTCCGTTTCGAGGCATGCTGCGTTTTCTTCAGTAAGAAATTTGGATCCAAATGGGCATTTGGATGTGAGAGAGGTACTTTCCCACATATTCGCCGGGCCGGCTTAGGTGGAGAAGGAGATGAATCGGAGGAGACGGAAATTACCTCGACAGAGTCTTCCTGGCTCTCGTTATCTTCATTCTATTATAAGAGGAGCGAGAGATAAATAAAAGTTAAAAGATGATAAGTGGCGAGTGAAAATGAGGACGGATTGGTACCTCTGAGAGTGCGTCGCCAGCTTGAGATTCGTCGACTTCAGATGGCTCGGCCGCAGCCGATTTGCCTTTGCCTTTGTTTTTCTTGGAAGGCGGCTTAGCACTCTTCATGGCTTGTTTCTTAGGTCTCCTAGACCAGAACTTGTCGCCTTTCTGGAAGGGGATATGGCATGAAGTCATGATGACAGTAAAACAGATGAAATAAAAGTTGAGGGCGAGTTAGCTTTGGTTACCTTGGGTGCCGGGTTAATCTTGCAGAAGGGCTTAAGGCCGATTTGGCCGCATTTCGCTGCAGGTTCGCCGATCAGCTTCCTGATGATGGTGACTATGTCTTTTTCCGTTAATGCTGTGTGGAAGTAGTATTGGGGATGATCCAAAGTACCGTCAAATTCGCACATCAGGCCGTCTCGGCGGCTCAGAGGAAGGATGCGCCATTCGACCCAGCAGCGAATCAAGTCAACCCCGGTGAGACCGTTGTTCGTCAAGGATCTCAGTTCGGACAGAATTGGGACGAATTCCGACTCTTCTTCCTCGGTGAGCTTGTCAGGGAGCTTGAAGTTGACTGGGAGGCGGCTTGGCATGTAACCCTGAAGTTTGTTTTCGCCGGCAGGGGATGTTTCCTTGCAGTAGAACCAAGATTCACCCCATCCTTTGGGATGGCTAGGCATAGTGAGTGCAGGGAACGGGCTGTCCCTGCGACGCTGGACGTTGACCCCGCCGAGTTCCAAACTGGGGCCATTGTGGAATTCCGTCTGGCGATTCAAGTGGAAAAAGTACCAAAACAGAGGGACGGAAGGCTCGATCCGCAAATAAGCTTCGCAAAGGACATGGAATTGACTTAGGTTGCTTATGGAATTGGGTCCCAAATCCTGGAGTCGGACGTTCATAAAATTCAGGGCGTCTCTAAGTAATTTAGATCCGGGCGGTTTAAAACCCCGTTCTAAGTGTTCCACAAAAACTACTATCTCCCCTTCCTTGGGGTTGGGTAGGTCTTCTCCTAACCCGGTGCGCCATCCAATGACGTCTTGAGGATCCAAGCAGCCCGCTTTCACGTAATTCGCCAAAACAGCATCGTCAACTTTGGTGGGGAGCCAATCACTCTTGAAAACGGCACCCATGCTATAAATAGGCAAGAAAATGGTATTACATGTCTCGAACATTTACTATGTGAGTCGGGACTAGCTTCTGCTTAACCCGCCGGATTGGGAGGCCGGGTTGGGCTGATGTGGCGACCTATCGGAGCAGGGCTATTCTGAGAAGCGACGCTACTGTGGGTGGTAAAATTTATTCTTTCCGAAACACTAAGGGAAGGACGAGGTTTCCAAACAGCTTTTTGCAAACAGTGAAAGAGAATGGATCTATTCAACAGATATAAAAGCTTACGGACGTGGCTAAAACATGAACGGTGTGTGATCAGGATGGTGCCTCATGTTTAAAAATACTAGTCTGTTGCGAAAATTCGCAAGGGCACAGATGGATAGCATTGTTCGAAACACTAGGTGCCCTAATGGCGCTCGGACTAATCAGTTCGACAGTTAAGATGGTGACGAGCATAGAGCTTCGGAGCTATGGCAATGGTGGCGGCAAGAAAAAGAACTAAATCTACCCTTAAAGAAGGAAACAGTGGCCTAACCTGAAGATCTTGGTCGAAGAAGATTGGTGATGATGGAGCCTGGCGACGGCGACGACGTGCGGGCGGCATTGGAGTTCCTTGAACGGCGCCGGAGCTCTTCGAACGACAGCGGCTTGTGGGCGGCGCCGGAGCTCTTCGAACGGCAGCGGCTTGCGGGTGGCACCGGAGCTCCTCGAACGGCGACGGTTTGCGGGCGGCGCCGGAGCTTCTCGGACGGCAACGGCCTGCGGGCAGCACTGGAGTTCTTCGGACGGGGGTGGAGTTTGCGGCCGGCGGCGAAGCCTTCGGGATGCGGAGCGTTTTCTTCTCGCTGAGATGATGGTGGAGATATTGACGGGACTGGTAGGTGGCCGGTGTCAGCCCTGTCCCTTCCGCCTATTTATCAGGACGGGCACGGGGATCGAGGCGCTATGAGCGGGAACCGTCAAGGAAGGAAAGATTCGCCATGATGGCGCCCGAAAATTTCGGGATAATGACGCATCAAAAGATCCGTTGGGATTGTGTTGGAGTTCCCGAGAATCAAGGGCTAAGGAAAGTACTGATGGGAAATGCGTTGGCGACTCAGAGACTTTGTCCGGTACCAGCTGGCGAGTTAAGATTTCTGGTGTACGGAGGAACACAGAGGAGTGAATCGCCTTCGACTAAAATGGAAGCATTGGCATGAAGATTCAAGTCAATTTGGGGCCTAATGTTGGGGATATTGCCTGTTAAAGTGACCCGCCGAATATGGGCCGGGTTACTCTTAAGGCGATTCATCCTTTAAGGCTAGTTGGGCCTCAGCCTGGGCGGTTCGAAGTCGCAGGATGGTTATGATCTATGGAAGGACTCTGGGTTTTGCAAGATGGCGACTTAGAGACCGCGGTGGTCACGATTTGTAAAAAGGAAGGGACTCTTGTAAACCCTAAGGCTTCGACCTATATATAAAGGCGAGTCTGGAGGGGGAGAGGTAGGTTAGAAATCATCGAGTGCTAGGTTTAGGCGAGTTACGCCTTCCTTGTAATCGAATCCACATCAATACACACAAAGCAGGACGTAGGCTATTACCTCTTCTTGAGGGGCCGAACCTGGGTAAATCGCCGTGTCTCTCCCGCTTAACCCCTTTGAGTCGCCACCAAGGTGCGATGGCTCCAGTAATAAGTCCTTTCACGAGGACATCTACCGTGACAAAACCACGACACTATTCCTCAATCCCGAAGATATGCAAGAAGCCAAGAAATCTATGCTAGAGAAAGGCATTAGATCTGAAGATGTCAAAAATCTACCACCTATCGAAGAGATCCATGGTCTCGATAACCCGATACAGGTAGTGGAAGTGAATTCTCTGCGTAGGTTTGACGAGAGTGATATTCCTTTTGATAAACCTCCTAGCCTATGCTTTGATGAATTTGACAACTTTGTTGCCAAACAACAGAGTTTCAATGATTATGTTAGCAGACATTTGGAACAAAGTACTCATATGCTTAGCCATTTAAGTGCTTGTGTAGACAGAAATGTCAATGATCTGAAGTTTTTGAGTAAACATGCCTCTATGATTACTACTCAGGTAGAACAAGTACTTAAAGCTCCGAATGACTTGCTCAATGAATTAAATGACAACTCTGTCAGAGTCATTACTAGAGGAGGCAAAAGGACTCAGGAACCTTTGTATCCTGAAGGTCAACCTAAGAGAATTGATCAAGATTCTCAAGGAATCAATGCTGATACACCTAGTCATCCTAAGGAGTAGAAGAAGGATGATAGAAACCTGCACGCCAGTTCACCAAATACTGTAACACCTGAAGAACCTAATGATATTTCTGCGTGTGATGCAGAAACACAATCTGGTGATGAACATGAACCTGGTGATAATATGGACAGTGATGTTCATAATAATGCTCAACCTAGCAAAGATGAGGATGTGGAGATTGAACCTACAGTTAATCCTGATAATCCACGACCTAAGAAGTACGATAAGAATGACTTCACTTCTAGGAAGCATGGTAAAGAAAGAGAGCCATGGGTTCAGAGACCTATGCCCTTTCCTCCTAAGCCATCCAAGAAAAAGGATGATGAGGATTTTGAGCGCTTCGTTGAGATGATAAGACCCATCTTTCTGCAGATGCGGTTAACTGATATGCTCAAGGTGTCTCCGTATGCCAAGTACATGAAAGATATCGTGAGTAATAAATGGAAGATACCAGATCTTGAGATCTCCACCATGCTTGCCAATTACACTTTTAAAGGTGGAACTCCTAAGAAACTTGGTGATCCCAGAGTGCCCACTATACCTTGCTCTATTAAAGGAAACTACATAAGAACTGCCTTATGTGACCTTGGAGCTGGTGTAAGTGTTATGCCGCTCTCTCGTTATCGTAGACTTGAGTTGGATAAATTGACACCCACTGAAATTTCTCTACAATTGGCCGACAAATCAACTGCTTTCCCTATTGGCGTTTGCGAGGATGTGCCTGTTGTGGTTGCTAATACCACTATCTTAACAGACTTTGTTATCTTGGATATTCCCGAGGACGATGCCATGGCTGTCATCCTCGGAAGACCCTTTCTAAACACTGCAGGGGCTGTTATACATTGCAACAAAGGCAATGTCACTTTCCATGTCAACGGTAATGAGCACACAGTGCACTTTCCGAAGAAACGATATCAAGTACATTGCATCAATGCTATAGAAAAGACTTCATCGATTCTCATCGGGAGCTTTGAATGCCCTATTCCTCGTGTCAAGATGAAGTATGATTTGCTTGTTGGGGAGATACATATTCCCATTGAGGTGACTTAGTGGCTATTAGAAAATTCTCCGTTCTCTCTTGCGATTCGAGAAAGTTTTGTCATAAGGACTTGATCAACCCCATTGACGGGTTTCTTTCGATGACCATGAAACGGATGAATCAAAGAGTCACATACCTCTGTTTTGAGCTTTCATTTTCTTTTGCTTAGAATAAAAATGATAGAATTAGTTTAGTTTTTCCTGTTTTCTGTTTTAGCGTCCCGGAGAAAAATACCTTAAAAATAAAAGTTCTCCGATGGTCCTGAAAATTTAGTATGATTTTTTCTGAAATTTTTGAGAAATTCTGGGCCTGAGAGCTGTCCTGGGGGCCAGACCAGTGGGCCACAAGCCCTGCCACCGCCACCTACCCCCCTGGTGGCGAGGTGCAAGCTTGTGGGGCCCACAAGCACGCCCTCCACTCATTCCAGCTCCCAGCCTCTTCTTCCACCTCCATAAAAATTTGTTCTGCAGCTCAAACCCGTGTTCTTGCTCATTTGGCTGTGATTTTCGATCTCCTTGCTCAAAGCACCATTCTCTGAACCGTTTTGGGGAAATTACTCCTTGGTAAGTGACTCCTCCATTGGTCCAATTAGTTTTTGCTCTAGTGCTTTATCCTTCGCATATTCATGCTACCTTGGTGACCCTGTTCTTGAGCTAGAAATGTTGATTTTAGTTGGTCCCAAGTAGTTTTAGCGCGTGATACGGTCTCTAGGCACTAGTAGGAGTAGTTGCTACAAGGTGTGGTGGGTCTTTATTCACTTTTCTCTTGAACTTCAAAAATTTCAGCATAAGGAAATTATGTTCAGGAGGAAGTTTCATGGTGGTTCCTCAAGTAAGAAGGGACCTCGTCTCTCTTTTCGGGAGCCCAAACCTTTTCAACTAAGGGACGCACCGGTACAACCATGTGAATGGCCTTCCGATGAGTTAATGGTCGAAGCAGGTTTCAAGGATGAGTTTGATGCACTTGTCCACAATGCCTAGTTAGAAGAATTCCTCTCAGATAAATGTGAACAGTATGCTATGCTCACTGCCTCTTTCGTGCGTAGATTTAAATTTTTAGCTGGTCGTGAATCATCCATAGTGTTTGATCTGTACGATAAATCCTATATTGTGGATCTGGAGGATTTCAATAGGATTTACAAGATACCTGATGGGGGTAGTGTTCATGATCCTCCTAAGTCCTCGGTCAGAGACTTTGTCTCAAGTATAACTGTTGGAGAAACTAGAGATATCACGCAAGCCACCATAGGAAGCATCCATTTTCCCTGCCTTGCACTACCTTGCCCTCTTCATAGGTAGGTGCATTAACGGCAAGGGTGCACATTGTCACCTATGCGCTTCCGACCTTAGTATCCTTAAGAGCATAGTAACAGGTGACAGGAGCTTTAATATGGGAGCTATTATAGCAAGGAGGCTGAATAAAAATGCCAGTGAGGGGGATTTCTTTGGTGGAGTTTTTGCTACACGCTTAGCAAATTTTCTTGGGGTATCCATCCGTCGAGAAGACCCTCCTCTCCATACAGCCTACCTTGTTCGTGTCGCTCTAACACGCTACCAGTTCCTTGAGAGAGATCATGGATCCCTCCTACACCGCTTGATATTTAACCGGCAGCGTGTCTTCCATATTACCCTTCCTGCTCCTGCTTTCTTTGACTTTCAGGTAAAACAAAGATACTACATAACCATAGGAGAGGCAGAGGAGTATGAGAGGGAGGCGACTGCTGCTCGACTTCGTGAGGCAGCTATTCAGGCAGTGGCTGCAGCGCTCCCGTATAACACCCATTAGGACTTTGCATTTCGCCAGGATCATCCATGGGAGTAGACCAAGCTAGGCCAAAAGCCTAAGCTTGGGGGAGTACGTGTTCTCACCGACCTTACATTCATGCTTATGCTTTCACTTTGTTAGCCGGTGTTTATGCTTTGCCACTGTATTATCCATGCTAGTTTATTTTCGTTTTCTTGTTTTGTGTCATTTTGAGAAAACCCAAAAAGATTTTTCTTTCTTATTTTGCTTGTTGGGAGCTTTCCCTTGTAAATAGTTTTCTTTTTCTTTGGGTCAAGGTAGAAGATATTGGTTACAATGTTTAGTGGTTCTTGCATGCATACCTGTTTAGCTTTCAAAGCGCCATATTACTTTTTCTTCTCCTTTGTATTTGCCTGCAGATTCAGCTTAGTCCAACGCACGAGCACTCTTATTATTGTTCACATCATTCGATCGTGCAAATGAAAGGCAATAATGATGATACATGATGAAGTGACTGAGACTGAAAAGCTGGTATGAAATCTATCTTTTTTTTTTGTAAATATGACTAGCTTGTCATGCCTGATTCAGCTTTGTTGTGAGAGAACCATGTTTGCAATGACAACTTAGAGATCATAGTTTCTGATGCCATGCTTACCTAGCTGAGAGCTTATAATGGTTTGTCTTGAATGCCAACATAGATTTTGAGATGACTATGATGTAGTATGATAGGATGGTATTCTCCTTTGAATGATTCAAGTGGCTTGACTTGGCGCATGTTCATGCATGTAGTTGAAACAAAATCAACATAGCCTCTATGATGTTCATGTTCATGGTGATTTATATATTGTTCAAGCTTGCATTCAATGTTAGTCAAACTCATTGCATCTTGATGACTGTTGCCGCTCTCTAGTTGGTCGCTTCCCAGTCTCTTGCTAGCCTTCACTTGTACTAAGCGGAATATTGCTTGTGCATCCACTTCCATAAACCCAAAAAAATTTCCTTGAGAGTCCACCATATCTACCTATTTGCGGTATCTACCTGCCATTCCAAGTAAATTTGCATGTGCCACTCTCTAAACCTTCAAGAAATGATCTGTTTTGCATGCCCGAACCGCCCATGTGGTGACAGGGGGCTATTGGTATCTTCCATGCTAGGAGTGTTATCCTCGACATGTGTTTATTCACTGTCATTCACGAGAAAGGGGCCGGTAATTGGAATGCCCAGTTCCACGCTTAAATCGAAAACATAACTGTAAAACAAGACTCCCCCCGGATTGATGTTAGTATGGACGGCACCCGAGGATTCGGCTAGCCGTGGAGTGTGATTGATTGGTGGTGGGGGAGTTAAAACTTTACTTTTCTGTTTGGGAACCGCCTATAGCATGAGTAGCATGGAAGATATTGAGAACTCTTGGTCATTCCATTGACAATGAAAGCATGCCACCCAAGATTATTATCTCTGTTTGCAAAGCTTGAGCTCTGGCACCTCTGCAAATCAATGCTTCCCTCTGCGAAGGGCCTGTCTATTTATTTTCCTGTCGATTCATCCTCCTCTTATATAAGCACCAATTAGAGAGCACCTCTGTCATTTTTATGCTTTGCTTTTGATTGACATTGAGTATGACTATAATTGGATCTTCGTTGCTATGAATTACAATGTTTAGTCAGCCCTTGATCTTTGAAAGTGCTCTGTATTTATGTTTTGCGGTCTTAGAAAGAGCTAGGGAGATACCACCTATTCATATTGCTTCATGCTTGTTTTGATTGAAGTGTTGGTATTTGAAACTCATTATTATTTGCTCGTTAGCTGATTATGCCATTGATATTAGTTTACCGTGAGACCTTTGTGTCATTTGCTTATGTGGTTAACTTGTGATCTTGCTGAAATTCTGGTTATGAGTTAGACATAGTTGCAACGACAAGATCAAACAGAGTTTGTCAAAGTTTTTCTTTCTCTCTCAGTTTGTCAACTGAGTTGCTTGAGGACAAGCAAGATTTTAAGATTGGGGGAGTTGATACGTCTCCATCGTATCTAATTTTCCAAACTCTTTTGCACTTGTTTTGGACTCTAATTTGCATGATTTGAATGGAACTAACCTGCACTGACGTTGTTTTCAGCAGAATTGCCTTGATGTTATTTTTTGTGCAGAAATGAAAGTTCTCAGAACGTCCTGAAAATTTACGGAGAATATTTCTGGAAAGTAAGAAAAATACCTGCGCAAAGATCCACCGGAGGGGATGGGCCAGTGGGCCACAAGCCCTGTAGCCGCCCCCCTGGTGGCCGCTAGCAAGCTTGTGGGGCCCACGTGGCTCTGCCTCCCCCAAACTCAACTCTATAAATTCACTTTCGTCCCAGAAAAAATCAAGAGAGAATATTTCGTCGCGTTTGCGATACGGAGGCGCTACCACATCCCGTTATTCATCTCGAGGGCAGATCTGGAGTCCGTTTTGGGCTCCGGAGAGGGGAAATCATCACCATCGTCATCATCAACCTTCTTCCCTCTCCAATTCCATGAAGCTCTTCATCGTTCGTGAGTAATCTATTTGTAGGCTCCCTGGGTGGTGATGAGTAGAATGAGATCTATCATGTACTCGAGTTAGTTTGACGGGGATTGATCCCTAGTATCCACTATGTTCTGAGATTGATGTTGCTACTACTTTGCCATGCTTAATTCTTGTCACTAGGGCCCGAGTGCCATGATTTCAGATCTGAAAATGTTATGTTGTCACCAATATATGTGTGTTTTAGATCCTATCTTGCAAGTTGTAGTTACCTGCTATGTGTTATGACCCGGCAACCCCGGAGTGACAATAACCGGAACCACTCCCGGTGATGACCATAGTTTGAGGAGTTCATGTGTTCACCAAGTGCTAATGCGTTGGTCCGGTTCTTTATTAAAAGGGGAACCTTAATATCCCGTAGTTTCCTTTTGGACCCCACTGCCACGGGAGGGATGGACAATAGATGTCATGCAAGTTCTTTTCCCTAAGCACGTATGACGACACACGGAATGCATGCCTACATCACATTGACGAACGGGAGCTACCACATATCTCTCCGTGTTATAACAGTTGCATGATGGATATCGTCCAAACAAATCACTGACCCATTGGCTATGAGTTTGTCCCACTGCTGTTGTTACTTGTTTTGCTCTGCTGCTGTTACTATTGTTGCTCTGCTGTTACTTGCTATTGTTGCTACTTGCTGCTGCTATTACTTGCTCTGCTGCTACTTTGCTGTTGATACTTTGCTTGCAGATATTAATCTTTCAGGTGTGGTTGAATCTTACACATTCAACTGCTAATACTTGAGAGTATCCTCTCACTTCCTATTGGCGAATCAACAAATTTGGGTTGAATACTCTACCCTCGTAAACTGCCTCGATCCCACGCGCTGGTGGGTTATTACAAGACAATTTCTAATTGTTGAGCAATCGAGAATAGCATTCATCTAGCCATTGCCAGAGAGTGCCAATCACACCCACATATCAAACTATCAAAGTAACGAACGCGAATCATATGAGCATGATGAAACTAGCATGACAGGAATTCCCGTGTGTCCTCGGGAGCGTTTTTCCTCCTATAAGACTTTGTCCAGGCTTGTCCCTTGCTACAAAAGGGATTGGGCCACTTTGCTGCACCGTTGCTACTTTTGTTACTTGTTGCTTGCTACAAATCATCTCACCACACAATCACTTGTTACCGACAATTTCAGTGCTTGCAGATATTTCCTTACTGAAAACCACTTGTCAAATCCTTCTGCTCCTCGTTGGGTTTGACACTCTTACTTATCGAAAGGACTACGATTGATCCCCTATACTTGTGTGTCATCAAGACTCTTTTCTGGCGCCGTTGCCGGGGAGTGAAGTGCCTTTGGTAAGTGGAACTTGGTAAGGAAACATTCATATAGTGTGCTGAAATTTATTGTCACTTGTCACTATGGATACTAATCCTTTGCCTTTGGTAAGTGGAACTTGGTAAGGAAACATTCATATAGTGTGCTGAAATTTATTGTCACTTGTCACTATGGATACTAATCCTTTGAGGGGCTTGTTCGGGGTATCTTCACCTCGAACAAAAGCACAAATAGTTGCTCCTCAACCTGCTGCACCTACTGAAAATATTTGCTTTGAATTTCCTTCGGGTATGATTGAGAAACTGCTGGCTAATCCTTTTACACGAGATGGAACATCACATCCAGAGTTGCATCTAATCTATGTAGATGAAGTTTGTGGTCTATTTAAGCTTGCAGGTGTGCCCGAGGATGAGGTAAATAAGAAGGTATTTCCTTTATCTTTGAAGGATAAGGCGTTGACATGGTATAGGCTATGTGATGATACTGGATCATGGGACTACAATCGGTTGAAATTGGAATTTCATCAAAAGTTTTATCCTATGCATTTAGTACATTGTGATCGAAATAATATTTACAATTTTTGGCCTTGTGACAGAGAAAGCATCGCTCAAGCTTGGGGGAGGCTTAAATCAATGCTATATTCATGCCCCAATCATGAGCTCTCGAGAGAAATTATCATTCAGAACTTCTATGCTGGGCTTTCTCATGATGATCGCACCATGCTTGACACTTCTTGTACCGGTTCTTTTATAAAGAGAGATATTGACTTCAGATGGAATTTATTGGAGAGAATTAAACGCAACTCTGAAAATTGGGAGCTTGAAGAAGGTAAGGAGTCAGGTATGAATTTCACGTTTGATTGCGTTAAATCCTTTGTTGAGACAAATAACTTTAGTGATTTTAGCGCTAAGTATGGACTTGACTCTGAGATAGTAGCTTCATTGTGAGAATCCTTTGCTGATCATATTGATCTCCCCAAAGAGAAGTGGTTTAAATATCATCCTCCTTTAGAAGTCAATGTAGTTAAACCCACTCCAGTTGAAGATAAAGTAATTGCCTATAATGATCCTATTGTTCTCAGTGCTTACATTGAGAAACCACCTTTCCCCGTTAGGATAAAGGATAATTCTAAAGCTTCAACTGTGATACGTAGAGGCCATATTAGAACACCTACACCCCCTGAGAAAATTAGAGTTCAACCTAGCATTGCTATTATCAAAGATCTTCTGTCTGAAGAAGTTGAGGGACATAATATTCACTTCTGTGAAGATGCTGCTAGAATTGCTAAACCTCACGCTAGAGACAAACATAGGCCTGTTGTTGGCATGTGTGTGGTTTCAGTTAAGATAGGAGATCATTGTTATCATGGCTTATGTGACGTGGGTGCTAGTGTTAGTGCAATACCTCAATCCTTATACGATGAAATCAAAGATGAGATTGCACCTGTTGAGATAGAGCCTATTGATGTCACTATTCAGCTTGCAAATAGAGATACTATCTGCCATGTGGGAATTGTTAGGGATGTTGAAGTCTTGTGTGGTAAAACGAAGTATCCTGCTGATTTCCTCGTTCTTGCTACCGCACAAGATAGCTTTTGTCCCATCATATTTGGCAGACCCTTCCTCAATACCGTCAATGCTCATATTGATTGTGAGAAGCAAACTGTCACTGTTGGCTTTGAAGGTGTGTCACATGAGTTCAATTTCTCTAAGTTTGGTAGACAACCTTATGAAAAGGAGTTGCCTAGTAAGGATGAAATTATTGCCTTAGCTTCTATTGTCGTGCCTCCTACTGATCCCTTAGAGCAATACTTGCTTGAGCATGAAGATGATATGCATATGGATGAAAGAGATGACATAGATAGAGTTGTCTTAGAACAATATCCTATCCTTAAGAATAACTTGCATGTTGAACTACTTGGGGATCCACCCCCACCAAAGGGTGATCCTGTGTTCGAGCTTAAACAGTTGCTTGATACTCTTAAGTATGCCTATCTTGATGGAGAGGAGATATATCCTGTCATTATTAGTGCTAGCCTCTCGGAGCATGAAGAAAAGAATTTGCCAAAAACTCTGAGGAAGCACCGTGCAGCTATTGGATATACTCTTGATGATCTTAAGGGCATCAGTCCTACTCTATGTGAGCACAAGATTAAAACTGATCCTGCTTCCAAACTAGTTGTTGATTGCTACTGCAACAAAAGACCTTCCAACGGCGCCAGAAACAAGCGTGCTCACGGGAGACTATTCTTCTCTTGACACTCCTCAGCAACGGCACGAGGAATCCTTCTGCTACGGCTATGCCTTTAGGGACTTCCTTAGCAAATATGCAAAGGATTCCCCCATGGCCTTGGAGCCTTGCGTTGGTGTTCCCTCGAAGCGGAAAGGGTGATGTAGCACAGCGCAGGTAAGTATTTCCCTCGGTTTTGAGAACCAAGGTATCGATCCAGTGAAGGATTGTCACAAGTACCTGTGCAAACACAAAGAGCTTGCACCCAATGCTATGAAGGGGTTGTAAATCCCTTATAGATTTTTTGCCAAGTGAGAACTGAAAGCAAAAAGAAACAAAGTAAAGTGAAAGTGAAAGTGGAAACGATAGGTGTGAATAGACCCGATGGCCGTAGTGTTCACTAGTGGCTTCTCTCATGAAAGCAAGTAAACAGTGGGTGAACGAAATACTGTCGAGCAATTGATAGAACCGCGCAAAGTCGTGACGTTATCTATGGCAATGATTATATCTATAGGCATCACGTCCAAAAAAAGTAGACCGATACTTTCTGCATCTACTACTATTACTCCACACGTCGACCGCTATCCAGCATGCATCTAGTGTATTAAGTTCATGAGAACAGAGTAACGCCTTAAGCAAGATGACATGATGTAGATGGACAATCTCATATCTATGATAAAATCCCATCTTGATACCTTGATGGCAACAACACGATGCATGCCTTGCTACCCCTTCTGTCACTGGGAAAGGTCACCACACGGTATGAACCCAAAACCAAGCACTTCTCCCATTGCAAGAATCATAGATCTAGTTGGCCAAAGAAAACCCAAGACTCGGAGAGACTTACAAGGATATCAAATCATGCATATAAGAAATCAGCAAAGACTCAAATATATATCATAGATAATCTGATCACAAATCCACAATTCATCGGATCTCGACAAACACACCGCCAAAGAGGATTACATCGTATAGATCTCCATGAAGATCATGGAGAACTTTGTATTGAAGATCCAAGAGAGGGAAGAAGCCATCTAGCTACTAACTACGGACCCGTAGGTCTGAAGTGAACTACTCACGAGTCATTGGAGGGGCGATGATGTTGATGTAGAATGTTGGGGATGTAACCAGTGGATGACCCGCCCTAGTTGGGCCGGGTTATCCATTGGGCGATTCATATAAATGTTTAGTTGGGCCTCGTTTTGGCCAAATCAAGGTCGTACGACGAGTATGGCTCTTGGCGGGTCTCCCAGCTTTGGAAGATGGCGATTTAGAGACCCGCCATGGTCACGAGTTGTAGAAAGGAAGGAATCTTTGTAAACCCTAGGGAATCGACCTATATATAAAGGCGAAGTCCCAGGGGACAGGGGACAGGTTAGAAATCATCGAGTGCTAGGTAACTCGCCTTCCTTGTAATCGAATCCATATCAATACACACAAAAGCAGGACGTAGGCTATTACCTCCTCTCGAGGGGCCGAACCTGGGTAAATCGCCGTGTCTCTCCCGCTTAACCCCTTTGAGTCGCCACCAAGGTGCGATGGCTCCAGTATCAAGTCCTTTCACGAGGACATCTGCCGTGAAAAAACTGTTGGGGAACGTCGCATGGGAAACAAAAATTTTCCTACGCGCACGAAGACCTATCATGGTGATGTCCATCTACGAGTGGGGATGAGTGATCTACGTACCCTTGTAGATCGTACAGCAGAAGCGTTAGTGAACGCGGTTGATGTAGTGGAACGTCCTCATGTCCCTCGATCCGCCCCGCGAACTATCCCGCGATCAGTCCCATGATCTAGTACCGAACAGACGACACCTCTGCGTTTAGCACACGTACAGCTCGACGATGATCTCGGCCTTCTTGATCCAGCAAGAGAGACGGAGAGGTAGAAGAGTTCTCCGGCAGCGTGACGGCGCTCCGAGGTTGGTGATGACGGCGCCCGAGCACCGCAGAAACGCGATCTAGAGGAAAAACCGTGGAGGTATGTGGTCGGGCTGCCATGGAAAAGTCGTCTCAAATCAGCCCTAAAACCTACGTATATATAGGTGGGAGGGAGGGGACCTTGCCTTGGGGCTCAAGGAGCCCCAAGGGGGTCGGCTGAGTCCAAGGGGGGAGGACTCCCCCCCCAAACCGAGTTGGACTTGGTTTGGTGGGAGGGAGTCCCCCTTCCTTCCCACCTCCTCCTTTTTTTTCCTTTTTCTCTTGATTTTCTCTTCCTGGCGCATAGAGCCCTTTTGGGCTGTCCCACCAGCCCACTAAGGGCTGGTGTGCCACCCTCAAGGCCTATGGGCTTCCCCGGGGTGGGTTGCCCCCCCCGGTGAACTCCCGGAACCCATTCGTCATTCCCGGTACATTCCCGGTAACTCCGAAAACCTTCCGGTAATCAAATGAGGTCATCCTATATATCAATCTTCGTTTCCGGACTATTCCGGAAACCCTCGCGACGTCATTCCCGGTACATTCCCGGTAACTCCGAAAACCTTCCGGTAATCAAATGAGGTCATCCTATATATCAATCTTCGTTTCCAGACTATTCCGGAAACCCTCGTGACGTCCGTGATCTCATCCGGGACTCCGAACAACATTCGGTAACCAACCATATAACTCAAATACGCATAAAACAACGTCGAACCTTAAGTGTGCAGACCCTGCGGGTTCGAGAACTATGTAGACATGACCCGAGAGACTCCTCGGTCAATATCCAATAGCGGGACCTGGATGCCCATATTGGATCCTACATATTCTACGAAGATCTTATCGTTTGAACCTCAGTGCCAAGGATTCATATAATCCCGTATGTCATTCCCTTTGTCCTTCGGTATGTTACTTGCCAGAGATTCGATCGTCAGTATCCGTATACCTATTTCAATCTCGTTTACCAGCAAGTCTCTTTACTCGTTCCGTAATACAAGATCCCGCAACTTACACTAAGTTACATTGCTTGCAAGCCTTATGTGTGATGTTGCATTACCGAGTGGGCCCCGAGATACCTCTCCGTCACACGGAGTGACAAATCCCAGTCTCGATCCATACTAACTCAACTAACACCTTCGGAGATACCTGTAGAGCATCTTTATAGTCACCCAGTTACGTTGCGACGTTTCATACACACAAAGCATTCCTCCGGTGTCAGTGAGTTATATGATCTCATGGTCATAGGAATAAATACTTGACACGCAGAAAACAGTAGCAACAAAATGACACGATCAAAATGCTACGTCTATTAGTTTGGGTCTAGTCCATCACGTGATTCTCCTAATGACGTGATCCAGTTATCAAGCAACAACACCTTGTTCATAATCAGAAGACACTGACTATCTTTGATCAACTGGCTAGCCAACTAGAGGCTTGCTAGGGACGGTGTTTTGTCTATGTATCCACACATGTAAATGAGTCTTCATTCAATACAATTATAGCATGGATAATAAACGATTATCTTGATACAGGAATTATAATAATAACTATATTTATTATTGCCTCTAGGGCATAATTCCAACAGTCTCCCACTTGCACTAGAGTCAATAATCTAGCCCTCACATCATCATGTGAATTACATTGTAATAAATCTAACACCCATACAGTTCTGGTGTTGATCATGTTTTGGCCGTGGAAGAGGTTTAGTCAGCGGGTCCGCTACATTCAGATCCGTGTGCACTTTGCATATATTTACGTCCTCTCCCTCGACGTAGTCGCGGATGAGGTTGAAGCATCGTTTGATGTGTCTGGTCTTCTTGTGAAACCGTGGTTCCTTTGCTAAGGCAATGGCACCAGTGTTGTCACATAACAAGGTTATTGGATTCAGTGCGCTTGGCACCACTCCAAGATCCGTCATGAACTGCTTCATCCAGAAACCCTCCTTAGCCGCCTCCGAGGCAGCCATGTACTCCGCTTCACATGTAGAATCTGCTACGACGCTTTGCTTGGAACTGCACCAGCTTACTGCTCCCCCATTAAGAATAAATATGTATCCGGTTTGCGACTTAGAGTCGTCCGGATCTGTGTCAAAGCTTGCATCGACATAACCTTTTACGGCGAGCTCTTCGTCACCTCCATACACAAGAAACATCTCCTTAGTCCTTTTCAGGTACTTCAGGATATTCTTGACCGCTGTGCAGTGATCCACTCCTGGATTACTCTGGAACCTAACTGCCATACTTATGGCCAGGCTAACATCCGGTCTAGTGCACAGCATCGCATACATGATAGAACCTATGGGTGAAGCATAGGGGACGGAGCGCATATGCTCTCTATCTTCATCAGTTGCTGGGCACTGAGTCTTACTCAATCTCGTACCTTGTAGAACTGGCAAGAACCCTTTCTTGGACTGTTCCATTTTGAACCTCTTCAAAACTTTATCAAGGTATGTGCTTTGTGAAAGTCCTATCAGGCGTTTTGATCTATCCCTATAGATCTTAATGCCTAGAATGTAAGCAGCTTCTCCTAGGTCCTTCATATAGAAACTTTTATTCAAGTAATCCTTTATGCTCTCTAAAAACTCTACGTTGTTTCCAATCATTAATATGTCATCCACATATAATATTAGAAACGCCACAGAGCTCCCACTCACTTTCTTGTAAATACAAGATTCTCCAACCACTTGTATAAACCCAAATGCTTTGATCACCTCATCAAAGCGTTTGTTCCAACTCCGAGATGCTTGCACCAGTCCATAAATGGATAGCTGGAGTTTGCACACCTTGTTAGCATTCTTAGGATCGACAAAACCTTCGGGTTGTATCATATACAACTCTTCCTTAAGGAAACCGTTAAGGAACGCCGTTTTGACATCCATCTGCCAGATTTCATAATCGAAAAATGCAGCTATTGCTAACATGATTCTGACGGACTTAAGCATCGCTACGGGTGAGAAAGTCTCATCGTAGTCAACTCCTTGAACTTGTGAAAAACCCTTTGCCAAAAGTCGAGCTTTATAAACGGTCACATTACCGCCAGCGTCCGTCTTCCTCTTAAAGATCCATTTGTTCTGAATGGCCTTGCGGCCCTCAGGCAGTACCTCCAAAGTCCACACTTTGTTCTCATACATGGATCCTATCTCGGACTTCATGGCTTCCAGCCATTTGTTGGAATCTGGGCCCACCATTGCTTCTTCATAATTCGCAGGTTCATTGTTGTCTAACAACATGATTGATAAGACGGGATTACCGTACCACTCTGGAGCAGCACGTGGTCTCGTCGACCTGCGTGGTTCGACAGAAACTTGAACTGGAGTTTCATGATCATCATCATTAACTTCCTCCTCAACCGGCGTTGCAATGACAGAGGTTTCCCCTTGCCCTGCGCCACCATCCAGAGGGATGAGAGGTTCGACAACCTCGTCAAGTTCTATCTTCCTCCCACTCAATTCTCTCGAGAGAAACTCCTTCTCGAGAAAAGCTCCGTTTTTAGCAACAAACACTTTACCCTCGGATTTGAGATAGAAGGTGTACCCAACTGTCTCTTTTGGGTAACCTATGAAGACGCACCTTTCCGCTTTGGGTTCCAGCTTTTCAGGCTGAAGCTTTTTGACAAAAGCATCACATCCCCAAACTTTAAGAAATGACAACTTTGGCCTTTTGCCATACCACAGTTCGTATGGTGTCGTCTCAACGGATTTTGATGGTGCCCTATTTAAAGTGAATGCAGCTGTTTCTAATGCATAGCCCCAAAATGATAACGGCAAATCAGTAAGAGACATCATAGATCGCACCATCTCTAATAGAGTACGATTACGACGTTCGGACACACCATTACGCTGTGGTGTTCCAGGCGGTGTTAACTGTGAAACAATTCCACATTGTCTTAAGTGAGCACCAAACTCGAAACTCAGATATTCACCCCCACGATCAGACCAAAGGAACTTGATCTTCTTGTTACGATGATTTTCCACT
Source organism: Hordeum vulgare subsp. vulgare (assembly GCF_904849725.1). Classification (NCBI taxonomy): domain Eukaryota; kingdom Viridiplantae; phylum Streptophyta; class Magnoliopsida; order Poales; family Poaceae; genus Hordeum; species Hordeum vulgare. Next base: position 553,633,198 of record NC_058523.1, read on the forward strand.
TCACTCTGAAATTGCTTGAACTTTTCAAATGTTTCAGACTTGTGCTTCATCAAGTAGACATAACCATATCTACTTAAATCGTCAGTGAAGGTGAGAAAATAACGATATCCGCCGCGTGCCTCCACGCTCATCGGACCACACACATCGGTATGTATGATTTCCAACAAGTCACTTGCACGCTCCATTGTTCCTGAGAACGGAGTCTTAGTCATCTTGCCCATGAGGCATGGTCCGCACGTGTCAAGTGAATCAAAGTCAAGTGACTCCAAAAGTCCATCAGCATGGAGTTTCTTCATGCGCTTTACACCAATATGACCTAAGCGGCAGTGCCACAAAAATATGGCGCTATCATTGTTAACTCTAACTCTTTTGGTCTCAATGTTATGTACATGCGTATCGCTATCAAGATTCAATATGAACAATCCTCTCACATTCGGTGCATGACCATAAAAGATGTTACTCATAGAAATAGAACAACCATTATTCTCTGACTTAAAAGAGTAACCGTCTCGCAATAAACAAGATCCAGATATAATGTTCATGCTCAACACAGGCACTAAATAACAATGATTTAAGTTCATCACTAATCCTGAGGGTAACTGAAGTGACACTGTGCCGACGGAGATTGCATCAACCTTGGAACCATTTCCTACGCGCATCGTCACTTCATCTTTCGCCAGCCTTCGCCTATTCCGCAGTTCCTGTTTCGAGTTGCAAATATGAGCAACAGAACCGGTATCGAATACCCAGGCACTACTACGAGAGCCGTTTAAGTACACATCAATAACATGTATATGAAATATACCTGATTTTTCTTTGCCCGCCTTCTTATCTGCCAGATACTTGGGGCAATTGCGCTTCCAGTGACCCATACCCTTGCAATAGTAACACTCCGTTTCCGGCTTAGGTCCAGCTTTGGGTTTCTTCGTCGGATTGGCAACAGGCTTGCCGCTCTTCTTCGAATTGCCCTTCTTGCCTTTGCCGTTTCTCTTGAAACTAGTGGTCTTATTCACCATCAACACTTGATGCTCTTTACGGAGTTCAGACTCTGCGACTTTCAGCATCGCAAACAACTCGTCGGGAGACTTGTTCATCCCTTGCATGTTGTAGTTCAACACAAAGCTTTTATAGCTTGGCGGCAGTGATTGAAGGATTCTGTCAGTGATAGCTTCTTGCGGGAGTTCAATCCCCAGCTCAGCTAGACGGTTTGAGTACCCAGACATTTTGAGCACATGTTCACTCACAAATGAGTTTTCCTCCATCTTGCAAGCATAGAATTTATCGGAGGTCTCATACCTCTTGATCCGGGCGTTCTTCTGAAAGATAAACTCCAACTCTTGGCACATCTCAAATGCTCCATGACGCTCAAAGCGATGTTGAAGTCCCGGTTCTAAGCCATACAAGACTGCACATTGAACTATTGAGTAGTCCTCCTTACGTGCCAACCAAGCGTTCTTAACATCCTGATCAGCCGTAGCGGGTGGTTCATCTCCTAACGCAGCATTAAGGACATAATCCTTCTTCCCAGCTTGTAAGATTAGCTTAAGATTACGAGCCCAGTCTACAAAGTTGCTTCCATCATCTTTCAACTTAGCTTTCTCTAGGAACGTATTCAAATTCAGGATGACTGTCGCGTGAGCCATGATCTACAACACAAATATATTCAAAGTGGACTTAGACTATGTTCAAGATAATTAGAGTTTAACTAAATCATATTATTCGCTAAACTCCCACTCAAAAAAATACATCTCTCTAGTCATTTTAGTGGTTCATGATCCACTTACACTAGCTCAAGTCCGATCATCACGTGAGTTGAGTATAGTTTCAGTGGTAAGCATCCCTATGCTAATCATATCATCTATATGATTCATGATCGACCTTTCGGTCTCATGTGTTCCGAGGCCATGTCTGCACATGCTAGGCTCGTCAAGCTTAACCTGAGTGTTCCGCGTGCGCAACTGTTTTGCACCCATTGTATGTGAACGTTGAGTCTATCACACCCGATCATCACGTGGTGTCTCGAAACGACGAACTGTAGCAACGGTGCACAGTCGGGGAGAACACAATTTCGTCTTGAAATTTTAGCGAGAGATCACCTCATAATGCTACCGTCGTTCTAAGAAAAATAAGGTGCATAAAAGGATTAACATCACATGCAATTCATAAGTGACATGATATGGCCATCATCACGTGCTTCTTGATCTCCATCGCCAAAGCACCGGCACGATCTTCTTGTCACCGGCGCCACACCATGATCTCCATCAACGTGTTGCCATCGGGGTTGTCGTGCTACTCATGCTATTACTACTAAAGCTACATCCTAGCAAAATAGTAAACGCATCTGCAAGCACAAACGTTAGTATAAAGACAACCCTATGGCTCCTGCCGGTTGCCGTACCATCGACGTGCAAGTCGATATTTCTATTACAACATGATCATCTCATACATCCAATATATCACATCACATCGTTGGCCATATCACATCACAAGCATACCCTGCAAAAACAAGTTAGACGTCCTCTAATTTTGTTGTTGCATGTTTTACGTGGTGACCAAGGGTATCTAGTAGGATCGCATCTTACTTACGCAAACACCACAACGGAGATATATGAGTTGCTATTTAACCTCATCCAAGGACCTCCTCGGTCAAATCTGATTCAACTAAAGTTGGAGAAACCGACACTTGGCAGTCATCTTTGAGCAACGGAGTTACTCGTAACGATGAAACCAGTCTCTCGTAAGCGTACGAGTAATGTCGGTCCAAGCCGCTTCAATCCAACAATACCGCGGAATCAAGAAAAGACTAAGGAGGGCAGCAAAACGCACATCACCGCCCACAAAAACTTTTGTGTTCTACTCGAGAAGACATCTACGCATGAACCTAGCTCATGATGCCACTGTTGGGGAACGTCGCATGGGAAACAAAAATTTTCCTACGCGCACAAAGACCTATCATGGTGATGTCCATCTACGAGTGGGGATGAGTGATCTACGTACCCTTGTAGATCGTACAGCAGAAGCGTTAGTGAACGCGGTTGATGTAGTGGAACGTCCTCACGTCCCTCGATCCGCCCTGCGAACAATCCCGCGATCAGTCCCACGATCTAGTACCGAACGGACGGCACCTCCGCGTTTAGCACACGTACAGCTCGACGATGATCTCGGCCTTCTTGATCCAGCAAGAGAGACGGAGAGGTAGAAGAGTTCTCCGGCAGCGTGACGGCGCTCCGGAGGTTGGTGATGACCTTGTCTCAGCAGGGCTCCGCCCGAGCTCCGCAGAAACGCGATCTAGAGGAAAAACCGTGGAGGTATGTGGTCGGGCTGCCGTGGAAAAGTCGTCTCAAATCAGCCCTAAAACCTCCGTATATATAGGTGGGAGGGAGGGGACCTTGCCTTGGGGCTCAAGGAGCCCCAAGGGGGTCGGCCGAGTCCAAGGGGGGAGGACTCCCCCCCCAAACCGAGTTGGACTTGGTTTGGTGGGAGGGAGTCCCCCTTCCTTCCCACCTCCTCCTTTTTTTTCCTTTTTCTCTTGATTTTCTCTTCCTCGCGCATAGAGCCCTTTTGGGTTGTCCCACCAGCCCACTAATGGCTGGTGTGCCACCCTCAAGGCCTATGGGCTTCCCCGGGGTGGGTTGCCCCCCCCGGTGAACTCCCGGAACCCATTCGTCATTCCCGGTACATTCCCGGTAACTCCGAAAACCTTCCGGTAATCAAATGAGGTCATCCTATATATCAATCTTCGTTTTCGGACTATTCCGGAAACCCTCGTGACGTCATTCCCGGTACATTCCCGGTAACTCCGAAAACCTTCCGGTAATCAAATGAGGTCATCCTATATATCAATCTTCGTTTCCGGACTATTCCGGAAACCCTCGTGACGTCCGTGATCTCATCCGGGACTCCGAACAACATTCGGTAACCAACCATATAACTCAAATACGCATAAAACAACGTCGAACCTTAAGTGTGCAGACCCTGCGGGTTCGAGAACTATGTAGACATGACCCGAGAGACTCCTCGGTCAATATCCAATAGCGGGACCTGGATGCCCATATTGGATCCTACATATTCTACGAAGATCTTATCGTTTGAACCTCAGTGCCAAGGATTCATATAATCCCGTATGTCATTCCCTTTGTCCTTCGGTATGTTACTTGCCAGAGATTCGATCGTCAGTATCCGTATACCTATTTCAATCTCGTTTACCAGCAAGTCTCTTTACTCGTTCCGTAATACAAGATCCCGCAACTTACACTAAGTTACATTGCTTGCAAGGCTTATGTGTGATGTTGCATTACCGAGTGGGCCCCGAGATACCTCTCCGTCACACGGAGTGACAAATCCCAGTCTCGATCCATACTAACTCAACTAACACCTTCGGAGATACCTGTAGAGCATCTTTATAGTCACCCAGTTACGTTGCGACGTTTGATACACACAAAGCATTCCTCCGGTGTCAGTGAGTTATATGATCTCATGGTCATAGGAATAAATACTTGACACGCAGAAAACAGTAGCAACAAAATGACACGATCAACATGGTACGTCTATTAGTTTGGGTCTAGTCCATCACGTGATTCTCCTAATGACGTGATCCAGTTATCAAGCAACAACACCTTGTTCATAATCAGAAGACACTGACTATCTTTGATCAACTCGCTAGCCAACTAGAGGCTTGCTAGGGACGGTGTTTTGTCTATGTATCCACACATGTAAATGAGTCTTCATTCAATACAATTATAGCATGGATAATAAACGATTATCTTGATACAGGAATTATAATAATAACTATATTTATTATTGCCTCTAGGGCATAATTCCAACAAAAACCACGACATAGAAGCCCTCCAACTCCAAAGTCCCCTCCGGCAGGGCACGGGGAAGGGTCTCCAGATGAGATCTCGTGGAAACGGAAGCTTGCAGCAGCGGAAAAGTGTTTTCGTGGATTCCCCTATTTGTTTTCTGTATTTTAGGGAATATATAGGCGAAGGAGCTAGGTCAGGGGGGAACCAGGGAGGCCACAAGCCTGGTAGCCGCCCCCCTGGTGGCGGCTACAGGGCTTGTGGGCCCCCTGTGGCTCTCCTGCCTTGGCCCTCAAGTCCCTTGAGCTTCTTCCGTTCTGGAAAAATTTATTTCGGGGATTTTATTCCGTTTGGACTCCGTTCCAAAATCAGATCTGAAAAGAGTCAAAAACACAGAAAAAACAGGAAATGGCACTTGGCAATGAATTAATAAGTTAGTCCCAAAAAAGATATAAAAGGTACATAAAACATCCAATGTTGACATGATAACAGCATGAAACCATCAAAAATTATAGATACGTTTGAGATGTATCAAGCATCCCCAAGCTTAACCCCTGCTCGTCTTCGAGTAGGGAAGTGATAAAGAATGAATTTTTGATGCTTTCATGCTACCTAGCATAGATGTCCTTTGTAAGTCCTCTTATGTGACGTGAATGTTCAGATCCATTAGATTCAAAACAATAGTTTGCTATTGACGTGGAAACAATAATACTTCAAGCAAACTAGCAAGGTAATCATGAACTTTCAAAATAACAAGGCCAAAAGAAAGTTATCCCTACAAAAGCATATAGTCTGCCTATGCTCTATCATCATTGCACAACGAATTTAAATCATGCACAACCCCGGTATCGGCCAAGTAATTGTTTTCACACCTTTACTTTCTCAAACCTTTTCAACTCTCACGCAATACATGAGCGTGAGCCATGGTTTTAGCACTATAAGTGGTGTGGAGTGTGGTGGAGGTTGCAAGACAAACAAGGAGAAGATGGTCACATTAACTAGGCATATCAATGAGATGTGGAGATGCTCATCAATAGATATCAATGTGAATGAGTAGGGATTGCCATACAAATGATGCACTAGAGCTAAGAGTATGTGAACGCTCTTAAAGAAAACTAGTGGGTGTGCATCCAACTTGCTTGCTCACGAAGACCTAAGGCAAATTTGAGGAAGCCTATCATTGTAATATACAAGCCAAGTTATATAATGAAAATTTCCCACTAGCTATATGATGGTGCCAAAACGAGAGACTCTCAATCATGAAGATCATGGTGCTTAATAAGCACAAGTGTGGAAGGATAGTAGCATTGTCCCTTCTCTCTTTTTCTCTCATTTTTTTTGGTGGGCGCTTTGGCCTCTCTTTTTTTATATTTTTTTATTTTGGTGGGCATCTTTGGCCTCTTTTTGTATATGGGCTTCGCTGGCCTCTTTTATTTCCTCACAAGGGACAATGCTCCATCAATGATGATCATCACACTTACAACTCAAAACTTAGAGCAACGATGACTCTATATGGAATGCCTTCGGTAGTGTACCGTGACAATGACCTAGCATGGCATAGACATTAATGGAAACATCATGCTAGCTATCTTACGATCATGAAATGGCAATGTAGAAGTGGTGGCACATGTCATGGTGGTAGTTGAATGGCAATATATCTCGGAATGACTTTGAAAAAGCCATAGTAGGTAGGTATGGTGGCTGTTTTGAGGGAGGCTAATGGTGGGTTTTGTGCACCGGCGAAAGTTGCACGGCACTAAGAAGATAGTGATGGTGGAAGGTGAAAGTGCATCTAAACCATGGACTCAACATTAGTCATGAAGAACTCATATACTTGTTGCAAAAGTTTTAGTAGTAATCGAAACAAAGCATTCAACGCATACTCCTAGGGGAAGGGTTGGTAGGTATAAACCATCGCGCGATCCCGACCGCCACACAAAGGATGACAATCAATAGACTAATCATGCTCAGACTTCATCACATAGCGGTTCACCATACGTGCATGCTACGCGAAGCACTAACTTCAACACAAGTATTTCTAGATCCACAACACCTTACTAGCATAACTTCAATATTACCACAACCACAACTCAAAACTAATTGAGATGAATCGAACTTCTCTAACTATTCAATGCACATGAAGGTGGAAGTTTTCATATCCCTTTGGATAACTACCCCTTTTGAGACTACTTTCAAAGCATAGATCAACTACCAAGCCACGCACCGCCATGCTCTAAAAGATATAAGTGAAGCACGTAGAGCTAAATCAACTAGCTCAAAAGATATAAGTGAAGCACATGTGAGCTGAATTGTCTACCAAAGGATATAAGTGAAGCTCGACAAAATCACAGTGAGTGCATGTCTCTCTCTCTAGGTGTGCAACAAGGATGATTGTGACACAACAAAAATAAAAGACTCCTACGATACAAGACGCTCCAAGAAAAACACATAACATGTGGTGAATAAAAATATAGCCCCAAGTAACGTTACCGATGGATTGAAGACGAAAGAGGGGATGCCTTCCCGGGGCATCCCCAAGCTTAGGATTTTACGGCATCCTCGATTCATCTTGGGGTGCCTTGGGCATCCCCAAGCTTGAGCTCTTGCCACTCTTTATCTTTTTGTCCATAAGAACTTCACCCAAAACTTGAAAACTTCACAACACAAAACTTAAACAGAAACTCGTGATAACATTAGTATAAGAAAGCAAACCACCACTTCCTTAGGTACTGTAGCAAACTTAAATTATACTTATGTTGATGCTATGTTATTGTATTTTCAATATTCCATGGCTAATACCCCCCGATACTATCCATAGTTTCATCAAAATAAGCAACCAACTCAACAAAAACAGAATCTTTTAACAGCAGACCAGTCTGTAGCAATCTGTGTACTTCGTATACTTCTGGTACATCAAAAATTCTGAACAATTACAACAGTCTGAAGAATTTGCGTAGCAATCAGCAGCAAAATGAATCAACTCAAAATATCTTACATAAAAAAAATGAAAATTCTTTTCGTGAGCAGAAAGGTTCTGTCTTTTCCAGCATGACCAAACGATCATCCCCAAGACTAATCATAACGGTTTTGCTTGGCACAAACGCAAAAAGAAACACAAAAAACACAATCATAACAGAATTATGAAAGTGTGGAAAACACAAAACAGAAAGAAAAAGGATAGATTCGTTGGGTTGCCTCCCAACAAGCGCTATTGTTTAACGTCCTTAGCTAGGCATCAATGATGCTCACATAAAAGACAAGAATTGAAGCACAACGAGAGCATCATAAAGTATGTGAAAATCACATCTAAGTCTAACATACTTCCAATGCATAGGCATTTGATAGGAAAACAGATTGTCAATACAACCAATAGTTACCATATGCAAGGAAGAAGAAAGAGACAATAGAAATCTCAACATAACGAGAGGTGATTTAGTGAGATGAAAGTTTCTACCACCATATTTTCCTCTTTCATAACAATTACATGTGGGATCATATTCGAATTCAACAATGTAACTATCACATAGGATATTCTTTTCATGATCCACATGCATGCAAAGTTGACGCTCTTCAAAAATAGTTGGATTATCATCAACAAAGGTCATGACTTCTCCAAACCCACATTCAAAAATATTGCAAATATCATGTTCATGATGAGGCTTAAACAAATTTTCAAGATCATAAGAAAAATCATCGCCCCACTCATGATCATTGCAACAAGTAATGGACATAGCAAAACTAGCATCCCCAAGCTTAGGGTTTTGCATATTTTTAGCATGACTGTCACTAATAGAATTTATAGTGAAACCATTGTAATCATGCTTTTCATCCAAGGAGCCCTCGTGAATCACTTCATAAATTTCTTCCTCACAATTTTCTAATTCACGCATCTCAAGCAAAACTCCATAGAGAAAGTCAAGTGCACTCAACTCACTAGCAATTGGTTCCACATAAGTGGATCTCTTAAAGAGATTAGCAAGTGGATGAGGATCCATATCACTAGATTTTCAGCAAGCGAAGATGAAAGCATATTGAAGGCACATGGAAACACAAGCAAACAGAAAGCAAGCGAGAGAAAAGGGCGAACGAAAAGGCGAACGAAAAAGGCAAATGAAAACGGCAAGGGAGAAAGGCAAATGAAAACGGCAAATGTGAAGTGGGGGAGAGGAAAACGAGAGGCAACTGGCAAAAAACATAAATGCAAGAGATGAGTTTGTGACACCTACTTGGATAGATCTTGACTTGATCTCTCCTCAGCAAGCGATCCTCCTCCCCGGCAACGGTGCCAGAAATACTTCTGCTACTGCATAAAAAGACATTCCAACGACGCCAGAAACAAGCGTGCTGACGGAAGACTATTCTTGTCTTGATACTCCTCAGCAACAGCACCAGGAATCCTTCTGCTACGGCTACGCCTTTAGGGACTTCCTTAGAAAATATGCAAAGGATTCCCCCGTGGCCTTGGAGCCTTGCGTTGGTGTTCCCTCGAAGCAGAAAGGGTGATGTAGCACAGCGGCGGTAAGTATTTCCCTCAGTTTTGAGAACCAAGGTATCGATCTAGTGAAGGATTGTCACAAGTACTTGCACAAACACAAAGAGCTTGCACCCAACGCTATGAAGGGGTTGTCAATCCCTTATAGATTTTTTGCCAAGTGAGAACTGAAAGCAAAAAGAAACAAAGCAAAGTAAAAGCAAAAGTGGAAACGATAGGTGTGAATAGACCCGGGGGCCGTAGTGTTCACTACTGGCTTCTCTCATGAAAGCAAGTAGACGGTGGGTGAGCGAATTACTGTCGAGCAATTGATAGAACCGCGCAAAGTCGTGACGTTATCTATGGCAATGATTATATCTATAGGCATCACGTCCAAAACAAGTAGACCGATACTTTCTGCATCTACTACTATTACTCCACACGTCGACCGCTATCCAGCATGCATCTAGTGTATTAAGTTCATGAGAACAGAGTAACGCCTTAAGCAAGATGACATGATGTAGAGGGACAATATCATATCTATGATAAAAGCCCATCTTGTTACCCTTGATGGCAACAACAAGATGCGTGCCTTGCTGCCCCTTCTATCACTGGGAAAGGTCACCACACGGTATGAACCCAAAACCAAGCACTTCTCCCATTGCAAGAATCATAGATCTAGTTGGCCAAACAAAACCCAAGACGCGGAGAGACTTACAAGGATATCAAATCATGCATATAAGAAATCAGCAAAGACACAAATATATATCATAGATAATCTGATCACAAATCCACAATTCATCGGATCTCGACAAACACACCACCAAAGAGGATAACATCGGATAGATCTCCATGAAGATCATGGAGAACTTTGTATTGAAGATACAAGAGAGATAAGAAGCCATCTAGCTACTAACTACGGACCCGTAGGTCTGAAGTGAACTACTCACGAGTCATTGGAGGGGCGATGATGTTGGTGTAGAAGCCCTCCAACTCCAAAGTCCCCTCGGATAGGGCACCGGGAAGGGTCTCCAGATGAGATCTCGCGGAAACGGAATCTTGCGGCGGCGGAAAAGTGTTTTCATGGATTCCCCTATTTTTATGTATTTTAGGGAATATATAGGCGAAGGAGCTAGGTCAGGGGGGGGGCAGGGAGGCCACAAGCCTGGTAGCCACCGCCCCCCTGGTGGCGGCTACAGGGCTTGTGGGCCCGTGTGGCTCTCCTGCCTTGGCCCTCAAGTCCCCTGATCTTCTTCCGTTCTGGAAAAAATTATTTCGAGGATTTTATTCCGTTTGGACTCCGTTCCAAAATCAGATCTGAAAAGAGTCAAAAACACAGAAAAACAGGAACTGGCACTTGGCACTGAATTAATAAGTTAGTCCCAAAAAAGATATAAAAGGTACATAAAACATATCAAGTTGAAAAGATAACAACATGAAACCATCAAAAATTATAGATACGTTTGAGACGTATAACTTACCATCAAAGGATACTAAATCCTAAGATGAAAGAAGTAGTGAGAAAAGAAATACTAAAGCTCCTGGAAGCAGGTATCATTTATCCTGTTGCTCACAGCGATTGGGTGAGTCCCGTGCATTGCGTTCCTAAGAAGGGAGGCATTACCGTTGTCCCTAATGATAAGGATGAATTGATCCCAAAGAGGATTATTACTAGCTATAGGATGGTGATCGATTTCAGGAAACTGAATAAAGCCACAAGGAAAGATCATTACCCTTTGCCTTTTATCGACCAAATGCTAGAAAGTCTGTCCAAACACACACACTTCTACTTTCTAGACGGTTATTCTGGTTTCTCCCAAATACCAGTTGCACAACCTGATCAGGAGAAAACCACTTTCACCTGCCCTTTTGGTACCTTTGCTTATAGACGTATGCCTTTTGGCTTATGTAATGCACCTGCCACCTTTCAAAGATCTATGATGGCTATATTCTCTGACTTTTGTGAAAAGATTGTCGAGGTTTTCATGGATGACTTCTCCGTTTATGGGTCTTCCTTTGATGATTGCCTAAGCAACCTTGATCGAGTCTTAGAGAGACGTAAAGACACCAATCTTGTCTTGAATTGGGAGAGGTGCCACTTTATGGTTAATAAAGGAATTGTCTTGGGACATAAAATTTCTGAAAGAGGTATTGAAGTCGATAAGGCTAAGGTTGATGCAATCGAGAAAATGCCATACCCCATAGATATCAAAGGGATAAGAAGTTTCCTTGGTCATGCTGGTTTCTATAGAAGGTTCATCAAACACTTCTCTAAGATTTCTAGGCCACTTACCAATCTCTTGCAAAAGGATATTCCTTTTATCTTTGATGATGATTGTGAGGAAACCTTCAAAATACTTAACACGGCTTTGGTAACTTCACCTATTGTTCAACCACCTGATTCAAACTTACCTTTTGAGATCATGTGTGAGGCTAGTGATTATGCTGTTGGCGCTGTTCTAGGGTAAAGAGTTGATAAGAAGCCGAATGTTATTCACTATGCTAGTAAAACTCTAGACCGTTCCCAAAGAAACTATGCCACTACGGAGAAGGAATTTTTAGCACTCGTGTTTGCGTGTGAAAAGTTCAGGTCTTACATAGTTGATTCCAAAGTCACTATTCACACTGATCATGTTGCTATTAAGTACCTCATGGAGAAGAAGGACGGTAAACCTAGGCTCATTAGATGGGTTCTCTTGCTATAGGAATTTTATTTACACGTTGTCGACAGAAAGGGTGTTGATAACCCAGTAGCAGATAACTTATCTAGGTTGGAGAACGTTCTTGATGACCCACAACCTATTGATGATAGCTTTCCCTATGAGCAACTAAATGTCATCAATGCTTCACGTAGTGCACCGTCGTATGCTGACTATGCAAACTATATCGTTGCCAAATATATACCACCGAGTTTCACATACCAGCAAAAGAAGAAATTCTTCTTTGACTTGAGACACTACTTTTGGGATGATCCTCACCTTTATAAGGAAGGAGTAGATGGTGTTATTAGACGTTGTGTACCTGAACATGAACAGGGACAGGTCCTACAGAAGTGTCACTCCGAGGCCTACGGAGGACACCATGCGGGAGATAGAACCGCACACAAGGTATTGCCATCAGGTTTCTATTGGCCCACTCTCTTCAAGGATGCCCGTAAGTTTGTCTTGTCTTGTGACGAATGTCAAAGAATAGGTAATATTAGCAAACGTCAGGAAATGCCTATGAACTATTCACTTCTCATTGAACCATTTGATGTTTGGGGCTTTGATTATATGGGACCTTTTCCAAAATCCAATGGGTATACTCACATCTTAGTTACTGTTGATTACGTCACTAAGTGGGTAGAAGCTATCCCCACTAGTAGTGCTGATCACAACACTTCTATCAAGATGCTCAAAGAAGTTATATTCCCAAGATTTGGAGTCCCTGGATATCTAATGACCGACGGTGGTTCACACTTCATTCATGGTGCTTTCCGTAAAACGCTTGCTAAGTACAATGTCAACCATAGAATTGTGTCTCCCTATTGATACGTCTCCATAGTATCTACTTTTCCAAACTCTTTTGCCCTTGTTTTGGACTCTAATTTGCATGATTTGAATGGAACTAACCCGGACTGACGCTGTTTTCAGCAGAATTGCCATGGTGTTGTTTTTGTGCAGAAATGGAAGTTCTCGGAACGTCCTGAAAATTTACGGAGAATATTTCTCAAAAATATGCAAAATACCTGCGCAAAGATCCACCGGAGGGGACGGGCCAGTGGGCCACAAGCCCAACTCCTCCTTTTATCTTTGATGATGATTGTGAGGAAGCCTTCGAAATACTTAACACGGCTTTGGTAACTTCACCTATTGTTCAACCACCTGATTCGAACTTACCTTTTGAGATCATGTGTGAGGCTAGTGATTATGCTGTTGGCGCTGTTCTAGGGCAAAGAGTTGATAAGAAGCAGAATGTTATTCACTATGCTAGTAAAACTCTAGACCGTGCCCAAAGAAACTATGCCACTACGGAGAAGGAATTTTTAGCACTCGTGTTTGCGTGTGAAAAGTTTAGGTCTTACATAGTTGATTCCAAAGTCACTATTCACACTGATCATGCTGCTATTAAGTACCTCATGGAGAATAAGGACGGTAAACCTAGGCTCATTAGATGGGTTCTCTTGCTATAGGAATTTGATTTACACGTTGTCGACAGAAAGGGTGCTGATAACCCAGTAGCAGATAACTTGTCTAGGCTGGAGAACGTTCTTGATGACCCACAACCTATTGATGATAGCTTTCCCTATGAGCAACTGAATGTCATCAATGCTTCACGTAGTGCACCGTGGTATGCTGATTATGCAAACTATATCGTTGCCAAATATATACCACCTAGTTTCACATACCAGCAAAAGAAGAAATTCTTCTTTGACTTGAGACACTACTTTTGGGATGATCCTCACCTTTATAAGGAAGGAGTAGATGGTGTTATTAGACGTTGTGTACCTGAACATGAACAGGGACAGATCCTACAGAAGTGTCACTCCGAGGCCTACGGAGGACACCATGCGGGAGATAGAACCGCACACAAAGTATTGCAATCAGGTTTCCATTGGCCCACTCTCTTCAAGGATGCCCGTAAGTTTGTCTTATCTTGTGACGAATGTCAAAGAATAGGTAATATTAGCAAACATCGGGAAATGCCTATGAACTATTCACTTGTCATTGAACCATTTGATGTTTGGGGCTTTGATTATATGGGACCTTTTCCAAAATCCAATGGGTATACTCACATCTTAGTTACTGTTGATTACGTCACTAAGTGGGTAGAAGCTATCCCCACTAGTAGTGCTGATCACAACACTTCTATCAAGATGCTCAAAGAAGTTATCTTCCCAAGATTTGGAGTCCCTGGATATCTAATGACCGACGGTGGTTCACACTTCATTCATGGTGCTTTCCGTAAAACGCTTGCTAAGTACGATGTCAACCATAGAATTGTGTCTCCCTATTGATACGTCTCCATCGTATCTACTTTTCCAAACTCTTTTGCCCTTGTTTTGGACTCTAATTTGCATGATTTGAATGGAACTAACCCGGACTGACGCTGTTTTCAGCAGAATTGCCATGGTGTTGTTTTTGTGCAGAAATGGAAGTTCTCGGAACGTCCTGAAAATTTACGGAGAATATTTCTCAAAAATATGCAAAATACCTGTGCAAAGATCCACCGGAGGGGACGGGCCAGTGGGCCACAAGCCCAACTCCTCCTTTTATCTTTGATGATGATTGTGAGGAAGCCTTCGAAATACTTAACACGGCTTTGGTAACTTCACCTATTGTTCAACCACCTGATTCGAACTTACCTTTTGAGATCATGTGTGAGGCTAGTGATTATGCTGTTGGCGCTGTTCTAGGGAAAAGAGTTGATAAGAAGCTGAATGTTATTCACTATGCTAGTAAAACTCTAGACCGTGCCCAAAGAAACTATGCCACTACGGAGAAGGAATTTTTAGCACTCGTGTTTGCGTGTGAAAAGTTTAGGTCTTACATAGTTGATTCCAAAGTCACTATTCACACTGATCATGCTGCTATTAAGTACCTCATGGAGAAGAAGGACGGTAAACCTAGGCTCATTAGATGGGTTCTCTTGCTATAGGAATTTGATTTACACGTTGTCGACAGAAAGGGTGCTGATAACCCAGTAGCAGATAACTTGTCTAGGTTGGAGAACGTTCTTGATGACCCACAACCTATTGATGATAGCTTTCCCTATGAGCAACTGAATGTCATCAATGCTTCACGTAGTGCACCGTGGTATGCTGATTATGCAAACTATATCGTTGCCAAATATATACCACCTAGTTTCACATACCAGCAAAAGAAGAAATTCTTCTTTGACTTGAGACACTACATTTGGGATGATCCTCACCTTTATAAGGAAGGAGTAGATGGTGTTATTAGACGTTGTGTACCTGAACATGAACAGGGACAGATCCTACAGAAGTGTCACTCCGAGGCCTACGGAGGACACCATGCGGGAGATAGAACCGCACACAAAGTATTGCAATCAGGTTTCTATTGGCCCACTCTCTTCAAGGATGCCCGTAAGTTTGTCTTATCTTGTGACGAATGTCAAAGAATAGGTAATATTAGCAAACGTCGGGAAATGCCTATGAACTATTCACTTGTCATTGAACCATTTGATGTTTGGGGCTTTGATTATATGGTACTTTTTCCAAAATCCAATGGGTATACTCACATCTTAGTTACTGTTGATTACGCCACTAAGTGGGTAGAAGCTATCCCCACTAGTAGTGCTAATCACAACACTTCTATCAAGATGCTGAAAGAAGTTATCTTCCCTAGATTTGGAGTCCCTGGATATCTAATGACCGACGGTGGTTCACACTTCATTCATGGTGCTTTCCGTAAAACGCTTGCTAAGTACAATGTCAACCATAGAATTGTGTCTCCCTATTGATACGTCTCCATAGTATCTACTTTTCCAAACTCTTTTGCCCTTGTTTTGGACTCTAATTTGCATGATTTGAATGGAACTAACCCGGACTGACGCTGTTTTCAGCACAGTTGCCATGGTGTTGTTTTTGTGCAGAAATGAAAGTTCTCGGAACGTCCTGAAAATTTACGGAGAATATTTCTCGAAAATATGAAAAATACCTGCGCAAAGATCCACCGGAGGGGACGGGCCAGTGGGCCACAAGCCCTGTAGCCCCCCCCCCCCCCCTCCCCCGCGGCGGCTATCAAGCTTGTGGGGCCCACGTGGCCTTGCCGCCCCCAACTCCAGCTCTATTTATTCCATTTCGTCCCGGAAAAAATCAAGAGAGAAGATTTCATCGCGTTTTCGTTCCAGAGGCGCCGCCACATCCCGTTCTTCATCTCGAGGACAGATCTGGAGTCTGTTTTGAGCTCCGGATCAAGGAGATCGTCGCCATCGTCATCATCAACCTTCTTTCCTCTCCAATTCCATGAAGCTCTTCATCGTTCGTGAGTAATCTATTCATAGGCTCACTGGGCGGTGATGAGTAGGATGAGATCTATCATGTAATCGAGTTAGTTTTGATGGGGATTGATCCCTAGTATCCACTATGTTCTGAGATTGATGTTGCTACTACTTTGCCATGCTTAATGCTTGTCACTAGGACCCGAGTGCCATGATTTCAGATCTGAAATTATTATGTTGTCACCAATATATGTGTGTTTTAGATCCGATCTTGCAAATTGTACTTACCTACTATGTGTTATGATCCGTCAACCCCGGAGTGACAATAACCGGAACCACTCCCGGTGATGACCATAGTTTGAGGAGTTCATGTGTTCACCAAGTGCAAATGTGGTGTTCCGGTTCTTTATTAAAAGGAGAACCTTAATATACCGTAGTATCCATTTGGACCCCGCTGCCATGGGAGGGATGGACAATATATGACATGCAAGTTCTTTTCCCTAAGCACATATGACTCACTACGGGAATCGGGAATTTTGCCATCAGGACTCTACAAACGGCATAGAGGTTATTACAGACGGCAAAAAATTTGCCGTCGGCCCATGACGGCAAAAAATGTCGTCAACCCATGTGCCCGCAAAGCGTATCTTTGCCGTCAGCGTCCGATAGAGCAGACGGCAAAATGTTTGCCGTCAGTGGAATTATGTTGCCGTCAGCTTCTTTGTTAGACGGCAAAAAAATGGTCAGAAGACGGAACGACCTAGCTAACGGACGACGTTAGCCCTTTTTGCCGTCTTCCTCGCCCGTACATGACAGCAAAATATGGAATTTGTTTTTGCAGTCTTCCTAACGTGTACATGATAGCAAAATATGTCATATTTTGTGCATTCTGCCTAAGCTGTACATGACAGCAAAATATGTCATATTTTTTGCCGTCTACCTAGCCTGTACATGACAGCAAAATATGATCTATTTTTTACTGTCTTCTGAACTTGTACAAGACGGCAAACCACATGGTGGGGCGCCACATTTCTTTGTTGTCATGAACATGACAGCAAAGAGCATAAATAGATAATTTATATAACATAATCCATACAACATATATATATATATAACATAATCCATACATCATATATATATATATAACATAATCCATACAGCATATATATATATAACATCCATAATCCATACATCATATATATAACATCCATAATCCATACATCATATATATAACGTCTTTAATCCATATAGCATATAACACATCCATAATTCATACATCATATATATAACATCCATAATCCATACATCATATATATAATCCATGTCATAATATTTGACATTACTACATAAAATTTGGCATTACGATAAATGTCTTCATGTCAATATCGTAGTCCAAAGAACATCCGTATGACAACCTACAAAATGAAGTCATGCACATATGTCAGATATTGGCACACAATAAATAAAGGTTATCCAGTTCTTGGCAGAGAATAAAATTTGAGGAACACATAGAAAATCTCCAAGCAGGGAGACTCACAAATAAAAAACATAACTGGCAACTGCATGGTGATCGAACATGTTGCATTACAAGTAGGAATAGATTGATAACGATGACAAAAGAAGAAACGAAAATACAAAAATAAGTGATGGAACAAGCCAATGTGATTCTTCGAGGAAACGGAAGGGCCCCTGGAAGAGGACCACCCACATGTCAGTTAAAATTAGAAGAAATAGGCACTTATTAAAGATGGAGCACCTCCCACATGTATTATTTAGTTCCTTCGTCAAATACACATAGATATGTCAAGATTTAATGGGCCAGGTAATTTACTAATTTTTTTAGTACACACGAATAATTTTATATTGTATTATACGGCTAAGCAATAGAGATAATTAGAGCAAAACTATATTTCTATGTGTAGAATAGTAGAAGCATCTCTGCACATGATATTGCACAATACAACCGCAACAATGGGAGACAGTTCTAATAGACATTGATGTTATATATTAAGTTACTTGGCGAAAATTCGTAGTAGTGCAGAATCTATGGGCGATGTAGGTGTCCACATGTGTGATGTGATGTATCGACTAGGACAGGACCAACTTGTCATCCCCTTGATGCTATCCATTTAAAGCAGAAGACGACATGATAGTTTGGCAACATACAGGTGAATCAGTCAAAGTAAATATTACATGCATCGAGAATCAATTTGATTAATGCTTAATGCTAGTAGAACAGAACGGTCATGCGCAGTTTTGCCAGCATGATTCGTTATTTTTTGTGTGCTCGCCGTTAAATATCTAAACACGCAAAGTTAGCATGCATTTACACAGATGTGGGCCAAATTAGGTTATTTTTTGTTTGTCACTAAAATAGGCACGCACATTTCTAATATCATACTACCTGGGAATATAGCCGGTAGATGCTTATTGAACCTTAATTCCCAAATTTTATATATGAAACAAATTGGTAGCAATTGCTTCTCAAATTTTATTTTGAAGAAAAAGTTGTATGTAGCAATTCCATTCATATGTCACATGGTGATTTTTTGATTTTCGAAACATGTAAGAGTTCTGAGAATATATTTCCATATTATAAACTGGTGCCTTTTAAATATGGCCCCGCTTAAATATTCTTACCTCTTAGAAATTAAGAGATCATATATCTATTTGGCTGTATCAAGTCAGAAACTTCTTACCAGCAGATTCTTTTTGTCTGTACCCCTAAAATAGGCATGCACATTTTTAATATTCTATTACCTCGGAAATATCTATACATTTTCCCTAAAAAAACATCTTGACATTTTTTGGGTTAAGCGATCGATACTAATTGAATTTCAATAGCCAAAGTCAGCTTACATAAACACTAATCTGCTTCATCAACTTGCTGTCTAGACCAAAGCAAAACAGATGTGCCAATCGATTACGCCTACCCTTCCTATGGCCTATGCCTACGAGAAGAGATCGGGGGACAAAAACCTGACAAGTTACCATCCCAACGCATGGCTGGACGGTCCAGATGTCGTGCACCGAGGAAAAGATCTAAAAAACTCCAAGTAGATTAGCATGGCATGCAGCAGCACAATCCTGTGATTTTCCATTGTCACATGCAAAATACAGTACTACCAACACAATAAAACAAACTCAATAGAGTACGACCAACACAATAAAACAAACTCAATAGAGAAATCGAAGGCCTCCCACTCCTCCTCTGTTTATTATCTATTAAACGAGGTGCAAACTCTCTCCTGATTATTAATCTGATTACTAGGCATTTAAGGATAGGTCATTAGCTTGCATTTAAGGATAGGTCATTAGCTTGCATTTCGCTGGTTTGTGAGTATGTTCTTCCAGCCGTCGTCGTAGTAGTCTAACTGATGACTAGGCATTTAGGTTACATGATCGTATGGTATGGCATGGTTGGGTTAATCTTTTGTGCAACTAACAAATGCTAGTTATGATTCATTTTGACTGGTTCATCATAATTCATGTTTATCATATATGAGAAAAACAATGACATGATATTAACAATTAGAGCATATTAACAATTCTGCTATGTCATTCTATGGGTTCAAATGGGTCAAATACATAGCTTATAAAAAGGATGAACGTGATTTATTTACCTGCATGTACTCTTCCTTCGTAAGAAAGATTTTCGTAGCCGGTGTCTTAGTAGCCGTCTTATAGCCCTTAGATGCCTTATAAGAACGGACGACAATAATGCGCGCATCATAGAACATATTGCGCACAAGCTTCTTACAGTGAATGTTGACGTTCACTTGTGCCTCCTCCAACTTTCCATCCTCCCATCTATAGAAATCCTTCAAATACACGTGAGATAAAACGAGATTAGAAATTAACTAGCTATGTCTTACATAAAAAAGTGTGAATTAAACTTAATGATTACCCAAATTTTGGCAAAGACCCGCTCGGCTTTGTTGTGAACCTCAATGTTGTTGAATGTACAAACATCCTCACAGGCTTTGTAGTGGTCCCAAGTTCGTGCTACCTCCGGAACGTTGCCCTCCCCTGGCAAAGTAACCATGCAAGGGAAATGCTCCTTAAGGAGGATCCCAATGACGCAGTTCACGTGTCGGCACTTACCCGACACCTCATCACCAGCTTCTGTCCAAGTGCTACATAATGAGAAGCCAAAGTTATGAGCAATTGTTGCATACAATGAAGGTAGAAAAATGGGAAGCCAAAGTTAGTTACCTTACTCCATATGGAGTAATGCACGGCCTCTGCTCGACAGGTTCCCCTCATTTTGGGAGACTTGATGCACCACGCAGGAACAAAGACTGACCCTCCCGCCATGCATCCGGGGTCAATCAGCTCGGTCGAATTCAGCAGCCTCCCGCATCTGTCGCACTAATCGCCCCTCACGGTGTCGTTGCCGCATCCCTCCACGGGGCACGAGCCCACGACCGCCAGGAACCTTTGGCATGATTCGCAGTAGAGCTGCAACAGATGATAGACGTGCCATGTCTTCTAGTGTAAGGAAAAGAAACCGCAGGAAGTGAACCTGTGTGATGATAACATAAGAGAGATAACCGGCGAACCTGCTGCATTGTGTTCTCTGAAAGCCAGTTGTTGTCCAGCAGTTTGCTGAAAATCGATTGGCATATCTCTGTCTACTGCGGGGTGGATGTCCGGCCGAAGTGGTCGAAGCTGATGTTGAACCACTCGTACACTTCCTTCTGGATCGCATGGTACCTGCATCAGCCAGTACGGGGTTGGGTTTTCATAAGTTATGCAATGCAAACGCAAGACGCATGTCTTTTCCCTCTTTTATTCTCCGATGAAGCAATTTGGCTGGGTGCAACAACATAATCCCAATTGAATCCAAACTGCGGCACTACCTGCAAGATGGATAGTATAGCACAAACTACCCAGATTGCCCCAATATTTCAACCTCAATTAGCACAAATATCAGCTTCCGATGACATTATAATCTCTACTCTACGAGATATCACACCAGCACTTCTCAGGCTATGGACATGGACGAGATCTAAACAGTGAAGGTGCCATCCATGTGGGAGGTCCGACCGGCGGTGGCGCGAGAATGGAGTGGCAGGGTGGCCTACCCACCCGCCATGTCACGCAAAGGGACGACGGTGGCTGGATAGCGGCGGCGTCAGCCGGGGAGGGCACTGGCGGTGGTGGAGGGAGGCCAGACCGGAGGTGTGGTGGAGGGAGGCCCGACCGGAGGTGGCCTACCCTCCCGCCATGTCGCGCAGACGGACGATGGCGGCCGGGGAGGGCACCGGCGGCGGCGGCCGGGGAGGGCCCTGGCGGTGGAGCAGGGAGGCCCGACCGGAGGTGTGGTGGAGGGAGGCCTGACCGGAGGTGGCCTACCCTCCCGCCATGTCGCGCAGACGGATGACGGCGGGCGGCCGGGGAAGGCACCGGCTGCGGCGGCCGGGGAGGGGCCGGCGGCGGCGGCTGGGAGGCTCGCCGTGAACCCTAGATATTTTCACCAGAGGAGGGAACCACCAGTCGCGAGAGGGAGGGGCTGTTGCGCTCACTGTTGTTTTTTTTATCCGGTGTGTTCTTTTTCCACTCGCGGGAGGTGGGCCACCTGTGTTTTTAGTCTTTGCCGTCTTCTATACTACGTACCTGACGGCAAATACTAATTTTTGCCGTGTGCCCTTGCTAATCCAAGACGGCAGAACTGCCTGCCGTTTGGGTCAGTTAACACGAGCCATGGACATCTTTTTTCCGTCATCCGTAGCGTAAGTAGACGGCAAAAATCGTGCATTTGTCGTCATCTGCCCAAATAGTTGACGGCAAAACTATTTTTTGCCGTGTGGTTTTTTTGCCGGCTGCTTTTCGTGATTTTTGGCGATAGTAGCTCTTTGTCGTGTGCCCATGACGGCAAACTTCCCGTTTGTCGTATGCCCCGACGATTTGCTAACGGTAAAGATTATACATGTCATCAAAATAGCTGATTCCTATAGTGACTACACACGGAATGCATGCCTACATCACATTGACGAACGGGAGCTAGCCACATATCTCTCCGTGTCATAACTGTTACATGATGAATGTCATCCGACAAATCACCGATCCATTGCCTACGAGTTTGTCCCACTATTGCTGCTATTGTCACTTGCTGCTGTTGTTACTTGTTTTGCTCTGCTTCTGTTACTACTGTTGCTTCTACTGTTACTTGCTGCTGCTGTTACTCGTTATGCTGCTACTACCTGCTACAATACTTTTTCTGGCACCGTTGCCGGGAAAGAATATTTCCCGTCTACTGGCAACTTACTGGAGCCATTGATACAATCTTTAGGAATAGTCTGTCGTCAACAGATCGTTTCTGGCACCGTTGCTATCATACTACTTTGCTTGCAGATACTAATCTTTCAGGTGTGGTTGAATCTGACACATTCAACTGCTAATACTGGAGAATATTCTTTCACTCCCGTCGTGCGAACCAACAAATTTGGGTTGAATACTCTACCCTCGAAAACTGTCGCGATCCCACGCGCTGGTGTGCTATTGCAAGACAATTTCTAATTGTTGAGCAATTGGGAGTAGCTCTTTTCTGGCTCTGTTGTCGTGGAGGCATCAAGTCAGGAATAGTTGCACGTCAACAGCATTTTTCTGGCGTCGTTGCCGGGGACTCCTAGCAGCTTTTTTCTGGCGCCATTGCCGGGGAGGGATAGCTATATTCTCTGAGTCACTTGGGATTTATATCTGCTGATCACTATGAAGAATCTGAAAGATCCAAGAACCAAAGTGTCGTGGGTATAAGTCTGACAGTAGATGTATAGGGTACGAAAGGATGGGCAGAGCCTTAGCTACGGCGAGGTTGTATGAGTTCAGGCCCCTCTACGGTGGAGGTAAAAGCCCTACGTCTCAGTGCTCTTGGGAGCTTGATGTCGAGTGGAATATGGATTACAGTGAAATACTAACCCCTGCACCAGTGGGAAAGGGTGGCTTATATAGAGTGCGCTGCCCTTCACAACGGTTCGGTGCACAGGGGTGGTGTAGTGGCGAATAAATGCCTACGTTATAGTTAATGTATGCCCTAAATGCTAATAATGGTACATGAAAACGTATGACCGTTGCCCTCCAGGGGGGTTACGATGTACAGAGTGGAATCCAGTCGGTAAGTTTGATACGTTCCGAATGCTCATCTCCGACTGGATGATGGAGGAATCGTCACCGACTGGATGATGGGAAGTCCTTAATTCAGTCGGAACTGACTAAGGGCCTTGTCCCTTATGAAGGGTAGTCCTTGGGTAGGACCTATAGGGAAGGCCTATGACCCTACCCTGGGACTATAACCCCATCATTAGTCCCCGAATGGATCGGGGTTGGAACGACGAGGCGGTGCTTGGGGTACGGATCCGACTGGTATGGATGCGACTTTGGCATTGTTTGCCTCGATCCATTTTATCCTCTTGACCAGTTATCCGAGTGGATTTGTCTATGAAACGAACCGTCAGAGACCGAGTGCTTCGGCGGAATCTTCGGACGTGACCGGTCAACTGACAGCGGCGGATTTTCTGGGATCCTCAAATTTCGGTTGCCGCGCGCTCAACGAGGATGACAACATCGTCATCGAGTAGTTTCTGCCGCCTCGATTACCGCGCCTTCATCTCATCCACCAATATCGCAGCAACCGGTCGGGGGATAAGATTTTGGGGCCACCTGCTAGTGACCCAGTCGGAACCTTATTTAAACCTCCCGAGTGAGGGTTTCTCGTTGCGCTCGCCTGATAACTCGCACTCGCCCCGCTTCTCTCGTGGCTTCCTGCGCACCACAAGCTCCTTCCTTCTTCTCCTCCCGCGCGGATCTGCAGCCTCCACCTTGACAAAGGGGCAGACGAGCAAGCTCGAGGCGCAGAAGAAGAAGAAGAAGACGACTCCTGCTCAGCGGTGACAGCGGGCACTGCCGGCGGGTTGGATCCAGGGGGATTTCCTCCCCTCCACGGTGACGAAGAACGACATGCTGGAGCTGGTGGAGCAAGGTATGATCGAGAACAAGTTGTGGAGGCTGTCGGCGGAGGGCGAGACGGAGCCGGCGCCCCAGGAGGGGGAGCGCGTCTTGCTGCTCAGTCACGTGTACCGAGGCTTCTCTGTGCCTCCTCATCCCTTCTTCACAGGTATCATGAACCACTTCAGGGCGCAGCTCCACCATTTTCCTCCCAACGCAATAGCTCATCTTTCTGCCTTCGTCGTGCTTTGCGAGTGTTTTATCGGTTGTCCTCCCCATTGGGGGCTCTTCAAGTACATCTTCTCCGCTAGATCCCAAACCGTCAAAAGACTTAGTCAGTCGGACGACAAAACTCATATCCTCCAGCTCTGCGGAGGCTTAGGCTTCCAGAAGAATACCAAAAGTAGCTATCCCGCTCTCTAGTTGTTCGAGTCCGTTAGGAACTGGCAGTCGACTTGGTTCTATTGCCAGGACATTGCCTGTCCGAATGCCGCGACTGGACTGCCACCTTTTAGCCTAGACCGACCCGCTCCGCCCAGGCAGCTTGCGCTCACGAAGATGGAGAAGATCCAGATTCAGCCTCTGGTCGAAGCGCTGATAGATGTCGTCCGCAAGGGAGTCACTGGCACGGATCTGCTAGAGATTTTTCTGGGTCGGCGCATCTAGCCTTTGCAAGCTCGACACCATGCCATGTGGCACTACACGGGGCCTGCGGACTCCACTCGGACTCACCCCGAGTGCGTGACCAGGGAGATTGTGACGGCGTGGGTCCGCAGCATCACAGGCGCCTGTGATAACCCTAGAGGAGCCCGGCGAGTGAAGCCCTTCCGCGCTGACAACCCTCCTCCGAATGAGGTGTGTATATCTTGTCGAGTGCTTACAATTCTCTTAGATTTATCGCTTTTTCTTGCATCACTGTCTGACGTCTGATGTTGTCGACTGTATCTCATGCAGGCGTGGACTAACTGGTTTTCTCCCGTCTCAAACGGGAATCCGGCTGAGGAAGAGGAAGGCAGCCAGGAGGGCAGCGTGGAGAGCGCCGAGTACGTCTCCGACAGTGGGGATACGGAGGAGGAGTCCGAAGAGGAGGAGGGGGAAGATGAGGAGCAGAGCTCGCCACCCCCACCACCAGAGCCTTGAACTAAGCGTCGTCACGAACCCGTGACTCCGTCGGCTCCTCCAGCGGCCCCGAATGCCCCGCCAGCTCCTCCCGTGGTTCCGAGTGCCTTGCCAGCTACTCCCGTGGCTCCGAGTGCTCGGAGCACAAAGAGGACTAGGGACGCTGCTTCTGAGCCCGCGGGCCAACCTCCCAAGGTGGCTAAACTGAGTGGATCCAAACCTCGGAAGGCTTTGCCTCGGATGAGGATCGCCGTTCCCGTTGCCTCAGCGTAAGTGTCTTGCTCTCCTATCTTCTTTCAGTATTTGATTGGACTCATGTTTATTGGTCGAGTGGATTTTACTCGA
The DNA here is from genome assembly GCF_904849725.1 of Hordeum vulgare subsp. vulgare. Taxonomy (NCBI): domain Eukaryota; kingdom Viridiplantae; phylum Streptophyta; class Magnoliopsida; order Poales; family Poaceae; genus Hordeum; species Hordeum vulgare. The sequence continues at coordinate 553,658,824 of NC_058523.1, forward strand.
CAGAGCTGCTACCTCCGCCACTTCTCCGCCACGCCAGGAAGACGATCCCATGGATACGGACAACGTTGCCACGTCCCAGCAATGTACGTCATGAAGACTCCGAGAGCTTACATTATTGTTTCGCGAATTCTGACTTTGATCTTGCCCTTTTTTCTGTAGTCTCGCATCGTTCAGTCGGGCTTCCTTCAGAGGTGATTCATCTGGAGGAGGACGACCAGAAGAGGTCCGGGCAAGCTTCGGTGCCTGTCCTTGAGGTCGTTCCATCTGCTACCGCTCCCGCCATGGACGCACCGCCAACCGAGACGATGCTGTCGACTGAAACGGTGCTCGTCGCGGCTGAACCGACTGGAGCAGGACTTGGGATGCCCAAGGAGTCTCCCGTGGTGCTGGGTCCGTCGACTGTCCAGTACGACGCCCGACACCTCCCGGAAGATCAAGTGAGAGCCGCCAAGGAGGCTATGGTGCAGGTGGAGTTGATGGCGGGTGATGCGAAGGGGGCGTACGACTCCATCACATCTTTGTACAAGAGAAGCTTGGAGCTCCGGGACGATATCCGAGTAAGTGCGGTAGTAAGTATTTGCTTTTCTCTTGTAACCCACTGGGGGTTTAAGCGATACACTCCGATACAGTAGGATTATTTTGCAGTGGGTTCACTCTGAGTGAACCCAGTGGGTGTAGTCCCCGAGACTTCTGTCCAGTGCTTGCACCGGCAGTTGTCTTTATATACATTGTCTTTGACTTGATCTGGTGAAAACTAGTCTGTCCGAATGGTGCCAGTGGGGGCACTCCGAGTGCACCTACTGGAAGTAGTCTCCGAGAGTAATTTTACTCAGGTCGGGTAGTAGCGGCCTCATAGGCTTTTTTTTGTTATGTAGCTCAATAGGGCGGACCTGTTTGAGCTTCATGCCTGTGGGGTCACTCTTAGTGAACCCACTGGGTGTAGTCCCCGAGATCGCTGTCGACTGCTTGCGTCAGCAGTGGTCTGAAGAACTTTCAGGTTTTATTGTTTTCCTTGTTGAATTTGTCTGATCTTCTCTTCGCGCTGATTTGCAGAAGACCTGCGAGATGGGATCAGCGTACAACGCTCCGAAGGTTGAAAAGATTCAGCTTGCTGCGGAACTAGAGGCAGTTGTGCATGACTTAGCTGGCGTGAAGGGTGCTCTTGCTGAACGAGAGAAGTCCTTGGAGGAGTCCCGTGAGGCAAACAAGGCATTGGTGGCCGAAATTGAGAAAATGGGGAAGCAAAGAACTGAGCTGATGGGTCAGATGAAGGTGATGAATAGTCGATGCATATCGCAGGAGAAGTACGTCAGTGACTGGGCTAGGAAGATGATTGTGCTGCTCGGTGGTAAGTTTATTCCGAGTGCTTGTTGATTTTGCATTTCATTCTGCGCTTACTTTCTGCTCGTCTTTTCTTTGCAGATTTTTGTATGGACGCTGAGGCTGAAGCAGCTGATGTTGAGCGGTCAGTTCTTCCGAACGTCCCACTCGGCGACGACGCCAATCGAGACATGCTCCGAGCACACATTCGCCTTGGCAAAGTGGGACCTTTATCGGTCGCCTGAGAGAGGTCGTCGGCCGAATCGACAAGGAGATGTGGCCCGAGGACGAGTCCCGGCGGGAGATAGAAGGGTTGATGACTCGGCTGGAGGACGTCCTGAACCGAGTGCAGGCGTGGAAGAAGTCTGATGCTTGCTGTGGTGCGGACGTGGCGCTGTCGCTGGTCCGAGTGCACTGCAAGGAAGCTCGCGAAGAGAAGCTGAAGGCGTTGCAGGTCGCCAACACCAAGAAGCTTCGATTCGAAGATTTGATGGAGACCTTCTTTGCGAGCGCCACTCGCATCGCAGACGGGATCAACCTCGACACTTTCATGGAGCCTGCCAGTCCCAATGCCAGTCCTGACGACGCTTGAAAAACTTAACCTCGGTATGCCGAGAGGTATTTATATCAAACTTTGGCCACTGCTGTTGGCCGTCACATTCGTGGTTCGGTGTGGATAAGCTTGATCCACACCGAGCCGACTATCGTAGATCCAATGTTGAATTCGAATCGAATATTTTGTTGTTCTTTCGCCAAGTTTATTTTCCGACACGATTTGATCCGTGGTTTTTGTTTGGCGTTTTCTGACACCAAGAAGCTTTTTACTTAGGCGATTCTGGATCGCAGCTAACTCCCCGAGTGCGGCATGTCATGCGCACTCGGAGCGAGTTGATACTCATGTAGTTGTCAGTTGTCTTGACATCCACATGAGTCACAATGAGGGTCTGCTAAGCCTCCGAGTGGATCTCGAGGATACACTTGAAGGAATCTTTTTACTTAGGCGATTCTGGATCGCAGCTAAGTCCCCGAGTGCGGCATCTCGTGCGCACTCGAAGCGAGGTGATACTCATGTAGTTGTGAGTTGTCTTGACATCCACATGAGCCTCGATGAGGGTCTGCTAAGCCTCCGAGTGGATCTCGAGGATACACTCGAAGGAAGCTTTTTACTTAGGCGATTCTGGATCGCAGCTAAGTCTCCGAGTGCGGCATCTCGTGCGCACTCGTAGCGAGTTGATACTCAGGCGATTCTGGATCGCAGCTAAGTCCCCGAGTGCGACTTTTAGTGCACACTTGGAGAGAGTTTGTACTTAGGCGATTCTGGATCGCAGCTAAGTCCCCGAGTGCGACTTTTAGTGCACACTTGGAGAGAGTTTGTACTTAGGCGATTCTGGATCGCAGCTAAGTTCCCGAGTGCGACGTTTAGTACACACTCGGAGAAAGTTTGTACTTAGGCGATTCTGGATCGCAGCTAAATCTCCGAGTGTGACGTGTAGTGCACACTCGAATAAAGTTTGTACTTAGGCGATTCTGGATCGCAGCTAAGTCCCCGAGTGTGACGTTTAGTGCACACTCGGAGAAAGTTTGTACTTAGGCGATTCTGGATCGCAGCTAAGTCCCCGAGTGTGACGTGTAGTGCACACTCGAAGAAAGTTTTTTTATTTTGAGACCGGAGTCTGCCAACGCGGAAGAATCTTGAATCTGCAAAAAAACAATCTGCTTTGCATTACTTCAATGATACTTGTTCTTTACATTGCCCCACTCGGCGGTCACGTGTAGAAGCGCTTCAGGAGATCTCCATTCCATGCTCGCGGCTCATCCGTTTCCCTGTCAAGGTTGTAGAGTCGATATGCTCCGTTGTTCAGCACCTTGGAGATGATGAAGGGTCCTTCCCAAGCGGGAGCCAACTTGTGAGGTCTCTGCTGATCCACTCGGAGCACCAGGTCGCTTGCTTGGAATGTACGACTCCTGACGTGTCGCGAGTGAAATCGCCGCAGATCTTGTTGATAAATGGTTGAGCGAGTCAGTGCCATCTCGCGCTCCTCTTCTAATAGATCCACTCCGTCTTGCCTGGCTTGCTCTGCTTCAGCTTCGGAGAAGAGTTCGACTCGTGGAGCGTTGTGAAGCAAGTCACTCGGGAGGACTGCCTCTGCTCCGTAAACGAGGAAGAACGGGGATCGCCCTGTAGATCTGTTTGGAGTTGTGCGGAGGCCCCATAGCACCGAAGGCAGCTCGGTGACCCATGCGCCGGCAGCATGTCCAACTTCTCGCAGGAGTCGAGGCTTCAACCCTTGAAGAATAAGTCCATTTGCCCGCTCTGCTTGTCCGTTTGTTTGGGGATGCGCCACAGATGCAAAATCCACTTGGATACCTTGACCTGTACAGAAACCTTTGAATCTGTCCGAGTCAAAGTTTGTGCCATTGTCAGTGATTATGATGTGCGGTACTCCGAATCTGGAGATGATGTCCCTGACAAATTTGATGGTCGTAAGGGCGTCGAGCTTCTTGATGGGCTTGGCTTCAATCCACTTTGTGAACTTGTCGACTACCACCAACAGATGTGTGAATCCTCCTTGGCCTGTCCTGAATGGACCGACTGTATCCAATCCCCATACTGCAAACGGCCAGACAAGAGGGATTGTCTTCAGCGCGGATGTTGGCTTGTGAGACTTGTTCGAGTAGAATTGACAGCCTTCGCATCGGTCGGCCATTTCCTTCGCCATTTCATTCACCTGCAACCAGAAGAAACCAGCTCTGAATGCTTTGGCGATGATTGCTCTTGATGAGGCATGATGACCGCAAGTTCCCGAGTGAATTTCTTCCAGGATTAACTGCCCCTCCTCAGGGGAGATGCATCGTTGAAGGACGCTTGAAACACTTTCTTTGTACAACTGGCCATCAATGACGGTGAACGACTTCGACCTGCGGACGATGTGTCTGGCTTGGACCTCATCTTCTCGTAATTCTCGCCTTAGGATGTACGCAATGAATCGCACAGTCCAATCGGGGATGATAGCAAGAATCTCCATGATCAGATCAACCACAGCGGGGACCTCGACTTCAGTCGGATCTGTCGAGCTCTTTGGTTTTACTGGTTTCTCTGTGAAGGGATCTTCTTTAACTGAGGGAAGGTGAAGGTGCTCGAGGCAGACATCACTCGGGACTGGTCTCCGAGTGGATCCAAGTTTCGCCAATTCATCAGCTGCTTGGTTTTTCAGTCGCAGAACATGGTGGAGTTCCAGACCTTCAAACTTTTTCTCGAGCTTCCTTACCGCGTTGCAGTATGTAGTCATGGTGGAGTTCCTTACGTCCCACTCCTTCATCACTTGATTAATCACCAAATCTGAATCGCCATAGACCATCAGGCGACGGACGCCGAGTGCGATGGCCATGCGCAATCCATAAAGGAGAGCTTCATACTCTGCCTTGTTGTTGGAGGAATCGAAATGTATCTGCAACACATACTTGAGCTTGTCACCCTTTGGCGACATGATCACAATGCCAGCACCGGAGCCATTCAACATCTTGGACCCATCGAAGAACATTGTCCAATGAGCCGAGTAGATGTGAGTCGGTTGCTGTTGTTCTACCCATTCTACTATGAAGTCAGCCAGAGCTTGAGACTTTATAGCTTTCTTGGCCTCGAACCTGATGTCGCAGTATAACATCTCCATTGCCCAGTTCGCCACTCGGCCTGATGCGTCCCGATTGTGGAGGATTTCCGACAACGGAGCAACGACAGACACCGAGTGATCTTGGAAATAATGAGCCACCTTCTTCGCAGTCATGTAAATCCCGTAAATAAGCTTTTGATAGTGGGGATACCTCTGCTTGGAAGGAGTAAGGACTTCTGAGACATAATACACTGGCCGCTGAACCTTGTATGCTTTGCCTTCTTCTTCGCGTTCGACTGCGAGAACAGTGCTGACGACTTGATTTGTAGCCGCGATGTACAGAAGAAGGGGTTCTTTACTGAGCGGAGCAGTAAGAACCGGCTGGGTGGAAAGTGCGACTTTGAGGTCGTCGAATGCAATTTGGGCTTCGTCTGTCCACTCGAAAGTATCTGATTTCTTCATGAGTCGGTACAGAGGTAGTGCCTTCTCGCCGAGTCGACTGATAAACCGGCTCAAAGCCGCTAGGCAACCTGTGAGCCTTTGAACATCGTGTATTCTGACCGGCCGCTCCATTCGGACGATGGTCCCGATCTTTTCGGGGTTGACATCGATCCCTTGTTCGGAAACGAAGAAACCGAGTAACTTTCCGCTGGGAACACCGAATGAACACTTGGCAGGGTTGATCTTGATATCGTACCTACGAAGGTTGGCGAATGTCTCTGCCAAGTCAGTCAGCAGGTCGGAACCTTTGTGTGACTTGACTACGATATCATCCATATACGCTTCCACATTTCGACCGATCTGGTCAAGGAGGCATTTTTGGATCATGCGCATAAAAGTTGCTCCTGCATTCTTCAAACCGAACGGCATAGTGATGTAGCAGAAGCACCCGAATGGGGTGATGAATGCTGTTTTTAATTCATCAGGGCCATACAGATGGATCTGATGATAGCCCGAGTAGGCATCAAGGAATGACAAACGCTCGCAACCCGTAGTCGAATCGACAATTTGATCAATGCGGGGGAGCGGGAAATGGTCTTTCGGGCAGACCTTATTGAGATGCTTGAAGTCGATGCACATTCGGAGAGACTTGTCCTTCTTGGGCACCATGACAACATTGGCGAGCCACTCGGAGTGGTGTACCTCGCGAATGAAGTTGGCTGCCAAAATCTTAGCCACTTCTTCTCTGATTGCCTTCCTCTTGTGCGCGGCGGACCGACGCAGGCGTTCTCGGACAGGCCGAGCAGTAGGATCCATGTGCAGTCGGTGCTCAGCCAACTCCCTGGGTACACCTGGCATGTCAGCGGGCTTCCATGCGAAAATGTCCCAGCTCTCATGGAGGAATTGGATGAGCTCGGCTTCCTATTTTGGATCGAGGGTGGTGGAGATGTTCGTCGGGGCAGCGGTGTCGTCCGTCGGGTGGATGCTGACCTTCTTCGTTTCTCCCGCCGACTGGAATGCGGACTCCGAAGCTGGCTTCTTTGAACGCATCAAGTCAGCGGGGTCGGCTGTCTTCTTGTACTCGTCGAGCTCGAGGACAGCCATCTGCTGATCGGCGATCCTCAAACCCTTCTACGGACACTCTTCGGCCCGTTGCCGATTGCCTGTGACAGTGATCACACCTTTGGGACCTGGCATCTTCAGCTTCAGGTACATGTAACACGGACGGGCCATGAAACGCGCATACGCCGGACGGCCCAGAATCGCGTGGTATGCACTCTGGAAGTCCACTACCTCAAATGTCAGCTTTTCCTTGCAGAGGTTCTTGTCGGAGCCGAAAACGACATCCAACAAGATCTGACCGAGTGACTTGGCCTTTCGTCCAGGGACGACTCCGTGGAACTGCATGCTGCTCCCGCTAAGTTTGGACATCGGAATGCCCATCCCCTTGAGAGTGTCGGCGTACATGATGTTCAAGCCGATGCCGCCGTCCATGAGGACTTTGCGCAGTCGGACTCCTTCCACCACCGGGTCGACGACCATTGCCTGCCTCCCTGGGGTGGGTACGTGGGCTGGATGATCCGACTGGTCAAAGGTGATCGCAGTCTGAGACCATTTGAGGAACGTGGGGTTGCTTGGGGTGGATATGTTCACCTCCCTGTTCACCAGCTTCAATCGACTCTTTCTTTCTACGTCAGCAAAAATCATCAGTGTTGCATGGACTTGGGGGAACGGATCCTCCTTGTCCTACTCATCCTATTCATTGTCCTTTTCACTCGGCTGCCCTTCGCCGAACCCTTGGATCAGGAGGCGACATTGCCGAGTGGTGTGCTTCGGAAATATGGCGTTGCCTTCTTCATCCATCTTCGCGTGGATTGGACATGGTTAATCCAGGATGTGGTTTCCGAACTGCTTCTTCTTGGGGGTGAACTGGGCCTTCCCCTTACCTTTGAACTTGGCATTGGTAACGGCTGCGGCCTCTGCCTGCGGGGTGGATGGTGCTTTCTGCTTCTGCTTCCGAGTGTTGTTCCCATCTCCATCGGCGACTGCTTTATGCTTGCCGCTACGAATGCGATCCTCTTCTTTGCCATTGGCATAGCGTGGTGCTATCTCCATCATCTTGCTCATGGAGATGTCGCCTGTCCGACCGAACTTCAGGTACAGATCCCTGTACCGCACGCCTACCTTGAAAGCGCAGACTGCTTGGTGTTCTGTGACATTCTCCACCGTGTGGTAGAGGGTTGTCCAACGCTGGATAAAGTCGCGCAGGGGCTCATTCTGCTTCTGGACACAGTGCTGGAGCTCCACGAGACCAGCACGGCGTATGCACGTCCCTTCGAAAGTCCTGATGAAGACTCGGGCCAGATCTGCCCAGCTATAGATGCTTGAAGGGGCTAACTGGTTCAGCCATGCCCGTGCCGAGCCGTCGAGCATCAGGGGGAGATGTTTCATGGCGACCTGGTCATCTCCGCCACCGATCCGGACTGCCACTCGATAGTCGTCCAGCCACGTTTCTGGCTTGGATTCTCGTGTAAACTTGCTGATCCCTGTCGCCAATCGGAAGTTGGGAGGGATGTCAGCCGAACGGATGGCCCGACTGAAACACTCGGGACCAGAGATGATGGTCCTGCTTCCACTCGGACGGTCTCTATCGTGACCATCACGGTGGGCTCGGCTCCTGTCGACCTTCCTCTGGGCGATGTATCCTCTTGTGTTGGGCCTTGGATCATAAGTGTCACCGACCGAACGCCGATCATCATGATGTCGGGGCCCATAGGACCCACCCCGCGGAGGGGTGCATGAACGGCGACGATCTTCGGGGTTCATGGAACGGCTGCCTCCTCTGTGTCGCTGATGAGAATCGCGTGAACAGAACCGTTGTGGATCCTGTTGTGCGACTGGGCGACCGCTGAATTCTGCTGCTGCGCCGTGTGCAACAGGGCACGAATCTACTCGATCCCTCTGCCAGCCTCTGAATCAGTTGGCTGGAGGGAATCGGCTATCTTGGCGGCGGCAGCCAAGTTGAGGACAGGTGTGCGGAACACCTCCACGTTGCTCTCACGAGTGCGTCGACTGGCAGAACGGCGGGGCTGACGGCGAGCACCGGATGTCTCGCCGACCTCGTGCTCGTTCCGACCAGTTTGGCGGGGACTTTCATGGGAATTGGCCATGTGAACTTCGGCCGCAGGCCCGCGACCCAAGTACTCGGAAGGCAACTCAGCCGGAACTGAGTCCGAGCGCTGGGACGGCGGCGCAACCACAACCGACTCGAGGACCGCCACTTGAGAGACGCGTTCAAGCCCGCCTGGGCGTGTCGCACCCAACGCTGGAGCCGCGGACGGCGAGACCGCTTGTTGCGGTGCGTGACGGGGGCTAAGATCGACACCGGAGCCGACTGCTGGAGAAGAAGGATGCCGCGGGCGCCGGCACGGAAGTGCGTAGCCCCGCGACTGGGGAGCGCCTCGACGTCGAGAGGCGCATCCCGAAGCCATGCCGAATCATCGACGATGAAGGAGAGTGCGTCGAAGAGGATCTCCCGACCCATGCACAAATCTCCACCGAATGACATGATGAAAAGATGTAGTTGCAAACTCGCCAGAAGTCGCTTAGACGCCTGCCCCAAGGTGGGCGCCAACTGTCGTGGGTATAAGTCTGACAGTAGATGTATAGGGTACGAAAGGATGGGCAGAGCCTTAGCTACGGCGAGGTTGTATGAGTTGAAGCCCCTCTACCGTGGAGGTAAAAGACCTACGTATCAGTGCTCTTGGGAGCTTGATGTCGACTGGGATATGGATTACAGTGAAATACTAACCCCTGCACCAGTGGGAAAGGGTGGCTTATATAGAGTGCGCTGCCCTTCACAACGGTTCGGTGCACAGGGGTGGTGTAGTGGCGAATAAATGCCTACGTTACAGGTAATGTATGCCTTAAATGCTAATAATGGTACATGAAAACGTATGACCGTTGCCCTCCAGGGGGGTTACGATGTACAGAGTGGAATCCAGTCGGTAAGTTTGATACGTTCCGAATGCTCATCTCCGACTGGATGATGGAGGAATCGCACCGACTGGATCATGGGAAGTCCTTAATTCAGTCGGAACTGACTAAGGGCCTTGTCCCTTATGAACGGTAGTCCTTGGGTAGGACCTATATGGCAGGCCTATGACCCTACCCTGGGACTATAACCCCATCACAAAGTTTTGCCCTCAACTATGAGGGGAGGTAAGGAACTGCCATCTAGCTCTACACTTCATTCACCTTCAGTTATGAGTAAGTTTGCGACACCACCTCCTCCTAGAAATCTCGATATGTCGCCTGTGCTTGATGATGCTTATCATGCTGCTATGCCTGATACTGCTAGAGATGCTATGCCTGATACTGCTAGAGATGTTATGCCTGATACTGCTAGAGATGGTATGCCTGATACTGCTAGAGATGTTATGCCTGATACTGCTAGAGATGCTATACCTGATACTTCTAGAGATGTTATGCCTGATACTGCTAGAGATGCTATGCCTGATACTGCTAGAGATGCTATGCCTGATACTGCTAGAGATGCTATGCTTGATACTGCTTTGCCTAATGATGCTAGAGATGCTATTTTGCCTGATGATGCTATGCTTGATATTGCTAGAGATACTACTTTGCCTGATATGCCACTAGGGGTATTCCTTGATGCTCATATTGCTAGAGTTACTGCCAATACTCGTGATGCTTCTGAAACTGCCGATACTATTGAGATAGAACCTGTTTTTCCTCCTTCTAGATCTAGCTCTCCTAGATATGAATTGCCCGATATACCTGAGGGTTATGTTATGGAGGGAGAGATAGCTGAGGATTTTCTTGCATGTAAGGATGCCTATGACGCTGAGAAATTACTTCTCAAGTGGAAGGAAAAATCTCTGAAAGCTAGGATGAAATACGACCCGAAGTTTGCCACTTCACCTATCTTTATCACCGATAAGGATTATGAATTCTCTGTCGACCCTGAGATAATCTCACTAGTCGAATCTGATCCTTTCAACGGTTATGAGTCTGAGACGGTCGTAGCCCATCTTACCAAACTACATGATATAGCCACCTTTTTCACTAGTGAGGAGAAGATCCACTACTACTATATCCTTAAGTTGTTTCCTTTCTCTCTAAAGGATGATGCTAAAGCCTCGTTCACTTCTCTTTCTCCTGGATGTGTGAGTAGTCCCCAGGATATGGTCTATTATTTTTGTGAGAAATATTTCCCTGCCCATAAGAAGCAAGCTGCCTTGCAGGAAATATACAACTTTTCTCAACTCAAAGAAGAGAGTCTCCCACAAGCTTGGGGGAGGCTCATCCAGCTACAGAATGCTTTGCCTGATCACCATCTTAGGAAGAACAAGATACTTGATATCTTCTAGATAGTTGTGTCGGTTGTGTTTTTAGGGAACGAACTATAGAACAAGCTGAGATTCTACTGAATAACATCTTGATCAATGATAATGCTTGGACTATTCCCGAACCACCTCCTAAGCCAACTCCTAATAAAAGAGGTATTCTATTCCTCAGTCCCGAAGATATACAAGAAGCCAAGAAATCTATGCAAGAGAAAGGCCTTAGATCTGAAGATGTCAAAAATCTACCACCTATCGAAGAGATCCATGGTCTCGATAACCCGATACAGGTAGTAGAAGTAAATTCTCTGCGTAGGTTTGATGAGAGTGATATTCCTTTTGATAAACCTACTAGCCTATGCTTTGATGAATTTGACAACTTTGTTGCCAAACAACAGAGTTTCAATGATTATGTTAGCAGACAATTGGAACAAAGTACTCGTATGCTTAGTCATTTAAGTGCTTGTGTAGACAGAAATGTCAATGATCTGAAGCTTCTGAGTAAACATGCCTCTATGATTACTACTCAGGTAGAACAAGTACTTAAAGCTCAGAATGACTTGCTCAATGAATTAAATGACAACTCTGTCAGAGTCATTACTAGAGGAGGCAAAATGACTCAGGAACCTTTGTATCCTGAAGGCCATCCTAAGAGAATTTATCAAGATTCTCAAGGAATTAATGCTGATACACCCAGTCATCCTAAGAAGAAGAAGAAGGATGATAGAAACCTACATGTCAGTTCACCAAATACTGTCACACCTGAAGAACCAAATGATATTTCTGCATCTGATGCAGAAACACAATCTGGTGATGAACGTGAACCTGGTGACAATATGGACAGCGATGTTCATAATAATGCTCAACCTAGCAATGATGAGGATGTGGAGATTGAACCTACGGTTAATCCTGATAACCCACAACCTAAGAGATACGATAAGAATGACTTCACTGCTAGGAAGCATGGTAAAGAAAGGGAGCCATGGGTTCAGAGACCCATGCCCTTTCCTCCTAAGCCATCCAAGAAAAAGGATGATGAGGATTTTGAGCGCTTCGTTGAGATGATCAGACCTGTCTTTCTGCACATGCGGTTAATTGATATGCTCAAAATGTCTCCATATGCCAAGTACATGAAAGATATCATGACTAATAAACGGAAGATACCAGATCTTGAGATCTCCACCATGCTTGCCAATTACACTTTCAAAGGTGGAACTCCTAAGAAACTTGGTGATCCCGGAGTGCCCACTATACCTTGCTCCATTAAAGGAAACTACGTAAGAACTGCCTTATGTGACCTTGGAGCCGGTGTTAGTGTTATGCCTCTCTCTCTTTATCGTAGACTTGAACTGGATAAGTTGACACCCACTAAAATTTCTCTACAACTGGCCGACAAATCAACTACTTTCCCTATCGGCATTTGCGAATATGTGCCTGTTGTGGTTGCTAACACCACTATCTTAACAGACTTTGTTATCTTGGATATTCCTGGGGACGATGCCATGGCTGTCATCCTCGGAAGACCCTTTTTAAACACTTCAGGGGCTATTATAGATTGCAACAAAGGAAATGTCACTTTCCATGTCAACGGTAATGAGCATACAGTGCACTTTCCAAAGAAATGATATCAAGTACATTGCATCAATGCTATCGAAAAAACTTCATCGATTCTTATTGGGAGCTTTGAATGCCCTATTCCTCGTGTCGAGATGAAGTATGATTTGCTTGTCGGGGAGATACATATCCCCATTGAGGTGCTTAGTGGCTATTCGACAATTCTCCGTTTCCTCTTGCGATTCGAAAAGGTTTTGTCATGAGGATTTGATCAACCCCATTGACTGATTTATTTCGATGGCCATGAAATGGATGAATCAAGGAGTCACATACCTCTGTTTTAAGATTTCACTTTCTGTTGCTTAGAAGAAAAATGATAGATTTAGTTTAGTTTTCCCTGTTTCCTGTTTTAGCGTCCCGGAGAAAAGTACCCCGAAAATAAAAGTTCTCCGATGGTCCTGAAAATCAAATATGATTTTTTTCTGGAATTTTTGAAAAATACTCGGACTGAGAGCTGGTCTGCGGGACACACCAGTGGGCCACAAGCCCTGTAGCCGCGGCCTCCCCCCTGGCGGCGGCTACCAAGCTTGTGGGGCCCACAGAGACCCCCTCTGCTCATTCCAGCTCCCATCCTCTCCTTCTACCTCCAGAAGAAATCGTTTCGCAGCTCAAACCTGTGTTCTTGCTCATTTGGCTGTGATTTTCGATCTCCTTGCTCAAAGCACCATGCTCCGAACCATTTTGGGGAAATTACTCCTTGGTAAGTGACTCCTCCATTGGTCCAATCAGTTTTTGCTCTAGTGCTTTATCCTTCGCGTATTCTTTCTACCATGGTGACCCTGTTCTTGAGCTTGAAATGTTGATTTTAGCTGGTCCCAAGTAGTTTTAGCGCGTGATACGGTCTCTAGGCACTACTAGGAGTAGTTGCTACAAGGTGTGGTTGGTCTTTATTCACTTTTCTCTTGAACTTTAAAAATTTCAGCAAAAAGAAATTATGTTCAGAAGGAAGTTTCATGGTGGTTCCTCAAGTAAGAAGGGTCCCCGTCTTTTTATTTGGGAGCCCGAACCTTATCAACTAAGGGATGCACCGGTACAACCATGTGAATGGCCTTCCAATGAGTTCATGATCGAAGCAGGCTTCAAGGATGAGTTTGATACACTTGTCCGCAATGCCGGGTTAGAAGAATTCCTCTCAGATAAATGTGAACAGTATGCTATGCTCACTGCCTCTTTCATGCGTAGATTTAAATTTTCAGTTGGTCGTGACTCATCCATACTGTTTGATCTGTATGATAAATCCTACACCATGGATTTGGAGGATTTCAATAGGATTTGCAAGATACCCGATGGGGGTAGTCTTAATGACCCTGCTAAGTCTTCGGTTAGAGATTTTGTATCTAGGATAATTGTTGGAGAAACTAGAGACATCACGCAAGCTACCATAGGAAGCATTCATTTCCCTGTCTTGCACTACTTTGCCCTCTTCATAGGTAGATGCATTAATGGCAAGGTTGCACATTGTCACCTATGCGCATCCGACCTTAGTATCCTTAAGAGCGCAGTAATAGGTGACAGGAGCTTCAACATGGGAGCTATAATAGCAAGGAGGCTGAATAATAATGCCATTGATAGGGCTTTCTTTGGTGGAATTTATGCTACGCGCTTAGCAAATTTTCTTGGAGTACCCATACGTTCAGGAGACGCCCCCCCTCCGTATAGCCTACCTTGATCGTGTCGCTCTAACACTCTACCAGTTCCTTGAGAGGGATGATGAATCCCTCCTATACCGTTTGATATTTGACTGGCGGCGTGTTTTCCATATTACCCTTCCTGCTCCTGCTCTCTTTGACTTTCAGGTAAAACGGAGATATTACATAACCAGAGGAGAGGCAGAGGAGTATGAGAGGGAGGCAAAGGCTGCTCGTCTCCGTGAGGCAGCTATTCAGGCAGTGGTGCAGCACTCCCATATAACACCCATTATGATTTTGGGTTTGGCCAGGACCATCCACGGGAGTAGACCAAGCTAGGCCAAAAGCCCAAGCTTGCGGGAGTACGTGTTTGCACCAACTTTACATTCATGCTTATGCTTTCACTTTGTTAGTCTGTGTTTACACTTTGCCACTGTATTATCCATGCTAGTTTATTTTTGTTTTCTTGTTTTCTTGTTTTGTGTCCTTTTGAGAAAAAACAAAAAGCTTTTCCTTTCTTGTTTGCTTGTTGGGCTTTCCCGTGTAAATAGTTTTCTTTTTCTTTGGGTCAAGGTAGAAGATATTGGTTACAATGTTTAGTGGCTCTTGCATGCATACCTGTTTAGCTTTCAAAGAGCCATATTACTTTGTCTTCTCCTTTGTGTTTGCCTGCGGATTTAAGCTTAGTCCAATGCACGAGTACTCTTATTACTGTTCACATCGTTCGATCATGCAAGTGAAAGGCAATAATGATGATATATGATAAAGTGACTGAGACTGGAAAAGCTGGTATGAACTCTATCTATTTTGTTTTTGTAAATATGACTAGCTTGTCGTCCCAGATTCAGCTTTGTTGTGAGAGAACCATGTTTGCAATGACAACTTAGATATCATAGTTTCTGATGCCATCCTTAATTAGCTGAGAGCTTATAATGGTTTGTCTTAAATGCCAACATACATTTTGAGATGACTATGGTGTAGTATGATAGGATGGTATTCTCCTTTGAATGATTCAAGTGGCTTGACTTGGCGCATGTTCATGCATGTAGTTGAAACAAAATCAACATAGCCTCTATGATGTTCGTATTCGTGGTGATTTATATCCTGCTCATGCTTGCACTCAATGATAGTCAAACTCGTTGCATTCTGATGACTGTTGTCGCTCTCTAGTTGGTCGCTTCCTAGTCTTTTGCTAGCCTTCACTTGTACTAAGCAGAATACTGCTTGTGCATCCACTTCCATAAACCCAAAAGTTTTTCCATGAGAGTCCACCATACCTACCTATTTGCGGTATCTACCTGTCGTTCCAAGTAAATTTGCATGTGACATTCTCTAAACCTTCAAGAAATAATCTGTTTTGCATGCCCGAACCGCTCATGTGGTGACAGGGGGCTATTGGTATCTTCCATGTTAGGCGTGTTATCCTCGACATGTGTTTATTCACTGTCATTCACGAGAAAGGGGCCGGTAATTGGAATGCCCAGTTCCACGCCTAAATCAAAAACATAACTGTAAAATAAGACTCCCCCCGGATTGATGTTAGTATGGACGGTACCCGAGGATTCGGCTCGCCGTGTAGTGTGATTGATTGGTGGTGGGGGAGTTAAAACTTTACTTCTCTGTTTGTGAACCGCCTATAGCATGAGTAGCATGGAAGATATTGAGAACTCTTGGTCATTGTGTTGACAATGAAAGCATGTCACCCAAAATTATTATCTATGTTTTCAAAGCTTGAGCTCTGGCACCTCTGCAAATCAATGCTTCCCTCTGCGAAGGGTCTGTCTATTTATTTTCCTCTTGAGTCATCCTCCTCTTGTATAAGCACCAATTAGAGAGCACCTCTGTCATTTTTATGCTTTTCTTTTGATTGATATTGAGTATGACCATGAGTGGATCTTCGTTGCTATGAATTACAATGTTTAGTCAACCCTTGATCTTTGAAAGTGCTCTGCATTTATGTTTTGCGGTCTCAGAAAGAGCTAGCGAGATACCACCTATTCATATTGCTTCATGCTTGTTTTGATTGAATTGTTGGTATCTGAAACTCATTATTATTTGCTCGCTAGCTGATTATGCCATTGATATTAGTTTACCGTGAGACCTTTGTGTCACCTGCTTATGTGGTTAACTTGTGATCTTGCTGAAATTCTGGTTATGAGTTAGACATAGTTGCAACAACAAGATCAAACAGAGTTTGTCAAAGTTTTTCCTTCTCTTTCAGTTTGTCAACTGAGTTGCTTGAGGACAAGCAAGGTTTTAAGCTTGGGGGAGTTGATACGTCTCCATCGTATCTACTTTTCCAAACTCTTTTGCCCTTGTTTTGGACTCTAATTTGCATGATTTGAATGGAACTAACCCGGACTCACGCTGTTTTCAGCAGAATTGATATGGTGTTGTTTTTGTTTAGAAATGAAAGTTCTCGGAACATCCTGAAAATTTACGGAGAATATTTCTGGAAAATATGAAAAATACGTGTGCAAAGATCCACCGGAGGGGGCGGGCTAGTGGGCCACAAGCCATGTAGCCACGCCCCCCCTGGCGGCGGCTACCAAGCTTGTGGGACCCACGTGGCCCTACCGCCCCCAACTCCAGCGCTATTTATTCCCTTTCGTCCCGGAAAAAATCAAGAGAGAAGATTTCATCGCGTTTTCGATCCAGAGGCGCCGCCACATCCCGTTCTTCATCTGGAGGACAGATCTGGAGTCTGTTTTGGGCTCCGGATCAAGGAGATCATCGCCATCGTCATCATCAACCTTCTTCCCTCTCCAATTCCATGAAGCTCTTCATCGTTCCTGAGTAATCTATTCGTACGTTCGATGGGCGGTGATGAGTAGGATGAGATCTATCATCTAATCGAGTTAGTTTTGACGGGGATTGATCCCTAGTATCCACTATGTTCTGAGATTGATGTTGCTACTACTTTGCCATGCTTAATGCTTGTCACTAGGGCCCGAGTGCCATGATTTCAGATCTGTAATTATTATGTTGTCACCAATATATGTGTGTTTTAGATCCGATCTTGCAAGTTGTAGTTACCTACTATGTGTTATGATCCCGCAACCCCGGAGTGACAATAACCGGAACCACTCCCGGTGATGACCATAGTTTGAGGAGTTCATGTGTTCACCAAGTGCTAATGCGTTGTTCCGGTTCTTTATTAAAAGGAGAACCTTAATATCCTGTAGTATCCATTTGGACCCCGCTGCCACGGGAGGGATGGACAATAGATGGCATGCAAGTTGTTTTCCCTAAGCACGTATGACTACACACGGAATGCATGCCTACATCACATTGACGGACGGGAGCTAGCCACATATCTCTCCGTGTTATAACTGTTGCATGATGAATGTCATCCGACAAATCACCGATCCATTTCCTACGAGTTTGTCCCACTGTTGCTGCTACTATCACTTGCTGCTGCTATTACTTGTTTTGCTCTGCTGCTGTTACTATTGTTGCTGCTATTGTTACTTAATGTTGTTGTTACTCGTTATGCTGCTACTACCTGCTACAATACTTTTTCTGGCACCGTTGCCGGGAAAAAATATTTCCCGTCTACGGGCAACTTTCTGGCGACATTGATACAACCGTTAGGAATAGTCTGCCGTCAATATATCGTTTCTGGCACCGTTGCTATCATACTACTTTGCTTGCAGATACTAATCTTTCAGGTGTGGTTGAATCTGACACATTCAACTGCTAATAGTGGAGAATATTCTTTCACTCCCATCGTGTGAACCAACAAATTTGGGTTGAATACTCTACCCTCGAAAACTGTCGCGATCCCACGCGCTGGTGGGATATTACAAGACAATTTCTAATTGTTGAGCAATTGGGAGCAGCTCTTTTCTGGCTCCGTTGCCGTGGAGGCATCAAGTTAGGAATAGTTTCACGTCAACAGCATTTTTCTCGCGTCGTTGCCGGGGACTGCTAGCACCTATCACCCTTAGTCCAGTGGTCAAGTAGAGCTAAGTAGTAGAGAGATTAAACTGATTCTACAAAAGACTGTCATCGGGTCTAGAAAGAATTGGTCTAAGAAGCTCCATGATGCACTGTGGGCTTATAGAACTGCCTATAAGAATCCCATGGGCATGTCTCCGTACAAAATGGTGTATGGGAAAGCATGTCATTTACCTCTTGAGCTAGAGCATAAAGCTTATTGGGCAATCAAAGAGCTCAACTTTGATTTCAAACTTCCCGGTGATAAGACGTTATTTGATATTAGCTCGCTTGATGAGTGGATAACTCAGGCATATGAGAATGCCAAGCTGTTCAAAGAGAAGGTTAAGAGGTGGCATGATAAGAGGATACAAAAGCGTGAGTTCAATGTAGGTGATTATGTCTTGCTATATAACTCTCGTTTAAGATTCTTTGCAGGCAAGCTTCTCTCTAAATGGGAAGGTCCCTATGTTGTTGAGGAAGTATATCGTTCCGGTGCTATCAAGATCAACAAAACGGAAGGTAATTGTCCGAGAGTTGTAAATGGGCAGAGGATCAAGCATTATATCTCAGGTACTCCCATAAATGTCGAAAGCAATATCATCAATAC
Organism: Hordeum vulgare subsp. vulgare; assembly: GCF_904849725.1. NCBI lineage: Eukaryota > Viridiplantae > Streptophyta > Magnoliopsida > Poales > Poaceae > Hordeum > Hordeum vulgare. Next base: position 553,677,353 of record NC_058523.1, read on the forward strand.
CATAACTCCAGAAGAATACCTAAGGCACATTTATCAGCCTCTTTCAGACTCCGAAAACGAAGAGGTATGTGATTTGGTAAGAAAACAGAGTCCAAAACTTTTCCAGTAGCAAATTTTCTCCGTTTTGGAATTTTTGAAAAAATACAAAAATTGGAAGTAGTCCGGAAAGTGCGCGAGGAGGCGACAAGCCTGCACGGCGGGGGCCCACCCCCTGGCCGCGCCGTGAGGGCTTGTGGCCACCTCGTGCGCCCCCCGGACTCCGTTTTCGTGCAGGGTACTCCTTCTGGTCTGTAAAAAATCATTATATATACTTCCATTTGGTCTGACCCCTACATCATGCAGATTTCCTTTGTTTTTCGTTCCGAGCATGTTTCTGTTGCATATCTCGATCGCTATGACTTCCCAAAAAGCTCCGAAGGACAAGATCTTCGAGAAGGTCATCAATCCCTACCTCATGAAAGTGCTGCGACACCCTCAATCTATCAAGATGCGTGAGGGGATGTTGCACATCCGTGATGTTGAGGGGCCTAAGAAGACCGGAAGCATGGAGACGAGGCTCGAAGCAATGGAGCAACAAGTCTTCAAGTGCCAAGGGATGGTGGAGCGTGGACTCAACGCCAACCACATGATGATCACGGAGTTCACCAACAAGCACAGGATTGATGCAATGACATTGGGAAGCACCTCTCCAGGCTCTATGACAGGGTTGATCAACTCCAGGGCCAGATCTATGACCTGCAGAACCAAAACTGTGAGTATGAGTATAGATTTAAATCAATAAGGTTGGCTGTAGATTTGAGGATTCCGGGGACTCGTTCATCTTTCCATGATGGAGCACCTATGCCTTGGAAGACGGAGGATCAAACTCATGTTGCAACAACTCCACCATCACCACCAAAGGAAGACAACTGAGCATTGGTATGGGCAATCCCCTTGGCTTTTGCCAGGCTTGGGGGAGTTGCCCCGGTATCGTATCACCATCACATCTTTTGCCTTTACCTTTGTTTTAGTTTTCCTTTTCAGTTTTCTTTTTCTCTTGTAGTTTAAAAGTCTTAGTGTTTCAGTCTTGAGTTTTGCTTTGTGTCACCCCCGATGTATTCTTGCTCGTGAGCCATATAATAAAGAGTGTCTTAGTTGAAGGGCTTTGCCTCTGGCCATGATCAAAATAATGATAATAGAACAAAAGCATGAAAGATCATGTAATGATCCTATGGGAAGTGATGGCTCCACATATAAAAAGGATGAGGATTGAAACTTGCAATTAATGGGAAGTGATAAAGAAGGAGAGGTTCACATATAAATATATCATCTCTGACACCATCTATGATTGTGAACACTCACCAAACTATTGCATGCCTAGAAGTAGATGTTGGACAAGGAAGACAACATAATGAATTGTGTTTGCTTGGCTCTTAACAATGTTATATGATTAGAGATCCCTTAGCATGTGACGATTGCTTCCACCTCATATTAGCCAAAACTCCCGCACTAAGTAGAGATACTACTTGTGCATCCATAAACCTTCAAACCAGTTTTGCCATGAGAGTCCCCATAACTACCTATGGATTGAATAAGATCCCTCAAGTAAGTTGTCATTGGTGCAAGCAATAAAAATTGCTCTCTAATATGTATGATCTATTGGTGTGTGGAAAATAAGCTTTATACGAACCTGTGATGAGGAAGACATAAAAGCGACAGACTGTATAATAAAGTTCTTTATCATAGGAGGCAATATAAAGTGACGTTCCTTCGCACTAAGAGGACACGCATCCAAACCTCAAAAGCGCATGACAACCTCTGCTTCCCTCTGCGAAGGGCCTATCTTGTACCTTTACTTTTTGCCCTTGAAAGTGTCATGTCAATCTTCACCAATTCCTTATTCCGCCTTTATCTTGGCTAACATCATATGCTTGGGAAAGATCTATATTCATATGTCAACTTGGAGGTAGGCATTCATGAATTATTATTGTTGACATTACCCTTGAGGTAAGCAGTTGGGAGGCAAAACTATAATCCCCTATCTTTCTCTGTGTCCAGCTGAAACTTTGATCTCATGAATACCACGTGAGTTGTAGCAATTGTAGAGAATGAAAGAATGATTGAGTATGTGGATTTGCTTTACAAGCTATTATTTGACTCTTTCTGATGTTGTGGTAAATTGAAATTGCTTCAATGACTAAAGGCTATCGGTTGTTACTTCTCGGTAAGGTTCTTGATCCATGCTTTACTTTGTGAAGGAACTATCACTTTAGCATGAGAGATTATATGTTGGTATTGCTATTCTGATCTTGATCATGATGCATGCATGTTCGTATCTTGTTTTGTTGACACCTCTCTCCCTAAACATGTGGACATATTTATTGAGCTCGGCTTTCGCATGAGGACAAGCGAGGTCTAAGCTTGGGGGAGTTGATACGTCCATTTTGCATCACGTTTTCATGTTGATATTTATCGCTTCTTTGGCTATTATTTCACTTCACGGTACAATTCTTATGCCTTTTCTCTCTTATTTTGCAAGGTTTACATGAAGAGGGAGAATACTGGCAACTGGAATTCTGGCCTGAAAGTGGAGCAAAGTTGAGATACCTATTTTGCGCAACTCCAAACGCCGTGAAAATCAACGGGGATTTTTTTCCCAATTTATCAAAAATACTGGGCCGAAGAAGTGTGAGAGGGGCACCAGGGGGTGCCCACAAGCCTGCACAGTGCGGCCACCCCCCCCCCCCAAGGTCGCGCCATGGGGGCTTGTGCGCAGCCCACTGGCCCACCGGCCCCCTCTTTTGCTATATAGAGGGTTTCGTCCAGGAAAAAATCAAGGAGGAGCTTTTTCGTGGTTTCGCGGCCGCCACGAGGCAGAACTTGAGCAGAACCAATCTAGAGCTCCGGCAGGACGATCCTGTCGGGGAAACTTCCCTCCCGGAGGGGGAAATCGTCGCCATCGTCATCACCAACACTCCTCTCATCGGAGGGGACTCGTCACAATCAACATCTTCATCAGCACCATCTCATCTCCAAACCCTAGTTCATCACTTGTAACCAATCTCCGTCTCGCGACTCCAATTGGTACTTGTAAGGTTGCTAGTGGTGTTGATTACTCTTTGTAGTTGATGCTAGTTGGATTATTTGGCAGAAGAGTTTATGTTCAGATCCTTGATGCTACTCATTACCTCTCTCATCATGAGTATGATTATGCTTTGTGAGTAGTTACTTTAGTTCCTGAGGACATGGGATAAGTCATGCTAATAATAGTCATGTGAATTTGGTATTCGTTCGGTATTTTGATTTGTTGTATGTTGTTTTTCCTCTAGTGGTGTTGGGGATATTACCTATTAATAACCCGCCCTAGTTGGGCCGGGTCACCGAATCAGGCGATTCATCGGAGCGTGGTTCAGGCCTTGGCCTGGTGAGGCCGAAAGTTGTGTGGCGGTTTACAATTTCTGGAAGGTCTCCAAGCTTTGGAAGATGGCGACCTGGAGATCGTATAAGTCACGGTTTGTAGGAAGGAAAGTACCCTTGTAAACCCTAGGGATTCGCCCTGTATATAAAGGCGACTCCCAGGGAAGCAGAGGGCAGGTTAGAAATCATCGAGTGCTAGGTTTGGCGAGTTACGCCCTCCTTGTAATCGAAACCACATCAATACAACTCAAAGCAGGACGTAGGATGTAACTTCCTCATGAGGGGCCGAACCTGGGTAAATCGTCGTGTTTCTCCTGCTTAACCCCTTTGGGTCGCCACCAAGGTGCGATGGCTCTAGTACTAAGTCCTTTCACGAGGACATCTGCCGTGACAAAACCACGACAGTTGGCGCCCACCGTGGGGCCTACGCACGGTGGAGTTGAGTTCTCAAAGGGATCCCTACCAGGGTTTGGGAGTTACGCGACGGGGCTCATGACCCGGAGCCGTCGCGGGAAGACCTACATCGACAACCAGCAATGAGGGCCCAAGGCGAATTCGATCGAATCTGGTTACAAGGTCCCCTTCGGCAAGATCAACATCTTCATCGGCATGATCAGATCATCCGTGCCTGAGCCGGACATCTCCGCCGACATCGTCGAGCCGGCCAGGTACGTTCGCCCAGTAGTGACGCCAAACCTGACTCGCCCGGTCTTTGTTGGGTTCACGCAGGGATCGGAGGAGCCAGAACGCTCGGCGACAGAGGAAACTACACCAGTCAACACTGATGACGAATCATCCATGGGCGATTCAGATTCAATCCCGTCTCTACATGGGGACTGTCTTGGGGGCTTGTCACTGGCCATGGACCCCGAAGTCCTTGACCGAACCCTCCGCCATATCGCCATCTATATGGCGGGGGCGACTCAACCCTCGCAAAACCCTACAGGAGGTGATGGAACCGGCGAGACGTCTAGAAGCCCGGCCGCTGTCCTGGTGGAATTAGCAGCGAAAATCACAAGGCTGATGGCGACCCCCCTCACACCAGAAAACCAGGAGGAGATAAACGCGGAGCTGGCGAAACTCAGAGAGGCAGTGGCAAAGGCTCATCGGGATGCCGAGGTGGAGTCCGCCAAGATCGAGACTCGGCAAGCTCAAATTGCGGCCGAAAGGATTCGCTTAAATACTGAGAACTGGCGGCTCGAAAGACACCAGCGCACATCCGACGCCGTTCATCAACGGAGACACCAAGGTCGCCTGCCCATGATCTCAACCCGACCCGCCTGTTCGACACTCCACGAACCCCTGGGGCGGGAGCCACCCCAGGGGGAGGACTGGGTCAACCGCCTAACCCGCCGGTTCAGACAATTGAGGATCGCATCCCCCGATTCCGGACGCCTCAAGGCCACTTTTCCAACCCGGTGGACAACGTCCTTGCTCCAACTCGCCATCTGGAATCTCTTCCGATTCACGGCAACACCCCTGCCGAGATAGAAGCAAGGAACGCCATTGAGATGTTGAAGACAGCGGTGGTTCAAAACGCCGAGTTCTCACATAGCCTAGATAGGCTGCATTCCACTCCCCACGCGAGTTACACTAGGAGTCGGCCAGAGGATCCACCCGCCGTAAACAGCGGGCCGCGACCCGTCCCTCAGGACAACCCGCCTGATCATCAGAACCCGCCGGGCCGTGATCTCCCGGACATCCAAATCGCCCCGACCCCTCCCGTCGGGAGCGGTGGGCGCGTGGGGGTGCCCTGTTTGGCCCCCGCCCTTCGCAACGAAAGAATGCCCAAAGATTTTAAGGGACCAAGAAAGGTGCCTAACTACACCCCGGACCTTGAGCTGGCATCGTGGGTCGAGAGTTATGAAATCGCCATGGACATGCTCGACGTGAACGAGGCAGTTTGCGCCAGATACTTCACGATGATGCTCGAGGGGTCAGCACGTACTTGGTTAAAAAACTTACCTCCCAACTCCATCCAGACCTGGGCCGAGTTGAAAGAGCGATTCATCAAAAACTTCCGAGGAACCTGCAAACGACCAATGACGATCGTCGATCTGCAGCACTGCGTTCAGCGCCCTGATGAGTCGGCCCACCATTGGTCACGGCGGTTTGCGGAAATTATCCATTCGTCAGATGGTATTACGGCGGTTCAGGCTGTGTTGATCCTCGAGCAGAATTTCCATTATGAACACTTGGTACAGAAATTGGGGCGACTCAAGCGAAAGGTCCAAGACATGGGAGAGCTGATGGACACCCTCACTAGGTATGCTGAAGCGGATGACACCAAAGATCCCGGTGAGGACGGTAAAGCTAATTCGCCCAAGAAAGGCGAGTCATCCAAAAATCATACCCGATTCCAGGGACGTAACCGCCACAATCAAGGAGCCAATGGCAAGCGAAGGCAGCAAGAGGAACCCTCGGACTTAGTCGCCAACACCAACACCAACAGTGGCAACCAACGCCAGAAGAAAAACAGGGGATTTAGTGGGAAGAGGCCGCGTAACTATGAAGAGTTACTCAAGGGCCCTTGCCCGCACCATGCCACGGCAGACGGTCCGGCGACTCACTCCTGGGAGAACTGTTTCGTAATGCGGGAGTTTCGGGCGGAGGCAATCAAGAAAAGCCAAAACGATGACCCGGACCAACGGCAGGAGCAGTTTGCTGCACCCAACCAACGACAGAACCCCTTTGGTGGTTTTCCCGAATAGGGGGCTCAGGGAGGCCCGCAGCCAAGCAGCGGCCAGTATCCGGTGCACCACCAGCGGCGGTATAACCTGCCAGGAGCCTTTCAGCAGCCGCCCCCACAGGGGGCTCCGCAGTGTCAGGATGACAACGGAGGTTTCCGCAACAATCCCAAACAGTTAAGCAATGGGCAGTATCACGTTTTCACCAACAATGCTTGCAAACGTGATAAGAAGGTGAGTCACCGGGCGTACAGTGTGTCTGAGCCGGCGCTTCCCAGGTACCTGCACTGGTCTGAACAGATCATATCATGGAGTAGGGAGGATCACCCGCCAAGAGTTGACAATCCTGGCGATTTAGCATTCGTCGTGGCTCCCCAAGTTGGGGGCTACACCCTGTCCAAAGTGCTAATGGATGGTGGCAGCAGCATTAATATCTTGTATTTTGACACTTTCCAAAGGATGAACCTATTGGAAAAGGACATGATGCCTTCAACCACGGTTTTCCACGGAATCGTCCCGGGCAAGTCGCCGTACCCCATAGGCCGAGTCAGACTCACAGTGGCGTTTGGGACGGTGCAGAATTACAGGTCCGAGTCACTGATATTCGAGGTGGTCAAATTGAAAAGCCCCTACCATGCGTTATTTGGGTGGCCGGCTTATGCCCGTTTCATGGCTCGCCCGTGCTATGTTTACCTTAAGCTCAAGATGCCCGGTCCTAAGGGACCCATCACGGTTGATCGGGATAGAAGAATTGCAAAGGAATGTGAAGAAGGGGACGCGGCTTATGCGGAAGTCGCCTGCGCTGCAGAGGAGCTCAAACACCATCGGGCCAATATCGACCCGGCGGACATGTCACCCCTAAAGAAGCCAACGACAGATGCTGAGTCGCCCCTCAAGTTCAAACCAACGGATGACACTAAAACAATCGATTTCGTTCCCGGCAATTCATCCAAGCAGTTCACCATCGGGAAGGGTCTGGATCCCAAATAGGAAAGCGCGCTCATCGAATTCATCCGTGAGAATCGGGACATCTTCGCATGGAAATCTTCTGACATGCCTGGTGTGCCGAGAGAATTCGCTGAGCACCATCTTAATGTTGACCCAAAGGCAAAACCCATCCAGCAGTATCTTCGCAGGTTTAACGAGGAGCGACGCAAGGCGATCGGGGAAGAGGTGGCCCGTCTCTTAGCCGCCGGATTCATCGTGGAAGTTTTCCACCCCAAATGGCTGGCTAACCCGGTTTTGGTACTCAAGAAGAACGGTACCTTCCGTATGTGCATTGTTTACACGGACCTCAATAGAGCTTGTCCGAAAGATCCTTTCGCTCTTCCCCGCATCGACCAGATCATTGACTCAGTGGCGGGATGCGAACGATTGTGCTTTTTGGACACCTACTCAGGATATCACCAGATCAAGATGGCCGTGGAGGATCAAGAGAAAACAGCTTTTATAACCCCCTTTGGGGCTTTTTGCTATGTGTCCATGCCTTTTGGACTCAAGAGTGCGGGGGCGACTTATCAGCGCTGCATCCAGAATTGCCTTCACAGCCAAATCGGTCGCAACGTCCACGCCTATGTCGATGATATTGTGATCAAAACCCGCCAGGGGGAGACGCTACTGGAGGATCTCAAGGAAACTTTCGATAATCTGCGGGTATATCAGATGAAGTTGAATCCCACCAAGTGTGTTTTTGGTGTTCCTGCAGGGAAATTGTTGGGCTTCCTGGTGTCTGAGCGTGGCATTGAAGCTAACCCGGACAAAATTGAAGCAGTTACATCCCTTGGAAAGCCGGCAAACGTTAACCAAGTTCAACAACTGGCGGGTCGCATTGCGGCTCTAAGTCGCTTCATAAGTCGCCTGGGTGAAAAGGTGATTCCTCTTTATCAGTTACTAAATAAATCTGACCAGTTTATTTGGACAAATGAGGCGGATGAAGCGCTCGAAGCCTTGAAACGCCAACTGGTTAACCCGCCGGTCCTGGCCGCCCCGACTGAAAAAGAGCCCATGTTTCTGTATGTTGCGGCAAATTCCAAAGCAGTAAGTGTGGCAATGGTCGTTGAAAGAAAGGAGGAAGGGAAGGAGTACCCAGTGCAACGCCCGGTGTATTTTATCAGCAAAGTGCTAACCCTTTCCAAGCAACGGTACCCACATTGGCAGAAGTTAGTGTACGGGGTGTTTATGGCGAGTCGGAAACTTAAGCATTATTTCCAAGAACACCCTATCACAGTGGTTAGCTCTGCCCCCCTTGGGGACATCATCCAGAATCGGTAGGCAACAGGGCGGATTGCAAAGTGGGCGATTGAACTTGGGCCGCATCGCGTGCAGTACACCCCCCGCACAGCCATCAAGTGTCAGGCCTTAGTTGATTTCGTCAATGACTGGATGGAGTTATAGGCTCCGGAAGACAGGCTTGATCTTACTTACTGGACGATTTATTTTGATGGATCTAGACAGCTGGAAGGCTCGGGGGCTGGTGTGGTATTGGTATCCCCTCAAGGAGATAAATTATGTTATGTTCTCCGACTCATGTTTCCATGCACTAACAATGTTGCGGAATACGAAGCTTTGCTTCACGGCTTGCGACTCGCCAAGGAGATGAATCTAACGCGAGTCAGGTGTTTTGGCGACTCTGATTTGGTGGCGCAGCAAGTTTCGGGTACCTGGGATTCACGGGACCCCATGATGGCGGCTTACAGAAGAGCTGTGTCTGACGTGGCGGGTCATTTTCATGGTTATCAGGTTGACCACATTGATCGGCGCCTCAACGAGGCGGCTGACGCCCTTTCACGACTTGGTTCCCAATGAAAGCCAGTTCCTCCCAATGTTTTTCTAGATATTTTGCATAAACCATCTGTGATTTTACCATCGGAGGAGGAGTTAGCAATACCAGATCCTGAGTCTCAGCTCGTGGCGGCTCTCCACGTCACGCCGGATTGGGTTCTTCCCTATCTGGCTTATCTCACCCGAGGCGAGTTACCAACAGACGAAGTTTCGGCTCGTCAAATCGTTCGGCGCAGCAAATCCATGGTGATCATCAATGGCGAGTTATATAAGCGGAGCGCCTTTGGAGTTTTTCAACAATGCGTTTCCTCCGAAGAAGGATGCATAATCTTAAATGACATTCATTCCGGAGACTGTGGGCATCATGCCGGAACGGGCGAATCAGGAGGTTTTACGAGGAATTAAGCCCCGACTCATGGTTCCCCTGGAGAAAACCCCAGGATGTTGGGTCGAAGAATTGCCTTCAGTGCTCTGGAGTATCTGGACCACCCTGAACCGGTCCACGGGTTTCACCCCTTTCTTTTTGGTCTACGGAGCAGAAGCAGTTCTTCCTACTGACATAAGGCATGACTCACCTAGAGTCGCCGCATATGTGGAGCAAGACAATGAGCTGGCACGTCAAGACTCCTTGGACGCCTTAGAGGAGGCACGTGACTTGGTTGCGGCCCGTTCGGCCGTCTATCAGCGGGATCTACGGCGTTATCACAACCGCCGGGTTAAGAGCCAGACCTTTCAGGAAGGCGACTTAGTTCTTCGGTTGATACAAGATCGTGCTGGCATGCATAAGTTATCACCACCATGGGAAGGACCGTTCGTCGTCAGCAAGAATCTTCGCAACGGCTCTTATTATCTGGTGGATCTTCGGCCTAACCGGCCAACCACGGAGGCTGAGTCAACTCACCCCTGGAATATTGCATGCTTGCGGCCTTATTACACTTGAGCTCTTAAGCTCTGCATTTTGTAAGTTTTTCAGTTTCATTATGAAGTAATAAAATTAAAATGCTTCCCGACTTGGGGGCTTCCTCATTGAGATCAATTTGGCATCCTGTTGCGACCTTATGAGCCGACAGAATTATCATCTTAGGGTGGCGCTTGAGCTTTCTGACTCGCCCCATCCTGTCTTGACCTTATGAGCCGACGAAACCATCATCTTAGGGTGGCGCTTGAGCTTTCTGACTCGCCCATCCTGTCGCGACCTTATGAGCCGACGACACCATCATTTAGGGTGTGTGCTTGAGCTTTCTGACTCGCCCCATCCTGTCGCGACCTTATGAGCCGACGAAACCATCATTTAGGGTGTATGCTTGAGCTTTCTGACTCGCCCCATCCTGTCGCGACCTTATGAGCCGACGAAACCATCATTTAGGGTGTGTGCTTGAGCTTTCTGACTCGCCCCATCCTGTCGCGACCTTATGAGCCGACGAAACCATCATTTAGGGTGCACGCTTGAGCTTTCTAACTCGCCCCATCCTGTCGCGACCTTATGAGCCGACGAAACTATAATTTAGGGTGCACGCTTGAGCTTTCTGACTCGCCCCATCCTGTCGCGACCTTATGAGCCGACGAAACCATCATCTAGGGTGGCGCTTGAGTTTTCTGACTCACCCCATCCTGTCGCGACCTTATGAGCCGACGAAATTGCTATTTTTTTATTTTCCTTCCTGGCACTGCCACAAGGTTTTCCAAACCTTTTTCCTGATTCATCTTGAAAATATTTGTTATCATTTATTATTTATTTGATTTCACATATGTTTTTCAAGCTTAAAACAGGTTGATGATCAAAATCAATTCATCCATGGCGGATTAAGCATTATAAAGAATTTTCAAACAGCGGATCCAGTATTTCAAATAGCCTTAAGGGCGACATAAGGATTCTTTTCGAAAGTATCACAAAAGCAGTACCGATTCCTAAAGGAAACCTATTACATGGCTCTTAGGGCCAAATCAATGAAGTTTATTCTGCTGGCGCCCTTGGATCGTTTTGCTGCGAGCTTTGGCCGACCTCAATTTGCAAGTCGCCCAGTACCTAGTTACACTTGGCCAGAGCCGCGAAGTCATCCTCATCGGTCAGGATTGATGAAAGATCTGCGTCCAAGTCAAAAGGGTTCTTGGGTCGCCGTGGAGTTAAGCTGGTCGTCACAAAGGTTGGCGGGTTGACCTTCTTGTTCTTGCTATCATAAGCAGCCTGATACTTTGATAAGTCCGGGCTTGCAGCAAGTTGAGTCGCCGCCAGCCGGGAGTCCTTGACGACACGCTGATAGTCCTCTTCGACGAATTCTGACCCGTCATCCTTGAGCTGAGGAAAGCCCGCTGCTACTTCTTCCGGGTTGATCTCTGGAGCATACGCTAAGCAGCGACTTAATGTAGTCAGCACTCCCTTCCGGGCGGCTAACCGTGTCAACTCGCCAATCTGGGGAGGAAGCGTCGATAGGCAGCCAAGCATCTTCTTTATGGAGGTTATAGTCTCCTTGGCGCCCATCACTGCTTTAACAGTTAGTACACTGCCGGTATACAGCTGCTCTGTCAGCGTGTAAATGGCCTTCAGCATCAGCACGCAATCATCCTGAAGATTGGCGGCTCTTGGACCTACGCAAGGGGTAATGATAATCAGCGACTCAGGATAACAGTTATTGGTTTAAACAAAGATCAAAGTTTTGAGTATTTTACCAAAGACGACTTGCGCCATGTTTGAGATATGACGTTTCAAGCGAGATAGCTCTTGTTGCACAGTAGCCAGCTTGGCTTCAGCTTTCTCTGCTCTTTTTGTTGCAGCATCTTGGTCAGCTTGAGCCCTTTTTAAATCGGCTTTTAGTTTTTCCATCTCAGCTAAGACCAATCGATACTTCTCCTCCGACTTGGTTCGGGCATCTTGCTGATCAGATAAGTTTTTCTTTAAATCGCCAAGTGCTGATTCAGTCTGAATAAGAGTTTCCTGTTGAAGTACATGATAAGGGGCAAGTCTCAGAACTATTGCAAGCAATATCCCTGACACTTGGGGGCTAATGTATAATTTTTTTCAGATAAAATTATACAGCATCAAGACCCAGCTCATCTTTTTACTGATGACCCGGCCCTTGGGGGTTACTAGTCGAAAGTTTTGCTCAGTTATCAAGACCCGACTCATCTTTTTACTGATGACCCGACCCTTGGGGGTTACTGGTCGAAAGTTTTTCTAAGTTATCAAGACCTAGCTCAGCTTTTTACTGATGACCCGGCCCTTGGGGGTTACTGGTCGAAAGTTTTTCTAAGCTATCAAGACCCGGCTCATCTTTTTACTGATGACCCGGCCCTTGGGGGTTACTGGTCGAAAGTTTTGCTAAGTTATCAAGACCCGACTCATCTTTTTACTGATGACCCGGCCCTTGGGGGTTACTGGTCGAAAGTTTTTCTAAGTTATAAAGACCCGACTCATCTTTTTACTGATGACCCGGCCCTTGGGGGTTAATGGGAATAATATGATATATAACAAAGCTTACCTCATGTTTATTTTTTAGCATTCGGAGCAGGCTTTTCTCCATCTCATAACTCGCCTCCAGGCGACTTGAAAAACCAGAGCAGAGTTCTTTGAATTCCAGATGTTCATATTCAGAAAGCTTAGCCTTGGAGAGTCCAGACTCAGGAATGGTTTGAGAGGATGATGGCACATGCTTTGACAAAACCGTTGTGGCAGGTTTAAAGAAGCTGGTACCAGTGATAATTACAGCATCCGGGTCTTCTGCTGTTGTCAATGGACTTCGCGGCTTAGGGGCATCCATTGTTTCCTTGGGCGAGCTAGGAAGATCCATTTGATTCTCAGGCTCGTCTTGATCCGGGTTATCTTGGATCGGCGCTGACTCTTTGATGGGCTCTGAAATTATGATAGGAGTTGATCTGCTGGTTTTCCTCTTCTTCGCATGTGCCCTAAAAGAGGGGAGAGGCGCATTAAAGGACTGAAAATTTATCAACCTCAGATTCAAAGTAAAATTATCAAAGGACTTACCCAGGGACTCGAATCATTGGCGGAAGTGTCGACATTACTGAGTCGCCAGATGTAGGAGGAGAATTCTGCAAGAATTATACATCAAAGATATAGGCGGGTTACAGATGTGATCCAAAGAAACATGAAGAAGTGTTGTTCATGGGTACCTCATTTGGTTTCCTCTTGTTCTTTGCTGGTAAGCCGGACACCAGATCACCAGAATGACTTTGGGTCTTCCGATTTGAAGTATGTTGTGCTTTCTTCAGTAGAAAATTTGGGTCCAAACAAGCATTTGGATGTGAGAAGGGAACTTTCCCACAAATTCGCATGGCCGGCTTAGGTGGAGAAGGAGATGAATCGGAGGAAACAGAAATTACCTCTACAGAATGCTCCTGGCTTTCGTTGTCTTCATTATATTCAAGAGAGGCAGAGACATAAATACAAAGTTAACAGTAGTGGATGGCGAGTGAAAAGAGGATAGGTTTTTACCTCTGAAGGTGCGTCGCCGACTTGAGATTCATCGGCTTCGGATGACTCGGCCACAGCAGCTTTGCCCTTGCCCTTGATTTTCTTTGGGGGCGGCTTAGCTTGCTTCATGGCTGGCCTTTTGGGTTTCTTGGACCAAAATTTATCACCTTTCTGGAATGGCATATGTTATAAAAGGTCACAATTCGAATGAAACATAAGAAGTAAAAACAAAAGGCGGGTTAAAATTGCTTACCTTGGGCGCCGGATTAATTTTGCAGAAGGGTTTGAGGCCGATTTGGCTGCATTTTCCCGCAGGCTCGCCGGTCAGCTTCTTGATGATGGTGACAATATCCTTTTCCGTGAAAGCCGTATGGAAATAACATTGAGGATGATCTAAGGTGCCATCAAATTCGCACATTAGCCCGTCCCGGCGACTCAAAGGGAGGATGCGCCATTCGACCCAACAGCGGATCAAGTCAACCCCAGTAAGGCCGTTGTTTATCAAAGATCTTAACTCGGACAATACTGGGATAAAATCTGATTCCTCCTCTTCGGTGAGCTTGTCCGGAAGCTTGAAATTCGTTGGAAGGGGATCTTTCCTATAGCCCAGAAGCTTGTTTTCTCCTGCAGGCGAGGTCTCTTGACAATAGAACCAAGACTCGCCCCAGCCTTTGGGATGGCTTGGCATGGCGAGTGAAGGAAACGGGCTATCCCTGCGGCGCTGAACATTTACACCGCCAAGTTCCAGGCTGGGGCCATTGTGAAATTCCGTTTGGCGATTTAAGTGGAAAAAGTACCAGAATAGGGGAACTGAGGGTTCCATCCGCAGGTAAGCCTCACAGAACACTTGGAACTGGCATAGGTTACTTATCGAATTAGGTCCCAGATCCTGGAGGCGGACGTTCATGAAAGCCATGGCGTCTCTAAGGAACTTTGATCCGGGCGGCTTGAAACCTCGCTCAAGGTGTTCGACGAAAACGACTATCTCCCCTTCTTTGGGGTTGGGGAGATCCTCTCCGAGCCCAGTACGCCAGCCGTAACGTCCTGAGGGTCCAAATTGCCATTTCTCACATAATCTGCTAGTATGGAATCGTCAACTTTGGTAGGGAGCCAGTCACTTTTGAAGACAGTACCATGCTACAAAGGAGTAAAGTACGGGTGAATTTACACGCTTGAACATCTACCGTAAGAGGTGAAATAAGTTCATTTGACTCGCCAAGTAGTTTGTTCATGGACTGAGGAAAAATCTTGACCCGCCATATAAAGATCTGGGTCGGGTTGCTACGGCAACTTACGAAGTTTGGCTACTCACGAGAGTTGTGTCTTAAAGCATCGGAGACATTTGTTCAAAATGGTGAAGTGGGAAGACTACAAACAGCTTTTACGCGATGAGCGGTAAATTATGGATCTACTGGACAGCCAAAAATACATGAGGAAAATGACTAGATACGGCAACTTACTACCAGGATAAGATGATGTTGTTCGTTTGATGAAATATTGCTCTAAACACGCGAATCAAGGGCGGATAAGTGAAGGTATTAAAAACGTTAGCTATCTCGTCGTCATTAATGCTAATCAGTCAAGGACAGGTAACAGATATTCGCGAGGGCATCAAGAACATGGCTATGATGAAACTTCGACCAGGGATGGGGATCTGTTCTTAAATGAGCGGTGACCTAACCTGATGAGTTCGGTCGGAAGTGGTCGACGGCGACGGAGGCTTTTTGAGGAGCACGAAGGTCTTCGTCGGGCGCGGAGATCTCCGGCGGCAACGGAGTGCCTAGCAACAGCGAGGTGGTCGACGGCGGTGAGATGGTCGATGGCAACGATCAGCTCGGCCGCGGTACAAAGCTTGACGGCGACAAAGATCTGTGGGCGGCGCCAAAGCTTTCGGGCGACAACGGGAACTGCGGTCGGCGGCGGAGCCCTTCGGAAGGCAGTAAGTTTTCCTTGCTGTGATAATGGGGAGGAGATTGACGAGACTGGTAGGTGGGAAGCGCCAGTCCTGTCCCCCCCCCCACCTATTTAACAGGGCGGGCACTGGAATCGAGGCGCCGTGAGCGGGAACCGCCGAAGGATAAAAAGATTCGCTATAATGGTGCTCCAAAAATTTTGGGATAACAATACCAAAGGATCCGTTAGGATTACGTCAGTCTTCCCGGAATTCAAGGGACAAGAAGATGCCAACGAGAAATGGTTTGGCGATTTAAAGATCTTCCACGACAGATGGCGGGTTAAAGTTTCTGATGTATAAAGAAGGATAAAGGATGAATCGCCTTCAACTGAGCAAGAATATTGGCGTGAAGAGAATTCAAGTCAATCTGGGGCCTAATGTTGGGGATATTACCTGTTAATAACCCGCCCTAGTTGGGCCGGGTCACTGAATCAGGTGATTCATCGGAGCGTGGTTCAGGCCTTGGCCTGGTGAGGCCGAAAGTTGTGTGGCGGCTTACAATTTCCGGAAGGTCTCCAAGCTTTGGAAGATGGCGACTTGGAGATCGTAGAAGTCACGGTTTGTAGGAAGGAAAGTACCCTTGTAAACCCTAGGGATTCGACCTGTATATAAAGGCGAGTCCCAGGGAAGCAGAGGGCAGGTTAGAAATCATCGAGTGCTAGGTTTGGCGAGTTACGCCCTCCTTGTAATCGAAACCACATCAATACAACTCAAAGCAGGACGTAGGCTGTAACCTCCTCACGAGGGGCCGAACCTGGGTAAATCTCTGTGTTTCTCCTGCTCAACCCCTTTGAGTCGCCACCAAGGTGCGATGGCTCCAGTACTAAGTCCTTTCATGAGGACATCTGTCGTGACAAAACCACAACAAGTGGTGTTATGTGAACGTCGACTACATAACACTTCACCATTATTTGGGCCTAGAAGAAGGCATTGGGAAGTAGTAAGTAGATGATGGGTTGCTAAAGTGATAGAAGCTTAAACCCTAGTTTATGCGTTGCTTCGTAAGGGGCTGATTTGGATCCACTAGTTTAATGCTATGGTTAGACTTTGTCTTAATTCTTCTTTCGTAGTTGCGGATGCTTGCGAGAGGGGTTAATCATAAGTGGGATGCTTGTCCAAGTAAGGGCAGTACCCCAAGCGCCGGTCCACCCACATATCAAACCATCAAAGTAACGAACGCGAATCATATGAACATGATGAAACTAGCATGACAGAAATTCCCGTGTGTCCTCGGGAGTGTTTTTCCTCCTATAAGACTTTGTCCAGGCTTGTCCCTTGCTACAAAAGGGATTGGGCTACTTTGTTGCACCGTTGCTACTTTTGTTACTTGTTGCTTGCTACGAATCATCTCACCACACAATCACTTGGTACCGATAATTTCAGTGCTTGCAGATATTTCCTTGCTGAAAACCACTTGTCAGATCCTTCTGCTCCTCATTGGGTTCGACACTCTTACTTATCGAAAGGACTACGATTGATCCCTTGTGGGTCATCAACGACAGGCAGCGATGACGGACGAAGACGACGGTGATGGGCTTGGGGACGACGGCGACAGCAACGGCGACGACGACGGGCTCGGGAGCGATGGCGAGCTCGGGAGCGACGGCGACGGCGATGGGCTCGGGGCGACGACGGGCTCGTGAGCGACGGCGACGACGGGCTCATGGAGGAGGCACGGGCCGGCGGCGACGGGCTCGGGTGCGACGGCGACGAAGAGAGAATGGGGGGAATGGAAGTTGGTGGAAATTTCGACAACTCCCGCAATATACGAGCACCTTTTTCCGGTTGGTGGCCCAAACCGGGACCAAAGCACACCTTTAGTCCCGGGTTGTTACACCAACTGGGACTAAAGGTCAATTTCGACAACTCCCGCACTATATGTGAAACCTTTCGTTTCGGTTTGTGGCACCAACCGGGACCAAAGCCACACTTCCGCTGGCCCAGAAGGGCGGGAAGAAGAGTACTTTCGTACCGATTGGTGCCTAGAACCGGGACAACAGGTCCGTCGGCCCATTTGATATTTTTCATACATTTACTCATTTTTGTTTTGAGCTAAATGACCCTGAAATTGAAAAGCACTACAAATGAACTCTGAAAAAGTTAAAAGGTGGCATGGTATGATCATTTCACGCACATAGCATGTGCTAAAAAGTTGAGAGGGTTGCGGCAAAAACTGGATGCACATCGCGTAGAAAACAGACAATCTCTTTCGAAGTATGAGGGTTTCATACGAGAACTCATCTGTTACAAAGGGGTTTCAGTTTTTGAACTTATTTGAACTCAAGACTTTTTGTGTGTTCAAAATGCACCATTCAAAGACACATCATCAATTTTCAACTATTTTTGACTTCATTTGGTATTTTCATGCATTTACTGATTTTTTTAGCTAAATGACCCTTAAATTGAAAAGCACTATAAATGAACTGTGAAAATATTGAAAGTTGGCATGGTATAATCATTTCACCCACATAGCATGTGCTAAAAAGTTGAGAGGGTTGCGGCAAAAATTGGATGCACTTCGTGTACAAAACGTACAATCTCTTTCGAAGTATGAGGGTTTCGTACGAGAACTCATCTGTTACAAAGGGGTTTTATTTTTGAACTTATTTGAACTCAAGACATTTTCTGTGTTCAAAATGCACGATTGAAAGACACATCATCAATTTTCAACTATTTCCGACTTCATTTGGTATTTTTCATGCATTTACTGATTTTTTGAGCTAAATGACCCTTAAATTTAAAAGCACTACAAATGAACTGTGAAACTGTTGAAATTTGGCATGGTATAATCATTTCACGCACATAGCATGTGCTAAAAAGTTTAGAGGGTTGCGGCAAAAACTGGATGCACATCGCGTAGAAAACACACAATCTCTTTCGAAGTATGAGGGTTTCATACGAGAACTCATCTGTTACAAAGGGGTTTCATTTTTTTGAACTTATTTGAACTCAAGACTTTTGTGTGTTCAAAATGCATCATTCAAAGACACATGATCAATTTTTAACTATTTCTGACTTCATTTGGTATTTTTCATGCATTTACTGATTTCTTTGAGAAAAATGACCCTTAAATTGAAAAGCACTACAAATTAACTTTGAAAAGGTTGAAATTTGGCATGGTATCATCAATTCACCCACATAACATGTGCTTTAAAGTTGAGAGGGTTGCGGCAAAAACTAGATGCACTTTGTGTACAAAACGGACAATCTCTTTCGAAGTATATATCAGGATTTCATACGAAAACTCATCTGTTACAAAGGGCATTTCATTTCTTCACTTTTTCTCCGCTTGTGTTCCTTTATTATTGCACCATAACCATGGATAATCTTCATCATTTAATAGGGCGCTTGGGTCAGCCTTGACTTTGAAGGGAGGAATTTCATGAAACTTTTCATAATCTTCAGACATGTTTGTCTTGCCTTCCAATCCCACGATGTCTCTTTTTTCTTAAAGAACTATGTGGCCCTTTGGCTCATCGTATGATGCATTCGCTTCCTTATATTTTCTTTTTCTCGGTTTGGTAGACATGTCCTTCATATAAAAGACATGCGGCACATCATTAGCTAGGACGGATGGTTCCTCTACATGCGCAAGATTGTTCAGATCCACTGTTGTCGTTCTGTACTGTGGGTCTATCTGTACCCCGCCTCCTGACAGAATGACCCATTTGCAATGAAACGAAGGCACCTTCAAATCATGTCCATAGTCAAATTCCCATATGTCCACTATGTAACCATAATATGTGTCATTTCCCCTCTCGGTTGCTGAATCAAAGCGGACGCTGCTCTTTTGGTTGGTGCTCTTTTGATCTTGGGTAATCGTGTAAAATGTATTCCCATTTATCTCGTACCCTTGGTAAGTCAATACAGTTGAAGATGGTCCCCAGGCAAACGAGTAAAGCTCATCAGAAACAATGTTGTCACACATGAGACGTTTTTGCAACCAACTGCTGAAAGTCATGATTTGTTCAAATGTAATCCAGTCGTCACACTGCTCCGGGTGTATGGAGCTCAGAATATTCTTGTGTTCATTGGCATACGGGGTCACCAAGGTAGAATTCTGTAG
Source organism: Hordeum vulgare subsp. vulgare (assembly GCF_904849725.1). NCBI lineage: Eukaryota > Viridiplantae > Streptophyta > Magnoliopsida > Poales > Poaceae > Hordeum > Hordeum vulgare. The sequence continues at coordinate 553,696,663 of NC_058523.1, forward strand.
AACTGTGTAGTGTGCTTGAGACCAACAATGCCCGTTCGTACACATTATTGACTCCGCTCCTAGTGTGCCTTTTCCAGTCAGTCTCCCCTCATACCGCGATTGAGGGAGATCAATCTTCTTAAGGTCAGGAATGATGTCAACTCAGAATCCAATGACATCCTTTGTTTGATGGTCCATGGAGATGCTTCCTTCTGGCTTAGCGCGGTTACGAACATATTTCTTTAAGACTCCCATATGAACCTCTCAGAGGGGAACATATTGTGTAGAAATACAGGCCCAAAACGTCAATCTCGTCGACTAGATGAACTAGGAGGTGCGTCATGATATTGAAGAAGGATGGTGGGAACACCAGCTCGAAACTAACAAGACATTGCACCAAATCACTCCTACCTTGGCAGGATTGCTGGATCGATCACCTTCTGAGAGATTGCATTGAGGAATGCACATAGCTTCACAATGGCTAATTGAACATTTTCCGGTAGAAGCCCCCTCAATGCAACCGGAAGCAGTTGTGTCATAACCATGTGGCAGTCATGAGACTTTAGGTTCTCGAACTTTTCTCTGCCATATTTATTATTCCCTTTATATTCGACGAGAAGCCAGACGGGACCTTCATACTGAGCAGGTGTTCAAAGAAGATTTCCTTCTCTTTTTGGTAAGAGCGTAGCTGGTAGGACCTTCATACTGCTCTCGATGCATGTCGTCTTTTTCATGCACATGTTGATGTTCCTCCCATGCCTCCGGTGTATATTTTGTCTTCCCATACACTCCCAAGAATCCTAGCAGGTTCACGCAAAGATTCTTCGTCACGTGCATCACGTCGATTGCAGAGCGGACCTCTAGGTCTTTCCAATAGGGTAGGTCCCAAAATATAGATTTCTTCTTCCACATGGGTGTGTGTCCCGCATCATCATTCGGAACAGATAGTCCGCCAGGACCCTTTCCAAAGATTAATTGTAAATCATTGACCATATCAATTATGTGATCACCAGTACAGAGGGCGGGCTTCTTCCGGTGATCTGCCTCACCTTTGAAATGCTTACCTTTCTTTCGACATTGATGGTTGGTCGGAAGAAATCGACGATGCCCCATGTACACATTCTTCCTGCATTTGTCAAAATATATACCGTCGGTGTCATCTAAACAGTGTGTGTGCATGTGTTGCATCCCTTGTTTGTTTGTCCTGAAAGGTTACTGAGAGCAGGCCAATCGTTGATGGTTACAAACAGCAACGCATGTAGGTCAAATTCCTCATGTTCGTTCTTATCCCACACACGTACACCATTTCCATTCCATAGCTGTAAAAGTTCATCAATTAATGGCCTTAGGTACACATCAATGTCATTGCCGGGTTGCCTAGGGCCTTGGATGAGCACTGGCATCATAATGAACTTCCGCTTCATGCACAATCAAGGAGGAAGGTATACATACATACAGTCACAGGCCATGTGCTATGCTTCCTGCTCTACTCCCCCAAAGGATTAACGCCATCTGCACTTAAACCAAACCATACGTTCCTTGGGTCACTGATACGCCCCCGTCGTATCTACTTTTCTGAACTCTTTTGCCCTTGTTTTGGACTCTAATTTGCATGACTTGAATGGAACTAACCCGGACTGACGTTGTTTTCAGCAGAATTGCCATGGTGTTGTTTTTGTGCCGAAATGAAAGTTCTCGGAACGTCCTCAAAATTTACGGAGATTTTTCTAGAATAAAGGAAAAATACCTGCGCAAAGTTCCACGTGAGGGGGCGTGCCAGTGGGCCACAAGCCCCTGGGTCGCGGCCACCCCTTTGGTCGCGTCATGAGGGCTTGTGGGGCCCACGTGGCACCACCGCCCCCAATCTCAGTCCTATATCTTCTGTTTCGCCTAGAAAAAATCACAGAGAAGGTTTCATCGCGTTTTGCGATACGGAGGCGCCGCCACATCCTGTTCTTCATCTGGAGGGAAGATCTGGAGTCCGTTTTGGGCTCCGGAGAGGGGAAATCGTCGCCATCGTCATCATCAACCTTTCTCCATCGATAATTCCATGATGCTCTTCATCGTTCGTGAGTAATCTCATCGTAGGCTTGCTGGACGGTGATGAGTGGGATGAGATCTATCATGTAATCGAGTTAGTTTTTGACGGGGATTGATCCCTAGTATCCACTATGTTCTAGATTGATGTTGCTACTACTTGGCTATGCTTAATGCTTGTCACTAGGGCCCGAGTGCCATGATTTCAGATCTGAACCGATTATGTTGTCGCCAATATATGTGTGTTTTAGATCCTATCTTGCAAGTTGTAGTCACCTACTATGTGTTATGACCCGGCAACCCCGGAGTGACAATAGCAGGAACCACTCCCAGAGATGACCATAGGGTGAGGAGTTCATGTATTCACCGTGTGTTAATGCGTTGGTCCGATTCTTTATTAAAAGGAGAACCTTAATATCCCGTAGTTTCCATTAGGACCCCGCTGCCACGGGAGGGATGAACAATAGATGTCATGCAAGTTGTTTTCCCTAAGCACGTATGACTACATACGGAATACATGCCTACATTAGATTGACGAACGGGAGCTAGTTACATATCTCTCCGTGTTATAGCTGTTACATGATGAATCACATCCGTCACACTCATCCATCACCGATCCACTGCCTACGATTCTTTTACTACTGGTTCTCGCTACGTTACTTTGCCTAGGCTTGTCCCTTGCTACAAGAGGGATTGGGCCACTTTGCTGCTACCGTTGCTACTCCTGTCACTTTGCTGCTGTCACTACTGATGTTACTTGTTACTTTGCTGCTATTACTACTGTTCCTTGCTACTCCGATGTTACTTGTTGCAAGACTTTGTTGGCGCTAACATCCCCTCAACAGGGCCTTTTCTGGCGCCATTGCTGGGAATTGTCAAAGCTTTTTCTGGTGTTGTTGCTATCATACTACCTTGCTACTGATACTTTGCTTGCAGACACTAACCTTTCAGGTGTGGTTGAATTGACAACTCAGCTGCTAATACTTGAGAATATCCTTTAGCTTCCCCTTATGAGCGAATCAATAAATTTGGGTTGAATACTCTACCCTCGAAAACTGTTGCGATCCCATACGCTTGTGGGACATCAGTCACGTGTAAAGTCACTCCACTTTCTCTCGATCTTTCTCCACTACGACCCGTCAGCGGGTGCTCTCAACTTCCCGTCTTCCTTACGGTCTTTTATGTGTCATTGCATCAACTTGGCATGTGTTTTGTTTCTGAATAGACGTTTCAACCGTGGTATTATAGGAGCATACCACATCACCTTGGCAGGAACCATCTTCCCGGTGCGCTGGCCCTCAACATCACCAGGGTCATCTCTTCGTACGCACCGCGGTAGAGGATGCAGTCATTAGGGCATGCATGTATCATCTGCACCTCCAATCCTAGAGGGCATAGAACCTTCTTCACTTCGTACGTACTACCGGGCAATTCGTTATCCTTTGGAAGCTTCTTCTTCAAGCTAAATGCCTTGTGTTGTCATCTTCATGTATTAACACATTAACTCAATAAAGAACCGTACCAACGCATTAACACAACATAAAGAACCGGACCAACGCATTAACACGCGGTGAATACATGAACTCCTCATGCTATGGTCATCTCCGGGAATGGTTCCGGCTATTGTCACTCTGGGGTTGCCGGATCATAACACACAGTAGTTTAATGTGTTGGTGATCATCGCATGTTAGAGGACCAACGCATTTAGCTTTGTGTTGTCATCTTCGCAATTTGGATACAACCGTTTTTTGTGATCCTCTAACATGCGATCGAACTTCAACTTCTTCCTTTCACTTTTTCATTCTCTATGTGCATCAACAATGACCCGACGAAGATCATCATCGGGCACATCGTCTGGTTCCTCTTGATCTTCAGCTTCCCCCATTGCAGCATCACCGTATTCAGGGGGGCGGGTAGTTGTCATCATCCTCTTCTTCTACGTTGTCTTCCATCATAACTCCTCTTTCTCCGTGCTTGGTCCAAACATTATAGTGTGGCATAAAACCCTTCTGAAGCAGGTGGAAATGAAGGGTTTTATAGTCGGAGAATTCCTTCGTATTCCCACAGACAGTACATCAATGCATAAAACCATTCTACTTGTTTGGCTTAGCCGCTTCGAGAAAATTATGCATGCCATTAATATACTCAAAGGTGTGTCGGTCACCGTACATCCATTGATGGTTCATCTGCGTGCGTTATACAATAAAGTGTATTAAAAACTACACAAAACTTGATGAAAATGGAGCTTGGACAAGGAGCTTCTAAAGGAGAAAGCTTAAGTGTGGCTCGGCCATTTCATCGAACACCTCATGTGCATAGGAGGTGAGCTAGAGCACCACAAAGCTCTCCCACGGCTGGCCGAAAAAACAGAGCAGTGCATTGCTCTGCTCGCAGGGGTATATATAGGCCAACCGTTGGTTCCGGTTTGTGGCTGGAACCGAGACTAAAGGACAACCTGAGGTCCCGGTTCCAGCCACAAACCAGGACTACTGGTTGTGGGCCAGGAGTGAGGCACATTGGTCTCGGTTCTTGTCAGGAACCGAGACCGAAGGTGAGAAATGAACCGGGACAAATGGCCCACGAGGCCCGGCCGGCGCCCTGGCGTCACGAACCGGGACCTATGCCCACATGGGTCCCGGTTCGTGAGTGAACGGGACTAATGGCGTTTCATCAAGTGGATCAAAGCCCTCTTTTCTACTAGTGTGTGTATGAAAATTATATTTTTGAAATGGTTTTTTATATCTGTACCGATAGACCCCCCCCCCCAAGGTTGATATGTCAATTGATATTTCGTCCATATTGGCCTAGATTTAGGGGCTTGTTTTGTACTTACTATATACGCGTAGTAGTATACATTGCACCTTCTTCAAATAGGATGTATGTGTATTTGTAGCCATTGCACAAACCACCAAATATTCTATCGAGGATCAATAGAAATAGAGAGGTCAAGGTAAAAAGAGTGAACTGTGATTCGATGATAAACACGTATAATCAAAGTGCCTAGAACTCATTTAGATGAGATATAATTTGATCTCATTCACCTGGAAAACAAAAACATATAAACTAATATTACAACCCACGTCAACACACACGCATCTTAAAGTATTACATCCAATGGCTATAAAGGTGAATGAGACATAACTAAAACTCGCCTAGATGAGTTCTAGCAAAACTGTATAATGGGTGAGGATCATGGTTGAAAATATTAGGGGGGGGATCTAATGCATAAATTACAATATGATACCTATGTATTTATTGATTGATATAACAAACCAAAATAGTTGGGTGTGGCATGTCCTAGGTTGGCTCTAAGGGCAGTCCCAGTGCTCCAAGGTGTACTATATCTAAGCATGCCACCTAGGTAAAAATCTGACACGGTGCGGAGCTAGGAAAATTCTATTAGGGGGCAAGTGCTAACTGATTAACCATTGAAAAATAGATCTTTAGCACCAAATTATCACTAATTTCGTATTTGTTCATTAAAAGATATGCACCAAATTTGATGAGGAAATAGAGCACTAATATATCTTAATCCAGATGTAGTTAGTGGGCACAGGGCCTATAGTCCCGGCCCGTAAGGGGCTTTAGTCCCGGTTCACCAACCGGGACCAAAGAGGCGGGACTAAAGGCCTAACGTTTAGTCCCGGCCCTGTTCCAAGCCGGGACCAAAGGTGCTCCACGTGGGCGCCTCGGAGCGCCCTCAGGGGCAGGCCCTTTAGTCCCGGGTCTTAACACGGACCGGGACTAAAGAGTTTCTACAGATTTTGTTTATTTTAGGGTTTTAGGGTTTTAGGGTTTAGGTGTTCGGGAGATTAACGTGATGCCCCATTTGGTGTTTGGGAATTAGTTTTCATATAGTTCTAAATATACATGTTTATGCATATATATATAAGATTAACTTATCTTACAAGCGAGCATATATATACAATTATATGGAGATCTGAATTATCGGGACTAGAGCCCGTCTATTCGATTACATGGACCAACATCAGTAATGGACCCTAGCTACACTAAATCGTCCTTTGTCATCTATAGCTTCCGTCCTGAGAAAGGTCGCAAGCTCCTCTGCAACAGCAATCGGGCGTTGCTATGGTAGGTACTTCTCCCTCATGGCCGTGTACTATATAAGAAGAGGAGATGAATATGAATATCAATCATGATAACAAAGAATGACGGGTAAAAATAGATGTGTGAATGTTCATTGCCTACGTCGTATCTGTAATCCTTGTGCTCAGAGGTAAAAGTGCGAATGGTCTCGCAAACATAGTATCCGCATAGATGCGTCCCCCGTGGCTGATGGTCGCACTTTACGAGAATAGAATATATATAATCAAAATAATAATCTAGCATCATAAATGTATTGAAAATAGAAGTATATCATACTACTACTTACTTGAGCCGCTCTAAAGGTCAGCTTCTCATGCTCGATACCGGGAGTCACATAATTGAACCGCTTCCAAACCCTGCCCGACAAGGAAAATGATTTGCTAAGTTTTTCATTAATTGATATATCATAAAATCATCGAAAGAGACCGATAGAGCGCAAGAATGATTGAAATTACCCTTGGAGCATGTCATGCAGGCTTTGGAACTGTTCCAAGGGTCTCGATAATGGGTCGAAGGCATCAACTCTTCCCTTATCAATTTGAATGTCCAACAGAATCCAATGGTAGATGCACATGTATATATATATATATATATATATATATATGTGTGTGTGTGTGTGTGTGTGTGTGTGTCAATAACTTATCAATTACACTTATAAGTGAATGGACACAACAGAGTAAAGACCCTCACTTGAAGTTGTATGGAAACAGTATGTGGTCACGGAAATTTTGATCTGTTAGAAACCTTAGAAGGTTTTCCTGCGTCTCCTTGGGTTTATCAGTTAGCGTCGCTATATGTATTTTATCTGGGTCAATAAACCCAATATTTAGGATGTTCCTACTTTTACATTCCAGAATCTTCATTCTGCATAATAGAGTACAAGTTATATGTAGACAATGAATTGAAATAACTAAACAAGTTATATGTAGACAACAAATTGAAAAACATACAGACAATAGCAACTCATAAGCGATTTGTCGAGGGCGTCGGCATTGTACATCTGGAAGAGTTCATCAAAGTCGATATGGACTTCTGCGGGGCGGCCGTAGTACTCCCGTGGGACACGCGCCACGATCATCGTTCTCCCATTCTTTGATTCACTTAAGTACCATGTATGCAAGTAACGCATATTTGTTGGGAGATCATCTTTGCTGACCAAAGGCGCTCCCATGACAAATTGTGGCTTAGGGGCTACCACAGCCTTGGGTAACCTGTCGTCTTGGGAAGCCAGAACGTCTTCAACCGGGATACCCCATTCATCCGCCCACTTCTTTGCTAATTCCAAATCTTGCCCCTGCACCAGAGAGGGAACATTCTCGGGTAACACCCTGAGGGGTGGGATCGACTGTTTGGCCTGTTGTCCAAGCTGAGGAACGTCTGATCTTTTTTTGCTTGTAGTTGAACTTGATTTGCTCCCACTTGCACTTGCACGTGATCTGCTCTTTTTCCCTTCCTTCTGCAATGTGCGTGTATAGTCATCAGGCTTATGGTGTAAGTCATACTGTGATGGAAGGGTCGTGAAGCATTTTTCATATGCTATTTGCTTATCGGTGTATTCCGGGCGAGGCTCGGGTTCCTTCTTTTTCATCTGCGCATCATAATGTTCCTTTGCTATCCTGGTGTTTTCCTCGTCGGTACGATCATAAGGTCTGATAGGAAGATTAGCATGAGGTACCTTTGGGAGGGGCGACAGTTTGCGCTTTGGGGAGCTCCGTCGCTTAGAACTCATCGACGGAGCGTTCTTGCTGGCACGCTTCCGCTTAGTATCCTTAGCGGGTGGCGGCGGAGACAGATGACCCAAGTCCGGCGGCGGTGATTGAGATGGACTCGTGTTGTGCTGGCCGTCGTCATGTGGAGGGATTGGAGGTGATGGAGGTGTAGGTGACCTGCGACGACTCGGAGGCGGTGTTGTCCTTGGGGCCGAGCCTGGAAGCTTGATGTAGTTCTTGTCCCATAGGATGACTCCACCCAGTACTTCTCCGAGTGTCCTCTCATCTTCGGGTCCAGCTATGTCGAGATCCATATCATGAAACCCCGCCATGATTTCATCCACCCCGACTTTAGCAAAGACAGCTGGAATCTCACGGCCATGCCACCGTGCATCAGGGCCAGAAGGTAAAGCTTGTCCGACGGCCACCTTCATGGATATGTTCTTGAATTTCTGATGGAGTTCACATTATGTTGACTCCTTGATTCCATCCACGGGGTAGCTGGGACCGCCCTCTATCATTCTTCGTGCATCGTCGGGCGGGGCCTCAAATTCAGCCACGCTGCTTTTCTGCTTAGATGGGGCGCCGGTAATATCGAGTGCAGGATCTTCCTCGCGTGCTACTCCTCTAAGCTCATCAATCTCCTTCTGTTGCTCGTTAAGCCTGGCAAGCAACTGGTTGAACTTGTCATTCTCCTCATCCTGTTGTCGCTTCTTTGCTCTCGCTCGGCTTCTGTAAGTGTCTTGGTCTCTGGCAAACCCAAGCCACCACGGGTAAGAAGGACCGAAGCCTCGCGTTCGTCCTCCATGTTCGTCATTGCCGAGGACCAGTGTGAGCAAATCTTTCTCTCTATCTGCAGTGAACTGTCTTTTTCCCTCCTTAATTTCTTTCACTATTTTTTCCAATTCTCCCTGGGTATCCTAAGACCGTCACTGCAGATGAGGTCCCCTGTTTCTTCGTCGTACGAACCACCATGCGCAAGGAACCAATTTCTTGCTCTCAATTCCCACTCATCACGGATGGGTTCAGGTATGATGCCTTTAGCTAGCAGATCTTTCTCTTTCTTATCCCACTTTGGGATGGCAGTCTCATAGCCCCCTGGCCCCAGCGTGTGGTGATATTTCTTCTTGTCGGCATTTTTCTTGTTCTTTTCTGATAATGCCTTGGCATCTTCTGACTCCTTGTACTCTTGAAATGCCTTCCAGTGATTCGCCTGCTTGGCTAGATACCCCTCGAATACTGGCACTTTCTTTGTCTTCCGATAGTTTTTCCATAGCTTCTTCTTCCAGCTACGGAACAATTCGGCCATCTTCTTTAGAGTCCACTGCTTGACTTTGGCCCTCAGTTTTTTTGCGACGTCTTCATTCTCACATTCTGGCAGGTTGAAATGTGACATGAGATCATTCCAAAGATTATCTTTGTACCTTTCAGCGACATAGTCACTATCGTTGCCCCTTTGCGCTTGTTCCACTCCTGAACGCTGATTGGGACGTGATCCCTAATGAGAACTCCGCGTTGCTTCTTGAATGTGTCAGCAGCATTCTTAGGAAACTTGGGTTCGCCCATAGGCAATATCACCTCAAAGGTGTAATGCGTCCGTGCATCCAACTTTTTAGTCGGGCCTCGTTTCGTAGCTTTGCTCGATGTGGAGGCCTAAGAGGGAGAAACATTCGTCAAATGAATGTATATGTATACAATATAGAGCTATTGTCACATCCCTAACCCTTAAGCAAGTTAGTCTTGTGCTCATGTCTTCCTTGCATTTGCATCTAAGAAGTTTCAACAAAAACAACAAAGTGGCAAAGGAAAAACTCAAAACCCTAGCCACTATTTCAATTAAAGAAAATCTCAAACTAGTTCAAATCAATGAACCCAAAATGGCCTCAAGAAATGTTCAAACTTTCTGATAAATCATGAAAGTAAATGAGCATTGGAGAAAACTATTTTCTTGACACTTTAAGCATTTTAAATTAATGCAAAAGCCACTGGTTTCAAACTTTAAAATTTGAAATCAGAATCTATAAATTTCCAAAAATGTTGAAAACTTTGGAAATGGTTGGGAATGTTATAACAATATTTCAGGAGGTCTAAAATAGTTTTTAATTTTTGTTTTGGAGCTGAAATAATTAGCAAAACAATAGTTAGCAAAACAGAAAAACAAAAACAGAAAAAAAAAAATGGGAAACCCTTACCTGTCGCCTAGCCTGGCCCGGCCCATCTCCCTCGCTCGTCCCCTCCCTCGCGCCAGTAGGCAGCAGGAGGTGGCCGCCGCCTCCTCCGGCGCGGCCACGCACCTGTGCGCCTACCTGGCCGTCGCCTCGTGCTGGCAAGGCCGGGGATAAGCCCCCCGAAGCCTCCCCTATCCATTCCCCGCATCGGCTCTCTCCCTCCTCCCGGATCCCCTCCTCCTCCTTGTTGCCGCCATTGGAGCCGAGCTCGAGCTCGAGCCGCAACACCTCTAGCCATGGGATCCCGCCTCCGAGTAGTCTATTAGCTCCGCCTCGTCGCCCTGGTCATCTCAGCAGAAGCCGAAGCTTCCCCAAGCTCTGCATCGCCCCCAACGCCGTCGTCTTCCACCTCCGGCCGCCGGACCTCTCTCGTCGATTCGCTCCCTCCGGCGCATCCTCGAGCCCCTCTTCAGCACCATCGGAACCGCCGTGAGCTCGTCGTCGTTTCCCCTCTCGCCCCACGCTCTCCCGTGCATCGTAGCCTAGTTCCCCACCAAGGCCGAGAGCTCCTCGCCGCCGGCCATGTCGTCGCCGTCGCTGTGGTGTCCGATCCACACGCTCGAGCTAGGATTCGAGCTCCTGGAGCCACCAGGAGCGTGTCGAGCCCTCCAGCTGCCCTCCCCATGCCCTAGAGCCGTCTCTCATAGGAGGCCGAGCTTCGGCCGCCGCTCTGGCTCGTCGCCGGCGCCTCTTCCGGCGACCCTAGCCTCCCCTGATGCCCCTGCCAGATCGGCTACTTCGCCAGCGTGCCGTAGCTGCAAACCGCGTGCGTTTTGGTGCTGTGCAGCGCCGTTTAGGTCGCCTCCGGCGAGCCCTCCGCCGCGGGCCTGGTAGCCGGCAACCACCCTCCGGTGGGGGTCGACGTGGCAAAGCTAACCCAGCATCTCAGTGTTGGGTAACGTAGCATAAATTCAAAAAATTTCCTACGCATGTTCAGATCTTCCTATGGAGAGACCAGCAACGAAAGAGGGGTAAGAGCATCTTCGTACCTTTGAAGATCGCTAAGCGGAAGCGTTGCTAGAACGCGGTTGATGGAGTCGTACTCGCAGCGATTCCGATCTAGTGCCGAACAACGGCACCTCCGCGTTCAACACACGTGCAGCCCGGTGACGTCTCCCGCACCTTGATCCAGCAAGGAGGAGGGAGAGGTTGGGGAAGAAGACCAGCAACACGACGGCGTGGTGTTGGTGGAGAGACGAGGTCTCCCGGCAGGGCTTCGCCAAGCGCCGGCAGAGAGGAGGAGGAAGAAGTGTAGGGCTGCGCCGAGGGAGAGGGAAAACTGTGTCCTCCAAAGGCCAAAAGTGCCCACTATATATAGGGGAAGGGGAGAGGGGGTGCCACCCCTAGGGTTCCCACCCTAGGGGGTGCGGCAGCCCTCCCAGATGGGGGGTGTGGCGGCCAGATGGGGAGGAGGGGGTGGCGCACCCCTCTGGTGGGCCTAAGGCCCACCTAAGTTAGGGTTCCCCCCTCTTTTTCTTTCCCCTGCGCCATGGGCTGAGTGGGGAGGCGCACCAGCCCAACTAGGGGCTGGTTCCCACCCCCACTTAGCCCATCTTACCTCTTGGGGTCGCAGCCCCCCTTCGGTGGTCCCCCGGGACCACCTCCGGTGGTCCCGGTGGTCCCGGTACGTTACCGGTGATGCCCGAAACACTTCCGGTGTCCAAAACCATCCGTCCTATATATCAATCTTTACCTCCGGACCATTCCGGAGCTCCTCATGACGTCCGGGATCTCATCCGGGACTCCGAACAACTTTCGGTAATCTCGTATAACAATTCCCTATAACCCTAGCGTCATCGAACCTTAAGTATGTAGACCCTACGGGTTCGGGAGACAGGCAGACATGACCGAGACACCTCTCTGGCCAATAACCATCAGCGGGGTCTGGATACCCATGATGGCTCCCACTAGCTCCACGATGATCTCATCGGATGAACCACGATGTCAAGGATTCAATCAATCCCGTATACGATTCCCTTTGTCTGTCGGTATAGAACTTGCCCGAGATTCGATCGTCGGTATACCTATACCTTGTTCAATCTCGTTACCGGTAAGTCTCTTTACTCGTTCCGTAGCACGTCATCGTGTGACTAACTCCTTAGTCACATTGAGCTCATGATGATGTTCTACCGAGTGGGCCCAGAGATACCTCTCCGTCACACGGAGTGACAAATCCCGATCTCGATTCGTGCCAACCCAACAGACACTTTCGGAGGTACCCGTAGTGCACCTTTATAGTCACCCAGTTACGTTGTGACGTTTGATACACCCAAAGTACTCCTACGGTATCCGGGAGTTGCACAATCTCACGGTCGAAGGAAAAGATACTTGACATTAGAAAAGCATTAGCATACGAACAATACGATCTAGTGCTAGGCTTAGGATTGGGTCTTGTCCACCACATCATTCTCCCAATGATGTGATCCCGTTATCAATGACATCCAATGTCCATGATCAGGAAACCATGATCATCTATTGACTAACGAGCTAGCTAACTAGAGGCTTGCTAGGGACACATTGTGATCTATTCATTCACACATGTATTACTGTTTCCTGTTAATACAATTATAGCATGAATGATAGACGATTATCATGAACAAGGAAATATGATAATAACCATTTTATTATTGCCTCTAGGGCATATTTCCAACAGTCTCCCACTTGCACTAGAGACAATAATCTAGTTACATTGTGATGTATCGAACACCCATAGCATTATGGTGCTGATCATGTTTTGCTCGTGGAAGAGGTTTAGTCAACGGGTCTGCAATATTCAGATCCGTGTGTACTTTACAAATATCTATCACTCCAGTTTGGACATGGTCCTGGATGGAGTTGTAGCGGCGCTTGATGTGCTTCGTCTTCCGGTGAAACCTGGGCTCTTTGGCTATGGCAATGGCTCCAGTGTTATCACAGAAGAGTGTCATAGGACCCGACGCGCTTGGAACCACTCCAAGGTCGGTGATGAGCTCCTTCATCCAAATTCCTTCATGAGCCGCTTCTGAAGCAGCTATGTACTCCGCTTCACATGTAGATGCTGCCACGACTTCTTGCTTGCTGCTGCACCAGCTCACTGCCCCACCATTCAACACATATACGTATCCGGTTTGTGACTTAGAGTCATCCGGATCTGTGTCGAAGCTAGCATCGACATAACCCTTTACGACGAGCTCTTCCTCACCTCCATAAACGAGAAACATTTCCTTAGTCCTTTTCAGGTACTTAAGGATATTCTTGACCGCTGTCCAGTGTTCCGCACCGGGATTACTTTGGTACCTCCCTACCAAGCTTATCGCAAGGTTTATATCAGGTCTGGTACACAGCATGGCATACATTAGAGAGCCCACCGTTGAAGCGTAGGGGACAGAACTCATCTTCTCTCTATCTGCTACCGTGGTCGGCGACTGAGTCTTACTCAATCTCATACCTTGCAAAACTGGCAAGAACCCTTTCTTTGAGTTTTCCATATTGAATTTCTTCAATATCTTGTCAAGGTATGTACTTTGCGAAAGACCTATGAGGCGTCTCGATCTATCTCTATAGATTTTGATGCCTAATATGTATGCAGCTTCTCCAAGGTCCTTCATTGAAAAATTCTTATTCAAATAGGCCTTTATGCTCTCCAACATCTCTATATCATTCCCCATCAATAATATGTCATCCACATATAGTACGAGGAAAGCTACAGAGCTCCCACTCACTTTCTTGTACAGACAGGCTTCTCCGTAAACCTGTATGAACCCAAACGCTTTAATCACCTCATTAAAGCGAATGTTCCAACTCCGAGATGCTTGCACCAGCCCATAGATGGAGCGCTGGAGCTTGCATACTTTGTTAGCACCTTTAGGATCGACAAAACCTTCTGGTTGCATCATATACAACTCTTCCTTAAGATTCCCGTTAAGGAAGGCTGTTTTGACGTCCATTTGCCAAATTTCATAATCATAAAAGGCGGCAATTGCTAACATGATTCGGACTGATTTCAGCTTCGCTACGGGAGAGAAAGTCTCTTCGTAGTCAACTCCTTGAATTTGTCGAAAACCCTTTGCGACAAGTCGAGCTTTGTAAACGGTTACGTTACCGTTTGCATCAGTCTTCTTCTTGAAGATCCATTTATTTTCTATGGCTCGCCGGTCATCGGGCAAGTCCACCAAAGTCCATACTTTGTTCTCATACATGGATCCTATCTCGGATTTCATGGCCTCAAGCCATTTGTTGGAATCCGGGCCCGCCATCGCTTCTTCATAGTTCGAAGGTTCACCGTTGTCTAACAACATGATTTCCATCACAGGGTTGCCGTACCACTCTGGTGCGGAGCGTACCCTTGTGGACCTTCGCGGTTCAGTAGTAACTTGATCCGAAGCTTCATGATCATCATCATTAACTTCCTCTTCAGTTGGTGTAGGCATCACAGGAACAACTTCTTGCGTTGCGCTACTTTCCTGTTCGAGAGGGGGTGTAATTACCTCATCAAGTTCTACCTTCCTCCCACTTACTTCTTTCGAGAGAAACTCTTTCTCTAGAAAGGATCCGTTCTTGGCAACAAAGGTTTTACCTTCGGATCTAAGATAGAAGGTATACCCAATAGTTTCCTTAGGGTATCCTATGAATACGCATTTCTCCGCTTTGGGTTCGAGCTTTTCTGGTTGAAGTTTCTTCACATAAGCATCGCAGCCCCAAACTTTAAGAAACGACAACTTAGGTTTCTTGCCAAACCACAGTTCATACGGTGTCGTCTCAACGGATTTAGACGGTGCCCTATTTAAAGTGAATGCTGCAGTTTCTAATGCGTATCCCCAAAATGATAGCAGCAAGTCGGTGAGAGACATCATAGATCGTACCATATCTAATAAGGTGCGATTACGACGTTCAGACACTCCGTTGCGCTGCGGTGTGCCAGGCGGCGTTAGTTGTGAAACGATTCCACACTTTCTTAGGTGTGTGCCAAACTCGTGACTCAAATATTCTCCTCCACTATCAGATCGTAGACATTTTATTTTTCTGTCACGTTGATTCTCAACCTCACTCTGAAATTCCTTGAACTTTTCAAACGTCTCAGATTTGTGCTTCATCAAGTAGATATACCCATACCTACTCAAATCATCGGTGAGAGTGAGAACATAACGATAACCACCGCGAGCTTCAACGTTCATTGGACCACACACATCAGTATGTATTATTTCCAATAAGTCGGAGGCTCTCTCCATTATTCCTGAGAATGGAGTCTTAGTCATCTTGCCCATGAGGCACGGTTCGCATGTGTCAAATGATTCAAAGTCAAGAGACTCTAGCAGTCCATCAGTATGGAGCTTCTTCATGCGCTTAACGCCGATATGACCAAGGCGGCAGTGCCACAAGTATGCGGGACTATCATTATCAACTTTGCATCTTTTGGTACTCACACTATGAATATGTGTAACATCACGATCGAGATTCATCAAGAATAAACCATTCACCAGCGGAGCATGACCATAAAACATATCACTCATATAAATAGAACAACCATTATTCTCTGACTTAAATGAGTAGCCGTCTCGCATTAAGCAAGACCCTGATACAATGTTCATGCTTAAAGCTGGTACTAAATAACAATTATTAAGGTTTAAAACTAATCCCGATGGTAGATGTAGAGGTAGCGTGCCGACGGCGATCACATCGACCTTTGAACCATTCCCGACGCGCATCGTCACCTCGTCCTTGGCCAGTCTCCGCTTATTCCGCAGTTCCTGCTTTGAGTTGCAAATGTGAGCAACAGCACCGGTATCAAATACCCAGGAGCTACTACGAGCGCTGGTAAGGTACACATCAATAACATGTATATCATATATACCTTTAACGTTGCCGGCCTTCTTGTCCGCTAAGTATTTGGGGCAGTTCCGCTTCCAGTGACCTTTTCCCTTGCAGTAGAAGCACTCAGTCTCACGCTTGGGTCCGTTCTTTTTCTTCTACCCGGTATCTGGCTTACCGGGTGCGGCAACAGCTTTGCCGTCTTTCTTGAAGTTCTTCTTACCCCTGCCTTTCTTGAAACTAGTGGTCTTGTTGACCATCAACACTTGATGCTCCTTCTTGATTTCTACTTCTGCAGACTTGAGCATCGAGTACAACTCGGGAATGGTTTTCTCCATCCCTTTCATGTTGTAGTTAAGCACAAAGCCTTTGTAGCTTGGTGGGAGAGACTGGAGGATTCTGTCAATGATAGCATCATCCGGAAGTTCGACTCCAAGTGAAGTCAGACGACCGTGTAACCCAGACATTTTGAGTATGTGCTCACTGACAGAACTGTTCTCCTCCATCTTACAGCTGAAGAACTTGTCGGAGACTTCATATCTCTCGACACGGGCATGAGCTTGAAAAACTAGCTTCAGCTCTTGGAACATCTCATATGCCCCGTGTTGCTCAAAACGTCTTTGGAGCCCCGTTTCTAAATTGTATAACATGCCACACCTGACCAGAGAGTAGTCATCACTCCGCGCTTGCCAGACGTTTAGAACGTCCTGGGCTGCTGCGGGAGCGGGAGGGTCACCTAGCGGCGCATTAAGGACATAAGCCTTTTTAGCTGCTTCAAGGATGAGCTTCAGGTTGCGAACCCAGTCCGCATAGTTGCTACCATCATCTTTCAGCTTGTTTTTCTCTAGGAATGCGTTGAAGTTGAGGTTGACGTTGGACATCTACAATATTTATAAAGACAACTTTTAGACTAAGTTCATGACAATTAAGTTCATTTAATCAAATTAAGTATGAACTCCCACTTAAATCGACATCCCTCTAGTCATCTAAGTGTTACATGATCCATGTTGACTAACCCGTGTCCGATCATCACGTGAGACGGACTAGCCACCATGGTGAGCAACTTCATGCTGATCGTATTCGACCATACGACTCATGTTCGACCTTTCGGTCTCTTGTATTCGAGGTCATGTCTGTACATGCTAAGCTCGTCGAGTCAACCTAAGTGTTTCGCGTGTGTAAATCTGGCTTACACCCGTTGTATGCGAACGTTAGAATCTATCACACCCGATCATCACGTGGTGCTTCGAGACAACGAACCTTCGCAACGGTGCACACTTAGGGGAATACTTTCTCGAAATTTTAGGAGGGATCATCTTATTATGCTACCGTCGTTTTAAGCAATAAGATGTAAAACATGATAAACATCACAATGCAATCATATAGTGACATGATATGGCCATTATCATCTTTGCTCATTCGATCTCCATCTTCAGGCATCGCATGATCATCATCGTCACCGGCGTGACACCATGATCTCCATCATCATGATCTCCATCATCGTGTCTCCGTGAAGTCGTCACGCCAACTACTACTATCACTACTACTATGGCTAACCGTTAGCAATGAAGTAAAAGTAGCAAGCACAAGGCGTTGCATCTCATACAATAAATTAAGACAACTCCTATGGCTCCTGCCGGTTGTCATACTCATCGACATGCAAGTCGTGAAACCTATTACAATAACATGATCATCTCATACATCATACATGCAACATCACAACTTTGGCCATATCACATCACATGACAAACCCTGCAAAAACAAGTTAGACGTCCTCTAATTGTTGTTGCAAGTTTTCCGTGGCTGATTTGGGTTTCTAGCAAGAACGCCTTCTTACCTACGTGACAGCCACAACGATGATATGCCAAAGCTATTTACCCTTCATAAGGACCCTTTTCATCAAATCCAATCCGACTAGAGTAGGAGAGACAGACACCCGCTAGCCACCTTTATGCACGATGTGCATGTCTGTCGGTGGAACCAGTCTCACGTAAGCGTACGTGTAAGGTCGGTCCGGGCCGCTTCATCCCACAATACCGCCGGAAAAGAATAAGACTAGTAACGGCAAGAAAATTGATAAAATCATCGCCCACAACTTTTGTGTTCTACTCGTGCATAGAATCTACGCATAGAAAACCTGGATCGGATGCCACTGTTGGGTAACGTAGCATAAATTCAAAAAAATTCCTACGCATGTTCAGATCTTCCTATGGAGAGACCAGCAACGAGAGAGGGGTAAGAGCATCTTCGTACCTTTGAAGATCGCTAAGAGGAAGCGTTGCTAGAACGCGGTTGATGGAGTCGTACTCGCAGCGATTCCGATCTAGTGCCGAACAACGGCACCTCCGCGTTCAACACACGTGCAGCCCGGTGACGTCTCCTGCACCTTGATCCAGCAAGGAGGAGGGAGAGGTTGGGGAAGAAGACCAGCAACACGACGGCATGGTGTTGGTGGAGAGACGAGGTCTCCCGGCAGGGCTTCGCCAAGCGCCGGCAGAGAGGAGGAGGAAGAAGTGCAGGGCTGCGCCGAGGGAGAGGGAAAACTGTGTCCTCCAAAGGCCAAAAGTGCCCACTATATATAGGGGAAGGGGAGAGGGGGTGCCACCCCTAGGGTTCCCACCCTAGGGGGTGTGGCAGCCCTCCCAGATGGGGGGTGTGGCGGCCAGATGGGAAGGAGGGGGTGGCGCACCCCTCTGGTGGGCCTAAGGCCCACCTAAGTTAGGGTTCCCCCCCCTCTTTTTCTTTCCCCTGCGCCATGGGCTGAGTGGGGAGGCGCACCAGCCCAACTAGGGGCTGGTTCCCACCCCCACTTAGCCCATCTTACCTCTTGGGGTCGCAGCCCCCCTTCGGTGGTCCCCCGGGACCACCTCCGGTGGTCCCGGTGGTCCCGGTACGTTACCGGTGATGCCCGAAACACTTCCGGTGTCCGAAACCATCCGTCCTATATATCAATCTTTACCTCCGAACCATTCCGGAGCTCCTCGTGACGTCCGGGATCTCATCCGGGACTCCGAACAACTTTCAGTAATCTCGTATAACAATTCCCTATAACCCTAGCGTCATCGAACCTTAAGTGTGTAGACCCTACGGGTTCGGGAGACAGGCAGACATGACCGAGACACCTCTCTCAACAATAACCATCAGCAGGGTCTGGATACCCATGGTGGCTCCCACTAGCTCCACGATGATCTCATCGGATGAACCACGATGTCAAGGATTCAATCAATCCCGTATATGATTCCCTTTGTCTGTCGGTATAGAACTTGCCCGAGATTCGATCGTCGGTATACCTATACCTTGTTCAATCTCGTTACCGGTAAGTCTGTTTACTCGTTCCGTAGCACGTCATCGTGTGACTAAATCCTTAGTCACATTGAGCTCATGATGATGTTCTACCGTGTGGGCCCAGAGATACCTCTCCGTCACACGAGTGACAAATCCCGATCTCGATTCGTGCCAACCCAACAGACACTTTCGGAGGTACCCGTAGTGCACCTTTATAGTCACCCAGTTACGTTGTGACGTTTGATACACCCAAAGTACTCCTACGGTATCCGGGAGTTGCACAATCTCACGGTCGAAGGAAAAGATACTTGACATTAGAAAAGCATTAGCATACGAACAATACGATCTAGTGCTAGGCTTAGGATTGGGTTTTGGTCACCACATCATTCTCCCAATGATGTGATCCCGTTATCAATGACATCCAATGTCCATGATCAGGAAACCATGATCATCTATTGACTAACGAGCTAGCTAACTAGAGGCTTGCTAGGGACACATTGTGATCTATTCATTCACACATGTATTACTGTTTCCTGTTAATACAATTATAGCATGAATGATAGACGATTATCATGAACAAGGAAATATGATAATAACCATTTTATTATTGCCTCTAGGGCATATTTCCAACACTCAGGGCTTAATCACTCGCTGACAAGTGGGCCCAAGGCCAAGTCAAACCTCAATTAGGGCTGGTCAGCGCGGGATTAGTCCCAGATAGGCTGACCAGTGGGTCCCCCCTGTCAGGTTTGACCTAAACAGGTCGGCTGACCTGCTGACGTCAGTCTGATGCAATAAATAGAATTTCCAGTATAAAACTAATTCAGGAAATTGCTAAAACTTGTAAAATTCATAGAAATTAATCTGTAACTCCAATGAAAATAATTTATATATGAAAAAGTATCAGAAAAATTCAAGGATTCTGAATATGCTATTTTCAACTATGTTTGAAAAAGTTACAGAACCCTAAATTGTGGAATAAGGAATAATTCAATTTCTATAATTACTTTTTAAATGGAATTTGGAAAATTATTCAAATTTCATTATGAATACAAAGATCACCATTGTCCTAATTACAAATCAGTACCATAACATGACATTTCATGCATGCTAACATCAAGTTGATCTGAGCATCAGGTCGAATCAATTAAACCGGTATCCGAGAATACCCCGTTTGAATTGCTATTCGAATGTGATTCAAATCAACTCTAAAACTAATACATGTTGAAAATAGTAACTTATCACTTTGCATTCTCATGCCATGCTCATGCATCATTTTGAGTGCATATGATTGTTATTGAATGTTGCCATTCATTTCGGTAGGCTCCGCACCCCCGGATTCCACCGAATATCCGTCCGACGGATATCGTTCCTCCTCTGAGCAACAAGGCAAGCAACCCTTTTGATCATCTCGATAAATCCCATGTTCTTGCTCCTGCACTTATTTATTGCATTAGGATCAAATGCTTCAACTGCTTTTGCCACGTTAGTTGAACCCACTTCCTTTGCATGACCTAACCTTGTCACAGTAAATAGCCGAACCTTGCAACCTAGCATACCTGGTAGTTGCTTGAGCTATGATGTGCCTTATCCTGCTATGCATGCTATGCTTAGAGTTGTGTATGGTCTGTCATCTGGGAGTTGAACAGAAATGTGGAATGTGTTCGGTGAGCAAAGGTTGTGTGTTGAACTTGATTTGGTAAAGGTACCGGTGAAAGGCTGTGTAGGAGTACATGGCGGGTTGTTTCATTGGAACCGTCCTTAGGAACTGAGTTCCGTGTATGTAATCCAAGACTAGATACTACCACATGCTGGGCCCTGAAATATGACCCCGCTCGGCCTATTAATCGCGTAGTACTCGGTCCAGGAATTGCAAGTAGTTTCTGGTGTTTATAGTAATGCTGGAGGCCGTGCATGGTGCTGACCTGAGAGGTGTACTGTGATGCGGTAGGCAGTGGCACGGTGTACCAAGTGGCACCCGGATGGTGGGCTTGGGAACCCTGCGCACATCGTTTGAGGCCGGACTTCCGTACGGGTTACTCTCATATAGGCGATAAACCTGGACTAGGTACTAGTGTGGTTAACGGTCGTGGCCGACTCCCTCGCTGGGCTTCCGCTTGAAGGTTGCTGAGGTGCATGACGTGCACATGGCGATAAGTGGCGAGAGCGTGTGTGACGAAGTACACCCCTGCAGGGTTATGATCTATTCGAATAGCCGCGTCCGCGGATATGGACTACTTGGAGACATATGTTGTTCATAGATAACTTCAACGGCTACTCACAAAATTGCCAAGATAAGCGTGAGTGTCGTGGACGGCATTTCCGTACGGAGACGGAATGATTCCACGATGGTGTATTGTTGTGGTGTTAGTGGACTCGTGTGCGAGTAATCAAGTTGTCAAAATTATTTAAAAATGCAAGTGTCTAGCCACGAGTCAAATGCTGGCTTTCCGCATGAAACCCCGCAATACCTTTTGATACCTTGCATGAGTAGTTAGTTCTCCTAAAGTCTTGCTGAGTACCTTCGTACTCATGTTTGCTTAATCAATGTTGCAGAGGTTGCTAATGACCCTAATGGAGGGTTCTTCGTAGACACCGACGACAACGAGTAGCTGGTGTCCCAGCTACGATCTGGCCCTATGTCGGCTCTGTAGTATAGTCAGGCCATGTGCCTTCTAGTTGCCCTGTCTGTACCCAGACAGTTTATAACTCTTCCGCTGGCTTGTATTTGTATGACTGCTATTATGGGTCGTGAGACCCTTAATGTGTAATATTATGTGTGTGGCTCTTCCGAGCCTCTTAAATAAAGGTTGTATGCTTATGGTTATGTTGTGATGCCATCGATGTATCTATACATATCGGTATGCCATGCGTACGTGTGTCGTACTTGATATGTATGGGGTTCGATTACCTAGTCGTGAACTTTAGTAGCACTCCTTACAAGGAAATGCCCCTTTGTGATCCAACGAGCCTTGGTAGTTCGCTACTGCTCCGGACACATTGGTTGACCAGCATGTGTCCTTCTTAGCTGATGTGTCTGTCCCCTTTGGGGAAATGTCATGCGACGTAATGGAGTCCTTGTAGCTTGCTACGACTCGTCTACGTTCGCTGATGACCGACACCTGCTTTGTTGGGTCATGTATGCATGTCCTTGTGCGGTACTGCCACTTTGGTTTATGACTAGACATGTCAATCCGGGTTCTTTGACATTGGATTGCTAGCGACACTATCGCATACGTGAGTCAAAAGACGCAAACGGTCCCGGCTAAGGTAAGGCTGCAGCCGTGGGGTTAACCGTGCGTGAGACCACAAAGGGATGCGATGTGTTACAGGCTGGATTCCTATGGCTTAGGATCAGGGTCCCGACAGCGTTGGTATCAGAGCCTGACTGATTGTAGGATTACTAAGCCAAACTGGTCGAAGTTGAGTCTAGAATTGCTTTAGTTATATATAAGGGAATTGTTTGTGGAAGGGAACGTAAGACTCTTGTTCTCTTCTAAAGTTATTCTATTCTGGTCATCCTCGTCTCTTCTGCGGGAATTAAGGACTAGGTTGCTCATCTTCCCCTAGGCTCGTGTTTCCGATCGGTAGCTTATAGGACTACGGGTCGAGAGATATTGGGTTTCTTTTATTCCTAGGAAGCAGGAAGTAAGTTTGGTGACCAGAGAGTTGAACTTGATAGTTGAGTGGTTACGCTATTCCATTTTTGGGTCGTCTCAAAATTTGTTTTTGAGCATTTACAGCCGTTATGCTGCCCAATTTTTCATCCAGAGCGCTAATGCTTTTGCATTACTCTCTATTTACAGATGCCTGGCCGTCCTTCTCGTCAGGTGGTACGTCTGACCAGGTGCATTGATGTACCGGGTCATACGGCCATGCTGGTCAGGGTGATGTCGTGTGCGATTACCGCTGGTACCCTGAGTACACAGTGGAGGAACAGTACCGAGACTTCAACCAGAGCCAGTACATCTGCACTGTTAGGGTATTTCCAGACTACCCTGGAGCGGAGAAGCCAATCCATTGGTCCTATGGGTTGGGGGTCACTATTGACATGGCAGTACAGGATGCCGCCTATTCAATGCTGACTATTATGAGAGCGAGACATGCACTGCTGCAGAATTCAGAGTTATGTTATGTTCCGGCATCTCAGCCTGGTGAAGAGGGATACCTCAGTGGAGTCTATTTTGATTCTTCTATGGAGGATCCACTACTGCAGTCCACTGTTGAGATGCTAGAGAACAGAGACAGGGATGCTCGTGCTCTCCGCATGGAGCTTTATGCTACCCGTGCCCGTCTGTGGACAGCTTTGACGCAGCTGGCACCGGTAGTCCAGACAGGGTATGGAGAGATGGAGATGCTGAACCCTGTTAGGACCCATCTTCCGGCTCACGTTGACTGGCCAGCTATAGGAGGAGTCACACCTCTTCGGGGACCCCTGTTACCACCAGTCAGGGGACCAAGGCCACATCCGTGTCCTTATGGATCCCAGGGATCTCAGGCTAGAGTGTTTCCTGATCCGCAGGTTGAGCTTCCAGGCCATGGAGGTAATCTCTATGAGATGTTCTATGCGGATGCCTGAGCTGTGAGCGGAAGGATAGTATGTTAGTAGCCGTACTTTCACAGTCCTGCGTGACTTGTGAAGTATGGTTGTAATGTGAAATGAATTCCGGAGGCCTAGATAAATAATGTATAGGAAGCTTGTAAGCCTCTGATGAGTAGTTTCACAATTTCAGTAGTTTGCTCTTCGGTTAAGGGTGTACTGAACTATGTAAGGGTGTGTATGAACCATGGTGTATATATAGCAGTTGCTTGTTACCATGCTGTTCGGATATTAATTTCCGCATTCCGTGTGTTCAGTACAATCTTAATCCATAGCTAGTATTGATATGATGTTGGTCTAAGCTATGAGTTTGTTTGTCAGGATGGTGTTCACCAGGTTGAACCGTGCCCCTGCTCATGAGCAAGGCGAGGGTAGTCAAGCGTCGCAGGAAGACCTGCCTCACCCACCCTCTCTGGTGGAAGTGATGCTTGAGGCAGAAAGAAACAAAAGGGAGACCAACCGACTGCTAGAGCGTATTGAGCAGAATACGGCTCGACGGCCTAGGAATGCTGCAGTGTCCCTCAATGACTTTGTGAAGTTGAATCCTCCAAAGTTTCATCATTCCGTCGATCCCCTCGACGCTGATGACTGGCTGTGCAGCATCTCACGCAAGATTCGCTCTGCGAATGTGTCTGAGGCTGACAAGGTGACCTTTGCGGCGTATTTCCTGGAAGGACCCGCCAATCTGTGGTGGGAGAATTTTGAAGCTATGCGTCCCGCTGAACCAGTGGCCACTTGGGCAGACTTCAGTGCAGCTTTCCGTCTGCACCATATTCCAGAGGGCCTAATGGACAGAAAGAGAGAGGAGTTATGTGCCTTCACTCAGGGAAAGTTGTCTGTGGATGCCTATAGCCGCGAGTTCGGTAACCTCGCCCGCTATGCAACAGAGGAGGTGTCTACTGACGCCAAGAAGCAAGCAAGATTCCGTAAGGGTCTGAGCCCTGAGCTCCGTCGAGACCTGCGCCTCCATGAGTGTGCATGTTTTCAAGCCCTAGTCAACAAGGCGATCAGTGCCGAGACTGGTCATACTGACTTCGAAGCCACAAGGAAGCACTCCCGTGACTTCGGCTCGTCTTCTGGTTCCGCGTTCCCAAAATGCAGGATGTGGGTTCCAAACAGTTCTCTGCCGCCAAGATACACTCCGAGGCCATCCTACGTGGCGCCTCAGATGAATCAGGCCAACCCTCCAGCAAAAGCTTATGGTGGTCCAGCTAGCAATGTTGCACCACGTGCCAACCAGGTGATATGCTACAAGTGTGGAGAACCAGGGCATTATTCCCATGAGTGTCCTCAGAATGTGGGTGCCAAGCAACCCGGAAAGTCCGTCGGGCAAGCCAAGTCAGGCAAAGCGTACTATGTGAAGCCAACTCCTGCACGTGGCCGTGTGAACTATGTGTCAGCAGAAGAAGCTGCAGAGGATCCCGACGTCATGCTGGGTACGCTTCTTGTTAATCATCACCCAGCGTCCGTTCTCTTTGACACTGGGTCTTCTCATTCCTTCATTTCAGAAAGTTATGCACAATTGCATAACATGTCTTTTTGTGATATGCCAATCCCATTGGTTGTCCAAACCCCTGGTAGTAAATGGCAAACCTCTAGGATAACCTATGAGAATGAAATTCTAGTAGACAGGCTAGTTTTTCTAGCCTCTTTGATAGCTTTGAAATCTTCGGATATTAATATCATCTTGGGCATGGACTGGATGTCAGCTCACTATGCCAAGATTGATACTCACTCTAGAAATGTCCAGCTTACCCATCCCTCGGGTGAGATAGTAAATGTCTCCACTCGAGTTGCCAAATGCCAACTCTATTCCCTAAATGCCAACCCTCTTCCGGAACTTGAAGACATTCCGGTAGTCCGTGACTTCCCGGATGTTTTTCCAGAGGAACTGCCAGGAATTCCACCTGACAGAGATGTAGAGTTTGTGATAGATCTTGTTCCGGGAACTGTCCCAATAGCCAGAAGACCATATAAGATGGCACCCCTGGAGCTAGCCGAACTTAAGAAACAACTAGATGAGGCCTTCAACAAGGGTTTCATTTGTCCTAGCTCTTCTCCTTGGGCTTGTCCCGTCCTCTTTGTCAAGAAGAAAGACGGAACGGATCGGATGGTTGTAGATTACCGACCAGTTAATCTGGTCACCATTAAGAACAAGTATCCGCTCCCCAGGATCACCGATCTGTACGATCAGCTCGCTGGATCCTCAGTCTTCTCCAAAATGGATTTGAGGTTGGGATACCATCAAATCAAGATTAAGAACGAGGACATTCCAAAAACGGCTTTTGTTACTCGTTATGGCCAATATGAGTACACCGTTATGTCCTTCGGTTTAACCAATGCCCCAACCACTTTCTCTCGGCTGATGAACTCAATCTTCATGGAGTATTTGGATAAATTCGTCGTGGTATACCTCGATGATATTCTCATCTACTCGAAGAATGAACAAGAACATGCCGAGCATCTAAGGCTGGTATTGATGAAACTTCGAGAGCATCGCCTTTATGCCAAATTTTCAAAATGTGAATTCTGGTTACCAGAAGTGACCTATCTAGGCCACGTAATCTCTGGTAAGGGTATTGCTGTCAATCCCGAGAGAGTTCAAGCTGTCCTTGATTGGACTCAACCTGAATCGGTTTAGCAAGTTAGGAGTTTTCTTGGTCTAGCGAGCTATTGTCGCCGCTTGTCGAGAATTTCTCCAAGGTTGCAAAGCCTCTAACTGAACTCCTCAAGAAAGATAAAAAGTTCGAGTGGACACCACAGTGTGAGCATAGTTTTCAGGAACTGAAAAGACGCCTGACTTCCGCACCTGTGTTGCTACCACCAGATTTTTCTAAGGACTTTGTTATCTATTGCGACGCCTCGCGACAAGGATTAGGTTGCATTCTCATGCAAGATCGTCATGTGATTGCATACGCATCTCGACAGTTGCTCACATGAGGATAATTATCCCACACATGACCTTGAGCTTGCAGCTGTGGTCCATGCACTAAAAACCTGGCGACATTACCTTCTGGGTAATCGTTGCGAAATTTTCACTGATCACCAAAGTCTGAAATATATCTTCACCCAGCCGGATTTGAACCTCAGGCAAAGACGGTGGGTTGAGTTGATCTCGGATTACGACTTAGGGATAACTTACACCCCGGGGAAGGCCAATGTTATGGCCGATGCACTAAGTCGCAAATCTTATTGTAACAATTTGATGCTACAACAAGGTCAACCACATCTCCATGAGGACTTTCGGAAGTTAAACCTTCATATTGTTCCTCAAGGATTCCTTTCTACCCTGGTGGCGAAGCCTACCCTTAAGGATCAAATTATAGCTGGCCAAAAGCGTGACAAGGGTATATCACGGATCAAGGAGAATATTTTTAGCGGAAACGCTAAAGAATTTTCCATGAACGATCAAGGTGTTGTGTTCTTCCAGAATCGTTTAGTGGTTCCTAAGAACCCACATCTAAGGCAGTTAATCCTTAAGGAGGCTCATGATTCTCCTCTCACCATTCATCCCGGTAGTACTAAGATGTATCAGGACTTACGCCAGAGGTTCTGGTGGACTAGGATGAAGAGAGAAATTGCTGAGTTCGTTGCTAACTGCGACGTTTGTCGTCGAGTTAAGGCCGAGCATCAAAGGCCTGCTGGCACCCTTCAACCTCTAGCTATTCCTGAATGGAAATGGGATAAAGTTAGCATGGATTTCATTACCGGATTTCCCAAGACCAAGAAAGGAAATAATGCTATCTTTGTGGTCATTGACCGTCTTTCCAAAGTGGCTCATTTTCTTCCTGTTCGTGAGAGTATAACAGCTAGCCAGCTAGCAGAGTTATATATCTCTCGAATAGTGTCTCTTCATGGTGTTCCCCTGGAAATTAACTCGGACCGTGGGAGTATCTTTACTTCTCGCTTCTGGGAAAGTTTTCAGAATGCCATGGGGACTCACCTATCTTTTAGCACTGCTTTCCATCCCCAATCAAGTGGTCAAGTAGAAAGAGTGAATCAAATTCTAGAAGATATGCTCCGATCTTGTGTTATATCGTTCGGTATGAATTGGGAGAAGTGCCTTCCATTCGCCGAATTCGCTTATAACAATAGTTATCAATCAAGCTTGGGCAAAGCCCCTTTTGAAGTTCTCTATGGACGAAGATGTCGAACACCTCTTAATTGGTCAGAAACCGGAGAGAGGCAACTCTTTGGTCCGGATATGATCCAGGATGCAGAAGAGCAGGTTCGCATTATTCGTGAAAAGTTGAAAACAGCCCAGTCTCGTCAAAAGAGCCAATATGATCGTCATCATAAGGCTGTGACCTTTGAAGTTGACGAGAAGGCTTACCTTCGGGTTACACCTTTGAAGGGTACCCATCGATTCGGTATCAAGGGCAAATTGGCTCCTCGTTACATTGGTCCTTTTCGCATTCTTGCCAAACGAGCAGAAGTTGCCTACCAGTTGGAGCTTCCTCCGCATCTTTCCAAGGTTCACGATGTTTTCCACGTCTCGCAACTCAGGCATTGCTTTTCGGATCCTATCCGTGAAGTGGACCACGAAACGCTTGATCTCCAAGATAACCTTTCATACCGAGAATACCCCATGCGTATTCTTGATCAAGCTGAGCGTACCACTCGACGTCGAAACCTCAAGATTCTAAAAGTTCAATGGTCAAATCATTCTGAAAAGGAGGCAACTTGGAAAAGAGAGGATCGTCTCCGACTTGAATATCCTGCGTTATTCCCGACGACTTCTAAATCTCGGGACGAGATTCTTTTGAGTGGGGGTGAGTTGTCACATCCCTAACCCTTAAGCAAGTTAGTCTTGTGCTCATGTCTTCCTTGCAT
Organism: Hordeum vulgare subsp. vulgare; assembly: GCF_904849725.1. Lineage (NCBI taxonomy): Eukaryota > Viridiplantae > Streptophyta > Magnoliopsida > Poales > Poaceae > Hordeum > Hordeum vulgare. Next base: position 553,725,228 of record NC_058523.1, read on the forward strand.
TTGCATCTAAGAAGTTTCAACAAAAACAACAAAGTGGCAAAGGAAAAACTCAAAACCCTAGCCACTATTTCAATTAAAGAAAATCTCAAACTAGTTCAAATCAATGAACCCAAAATGGCCTCAAGAAATGTTCAAACTTTCTGATAAATCATGAAAGTAAATGAGCATTGGAGAAAACTATTTGCTTGACACTTTAAGCATTTTAAATTAATGCAAAAGCCACTGGTTTCAAACTTTAAAATTTGAAATCAGAACCTATAAATTTCCAAAAATGTTGAAAACTTTGGAAATGGTTGGGAATGTTATAACAATATTTCAGGAGGTCTAAAATATTTTTTCTTTTTGTTTTGGAGCTGAAATAATTAGCAAAACAATAGTTAGCAAAACAGAAAAACAAAAACAGAAAAAAAAATGGGAAACCCTTACCTGTCGCCTAGCCTGGCCCGGCCCATCTCCCTCGCTCGTCCCCTCCCTCGCGCCAGTAGGCAGCAGGAGGTGGCCGCCGCCTCCTCCGGCGCGGCCACGCACCTGTGCGCCTGCCTGGCCGCCGCCTCGTGCTGGCAAGGCCGGGGATAAGCCCCCCGAAGCCTTCCCTATCCATTCCCCGCATCGGCTCTCTCCCTCCTCCCGGATCCCCTCCTCCTCCTTGCTGCCGCCATTGGAGCCGAGCTCGAGCTCGAGCCGCAGCACCTCTAGCCATGGGATCTCGCCTCCGAGTAGTCTGTTAGCTCCGCCTCGTCGCCCTGGTCATCTCAGCAGAAGCCGAAGCTTCCCCAAGCTCTGCATCGCCCCCAACGCCGTCGTCTTCCACCTCCGGCCGTTGGACCTCTCCCGTCGATTCGCTCGCTCCGGCGCATCCCCGAGCCCCTCTTCAGCACCATCGGAACCGCCGTGAGCTCGTCGTCGTTTCCCCTCTCGCCCCACGCTCTCCCGTGCATCGTAGCCTAGTTCCCCACCAAGGCCGAGAGCTCCTCGCCGCCGGCCATATCATCGCCGTCGCTGTGGTGTCCGATCCACACGCTCGAGCTAGGATTCGAGCTCCTGGAGCCTCTAGGAGCGTGTCGAGCCCTCCAGCTGCCCTCCCCGTGCCCTAGAGCCGTCTCTCATAGGAGGCCGAGCTTCGGCCGCCGCTCCGGCTCGTCGCCGGCGCCTCTTCCGGCGACCCTAGCCTCCCCTGATGCCCCTGCCAGATCGGCCACTTCGCCAGCGTGCCGTAGCTGCAAACCGTGTGCGTTTTGGTGCTGTGCAGTGCCGTTTAGGTCGCCTCCGGCGAGCCCTCCACCGCGGGCCTGGTCGCCGGCGACCACCCTCCGGTGGGGGTCGACGTGGCAAAGCTAACCCAGCATCTCAGGGCTTAATCACTCGCTGACAAGTGGGCCCAAGGCCAAGTCAAACCTCAATTAGGGCTGGTCAGCGCGGGATTAGTCCCAGAGAGGCTGACCAGTGGGTCCCCCCTGTCAGGTTTGACCTGAACAGGTCGGCTGACCTGCTGACGTCAGTCTGATGCAATAAATAGAATTTCCAGTATAAAACTAATTCAGGAAATTGCTAAAACTTGTAAAATTCATAGAAATTAATCTGTAACTCCAATGAAAATAATTTATATATGAAAAAGTATCAGAAAAATTCAAGGATTCTGAATATGCTATTTTCAACTATGTTTGAAAAAGTTACAGAACCCTAAATTGTGGAATAAGGAATAATTCAATTTCTATAATTACTTTTTAAATGGAATTTGGAAAATTATTCAAATTTCATTATGAATACAATGATCACCACTGTCCTAATTACAAATCAGTACCATAACATGACATTTCATGCATGCTAACATCAAGTTGATCTGAGCATCAGGTCGAATCAATTAAACCGGTATCCGAGAATACCCCGTTTGAATTGCTATTCGAATGTGATCCAAATCAACTCTAAAACTAATACATGTTGAAAATAGTAACTTATCACTTTGCATTCTCATGCCATGCTCATGCATCATTTTGAGTGCATATGATTGTTATTGAATGTTGCCATTCATTTCGGTAGGCTCCGCACCCCCGGATTCCACCGAATATCCGTCCGACGGATATAGTTCCTCCTCTGAGCAACAAGGCAAGCAACCCTTTTGATCATCCCGATAAATCCCATGTTCTTGCTCCTGCACTTATTTATTGCATTAGGACCAAATGCTTCAACTTCTTTTGCCACGTTAGTTGAACCCACTTCCTTTGCATGACCTAACCTTGTCACAGTAAATAGCCGAACCTTGCAACCTAGCATACCTGGTAGTTGCTTGAGCTATGATGTGCCTTATCCTGCTATGCATGCTATGCTTAGAGTTGTGTATGGTCTGTCATCTGGGAGTTGAACAGAAATGTGGAATGTGTTCGGTGAGCAAAGGTTGTGTGTTGAACTTGATTTGGTAAAGGTACCGGTGAAAGGCTGTGTAGGAGTACATGGCGGGTTGTTTCATTGGAACCGTCCTTAGGAACTGAGTTCCGTGTATGTAATCCAAGACTAGATACTACCACATGCTGGGCCCTGAAATATGACCCCGCTCGGCCTATTTATCACGTATTACTCGGTCCAGGAGTTGCAAGTAGTTTCTGGTGTTTATAGTAATGCTGGAGGTCGTGCATGGTGTTGACCTGAGAGGTGGACTGTGATGCGGTAGGCAGTGGCACGGTGTACCAAGTGGCACCCGGATGGTGGGCTTGGGAACCCTGCGCACATCGTTTGAGGCCATGGCGGAAACCTCGGCCGGACTTCCGTACGGGTTACTCTCAGATAGGCGATAAACCTGGACTATGTACTAGTGTGGTTAACGGTCGTGGCCGACTCCCTCGCTGGGCTTCCGCTTGAAGGTTGCCGAGGTGCATGACGTGCACATGGCGATAAGTGGCGAGAGCGTGTGTGACGAAGTACACCCCTGCAGGGTTATGATCTATTCGAATAGCCGCGTCCGCGGATATGGACTACTTGGAGACATATGTTGTTCATAGATAACTTCAATGGCTACTCATAAAATTGCCAAGATAAGTGTGAGTGTCGTGGACGGCATTTCCGTACGGAGATGGAATGATTCCACGATGGTGTATTGTTGTGGTGTTAGTGGACTCGTGTGCGAGAAATCAAGTTGTCAAAATTATTTAAAAATGCAAGTGTCTAGCCACGAGTCAAATGCTGGCTTTCTGCATGAAACCCCACAATACCTTTTGATACCTTGCATGAGTAGTTAGTTCTCCTGAAGTCTTGCTGAGTACCTTCGTACTCATGTTTGCTTAATCAATGTTGCAGAGGTTGCTAATGACCCTAATGGAGGGTTCTTCGTAGACATCGACGACGATGAGTAGCTGGTGTCCCAGGTACGATCTGGCCCTACGTCGGCTCTGTAGTATAGTCAGGCCATGTGCCTTCTAGTTGCCGTGTCTGTACCCAGACAGTTTATAACTCTTCCGCTGGCTTGTATTTGTATGACTGCTATTATGGGTCGTGAGACCCTTAATGTGTAATATTATGTGTGTGGCTCTTCCGAGCCTCTTAAATAAAGGTTGTATGCTTATGGTTATGTTGTGATGCCATCGATGTATCTATACATATCGGTATGCCATGCGTACGTGTGTCGTACTTGATATGTATGGGGTTCGATTACCTAGTCGTGAACTTTAGTAGCACTCCTTACAAGGAAATGCCCCTTTGTGATCCAACGAGCCTTGGTAGTTCGCTACTGCTCCGGTCACATTGGTTGACCGGCATGTGTCCTTCTTAGCTGATGTGTCTGTCCCCTTTGGGGAAATGTCACGCGACGTAATGGAGTCCTTGTAGCTTGCTACGACTCGTCTACGTTCGCTGATGACCGACACCTGCTTTGTTGGGTCATGTATGCCTGTCCTTGTGCGGTACTGCCACTTTGGTTTATGACTAGACATGTCAATCCGGGTTCTTTGACATTGGATTGCTAGCGACACTATCGCATACGTGAGTCAAAAGAAGCGAACGGTCCCGGCTAAGGTAAGGCTGCAGCCGTGGGGTTAACCGTGTGTGAGACCACAAAGGGATGCGATGTGTTACAGGCTGGATTCCTATGGCTTAGGATCGGGGTCCAGACAGCTATCTCCAATATTTTTCACATATTACAACTGATTGTCGAACTTCATATGTATACCTCGCCGGACTTTATTATTTCTCCACCGGCTTGTCCACCGGCTTCTCCATCAGTGGAGCTATCACCTTCTCCGTCATTGGAGCGATCTCCTGCCCCATCGGCTTCATCTTCGTGTCGGTCGACCTCCATTCCATATCCAGAGGGGTTTAGATATGACGATGGAGATTCAGCTGGTTCAACGTCGGGGCGGTCTTTGATTATATCTTCGAGAAGTTCTTCCTCTTCGAGGTTCCTGATATGTGGATCCATAATTCTGCAAAAAACGGACATTTGATTAACTAATAAACTAACAAACTATATAAGAGGGGTTGGAAACTTCGAAGTGTCGTTTTATATAGGAGGACCTTTAGTCCCGGGTCTTGGCTAGAACCTAAACTCTAAAATATGTCTAACGGATTCTCTTAACCTTTAAGGATTTAACAAAATGGCGACATTCTAGATGTGTAGAAAATGATCCTATTTTTCCTGATCTCATCTACCCTTCTATATGTCGCATTGTCTAGTGTCAAAGGATTCAAGAAAGCCATGACTTCATCATTACCTAGTAGTAATAGGAGCATGATGCTATGAAGCTTTACAAAGTTGCTTTGTAACGGAATCCCGAATAGGATAATTAGCTTTTTGGTACGCAGTTCAAAAAGAGCCATCTGAATATCACTATTTGGAAGGACTTTGTTGAACTTTGTACCAAAAAAGAATTATTCTATCAGGAACTCCGTTCCAAAACAACTTTAGTCCCGGGTCGTGGCTCCACCCGGGACTCCTAGATTTCTGCATAGTGCTCTCTAATTTTAGTATTCAAAGTAGGAGTACTTTTCAAATTTGAGCATTCAATAAGCAAAACCAAATCGTAAAATAAAGTAGTATTCCAATTAGCATGCATTCAATTATAATCAAAACTACATCATCTCTTGTGTCCGTACATCGTCGAATATTATCACTAATACTCCTCGAATACTATCATACATATAGCATCACTAATACAGCTAGAACCGTAGCGCCCGACGGGTATCGTCGCGGGCGGTGGAAACCCAAAGAGAAGGAACCATCACAGGATCATAGCTCCAGTGATATCCCTGAAGAACCTGTCAGGTATGGTCGAACCTGCCCTCCGACGCAACCATGTAGCAACGGACGTGCTCATCCTCCTCGCTGACACGGTGACGTACCACCTCCGCGGTGTCCGGAAGCCTAGGCACCGTCACTGGCCCACGCGACCGCCACCAAACAAGGATCGGGTCAACAACGGGCTGGCTCCTCACCAACCTACGCCCCCCGGAAGGTAGCACCTCCCAATACCAGCTGGGCGGAGCCCAGTCCCGGACATGGCCCCTCTGATCAAGCAGGTGTCCTCCGCCGAGTCGACGACGAGGATGCGGGATAGGCATCGTAAAATGAACTAAAAAAATAAACTAGTTCTATTAATTTTCTTGCTAAAAATAAACTAATTGTATATATAGTAAAATAAAGTAGTTTTATTAAATCAACTAGTTCAACTATATATTGACAAAAGTTTTAAGTGTGTGTAAAAATTCGTGTATGTAAGCATCTGCAATTGTATTGTTTTAAAAAAATAGGAGCATGATGCTATGAAGCTTTATAAAGTTGTTCTGTAACGGAATTCCGAATAGGATAATTAGCTTTTTGGTACGCAGTTTAAAAAGAGCCATCCGAATATCGCTATTTAGAAGGACTTTGTTGAACTTTGTACCAAAAAAGAATTATTCTATCAGGAACTCCGTTCCAAAACAACTTTCGAGAGCTTGATAGCGCCATGCGTCTGTTACTACCAGGTAATGATGAAGCCATGGACCGACCCTAAACTAACTTACTTAAATTTACATAGCTCTAAACTAGCTAACACTAACCTAATTAACACTAATTTATATGCTTAAGTGATTTTTGTAGTGATTTAAGTGATATTTGTAGATTGTAGATTTGTATATGCTTAAACACTAACTGTGACCTAAACTAAAAGGCCCTAAACTAACTTACTGAAATTTACATAACCCTAAACTAACAATAACCTATTAATCAACACTAACTACTTAACCCAAATAACACAAATTTAAATAACACAAAAATAACACAAATAACCTATTTAACACTAACCTACCTAACCCTAAATTCACCAAATATTCTACAAATAACACTTAAGCATATACAATAGAAAAATTAAGCAATAATCTAAAAACACTAATTAAGCATCTATATACGTACAAAATTACATAAGCATGCATGCATGTCGACGATCGATCAAGAGAGGAGAGGAGAGAGGCTCATCGGCGGCAGGGGGTGTTGGATCGAGGAGGAAGGTAGGGCGACGACGACGGCGAGGAGGACGGCAAGGCGACGACGATGGCGACGAGCACGGCAGGGCGACGGCAACGGCAACAGCAAGGAGGACGGCAGGGCGACGGCGCCGGCGAGGAGGACGGCGACGGCGATGAGGACGGAAGGGCGACGGCGACGGCGCGCAGCCTGGCGGCGTCGAGCAGTTCGTCCGGTGCTGCAGGCGAGCGAGAGGAGGAAGAAAGATTGAAATGGCGATTTGGGTTGGAAATTTCCAACTCCCGCTTATATAGGTGGAGCTTTAGTCCTGGGTCGGGGCTCGAACCGGGACTAAAGACACCCTTTAGTCCCGGGTCTAGCCACAACCCGGGGCTAAAGACCCCTTTTCGGCACGCGAGGAGGCGGGAAACGAGGGGCTTTAGTCCCGGGTCGTGGCTCCACCCGAGACTAAAGGTGGTCTTTAGTCCCGGTTCGAGCCCCGAACCGGGACTAAAGACCTGGGCTGGCTCCAGGGTGACGCAGGGCAACCTTTAGTCCCACCTCGCCTAGCGAGGGGCGCTGGCAATGCTTTATAAGCACTGTCGCGCCTTGCTCAATTGAGCTTCTCTCTATTGAAGGCATGTGGGCCTAACTCTCATCTCGCTGCCTGTTGGGCCTATTGCGCCCGCGGGCCTTCATCCTGGCCCACCTGTCGGGTAGGGTTTCTAGTCGTATGCAGGTCGTGATGGCCCAATAGGCGGCATTTGTTTTTTTACTTTAATAATTTTTAGTCCTAGTTTATATTTTAATTCTTTGCTATTCAATATTTTTTTTCTCTTCTATTTTAGTTTTCTATTGAGTTGATCTTTTTTTTGTTTCTTTTTAGTTAATGTTTTACTTGATTCTTTCTAACAAATAAGCACTTTGAAAATTTTAGTAAATTATTCTTAATTCATTCATTTTAGTTAATGTTTTAGTTGATTCTTTTTAGTTGACTCTTTTTTTGTTTTCTATTAAATATTTTAACAAAAAAACTTTATGAAATTTCTGACTTCATTTGATATTTTTCGTGCATTTACTTATTTTTTTGAGCTAGTTGACCCTGAAATGGAAAAACACTACAAATGAACTCTGAAAATGTTGAAAGTTGGCATGGTATCATCATTTCACCCACATAGCATGTGCTAAAAGGTTGAGAGGGTTACGGCAAAAATTGGATACACTTCGTGTACAAAACGGACAATATCTCTCGAAGTATCATGGTTTCGAACAAGAACTCATCTGTTACAAAGGGATTTCATTTTTTTGAACTTATTTGAACTCCATACTTTTTGTTTGTTCAAAATGCACCATTCAAACGCACATCACAAAATTTCAACAATTTCTGACTTCATTTGGTATTTTTCGTGCATTTACTTTTTTTTGAGCTAGTTGACCCTGAAATTGAAAAGCACTACAAATGAACTCTGTGTTGAAAGTTGGCATGGTATCATCATTTCAAGCACATAGCATGTGCTAAGAAGTTGAGAGGGTTACGGCAAAAACTGGATACACTTCGTGTACAAAACAGCAGAATTTCATGAAACTTATTATAATCTACTGACATGTCTCTCTTGTCATCTACTCCCACGATGTTTCTTTTCCCTGAAAGAACTATGTGGCGTTTTGGCTCATCGAACGATATCTTCTTTTGCTGATTTATTTTTCTCGTTTTTGTAGACATGTCCTTCACATAGAAAACCTGAGCGACATCATTGGCTAGGACAAATGGTTCGTCCATGTACGCAAGATTGTTGAGATCCACTGTTGTCATGCCGTACTTTTGGTCTACAACTACCCCGCCTCATGTCAGCTTCACCCATTTGCACCGAAACAAAGGGATCTTAAAAGTAGGTCCATAGTCAAGTTCCCATATCTCCTCTATGTACCCGTAATATGTTTCCAAACAGTGCCCATTCTCGTCTGTTGCATCAAAGCGGACACCACTATTTTGGTTGGTGCTCTTTTTATCTTGGGCAACCGTGTAAAATGTATTCCCATTTATCTCATACCCTTGGAAAGTACATATAGTCGAAGATGGTGGCCTGGCCAAACAGTACAGCTGATCTCCAACGGTGTCGTCATTCATGAGATGTGTCTGCAACCAACTGCCGAAAGTCTTCTCGTGTTCCCCTTTAATCCAAGAGTCAGCCTTCCCCGGGTTTTCGGAGCGTAGAATATTCTTGTGTCTCACGATATACGGAGCCACCACGGTGGAATTGTGAAGAACTGTGTAGTGTGCTTGAGAGAAAGAATGCCCGTCCATACATACTTTTGCTTTCCTTCCTAGTATGCCTTTTCCTGTCAGCCTACCCTCATACCGAGATTCAGGAACACCAATCGGCTTAAGGTCAGGAAGAAAGTCCACACAAAACTCAATGACCTCCTCTGTTCCATAGCCCTTGGAGATGCTTCCTTCTGGCCTAGCACGGTTACGGACATATTTCTTTAAGACTCCCATGAACCTCTCGAAGGGGAACATATTGTGTAGAAACACAGGACCGAGAATTCTAATCTCTTCGACTAGGTGAACTAGGAGGTGTGTCATTATATTGAAGAAGGATGGCGGGAACAACAACTCAAAGCTGACCAGACATTGGACCACATCAATCTGTAACCTTGATAGACTTTCTCGATCGATTACCTTCTGAGAAATTGCATTGAGGAATGCACATACCTTCATAATTGCCAGGCGAACATTTTCCGGTAGAATTCCCCTCAATGCAACCGGAAGCAATTGCGTCATAAGCACGTGGCAGTCATGAGACTTTAGGTTTTGGAATTTTTTGTCTTTCATATTTACGATTCCCTTTATATTCGACGAGAAGCCAGTCGGGACCTTGATACTGAAAAGGACTTCAAAGAAGATTTCCTTCTCTTCCTTAGTAAGAGCGTAGCTGGCACGCCCTTCAAACTGCCCTGGATGCATGCCATCTCTTCCTTTATGACGTTCCTGGTCCTCCCGTGCTTCCGGTGTATGTTTTGACTTCCCATACTGTCACGCCCAAGATGCGACCCTATCCTCAATTTGGCACGAGGGCCTCGTCAGGGATAGAAGCGCATCTCGTCGTGTCGCACGAATGGATATCGTTACAAGTACATGTACTGAAAAGATGAGATATATAAAGGATTGGTTTACACTCGCCACAGGCTACATCAGAGTCACATCAGTACATTACATAATCATCAAGAGTACGAGCAGGGTCCGACTACGGACGAAAACAAACGACAAAATAAGAACGGCGTCCACCCTTGCTATCCCAGGCTGCCGGCCTGGAACCCATCCTAGATCGATGAAGAAGAAGAAGGAGAAACAACTCCAAATGAACAAGCAACGCGCTCGCTCAAGTACCCTTTACCTGTACCTGCAACTGGTGTTATAGTAATCTGTGAGCCACAGGGGACTCAGCAATCTCATTTCCAAAGGTATCAAGACTAGCAAATCTTAATGGGTGAGGCATGGTTAAGTGGTGAGGTTGCAGCAGCGGCTAAGCATATATATGTGGCTAACTTACGAGTACCAGAAATCAGAGGGGGAAGATCTACGCATAACGGACGTGAACTACTGATGACCAAATGAATGATCCTGAACACCTACCTACGTCAGACATAACCCCACCGTGTCCTTGATCGGAGAAGGAACTCACGAAAGAGACAGTCACGGTTACGCACACAGTTGGCAAGTTTTAATTACGTTAACTTCAAGTTATCTAGAACCAATGTTAAACAAAGTTTCCACGTTGCCACATAACCGCGGGCACGGCTTTCCGAAAGATTTAACCCTGCAGGGATGCTCCAACTAGTCCATCACAAATTACCACAAGCCGCATAGAAATCCTCAATCATGAAGCTCGCGATCTCGTCGGATTCCCTAGTGGAAAACCTCAACTCTGAGATTACCCAAAGCATCACCGGAATCCCGATGCACAAGATATCTCGTCAAAGGTAAAACTAATCCAGCAAGGCCGCCCGACGTGTCGACGATCCCGATAGGAGTCGCGTACCTCGTTCTCAGGACACGACGGATGAGCAATGGTTACCACGCCAAACGCCGAGTTGCCCCGGGTAGCGTTAATAAGCTGCTCTGTTTTGGACCAACACTCATGAGGAGCACTGTCCCGGGGGTTGATTAAATTATCCTCGGGGTCCGGAAAGTCCCTATGCAAGTTTATTAGGTGATTAGGCAAATGTAGTACCAATGTTGGGCCTTGCAAGACCAGCTTTAATCTAAAACGAATTATCAAGGGGGTCCCCATAACGACCCCGATCGTGTTAGGAGCGCTCATTTATGGAGCATAACACCGGTAGCCGGTAACTAAAGGGGCAAAGGTGGAACAAAACACCAGGCTAGAAAGGCCGAGCCTTCCACCTTTTACCAAGTATATAGGTGCAATAAATTAGATAGCATTTAATATGGTGATATAACAAGGAACCCCTGCTTTTGCATGGAAGCATCTGCACCTGCAACTAGCAACGCTATCAACAGGGTTAAGCAAGCAGTGACATAGCCAATCAGTGGTTTGCTAGGTCGAACAGGTTGAAGGTTAACATGGCATTGTTGAGAGGTTGACATTTAACAGGTGGTAGGCAACGAGACATAATCGATAGAAGCGATAAAACTAGCATGGCAATGATAGTAATGGTATCTGGGGAAATGATCATCTTGCCTGAGATCCCGCTTGGAAGAAGAACAACTCTGTGAAGCAGACGAACCGACGTAGTCGAACGGGTCCTCACATCTGACACGCTTGCGGACTCTATCGAGACGGGGAAAACCAGAAACAAGAATCAACACACGATATTCACCACACGATGCACGACACAAATGATGCATGAGAAGCTGAAAACATGCAAGGCACGGCATGACAATTCACGCAATCAAACACTACACATTAAGCGAAGTTCAATATGCAAAGAGTTGCATATTGACGATACTCCACGCTTATTTATTTAGTGCTATCCTGATTAGGTACACGGCAATATTAAATGTGATTAAGCATGGCAAGAGGTGAAGCGGAAATTAAACTACCTATCTAGGCATTTTAAGTGAGGTCGGAAATGACATATAGCACCTCCGAAACGACCTCACATGTTAATTTACAATTCTGTCCAGATCTGAACTAATGTATTTAATTAGTTGTTAAACAGCAAAACAAATAGGTTCACGTGATTCTACGCGCCATTTCAAGCAATCTACACATAAAGAACATCTCCAACGGAGCTACGGATCAAAAGATACAAGCACCGCAAGATATGATGGCATGAATGCAAAATGCGTGCAACGGCGGCTACGAGCACTTCAACACATGCAACCAGCAAGACAAAATGAAACTACACAAGATTCTAAGCAAGTTTCATGTAGGACGCGATCAAAACGGAGCTACGGTTCAAAAACTACGAGCAAAATAAGAAATCTCTACAATCTGCCAAAAGCAGCCCCATAGCACTTTCTACGCCTCACAACTACGGTACACAACTCCGATACGTTCAAGCAAGGCATGGCACGGAAGAGGGCAAAAAGCACTACCACCAACATCTAACAACAACTAGCATGGCATCATGGATCGCTAGGAAAAGAAGACACAACATGGCATCTCAAACACTATTCCAGACTTAGTGAAAATTACACCTCGTGAAAGTGCAGTTTTCATCCTGAAGCAATATTGACAGCAGCAAAACCTATATCTACAGGACTCCAAATGACATGAAACTTAACAGCATGCTAGAGAAACATAAGGGGTACAACTAACTCCATTGGACCAACCCCAAAAGAGCTACACATCACAAGATGCAAGCAAGACAAGACAGCAACAAAATAATAACAGATTCCAGACTTAGAAATATTTCAGCTCCTCTAAAACAGCACTATTCCTAGCAACTTGAGAGCAAGCAAAAAACACCTAAACATGCATTTCTATTGCAACTAAAAATACCAGGGGCTAAACAAAACATCCAAGATCAACTCCCTAGTTGACAACTAATTCAAACGAGGCACGGAATAACGCCTACGAATTAATCAAAAGGGCAACATAGCAAAATATCTCGCGAACTAACTTACTCGAAAGCTAAAACTAATTGCACAGAAAAATCCACGGGATTTTTCTACCCCGGAAACATATAAAATATGTTGGGTTTGCAACACAAAATAATGCCACACAATAAAGCGGGAGAATAACCTATATACGGGAAAATATACTACCGGCAAATCCCTACACGTAAAAGATACAATGACCGCTCTAAAATGCATGCAAAAATTATCCCTAAAACACGAGCATTTCTATCATGGCATGCGAGCAATTCAAACACGCGAGGAAAATAAATGCGGGCACCTACTTATTGAGACAGCACGTAAATCCACGCATTAGGCACTCTAAACGGCGTCAAATAAAAATGCAAGTCTTATAATCGGGTTCTACGCGAGAAAATACACGTTTTACATATATAAAACGTTGTGAACCGACTAACGGTTGAAAAGATACACGCGTTTTAAAAATGCGTCTATCTTCTGGAATTGAAATAAATCCGAAAATCCCTAAACACTCTTACGGGCCGAACTGGGCGCAACATAGCAATAAAATGCGCTGGCGGGGGAATACCTCAAGGCTTACCTGGGCCGGAGGTCGGTGGAGTTGGGCCGGGAGGCGAGCTGGCCCACGTGGCCAGGGCGAGGCCGAGCCGGCCTGAGGCGCCTGGGGGGGAGCTGGGCCGAGGCGCTTGGCCAGCTGGGCCGCGGCTCGGGGCACTGGGCCGTTGCGGACGGCGCCGGCCTGGGCGAGCGACGAGCGGGCGCAGGGTTATCGGGATCCAGATCTCCCTGGATCGGCACGGGGCCGAGCTGGCGCTCCCGACGGTGGCTGGCGACGAGGCCACCGCGGCACCCGAAGCGGACACCGGCGGGATCTGGCGGCAGGGGCCGGGGCGGCCGGACCTTCTCGCCGTGGAGGCAGCAGGGGGGCGGACGCTGCTTCTCCTGACGACGGCTGGGCGAGGACGAGCTCCGGTCGGCGGCGCAGGGGAAGGCCGGCGGCGGCGACGCGGGCAGGCGGCGGCCAGCGGTGGAGCGCGGACTCCGGCACGTGAGGCTGGCCGGCGGCGGAATCGGGCTCGGGAGCGAGGCTGCTCGGCTGCGGGCAGGGGGCGCGGGGCGCACGGGTGCACAGGAGGCGGCGCAGGGACGAGAACGGGGCGGCGGCGGCGACCGGATGGGCCTGCCCGGGCCTGATCTGGGCTCGGCGGGCCCGCGGCGGCTGGGGGAGGAGAGAGGCTGTGGGGGCGGCTAGGGTTTGGTGCGGAAAACGAGGAGGGATTAGGGGGAGGTTGTCCCAAAATAATAGGAGGGTCTATTTATAGACAAATGGGGGGGCTCGGTTAACCGGAATCGCGATCCGGATCCAACCGTGGGGTCGGATTCGGACGATTCCGAACGCGGGACGTGCTACGTGGCCGTGTAGAGGAAATATCCGGAGACGAGAGGGAGAACGTGTTGGAAATATGCCCTAGAGGCAATAATAAAATGGTTATTATCATATTTCCTTGTTCATGATAATCGTCTATCGTTCATGCTATAATTGTATTAACAGGAAACACTAATACATGTGTGAATGAATAGATCACAATGTGTCCCTAGCAAGCCTCTAGTTAGCTAGCTCGTTAGTCAATATATGATCATGGTTTCCTGATCATGGACATTGGATGTCATTGATAACGGGATCACATCATTGGGAGAATGATGTGGTGGACAAGACCCAATCCTAAGCCTAGCACTAGATCGTATTGTTCGTATGCTAATGCTTTTCTAATGTCAAGTATCTTTTCCTTCGACTGTGAGATTGTGCAACTCCCGGATACCGTAGGAGTGCTTTGGGTGTATCAAACGTCACAACGTAACTGGGTGACTATAAAGGTGCACTACGGGTACCTCCGAAAGTGTCTGTTGGGTTGGCACGAATCGAGATCGGGATTTGTCACTCCGTGTGACGGAGAGGTATCTCTGGGCCCACTCGGTAGAACATCATCATGAGCTCAATGTGACTAAGGAGTTAGTCACACGATGACGTGCTACGGAACGAGTAAAGAGACTTACCGGTAACGAGATTGAACAAGGTATAGGTATACCGACGATCGAATCTCGGGCAAGTTCTATACCGACAGACAAAGGGAATCGTACACGGGATTGATTGAATCCTTGACATCGTGGTTCATCCGATGAGATCATCGTGGAGCTAGTGGGAGCCACCATGGGTATCCAGACCCCGCTGATGGTTATTGGCCAGAGAGGTGTCTCGGTCATGTCTGCCTGTCTCCCGAACCCGTAGGGTCTACACACTTAAGGTTCGATGACGCTAGGGTTATAGGGAATTGTTATACGAGATTACCGAAAGTTGTTCGGAGTCCCGGATGAGATCCCGGACGTCACGAGGAGCTCCGGAATGGTCCGTAGGTAAAGATTGATATATAGGACGGATGGTTTCGGACACCGGAAGTGTTTCGGGCATCACCGGTAACGTACCGGGACCACCGGGACCACCGGAGGTGGTCCCGGGGGACCACCGAAGGGGGGCTGCGACCCCAAGAGGTAATATAGGCTAAGTGGGGGTGGGAACCAGCCCCTAGTTGGGCTGGTGCGCCTCCCCACTCAGCCCATGGCGCAGGGGAAAGGAAAAGAGGGGGGGAACCCTAACTCAGGTGGGCCTTAGGCCCACCAGAGGGGTGCGCCACCCCTCCCCCTTGCCCTGGCCGCCACCCCTCTCCCATCTAAGGGCTGCCGCACCCCTTAGGGGTGGGAACCCTAAGGGCTGCGCCCCCTCCCTCTCCCCCTATATATAGATGAGGCTCGGGGCTGTTTGAGACACGGTTGAATCTCTCTCTCTCTCTCTGCGCAGCCCTGCACTTCTCCCTCCTCCTCTCTGCCGGCGCTTGGCGAAGCCCTGCCGGGAGACCTCGTCTCTCCACCGACACCACGCCGTCGTGTTGCTGGACATCTTCCCCAACCTCTCCCTCCTCCTTGCTGGATCAAGGTGCGGGAGACGTCACCGGGCTGCACGTGTGTTGAACGCGGAGGTGTCGTTGTTCGGCACTAGATCGGAATCACCGCGAGTACGACTCCATCAACCGCGTTCTAGCAAACGCTTCCGCTTAGCGATCTTCAAAGGTACGAAGATGATCTTACCCCTCTCTCGTTGCTGGTCTCTCCATAGGAAGATCTGAACATGCGTAGGAAAATTTTTGAATTTATGCTACGTTACCCAACAGAACGGGCGGCGCGGCACGAATTTTAGAACACCGACAGACGTCCGACGGTAGCCCGAATACGGTGCCGCTACGGTCGACCATTCGGGTACCAGACGGTCTCTGATCGCGACGAAATTCGACACGCGGCCTAGCTATAACTAATCGCGACCGCATGCCAAGTTTCACCTCGATCAGAGAAAGTTTTACAAACTTTAAAAACAGGGTTTCGACGGTGCCGCGGGCGCGTGCGAGTGCGGTCGGACTCAGAACGGACGACGACGAGAACCGGCAACTACTAACGAATGCAAGTTTTGAAAACGGGCGCAACGGAGATGCCGATGCAATGCAGATGATGCGCATGATGCGATGATGATGCGACAAATGAAAATACCCACACGACGAAAACGGAAAGAGAGGGGAATCTTCTGGAACATCGGCACCGGGCTGTCACAACTCTCCTACACTACAAAAAGATCTCGCCCCGAGATCTTAGAATGAAAGGGGGAGAGGATGAGAAAGACCAAGAGGTAGAACTTAGTCGCTTCTTTGACAAACGAGTGAAACCAACGATCCTTGAAGGTTGCAAAGAGATGAGAAATGATATGAGAAGGAGACAAGAATTCACGGAAAATTTCGGCAGCACTTCGGTAGGAAAAAGGGACAAAAAATTCGATAAGAAGGAATAAATAGACAATATTCATAACAAACAACTAAATAGAGCACGGGGAGACCATGATCTTGATAGAACAAGAAGATTGACCCAAAAGCGCCATATCACAAAGCCTCCGGAACAATAGAATAGGAACTAGCTCATACGGAAGAAGAGAATGAAGATAGAATGACAACCACTACAAGAACCAAGGATAGATGAAAGCAAAGATATCAAAACTTCTTACACCAAGAGGGTACATTGAGAACTAGGATACTGACAAGCATCATGATAGCACAATCCATATGAAAAGGCTTTAGGTGAAGTCCAAACCAAGATAGCTCAATGAAGAAATCATGGGTTAAGAATAGTCTCATGATCATAGAATTGATGGATTTAATTATCTCATTCTTGAAAGGAAAACTCTTCGAGGATCCTACACTAACAAGAATGCTATAATACCACCTCAAAGGATAAAGGAAGAACAATTGCACATATAAATGCAAGAGAAAGGATACTTGAGGTATTCCAACAGGAATCTTGAAGAACACTTGAGAATGGATTGAAACTTTGATGAACCACCATGAAGGACCTCCGTATAGAAATGAACGATGCAAAGATAACAAGGTAAAAAAGAATAAGATTATGACCTTGCCAAGATTTAGAAGAAGCTTCACAAAGAGATACTTGATAAACTTAGAACTCCGGAAAATAAAGACAAGCACAAGAGGAACGAATCGATATCATGAGCCACTCCGGAAGAAGAATTGAAATATCTTGGAAGAAGGAAGAACAAGAATAAGAATTATGTTATGCTTATCCTTCATCAAGTTAAATTGATGACAAGCAACAGATCTAGCATACAACTTATTCTTCTAGAAATGATTAAGGAGAGATATAAGCACAAACTAGAAGAAATCTTGAAAGAGGCACCGGTGAGAATTGAAATGAATGAGGCAACCATGAGTGACTGGAGATACATGAGAATGAAGAGATCATGAGCCATCTGAGATAAAACTAGAACAAGGCACCGGATAATCGAGAGACGAACGAAGAGACAACAATGGAGAAGAATTGAGGATGAAAGCTGAAAGCTGAGAACGAAGAATCTTCTGAAATGATGGCCTTCGGAGGAACGAGAAATAAAAACCACTCAGAGAAGCACCGGATAGCACGAAAGGGATTACTTATGATTGACAACAAATGAGAGGATACACGAAGCTGAGATGACAGTCTTCACAAGAATGGAACAAGACTGAGAGAAACACTCCTTCGAATTTCCAAGTTGAGAATGATGACGCGAACAACATCACGAAGAATTAATGAGACACTCCGGGATAAGAATATGCAAGGTTGAGAGAAATGAGAATTAATTCAAATAGGTCTTGACGAAGGAATATGACTGATGAAAATCATACTTACGTCATAGTTGAAAAGAATTAAGGATCTCAAAAATTAAAGAGCCAGGTAAGATCCTGGGAAGAACCTGTGGGTTATGGGCCCACTCAAAGAAATCACCGTTGAAACAACTGATTATAAGGAGAGATATTGCACCGGTATGAAGAGAACTAGATGAGGTTGAGAACTCGAAACTCAGAGATATCTCCAGCACTCCGGATAGGAAAAAGAGGAATGAATAGCAAGATATACTCATAACAATTTCCAATATAGGAAAGAATTACAAGGATAAAAAGGATATGATGAACACGGATATCTGAATTAAATTCACCGGGTAAGAGAGAAAGAACAGACAGCGGAATCACCATGAAAAGAAACTCTTGGATGAAAATCCAATCACTAAGAAAAGGGTGGGAGGGCGGGGAAAAACACAGACAACTTGGGACAGATGAGATGAACTCCGGATGGACTAAGAGAATTCTCTTGACAAATTGGAGCGGATGATCTGCAACATTTTGAGAGGATTTAATTCAGTTGCAGAGAAGCACACCGGTTGAATGGAATTGATACGATGACTCCGGTTTAAAAGGAATTGACATGACAATCGATAAAGCAAAAGAATTAATACTCTCATAAAAATATGAGAACACCTCTTAGAAAAGATCTGAAATCACCACTTGACATCGAAGCAACACGAATTACCATAATCAACAAAACAAAGGGATGAGGCTTACGAAACAAGCCAGAACAAACTCATGAGAAAGATTTCCGTTCGATATTTTCGTGGACAGGATCGCACAGGCACGATTTACAGAAGCCATCAAGTGCAAGGCAGTGCACCTGACATACGAAGCGTCCCCGAGTCGTAGCAAGCTACAAGGACTCTTTAAGACACAACGTGTACCGCTGTAAGTCGACCGTGAACAAACGAATCCACTAGATGTCGAACCCCAACCTAACATCATGCATTTGTTGGACGAATGTCCTATAAGTAACTACTTGAATTCCCACCTATGAATTCCCGAAATATCTGGTCATGCAATCTGGTACACGGATACAAGGAGTAATATCACACAACTCCTATACTAAACCGTCACTTGTATCACATCCGTCAACACACAACCAGAATCTCAGACCTTCATCCACAACAGACCCTCGTGATCACAAAGATACAAAGTATGGCAGTACTCCCGAACAATCTGCACCAGTACTGGGGACATCGGGGTTATCTCGCCACTACTAGTATTGAAGCAATTACGAACATCCTTCGTCCTGAGATACTAAGAAATCTGAATGATAACGATGTGCTCAAGAATCCCCTGGAGCTCAACTCCCCGGAAGAAAATCAAGTCAGACAGGAGGCACCAAGACAGAACTCCGTCACATCGGCATCATATAGATTCCAAAAATATCCGCGTGATCCTAAAAAAATTTGAGTGAGAAGAGGAGTAGAATAAATTATTACGTCAAGATTCCTCACTAGAGCATAGAAGAGGAGAAAAAAGAATCCTACTCTCCGATATAACTAGACTCAAATCAGTTTTTCACTAGACTCGACTCGGCCAAGTTCGATCAATCAAGGGGGCTCCTAGGTCGGTCCTTGCTCTGATACCAACTTGTCACGCCCAAGATGCGACCCTATCCTCAATTTGGCACGAGGGCCTCGTCAGGGATAGAAGCGCATCTCGTCGTGTCGCAAGAATGGCTATCGTTACAAGTACATGTACTGAAAAGATGAGATATATAAAGGGTTGGTTTACACTCGCCACAGGCTACATCAAAGTCACATCAGTACATTACATAATCATCAAGAGTACGAGCAGGGTCCGACTACGGACGAAAACAAACGACAAAATAAGAACGATGTACACCCTTGCTATCCCAGGCTCCGGCCTGGAACCCATCCTAGATCGATGAAGAAGAAGAAGGAGAAACAACTCCAAATGAACAAGCAACGCGCTCGCGTCAAGTACCCTTTACCTGTACCTGCAACTGGTGTTATAGTAATCTGTGAGCCACAGGGGACTTAGCAATCTCATTTCCAAAGGTATCAAGACTAGCAAAGCTTAATGGGTGAGGCATGGTTAAGTGGTGAGGTTGCAGCAGCGGCTAAGCATATATATGTGGCTAACTTACGAGTACCAGAAATCAGAGGGGGAAGATCTACGCATAACGGACGTGAACTACTGATGACCAAATGAATGATCCTGAACACCTACCTACGTCACACATAACCCCACCGTGTCCTCGATCGGAGAAGGAACTCACGAAAGAGACAGTCACGGTTACGCACACAGTTGGCAAGTTTTAATTACGTTAACTTCAAGTTATCTAGAACCAGTGTTAAACAAAGTTTCCACGTTGCCACATAACCGCGGGCACGGCTTTCCGAAAGATTTAACCCTGCAGGGGTGCTCCAACTAGTCCATCATAAATTACCACAAGCCGCATAGAAATCCTCAATCACGAAGCTCGCGATCTCGTCGGATTCCCTAGTGGAAAACCTCAACTCTGAGATTACCCAAAGCATCACCGGAATCCCGATGCACAAGATATCTCGTCAAAGGTAAAACTAATCCAGCAAGGCCGCCCGACGTGTCGACGATCCCGATAGGAGTCGCGTACCTCGTTCTCAGGACACGACGGATGAGCAATGGTTACCACGCCAAACGCCGAGTTGCCCCGGGTAGCGTTAATAAGCTGCTCTGTTTTGGACCAACACTCATGAGGAGCACTGGCCCGGGGGTTGATTAAATTATCCTCGGGGTCCGGAAAGTCCCTATGCAAGTTTATTAGGTGATTAGGCAAATGTAGTACCAATGTTGGGCCTTGCCAGACCAGCTTTAATCTAAAACGAATTATCAAGGGGGTCCCCATAACGACCCCGATCGTGTTAGGTGCGCTCATTTATGGAACATAACACCGGTAGCCGGTAACTAAAGGGGCAAAGGTGGAACAAAACACCAGGCTAGAAAGGCTGAGCCTTCCACCTTTTACCAAGTATATAGGTGCAATAAATTAGATAGCATTTAATATGGTGATATAACAAGGAACCCCTGCTTTTGCATGGAAGCATCTGCACCTGCAACTAGCAACGCTATCAACAGGGTTAAGCAAGCAGTGACATAGCCAATCAGTGGTTTGCTAGGTCGAACAGGTTGAAGGTTAACATGGCATTGTTGAGAGGTTGACATTTAACAGGTGGTAGGCAACGAGACATAATCGATAGAAGCGATAAAACTAGCATGGCAATGATAGTAATGGTATCTGGGGAAATGATCATCTTGCCTGAGATCCCGCTTGGAAGAAGAACAACTCCGTGAAGCAGACGAACCGACGTAGTCGAACGGGTCCTCACATCCGACACGCTTGCGGACTCTATCGAGACGGGGAAACCCGGAAACAAGAATCAACACACGATATTCACCACACGATGCACGACACAAATGATGCATGAGAAGCTGAAAACATGCAAGGCACGGCATGACAATTCACGCAATCAAACACTACACATTAAGCGAAGTTCAATATGCAAAGAGTTGCATATTGACGATACTCCACGTCTATTTATTTAGTGCTATCCCGATTAGGTACACGGCAATATTAAATGTGATTAAGCATGGCAAGAGGTGAAGCAGAAATTAAACTACCTATCTAGGCATTTTAAGTGAGGTCGGAAATGACATATAGCACCTCCAAAACGACCTCACATGTTAATTTACAATTCTGTCCAGATCTGAACTAATGCATTTAATTAGTTGTTAAACAGCAAAACAAATAGGTTCACGTGATTCTACGTGCCATTTCAAGCAATCTACACATAAAGAACATCTCCAACGGAGCTACGGATCAAAAGATACAAGCACCGCAAGATATGATGGCATGAATGCAAAATGCGTGCAACGGCGGCTACGAGCACTTCAACACATGCAACCAGCAAGAGAAAATGAAACTACACAAGATTCTAAGCAAGTTTCATGTAGGACGCGATCAAAACGGAGCTACGGTTCAAAAACTACGAGCAAAACAAGAAATCTCTACAATCTGCCAAAAGCAGCTCCATAGCACTTTCTACGCCTCACAACTACGGCTACACAATTCCGATACGCTCAAGCAAGGCATGGCACGGAAGAGGGCAAAAAGCACTACCACGAACATCTAACAACAACTAGCATGGCATCATGGATCGCTAGGAAAAGAAGACACAACATGGCATCTCAAACACTATTCCAGACTTAGTGAAAATTACACCTCGTGAAAGTGCAGTTTTCAGCCTGAAGCAATATTGACAGCAGCAAAACCTATAGCTACAGGATTCCAAATGACATGAAACATAACAGCATGCTAGAGAAACTTAAGGGGTACAACTAACTCCATTGGACCAACCCCAAAAGAGCTACAGATCACAAGATGCAAGCAAGACAAGACAGCAACAAAATAATAACAGATTCCAGACTTAGAAATATTTCAGCTCCTCTAAAACAGCACTATTCCTAGCAACTTGAGAGCAAGCAAAAAACACCTAAACATGCATTTCTATTGCAACTAAAAATACCAGGGGCTAAACAAAACATCCAAGATCAACTCCCTAGTTGACAACTAATTCAAACGAGGCACGGAATAACGCCTACGAATTAATCAACAGGGCAACATAGCAAAATATCTCGCGAACTAACTTACTCGAAAGCTAAAACTAATTGCACAGAAAAATTCACGGGATTTTTCTACCCCGGAAACATATAAAATATGTTGGGTTTGCAACACAAAATAATGCCACACAATAAAGCGGGAGAATAACCTATATACGGGAAAATATACTACCGGCAAATCCCTACACGTAAAAGATACAATGACCGCTCTAAAATGCATGCAAAAATGATCCCTAAAACACGAGCATTTCTATCATGGCATGCGAGCAATTCAAACACGCGAGGAAAATAAATGCGGGCACCTACTTATTGAGACAGCACGTAAATCCACGCATTAGGCACTCTAAACGGCGTCAAATAAAAATGCAAGTCTTTTAATCGGGTTCTACGCGAGAAAATACACGTTTTACATGTATAAAACGTTGTGAACCGACTAACGGTTGAAAAGATACACGCGTTTTAAAAATGGGTCTATCTTTTGGAATTGAAATAAATCCGAAAATCCCTAAACACTCTTACGGGCCGAACTGGGCGCACCATAGCAATAAAATGCGCTGGCGGGGGAATACCTCAAGGCTTACCTGGGCCGGAGGTCGGTGGAGCTGGGCCGGGAGGCGAGCTGGCCCACGCGGCCAGGGCGAGGCCGAGCAGGCCTGAGGCGCTTGTGGGGGAGCTGGGCCGAGGCGCCTGGCCAGCTGGGCCGCGGCTCGGGGCACTAGGCCGCTGCGGACGGCGCCGGCCTGGGCGAGCGACGAGCGGGCGCAGGGTTATCGGGATCCAGATCTCCCTGGATCGGCACGGGGCCGAGCTGGCGCTCCCGACGGTGGCTGGCGACGAGGCCACCGCGGCACCCGAAGCGGACACCGGCGGGATCTGGCGGCAGGGGCCGGGGCGGCCGGACCTTCTCGCCGCGGAGGCAGCAGGGGGGGCGGACGCTGCTGCTCCTGACGACGGCTGGGCGAGGACGAGCTCCGGTCGGCGGCGCAGGGGAAGGCCGGCGGCGGCGACGCGGGCAGGCGGCGGCCAGCGGTGGAGCGCGGACTCCGACACGTGAGGCTGGCCGGCGGCGGAATCGGGCTCGGGAGCGAGGCTGCTCGGCTGCGGGCAGGGGGCGCGGGGCGCACGGGTGCACAGGAGGCGACGCAGGGACGAGAACGGGGCGGCGGCGGCGGCCGGATGGGCCTGCCCGGGCCTGATCTGGGCTCGGCGGGCCCGCGGCGGCTGGGGGAGGAGAGAGGCTGTGGGGGCGGCTAGGGTTTGGTGCGGAAAACGAGGAGGGATTAGGGGGAGGTTGTCCCAAAATAATAGGAGGGTCTATTTATAGACAAATGGGGGGCTCGGTTAACCGGAATCGCGATCCGGATCCAACCGCAGGGTCGGATTCGGACGATTCCGAACGCGGGACGTGCTACGTGACCGTGTAGAGGAAATATCCGGAGACGAGAGGGAGAACGGGTGGCGCGGCACGAATTTTAAAACACCGACAAACGTCCGACGGTAGCCCGAATACGGTGCCGCTACGGTCGACCATTCGGGTACCAGACGGTCTCCGATCGCGAAGAAATTCGACACGCGGCCTAGCTATAACTAATCGCGACCGCGTGCCAAGTTTCACCTCGATCAGAGAAAGTTTTACGCACACTTTAAAAACAGTATTTCGACGGTGCCGCGGGCGCGTGCGAGTGCGGTCGGACTCAGAACGGACGACGACGAGAACCGGCAACTACTAACGAATGCAAGTTTTGAAAACGGGCGGCAATGGAGATGCCGATGCAATGCAGATGATGCGCATGATGCGATGATGATGCGACAAATGAAAATACCCACACGACGAAAACGGAAAGAGAGGGGAATCTTCTGGAACGTCGGCACCGGGCTGTCACAACTCTCCTACACTACAAGAAGATCTCGCCCCGAGATCTTAGAATGAAAGGGGGAGAGGATGAGAAAGACCAAGAGGTAGAACTTAGTCGCTTCTTTGACAAACGAGTGAAACCAACGATCCTTGAAGGTTGCAAAGAGATGAGAAATGATATGAGAAGGAGACAAGAATTCACGGAAAACTTCGGCAGCACTTCGGTAGGAAAAAGGGACAAAAAATTCGATAAGAAGGAATAAATAGACAATATTCATAACAAACAACTAAATAGAGCACGGGGAGACCATGATCTTGATAGAACAAGAAGATTGACCCAAAAGAGCCATATCACAAAGCCTCCGGAACAATAGAATAGGAACTAGCTCATACGGAAGAAGAGAATGAAGATAGAATGACAACCACTACAAGAACCAAGGATAGATGAAAGCAAAGATATCAAAACTTCTTACACCAAGAGGGTACATTGAGAACTAGGATACTGACAAGCATCATGATAGCACAATCCATATGAAAAGGCTTTAGGTGAAGTCCAAACCAATATAGCTCAATGAAGAAATCATGGGTTAAGAATAGTCTCATGATCATAGAATTGATGGATTTAATTATCTCATTCTTGAAAGGAAAACTCTTCGAGGATCCTACACTAACAAGAATGCTATAATACCACCTCAAAGGATAAAGGAAGAACAATTGCACATATAAATGCAAGAGAAAGGATACTTGAGGTATTCCAACAGGAATCTTGAAGAACACTTGAGAATGGATTGAAACTTTGATGAACCACCATGAAGGACCTCCGTATAGAAATGAACGATGCAAAGATAACAAGGTAAAAAAGAATAAGATTATCACCTTGCCAAGATTTAGAAGAAGCTTCACAAAGAGATACTTGATAAACTTAGAACTCCGCAAAAGAAAGACAAGCACAAGAGGAACGAATCGATATCATGAGCCACTCCGGAAGAAGAATTGAAATATCTTGGAAGAAGGAAGAACAAGAATAATAATTATGTTATGCTTATCCTTCATCAAGTTAAATTGACGACAAGCAACAGATCTAGCATACAACTTATTCTTCTAGAAATGATTAAGGAGAGATATAAGCACAAACTAGAAGAAATCTTGAAAGAGGCACCGGTGAGAATTGAAATGAATGAGGCAACCATGAGTGACTGGAGATACATGAGAATGAAGAGATCATGAGCCATCTGAGAGAAAACTAGAACAAGGCACCGGATAATCGAGAGACGAACGAAGAGACAACAATGGAGAAGAATTGAGGATGAAAGCTGAAAGCTGAGAACGAAGAATCTTCTGAAATGATGGCCTTCGGAGGAACGAGAAATAAAAACCACTCAGAGAAGCACCGGATAGCACGAAAGGGATTACTTATGATTGACAACAAATGAGAGGATACACGAAGCTGAGATGACAGTCTTCACAAGAATGGAACAAGACTGAGAGAAACACTCCTTCGAATTTCCAAGTTGAGAATGATGATGCGAACAACATCACGAAGAATTAATGAGACACTCCGGGATAAGAATATGCAAGGTTGAGAGAAATGAGAATTAATTCAAATAGGTCTTGACGAAGGAATATGACTGATGAAAATCATACTTACGTCATAGTTGAAAAGAATTAAGGATCTCCGGAAAAAATTAAAGAGCCAGGTAAGATCCTGGGAAGAACCTGTGGGTTATGGGCCCACTCAAATAAATCACCGTTGAAACAACTGATTATAAGGAGAGATATTGCACCGGTATGAAGAGAACTAGATGAGGTTGAGAACTCGAAACTCAGAGATATCTCCAGCACTCCGGATAGGAAAAAGAGGAATGAATAGCAAGATAGACTCATAACAATTTCCAATATAGGAAAGAATTACAAGGATAAAAAGGATATGATGAACACGGATATCTGAATTAAATTCACCGGGTAAGAGAGAAAGAACAGACAGCGGAATCACCATGAAAAGAAACTCTTGGATGAAAATCCAATCACTAAGAAAAGGGTGGGAGGGCGGGGAAAAACACAGACAACTTGGGACAGATGAGATGAACTCCGGATGGACTAAGAGAATTCTCTTGACAAATTGGAGCGGATGATCTGCAACATTTTGAGAGGATTTAATTCAGTTGCAGAGAAGCACACAGGTTGAATGGAATTGATACGATGACTCCGGCTTAAAAGGAATTGACATGACAATCGATAAAGCAAAAGAATTAATACTCTCATAAAAATATGAGAACACCTCTTAGAAAAGATCTGAAATCACCACTTGACATCGAAGCAACACGAATTACCATAATCAACAAAACAAAGGGATGAGGCTTACGAAACAAGCCAGAACAAACTCATGAGAAAGATTTCCGTTCGATATTTTCGTGGACAGGATCGCACGGGAACGATTTACAGAAGCCATCAAGTGCAAGGCAGTGCACCTGACATACGAAGCGTCCCCGAGTCATAGCAAGCTACAAGGAATCTTTAAGACACAACGTGTACCGCTGTAAGTCGACCGTGAACAAACGAATCCACTAGATGTCGAACCCCAACCTAATATCATGCATTTGTTGGAAGAATGTCCTATAAGTAACTACCTGAATTCCCACCTATGAATTCCCGAAATATCTGGTCATGCAATCTGGTACACGGATACAAGGAGTAATATCACACAACTCCTATACTAAACCGTCACTTGTATCACATCCGTCAACACACAACCAGAATCTCGGACCTTCATCTACAACAGACCCTCGTGATCACAACGATACAAAGTATGGCAGTACTCCCGAACAATCTGCACCAGTACTGGGGACATCGGGGTTATCTCGCCACTACTAGTATTGAAGCAATTACGAACATCCTTCGTCCTGAGATACTAAGAAATCTGAATGATAACGATGTGCTCAAGAATCCCCTGGAGCTCAACTCCCCGAAAGAAAATCAAGTCAGACAGGAGGCACCAAGACAGAACTCCGTCACATCGGCATCATATAGATTCCAAAAAAACACGCTCGTGATCCTAAAAAAATTTGAGTGAGAAGAGGAGTAGAATAAATTATTACGTCAAGATTCCTCACCAGAGCATAGAAGAGGAGAAAAAAGAATCCTACTCTCCGATATAACTAGACTCAAATCAGTTTTTCACTAGACTCGACTCGGCCAAGTTCGATCAATCAAGGGGGCTCCTAGGTCGGTCCTTGCTCTGTTACCAACTTGTCACGCCCAAGATGTGACCCTATCCTCAATTTGGCACGAGGGCCTCGTCAGGGATAGAAGCGCATCTCGTCGTGTCGCAAGAATGGATATCGTTACAAGTACATGTACTGAAAATATGAGATATATAAAGGGTTGGTTTACACTCGCCACAGGCTACATCAGAGTCACATCAGTACATTACATAATCATCAAGAGTACGAGCAGGGTCCGACTACGGACGAAAACAAATGACAAAATAAGAACGACGTCCACCCTTGCAATCCCAGGCTCCGGCCTGGAACCCATCCTAGATCGATGAAGAAGAAGAAGGAGAAACAACTCCAAATGAACAAGCAACGCGCTCGCGTCAAGTACCCTTTACATGTACCTGCAACTGGTGTTATAGTAATCTGTGAACCACATGGGACTTAGCAATCTCATTTCCAAAGGTATCAAGACTAGCAAAGCTTAATGGGTGAGGCATGGTTAAGTGGTGAGGTTGCAGCAACGGCTAAGCATATATATGTGGCTAACTTACGAGTACCAGAAATCAGAGGGGGAAGATCTACGCATAACGGACGTGAACTACTGATGACCAAATGAATGATCCTGAACACCTACCTACGTCAGACATAACCCCACCGTGTCCTCGATCGGAGAAGGAACTCACGAAAGAGATAGTCACGGTTACGCACACAGTTGGCAAGTTTTAATTACGTTAACTTCAAGTTATCTAGAACCAATGTTAAACAAAGTTTCCACGTTGCCACATAACCGCGGGCACGGCTTTCCGAAAGATTTAACCCTGCAGGGGTGCTCCAACTAGTCCATCACAAATTACCACAAGCCGCATAGAAATCCTCAATCACGAAGCTCGCGATCTCGTCGGATTCCCTAGTGGAAAACCGGAAACAAGAATCAACACACGATATTCACCACACGATGCACGACACAAATGATGCATGAGAAGCTGAAAACATGCAAGGCACGGCATGACAATTCACGCAATCAAACACTACACATTAAGCGAAGTTCAATATGCAAAGAGTTGCATATTGACGATACTCCACGTCTATTTATTTAGTGCTATCCCGATTAGGTACACGGCAATATTAAATGTGATTAAGAATGGCAAGAGGTGAAGCATAAATTAAACTACCTATCTAGGCATTTTAAGTGAGGTCGGAAATGACATATAGCACCTCCAAAACGACCTCACATGTTAATTTACAATTCTGTCCAGATCTGAACTAATGCATTTAATTAGTTGTTAAACAGCAAAACAAATAGGTTCACGTGATTCTACGCGCCATTTCAAGCAATCTACACATAAAGAACATCTCCAACGGAGCTACGGATCAAAAGATACAAGCACCGCAAGATATGATGGCATGAATGCAA
This sequence comes from Hordeum vulgare subsp. vulgare, assembly GCF_904849725.1. NCBI lineage: Eukaryota > Viridiplantae > Streptophyta > Magnoliopsida > Poales > Poaceae > Hordeum > Hordeum vulgare. The sequence continues at coordinate 553,754,105 of NC_058523.1, forward strand.
AATGCGTGCAACGGCGGCTACGAGCACTTCAACACATGCAACCAGCAAGAGAAAATGAAACTACACAAGATTCTAAGCAAGTTTCATGTAGGACGCGATCAAAACGGAACTACGGTTCAAAAACTACGAGCAAAACAAGAAATCTCTACAATCTGCCAAAAGCAGCCCCATAGCACTTTCTACGCCTCACAACTACGGCTACACAACTCCGATACGTTCAAGCAAGGCATGGCACGGAAGAGGGAAAAAAGCACTACCATGAACATCTAACAACAACTAGCATGGCGTCATGGATCGCTAGGAAAAGAAGACACAACATGGCATCTCAAACACTATTCCAGACTTCGTGAAAATTACACCTCGTGAAAGTGCAGTTTTCAGCCTGAAGCAATATTGACAGCAGCAAAACCTATAGCTACAGGAATCCAAATGACATGAAACTTAACAGCATGCTAGAGAAACTTAAGGGGTACAACTAACTCCATTGGACCAACCCCAAAAGAGCTACAGATGACAAGATGCAAGCAAGACAAGACAGCAACAAAATAATAACAGATTCCAGACTTAGAAATATTTCAGCTCCTCTAAAACAGCACTATTCCTAGCAACTTGAGAGCAATCAAACAACACCTAAACATGCATTTCTATTGCAACTAAAAATACCAGGGGCTAAACAAAACATCCAAGATCAACTCCCTAGTTGACAACTAATTCAGACGAGGCACGGAATAACGCCTACGAATTAATCAAAAGGGCAACATAGCAAAATATCTCGCGAACTAACTTACTCGAAAGCTAAAACTAATTGCACAGAAAAATCCACGGGATTTTTCTACCCCGGAAACATATAAAATATGTTGGGTTTGCAACACAAAATAATGCCACACAATAAAGCGGGAGAATAACCTATATACGGGAAAATATACTACCGGCAAATCCCTACACGTAAAAGATACAATGACCGCTCTAAAATGCATGCAAAAATGATCCCTAAAACACGAGCATTTCTATCATGGCATGCGAGCAATTCAAACACGCGAGGAAAATAAATGCGGGCACCTACTTATTGAGACAGCACGTAAATCCACGCATTAGGCACTCTAAACGGCGTCAAATAAAAATGCAAGTCTTATAATCGGGTTCTACGCGAGAAAATACACGTTTTACATATATAAAACGTTGTGAACCGACTAACGGTTGAAAAGATACACGCGTTTTAAAAATGCGTCTATCTTCTGGAATTGAAATAAATCCGAAAATCCCTAAACACTCTTACGGGCCGAACTGGGCGCAACATAGCAATAAAATGCGCTGGCGGGGGAATACCTCAAGGCTTACCTGGGCCGGAGGTCGGTGGAGTTGGGCCGGGAGGCGAGCTGGCCCACGTGGCCAGGGCGAGGCCGAGCCGGCCTGAGGCGCCTGGGGGGGAGCTGGGCCGAGGCGCTTGGCCAGCTGGGCCGCGGCTCGGGGCACTGGGCCGCTGCGGACGGCGCCGGCCTGGGCGAGCGACGAGCGGGCGCAGGGTTATCGGGATCCAGATCTCCCTGGATCGGCACGGGGCCGAGCTGGCGCTCCCGACGGTGGCTGGCGACGAGGCCACCGCGGCACCCGAAGCGGACACCGGCGGGATCTGGCGGCAGGGGCCGGGGCGGCCGGACCTTCTCGCCGCGGAGGCAGCAGGGGGGCGGACGTTGCTGCTCCTGACGACGGTTGGGCGAGGACGAGCTCCGGACGGCGGTGCAGGGGAAGGCCGGCGGCGGCGACGCGGGAAGGCGGCGGCGGCGACGCGGGAAGGCGGCGGCCAGCGGTGGAGCGCGGACTCCGGCACGTGAGGCTGGCCGGCGGCGGAAACGGGCTCGGGAGCGAGGCTTCTCGGCTGCGGGCAGGGGGCGTGGGGCGCACGGGTGCACAGGAGGCGACGCAGGGACGAGAACGGGGCGGCGGCGGCGGCCGGATGGGCCTGCCCGGGCCCGATCTGGGCTCGGCGGGCCCGCGGCGGCTGGGGGAGGAGAGAGGCTGTGGGGGCGGCTAGGGTTTGGTGCGGAAAACGAGGAGGGATTAGTGGGAGGCTGTCCCAAAATAATAGGAGGGTCTATTTATAGACAAATGGGGGGCTCGGTTAACCGGAATCGCGATCCGGATCCAACCGCGGGGTCGGATTCGGACGATTCCGAACGCGGGACGTGCTACGTGGCCGTGTAGAGGAAATATCCGGAGACGAGAGGGAGAACGGGCGGCGCGGCACGAATTTTAAAACACCGACAGACGTCAGACGGTAGCCCGAATACGGTGCCGCTACGGTCGACCATTCGGGTACCAGACGGTCTCCGATCGCGACGAAATTCGACATGCGGCCTAGCTATAACTAATCGCGACCGCGTGCCAAGTTTCACCTCGATCAGAGAAAGTTTTACACACACTTTAAAAACAGGGTTTCGACGGTGCCGCGGGCGCGTGCGAGTGCGGTCGGACTCAGAACGGACGACGACAAGAACCGGCAACTACTAACGAATGCAAGTTTTGAAAACGGGCGGCAACGGAGATGCCGATGCAATGCAGATGATGCGCATGATGCGATGATGATGCGACAAATGAAAATACCCACACGACGAAAACGGAAAGAGAGGGGAATCTTCTGGAACGTCGGCACCGGGCTGTCACACATACAAGCCTAGGAAGCCTAGAATATTCACGCAGAGATTCTTCGTCAGGTGCATCACATCGATTGCCGAGCGGACCTCATGGACTTCCCAGTAGGGTAGCTCCCAAAATATAGATTTCTTCTTCCACATGGGTACGCGCTTATCAGGGCCGTTAGGAACAGGTTGGCTGCCAGGACCCTTTCCAAAGATTACTTTTAAATCTTTGACCATATCAAATACCTTAGCACCAGTACGGATGACAGGCTTCCCCCGGGGTTCTGCCTTGCCATTGAAATGCTTGCCTTTTTACTTTAAGGGATGCTTGGGCGGAAGAAAACGATGATTGTACGGGTACACATTCTTCCTATATTTGTCCAGATATATACTTTCTATCTGATCCAAACAGTGCGTGCATGCATTGTATCCCTTGTTTGACTGTCCTGAAATGTTACTAAGAGTAGGCCAATCATTGATGGTTACGAAAAGCAACGCTCGAAGGTCAAATTCCTCTTGTTTGTGCTCGTCCCACACACGTACACCTGGTTCAGCCCACAGTTGTAAAAGTTCATCAACTAATGGCCTTAGGTACACATCAATATCGTTGTCGGGTTGCTTTGGACCTTGGATAAGCACTGGCATCATAATGAACTTCCGCTTCATGCACAACCAAGGAGGAAGGTTGTAGATACATAGAGTAACAGGCCAGGTGCTGTGACTGCAACTCTGCTCCCCAAAAGGATTCATGCCATCTGTACTCAGACCAAACCATAAGTTCCTTGCGTCACCTGCAAATCTCGGGAACTCTCTCTCGATTTTTCTCCACTGCCGACCATCAGCGGGGTGCCTCAACTTATCGTCTTTCATACGATCTTCCATGTGCCATCGCAACAACTTCGCATGATCTTTATTTCTGAACAGACGTTTCAACCGTGGTATTATAGGAGCATACCACATCACCTTGGCAGGAACCCTCTTCCTAGGTGGCTCGCCCTCAATATCACCAGGGTCATCTTTTCTGATCTTATACCGCAATGCAGTGCATACCGGGCATTTATCCATATTCTCGTACTTCTCACCGCGGTAGAGGATGCAGTCATTAGGGCATGCATGTATCTTCTGCACGTCTAATCCTAGAGGGCAGACAAGCTTCTTTGCTTCGTACGTGCTGGCGGGCAATTCGTTCTTTCTTGGAAGCATCTTCTTCATCAGTACCAGCAACTTTTCGAATGACGAGTCAGTCACACTGGTCTCTGCCTTCCACTTCAGCAATTCCAGTGTGCTACCCAGCTTCTTCTGGCCATCTTCACAAGTTGGGTACAACAATTTGTTGTGGTCCTGTAACATCTGCTCGAACTGCAACCTCTCCTTTTCTGTGTCGCAACCTCGTCGTGCATCAGAAATGACCCGGCCAAGATCATCAGCGGGCTCATCTGGTTCTCGTTCTTCATCCTGATCTTCTTCTTCATTGTCTTCCATTGCGGTATCAGCATACTCAGGGAACATAGATCGGTAGTTGTCATCATCATTCTCTTCTTCTTCATCGTTGTCTTCCATCATAACCCCTCTTTCTCCGTGCTTGGTCCAAACATTATAGCCCAACATAAAACCGGACCGAAGCAGGTGGCTCTGAATGACTCTTGAGGAAGTGTAATCCTTCTCATTCCGACATTCAACACATGGACAAAACATATAGCCACCACCATGCTTGTTCGCATCGGCTGCATCTCGAAAAGAATGCACGCCTTCTCTGTAAGCGGTTGTGCATCGATCACCGTACATCCATGGATGGCTCATCTGCGTTATACGACAGTATATCAAATACAATCACGATCCTAAAAATTAGTACCGCACGGTCTAAACAAGGAAATATAGTTGCTAACCTTTTAGAATAAGTAGAAATAAAGAGGAAGAGGTTTAAGCGTGGCTCGGGCATCTCATATCGTAGTTGTGTTCGGTGAACTGAAGCGGCATCGCTCTAACACACATTTCAACAAACACCTCTAGTGCATCCAAGAAAAATGGAGAGCTAGCACACACCCACACTCTTCCATCCAAGAAAAATGCAAGGAAGAGGGGAGAGGGGGGCTGTGGCCAATATATATAGGCAGAGGACTTTAGTCCCGGTTTCAGACACAAACCGGGACTAAAGGTGGCGCACATGCGGGCTGCACACCGCGTAGCCCTTTAGTCCCGGTTTAAGACACAAACCGGGACTAAAGGCTCCTTACGGGCCGGGACCAAAGCCTCGTGGGCGGTATTGGGATTTTGGGGCGACGTGGCCGGGCCTTTAGTCCCGGCCCAGATGGAGGCCGGGACTAAAGGGTCCAGGCCAAAGGCCCGTTTTCCACTAGTGGTTCTTAGCAGTGTTTTTCTCACACAAAAAGTATTAAATAAGAGTAATTTAGATACAATTCTAAGATTTATTTCATTGGAGAAGTTTTATCTAAACAAGTATTTTATGTATATAATATAGCTTAAGATATAGTGCATTGGGAGTGCCCTAAGGAAGTTCTGACCCTGCTTGTTGTGGTGCAAATGCACAGTCTAATCCTTGCACTGAGTACCAGTATGTTTCATTTTCACTTGCGTGCGTTTTTCATAGTATATCATGAGTCTCGTGGTCATTGGGAGATAGGATGAATCTTGGATTTTCTTTTGAGTAACCTCGGCCTAGATCTAGTGTGTTTCAGTTAGGCATGCATGTAGGAGTATGAAGTAATCCAGAAAGATAAGTATCACACATTGTCACATTAACACTCTTTATTCCGAAGAAAAAACACATTCATGCTCTTAGATACTAATATAATTGTCCCAATAAACGCAGTGGTGGATTTTATTTTATTTTTGTAGATATATAGCGTACATGATCCTCGCCATTCAATCCACGTACAAAGGCTCAAAGCGATAGAGGTGGTGTGGCTGCATTGGAGGAGGGGAAATTAACATTGGTTGAGGTTAGCGTGGATAACTCGCTCATTTGGTTATATATACAATTCCAAAGTAAGTACTAATTAGTTTTATTTGCTAAAGTACCAATTGATTTTATTTGCTAATTCTACGGTCACACGAAGTCAAAACATCGGTACAAGCGTACCTAGCTAGCTAGCTCGCCATCACTACCCCATCTCAAGACACAGGTGTACATGCAAACAGTTGATGAATCAAATCATCTTGCAGTCTTCCCTAGAACTGGACCCCTATTATCACCATAGAAAACATCAAATCAAACACATGAACCAGCAAATTGCATGGTGAGAAATGGCTAAGTCCAAGGTTGGAGGTGGATGGCCCTTGAAGCTAGGGGAGGAGCCACGCATGGAGATGGCAAGTCTTGTACCTGCTGGTCCCTGGCCAAGTATAAGAATTCGACCCTCCCCTTGGCCCTTGCGACAACTGTCAATTGTCATGCGAGATTACTGCATGCCTTAGTTAATTAGTTACAAGATAATTATCACCACCACCAATATGGGTTAGGACCACACGGATTAAGTAAAGTAGATTGTGCATAGTTCTTGTGCTAACCTCCCCCACTTTGTGCATGGCACATGCACTTTGTTCCCTACACATAGGGCGGTTATGCCTCCGTCATTGCGCCACCCCAGACTAGTTGGCACTGTACTTTTTCGGCAAAGTTGGCACTGTGTACTTGGGGTATGATTTGTTATGATCTTTGTCTATTCTTTTTCTTGAAGGCTTTTTGCCTTTCCTTTATCTATTATATTAAATTCAGAAAGAAGTTTACAAATTCAACCTTTTGAGCGTTTCACATGAACGGGGTGATTATAGTATATGTATTAGAACTTTATATGCGCAAATGTTGTCCACAACATAGTGATTGTCACAAGCTGTCCAAGATCTTCACTTATTTTCAGAGTTTGGTATAGATATACAATGCCATAAATAAACGATTAGATATGAAGATATTACAACTCATATTGAGTTAACAAAAACCCATATATAACTTCTTTCTACATTTTTTGCAGAACTTCAGATACCCCAACCAGCATTTTTTGGGTCAAAAAAGGGGCATGCAGGCCCCTGATGCACACGATCTTGTCTCCATCGACATAAGATGCAGATACACAATTGTCCACGGATGCAACGGTGATCAGTACGGTGAAAAGGCCTCCCAAACTGAATCGGTTAGGTGCAATGGTTTCAGGATGCGTATGTCTTATCCTGATTAATTGATGTTTTAGTGTTTTACCCAAAGAATCACATCACATCTTCATGGGGTGGTGGCACAAATCCTGATCCTCCTCACATTAACACACATGCGATGTGCCACTAGGATTTACGTACCCCTCATCATCCTTGTGAAGAAGAGAAGTCTCACATGCGATGTGCCACTAGGATTTACGTAGCCCTCATCATCCTTGTAAAGAAGAGATTGTAAAGAAGAGAAGTCTCACCCCTCATGCTTAGGTAAACCCTAGTCCAGGCCATTGGCCGGTGGCCACCCCTTTCCACATTAGGGCTGGGCTCCCCACGGCCTGCATGCCCCCTCCACAGTCCACACACCAACTCAACCATCCACATGCACGGTGATGGTGAGACATACCATGCTACCCAAATCATCACCACGTACGTCTGTACCTCCTTGTGTGTATATATATTCTTCTCCTCTTTACACCTGTTGCATAGACCCTACACTACCCAGCTCTCACTCGGTTACATCGATCTTACATGCACCGCACTTCTTCCATTGACTCCGATCTCTTCTTCGGTTCTTCTCCTTCCTCCGGCTGTCGCCATGGTAGGCAGCAAGACGCACCACCACGCCTCCTCCTCCCTCCTGCCGGAGGAGCTCAACCTCCTGCAGAAGGCCAGGTGCTCCCCTGACGCCGGCAACGGCGTCGTCCATAATGGTGGAGGAGGACGGGGCGCGCTGGGGCAGTGGAAGTGCCGGCTGCTGGACTCCCTCCGGCCCCGGCGCCCGCGCTGCGTCGTGTGCCTCCAGGTGCAGCACGTAACGGGCCTGCCGCCCGACGCCGAGGGGCGCAGCGTGGTGGTCGGGTGGAGGAGCAAGGGCGGCGAAGGCGAGCACACGGCGCCGGTGCGTGTGCCGCGCGGCGGCGCGGCTGCGTTTGACGAGGTGTTTCTCCACTACTTCACCGCCGGCGGCTCCACGCTGCGGAGCTTCACCGTGTGGGCGGTGCTCGTGGACGAGGACTCCGTTCCTGGGGGCGGGGACATCGGCGCGTTCCCTGTGGACCTCGCCGAGGCCGCCGCGGCCGAGAGCTCGCACCCGCAGTTCGGCGGCAAGGCGCTCAGCTTCCCGCTCGGCGGGGCGGCCGCCGGCGCCGTGCTCACCGTGAGCGTCTACTGCAGGGTGATGGAGGAGGAGATCTACGACGCCAACGGTACGTTAACGGGTGCATGCATGTGTTAAACAAGTCCTAAACGACGCCAACGGTACGTTAACGGGTGCATGCATGTGCTAAGCAATCTTCTATTGACCTAGCTACTAGCTTCTAGCCTCCATTGGAGAAGTAAAGAAAGAAACCCTAGCTGCTTTCCTCACTCATCACTTGTTGATGTGATGTGACTTAATTTAGCCGAACACTTGCATGCATTTTAATTGTACGTACCAAGTGCATACATACACGGTGCACGTTTTAACATGGATGATGGATGGGTACGTACGTGGCAGGCCATGCGCGGGAGAGGAAGAACAAGGGGAAGAGCGCGTCGTACGCGTCGTGCCTGCCGGACCTGAGCTGCCTCCGGACCCGGCCGGCGCCGGCGGCGGGGGTGCCGCGGCGGGCGACGTCGCTGCGGTCGGAGCGGGGCGGGTTCATCACGATCGAGAACTCGGTGGCAGAGATGGAGGAGGAGGAGGGATTCATCACCATGGAGAAGGGCACGGTGTCGTCGCGGTCGCGGCGGGCGGCGCTGGCGCTGGAGGCGCTGGCCGCCGAAGAGGAGGAGGACGAGAAGCCGTGCCTGTTCATGGAGCTGTCGTCATCCGGGGAGGGGGCGTCGCTGGAGGTGGAGGAGGTGGAGGAGGAGTTCCTGGCTATGCTGGAGGACAAGTACTGGGCGGAGATGGCACGGAGCAAGGAGATCGAGAAGGGGCTGAGCGTGACCCTGGATGCCGGGCTGGACCTGGGGCTGGACCTGGACACGCTGATCCGGGACGCGGAGACGGAGCTGGCCCGGGCGGAGCAGGCGTGGAAGAGCAAGGTCGGCGCCGCCATCGTCGAGGAGGAGGAGTACAAGGAGCTGGTCCGCCGGTGGGGCAGCGCCGCCGCCTCCAACTCCGGCTGCTCCTGGGGCTTCGGCTTCGGCAGCCCCATCTAATGTTATCAATTGGACATGATATACTTGCATTGTTATAGTACATCACTTATGTGTGCATGCATTGGTAGGTCATTAAGGCTCTCACTCTCTAAGTAGCGTGTAAAATATTACTAGTACGATTCGCTGTGATGTTGCAAAGGGAAAAAGGAGACATGGATCGTTGTTCCGTCCGTCCGTCCGTGCGTGCGAGCCAGCGGAGCGCAGTGGAAAGGCAACTATATATGCCGATCGAGGCGCGCCTAGATTTTGCCTGCACTGTGGTGACAGTTACCTTGGGACCAAAGCAAAGGGAGCACCTGCACCGTACTTGATGATAGCAGTAGCCCTTGGCAACATCTACGGCCAAATCAAATCAAATGCGACTGGCCTGGTGCAAAGGAATGTCCCGAATGATTGTGAACAGTCGGGTAAAGGGGGGCATGGGGATCGGCGACAGGGGAGGGCAGCCGGTACCCACAAGCCACATTGCAGCACGGCCTCATTTCATGCCTGCCTCCTCGTCTAGTAGTACTAAATTACACAGAATAATTCCCCACCGTTTCCATCATCGATCTGGTATTTGATGGATTGGATGGTGTCCAGGTCCCAACTAAAATAACCGTTGTGCCTCAGAAGAACCATCCAATGCACCAACCCGTTTTAATATGCCGCGAAAAGTCGAAAACACCAGGGTGGCGGGTATGGAAATTTATGGCATTGCATCCTACCTAGGATTATACAGGTGTTACAGATGACGAAATTCGGAGAGAACGACGGAACCGGTTTCCAAAAATATGAAAGCCAACTTATAGTAGTGATGGCCCCCTACGCTAAAAGAGCTGGCTAAACGAATGGTTTGTTTGTGTACAGGTACAACAAAAAATAAGCAATCTACCTTCCCTGGCACCTGGATCTTCCAGAACCTGCAGGCCTACCCACCGTCCAGAATCGCGCACCATCCATCCACAGGGTCTATTTTGGAATGGTGATGTGATTTTCCAAATCCCATACCACAATCTTGCCATCCAGCCCTACATCCACGAGAGGCAGACACAGTGGGGGGCGTCAGCCAGAAAAACTGGAATGGAGGTCAGTTCAGTGTGTTTCCAACCTGAAGTGCTGAACCGTTTGATGATGCTGTCGCTCCCTTTTCTCAACGGCACGATGCAGCTGAGGATATGGAAACAACAATTACATATCTGAGACAAAAGGGCGGCACTGGAACAGCAAAATGGTGGAAACAGATGGAAGCAGGGAAGTACGTTATGCAGTTCTCGTGAGCGCCGCCGCGAGGCTTCGATGGTTCGACGGTGTCGCTGCTTGACCCTTGCCTCGATTGGCCGTACAACTTACCAAGCGCCTCCGAGAGCTGCAAAACATATTCATCTAGCATTAGCTCCTGCCTTCTTTTAACCAAGATACTGACACGGCTCTAGTTGTCAGCTATAAGAAATGTTTCTTTCTTCCCCAGTCTTTTAGAACGTTAGCATCTGTTGCCATAAAATTGCAGCAGACCATATGAATGAATTAGTTAATCCTATATTATAACAAGCAGTAACTCATGGTATATAGTTTTACAAAAGCGTCAGAAACCTAACTATTCACTTCCATCACAATAGGCAGAGACCACAATTGTCTGAATAGACCGTAGTGAGTCATTTGTTCGTAGATGTGTTGGAAGAGTGCTATGATAAGAGTTAGACCAGCAAGTAAGCAAACATGTGCAGTGTACCCACTTCACTCAGGTTACTGTTCCTTATCAATATCTAGAGGTGCTTGACATATAAGTAGACAGACCATATATCAGATTGTTCATGCAAAGGAAATCCAACTTTATATGACTACATAATCTCAGAAGATCTAACACTCATGCACGCCTCAAGTCACATATACCTAACAACCATTTAGGAAGCAGTTCACAACTTCACACCTTCTACAGATGCACACACAACAATCTCATGAACAAGGAATAAATAGCAAATACATAAAACAGCATACAGCAGAGAGGGATAATAAACATAAGAAGCACCTGTGACGCTTTTGAAGTTGATGGGGTAACTTTCCTTTCATCCAAATATCTGACAAAACTCCTACAGGAGACAAATATATATACATTTTGTCAAAAAAGAAGACATGTCCATAAGAGATATAGAACTCCGAAGACTTGGGTATCATCAAGCTTTAGAGTCAAGATCTACCAACAAACCGTGAGCTGTAATTAGTGTCATCTGTCAAAGACTGGGTAATGGAATAATTTGCAAAGGTACTACAAGATTATAAGAGTTAGCAAGCTGAAGGTGCCTCAAGATGAAGTTATCAATTCACATGGTTTTTACAGGAAGCAATGGCCACTTCAAAACACTGCTGGGATGAAGAGAAAATGCAGCTAACTGAACAAAACAGTTGCTATGCACAATTTTCTTACCAAAGTCCAGTCTCATCTGCAGCAAAGATCAAAGGATTGCAGTCAAATCCAACACCAATCGCCATCTTTTCAGAAACAAAAAGAATCTGAAATTTGGAAGAGTTCACTCAATTAATGAAATGTGGAGATCACCGCATGCAACTAAACAATAGCAAAAGGGAAAATGCTGACCCACATCACGGAGAGGCAGATCACGCAGTGCCAAATTTTGTGCAGCAGGAGACCCTTCAACGTCATCAACAAAATAAATCATGGAACTGTGCCCTGAAAATAACACAACAAGAATCAATTCGCTGTCTGCAAAAGTTTGCATGGAATCTGCGGATACTTAGATGCTTTGCATGGATAGATCAAAGGGCCAATAGTGAATAGGCTCACAAGAGAACCCAAATTCAGTTAGGAGAAAGGACAAATTAAACTTGAAGAAGCCAATCATAATCTCATCAGGGCTATAAATGATTAGGAGAAAAGCTGAATTATGAAGAGGCCTATAACAAAAATTTGGAAGTTCATCTACCACGCCAGAAGAGGGTCATGTATTAAAAGAATAAGATGATGAAACCCCTTGGCAAGTAATAAATTAATAATGTTGAGTTGGTAATCAGTTACTTCGCATAGATGGCTGCTGAAAAATAATGCAAATTAATGGCACTCTTAGGAACAAGAAACTTTTTTTTGACAAAAAACAGTAGGGAAAACCCATACTGTGTCCTTTTCATATTAATAGGGTGAGAAATATAATACAATGGTGATACATGGTGGTGGTGCTGAGGAAGCATCCACGATTATACAATGGTGATACATAGGAACAAGAAACTAGGGGGAAAACCTGCATAGGCCAATGTTTTCCCACTTGGTGACCACCTTACACCAAACGCCCATGTAGGGGATAGATCAAGTTGAGCAATTTGCTGCATCCAAATAGGAGATGTTACAAGCACGACCAGCAAGTTGGACAGGAAAGAACACCAATTAATAACAGACACTTCAAGCATAGTCTTGTAGAACATTTCTAACCATATTATGATCCTGGATTCTTAGCGTTCCAAGAATAAAGGAATTGGGAAAGTACTTACAATTTTCACCATATGGTTGAAAACAAGCTATGCGAATCGGTAGATAAATTATTATTCTTTAGCCATGGATGGGGTGCAAAAGCTAACAAAGTTGATAAGTGTGATGGAACTTGGTTACTATTGATGAAAGCCATGGACGTTCAATTACATGTCATTAGTCTACAAGACCAATATAGAAATCGGCAAGCAGATTTGGCACATGTGATGTGTATTACAGGGAAGGAACAGCATATTATCAACTAACGGATCAATGACTAATAGCAGATACCTCTCCAAATTTCCAATCCATAGAGGCGCCTGCTTGTGGTCCCCTGATCAGATAGAGAGAAAGTATGAGACAGCTAAAGCATTTGGAATGTCCTAATGGCTGTAAGAATGGCAATGTTTTCAGTTCAAAAAGAAAAAAGAATGGTAAGGTCCACCTTGTATCTACACCCTTGATGATCGTGGAGAACACTCTGCATTTACCATCTGTAGAAGTTGTTGCAAGATGTATCTGGAAGAAGATGAAAGCAGAGAAACCAATATTACATCCAGTACTATTCATACAGAGATATTGAACATCTAGAACAAATAAAATCACATCAAATGAGTCATCCAATCATCTTTATGGCGCCAATGCGATGCCACTGATAAGTGGCAGTCAGCACAACAAATTAACTGGGGTACAGTGGGATAAGGTCACCTTTACTTCACTCTTTTATGTTGCATTTCTCATTATAGAGGGGGTAAACCGCATATGATTTTTTTACTACTCCCAATCAATAAAGAACACAACAATAACAAATGCACCCCATAAATAATTACCCCTTACGTTTCCCTACTGGTGATTATAATCGAATTACTTCAAAGAGAGGCGTAATATTATGCTCACATTGTTTGGATGCCATGCAACACTAGTAACAGATGATTCATGCTTCTTCCTAATAACCTTGCTAATCCACCTGTAGAACAAGAGAAAATAGAAGCAATTTAAAGAACGTGTATTGAGAATTGAGAGTGACACATCAAATTCAATAATTGCATGGACAGAAGAAAACACTATCATAGTCTCAGCAATCAGTGCACTGGGCATGACTAACAAAAAATAAGTTAATCAAAACAGGTACATGACTAATTGAAGTGGCAGCGACAAATACCAGTTGTTCTCCTGTTCGTAGTAGCAAATGCATACAGACTTAGCACCACTTCCCACAGCAAACTTATTTTCTGCAAACGGTAGAAAGGAATTTAAAGGATGCGGGATATCCAGCTAGATATGTTTCACGGATGGTCGGTTGCTAAATAGTTAATGTATGTTCTGCCATGGGAGCCAAATGTCCATAACCAAGTAAGAAACACAAGTACAAAAAAGAGGTTGCATGGAATAAACAACGGCAAACCATATCTACTGGGAGAATCTGATCATTCAACAGTGAAATAAATACTCCTAATGCGTTTAATTAATAGAAGTATGAGGGCAGGCTATTGACAGAACCTTTTGGGCTCCACTGGACACATAAGGCTGCACGATTTAGCTTGAGAATAACGAGCGTAGGTACCCAATCTTGTCCTTCTTGTGTCCAAACATATCTGCGGGTCGATAAAGAAATAAAAGGAAACAAATGTAATTATCTTCTTTGGACTAACAAACACACTATTTACTTGAACATTAGAAATGATGCCCAAACACTTACGAATTTCTATCATGTGAAACCGTCACAATTTTGTTGGAAGATCTACTCCAGTCTATTCCAGATACTATTTGGTCATGCTGCAAGACATAACAATAAGAACCAAATAAGCTAATCTAATACATACTGACTAAAAACTGACAAACGGATATATGTGCTGGAGAAGAAAGAGACGGCTCAAGTGCAGATACTATTGCACATGCAAGAAAGAAAGTAAGGGAAATCTACCTTTGCAAGAACATGAAGTTTCTCCCACTTGTCCGTGAAAAACTTATAAATGTGTACTTCTGTGGTATTTGGACAAAAGGCAATCACTGAAAGAGAGAAATGGTTCCGAGTCAAGTTAACTGATAAGAAGACAACAGGCCTGCATTTATAAATTAAATTACAACAGTTGTGCGGTAGAAGGCAGCGAACGAGATTTTGTCATTACAGGCAGATTGTGTGATCTACTGCTGTGTTTTTTCCCATAAACAATTCAAGGGGCAAAATATACACACAGCAGCTAGCTAGTAGCAGAAAGGCATATCTGAAGACTATTTTCAGGAGCGCATGAGGTCATGATAGGCGACAGAATTACAGCGAGGCAATAGACGCGTCGGTTCAATTAACAGAAAACACCCATTTCATTTGGTCAGCTCTCAAATTTCGTTCTAAATACCAAATTCACTCACGGACCTGTGAGAAGGCAGCCGACATGAAAACCCAAGTCACTTGGGATTGATCCACCATCCATGCCACCTATAACTATCTCAACACAGTAACAGGCCATTTTTACTACTAGATGGCACCAACCGACAGCCCACAAATCACGAAACGCTCACCGGCGAAAAATGATGTGGGTTTCAAACATGAAAAACCAAAATCACCTGCGACTGATTGAATTTGATCCATGCCCCCCCTGTGTAGCCGAATATGGTATCACTGAGAGCACCGCAACAGGGCATTTACCTGGCACCAACCGACAGCCCATAAATCACAGGAATGCTATGCTCGCCATCGCGAAGCCGCGCGAAAGGGGGGAAACGAGCGGACCACCCTACTGGCTGGCTGTTCCTCGGAATAAATAATCATTCGACACGGGATGATTGGGGAGACGGTGATCCGCGAGCTCGGCCGAAACCCTAGGAATCGGGCCTGGACTCGACGCCTACGGGCTACGGCTACCGATCGGGCGGGGTCGCGGTCGCGCTACGGCGCTAGGACGGGCGGGCGCGGCGGACGGGGGACCGAATCGAACGGGCGTGAGATCTAGAGCGTGGGGGTGGGGGGAGTGCGGGACGAGGAGGAGGAGGAGAGGGCGTTACTGGAGTGGTCGGGGCTCCAGGCGTGGCAGGTGATGCACTCGGCGAACTGGTGGATCGCCTGCGCGGCCATCGGGGGAGGGGGGTGGGGCGCCGGACGGGAGCCCCGCGGCGCGGCGCGGCGGAGGCGAGCCTGGGGGTGGAGGTGGGGTGGGGAGGCGGAGGAAATTGTCAATGGAGGTAGGGGCCTGGCCTTGCAGGCGAAGGAAGGGAAGAGGGGAGGGGAGACAGGCAGGTACCACCACTACACTGCCACCACTGCACTAGGCTACACCGGCACCACTACGAGTAGGATGGGCAAGCACGCGCGCCCACGGACGGACGGACGGCCCGCCAGGCCCACGCCACCGACCACGGGTCCCACCTGCCATGGATCCCGTTGACGAACAGCGTGCCAAGCCTAGCCAGACACCTTTGTTGCGCGCAGATTACTTACATTCAGAGGTTGGTTGAAGACACCTGCTCGAAGTTTGTCAAAAAAAACAGAAATTTTAATGAAGCTGAACGAAACCTCGCCGATTCAAAATATGTTCACGAATGAAAAATTCAAAAACTCGTCTGACTTACAAAATGCTTTATTCGTTCCTAGAATGTGCGCCGGTTCAGAAATGATCGTGCATTTCAAAAAGTGTTCGTTGAATATACAAAAAAATGTTAAATCATAAAAAATGTTTGCGAGTTTCAAAAATTGTTCCACCAATTTCCAAAGCAGTGTTCATCCATTCTAGAAATGTTCGCAGATTCGAGAAAATTGTTTAAAAAATGTTGAGAACTTACAAAAATGTTTCAAATAGTATAAACCGTTAGGGAATTCCAAAAATGCTCTTGATTTAAGAAAATATTTGGAAATTTGTAATAGTGTTCGTGAATTTTCGAAAATGTTCGCGATTTCAAATATGTTCACGAGTTTACAAAAGTATTCACAATTTCACGAAATTGAGAGTGACAGTGTATCTCGATGGTGCAGCAAAAATGGGATCATGGCCATTGAAGATTGCAATTTTATTTCTCCCGTCGCAACGTATGGTCCCTTTTGCTACTATAGTATTAAAAAATACCATGAAAATTCAAATAATTCTGGAGTTTTGGGATATTACATGTGGGTGCCCATTCTACTCTCGTGTTTAGATTCGTGAGGAATGGTTGCCCATGATATTCTTGGTAGAAAGATAAAAAATCCTATGTGTAGAAAATGGCATGAGAGGTACATGAAAAAAGTTGACCATGAGTGGTACATGAAATGCTCAGAGTGAAAGTCAAGAAAGAGCGTTACTTATATGGAAACGAGCTATACATTGAGTTTGACGAATTATTTTGGTTATACAATCAAGACTCACTTAGCAAATCCATTGTTAGTTGCTATTGTCTATAAGTGATTTCTTTTTGTAATTGGGACGTGGGGACCGAATCGAACGGGCGTGAGATCTAGAGGTGGGGGTGGGGGGAGTGCGGGAGGAGGAGGAGAGTGCGTTACTGGAGTGGTCAGGGCTCCGGGCATGGCAGGTGATGCACTCGGCGAACTGGTGGATCGCCTGCGCGGCCATCGGGGGAGGGGAGTGGGGCGCCGGAGGGGAGCCCCGCGGCACGGCGCGGCGAAGGCGAGGCGGGGGGTGGAGGTGGAGGTGGAGGTGGAGGTGGGGTGGGGTGGGGAGGCGGAGGAAATTGTCAATGGAGGTAGGGGCCTCGTCATGCAGACGAAGGAAGGGAAGAGGGGAGGGGAGACAGGTATCACTACACTAGCACCACTGCACTAGGCTACAACGCCACCACTACGAGTAGGATGGGCCAGCACGCGCACCCATGGACGGACGGCCCGCCAGGCCCATGCCACCGACCACGAGTCCCACCTGTCAGCCACCTGCCATGGATCCCGTTGACGAACCCCCCGTACCGCTCCCTATTCAGCACTGCCACGACAGCGTGTCAAGCCTAGCCAGCCACCTTTGTTGCGCACATATTACTTACATTCAAAGGTTGGTTGAAGACACCTGTTCGAAGTTTGACAAAAAAAGAAATTTTAATGAAGCTGAACGAAACCTCGCCGATTCAAAATATGTTCACGAATGAAAAATTCAAAAACTCATCTGACTTACAAAATGCTTTATTCAGTCCTAGAGTGTTCGCCGGTTCAGAAATGATCATGCATTTCAAAAAATGTTCGTTGAATACAAAAAAATACTTGTTAAATCATAAAAATGTTTGCGAGTTTCAAAAATTGTTCCACCGATTTCCAAAACAGTGTTCATCCATTCTAGAAATGTTCGCAGATTCGAGAAAATTGTTTAAAAAATGTTGGGAACTTACAAAAATGTTTCAAATAGGATAAATCGTTCATGAATTCAAAAAATGCTCTTGATTTAAGAAAATATTCAAAAATTTGTAAAAGTGTTCGTGGTTTTCTAAAATGTTCGCGATTTCAAATATTATTCATGAGTTTACAAAAGTATTCACAATTTCGCGAAATTGAGAGTGACAGTGTATCTCGATGGTGCAGCAAAATGCGATCATGGCCATTGAAGATTGTAATTTGATTTCTCCCGTTGCAACGCATATTCTCTTTTGCTACTATAGTATTAAAAAATACCAGAAAATTCAAATAATTCTGGAGTTTTGGGATATTACAGGTGGGTGCCCATTCTACTCCGGTGTTTAGATTCGTGAGGAATGGTTGCCCATGATCTTCTTGGTAGAAAGATAAAAAATCCTATGTGTAGAAAATTGCATGAGAGGTACACGAAAAAAGTTGACAATAAGTGGTACATGAAATGCTCAGAGTGAAAGTCAAGAAAGAGCATTACTTGTATGAAAACGAGCTATACATTGAGTTTGACGAATTATTTTGGTTATACAATCAAGACTCACTTAGCAAATCCATCGTTAGTTGCTATTGTCTATAAGTGATTTCTTTTTGTAATTGAAGTCTCTAACTCAGCTCGTTCATTGACTATAATTGCCCTCGCTATATTTTTTGTACGATAGTATGCACAATGAAGATCCTCCCATGTAAAAGAGATGGAATCTATGACATTGGGTTCGTTGACCCATATATCCTTAATGAAAAATTGATAGAAGACCGCCCCGAAGACTCATAGGAGAACTTGCTACGGTTTTAAAGGCACAAAATACCAAAGTAGAAATAGTATTTTCTTACAACTTCAAGTAAGTGTCACTGTCTTGTACTTCCTCCGTCTCAAAATAAGTGACTCAAAAATGACTTAACTTTATACTAAAGTTTGTACAAAATTGAGTCATTTTTGAGTCACTTATTTTGAGACGAAGGGAGTACTATAAATTATATTTTGCTTACTCGATGTTAAGTATAGTTGATGAGTTATGCATGTGTGCTTATATATATATATATAAACGTGCGCAGGTACCACTCGATCTTGCTAATCACTAAAGTTGACTGTGGAACTGTTGATGTGTTGGACTCACTAGGTAAAAACCCTTAAGAATACACCAGTGTGGTTAAAATGCTCGACTGATTTCAATTTATTGCATTATATCGGCCTCTTTCGTTCATTTCCTGATATCAAGTAATTAATAACTTATTTTATTTATTTTTCTTTGCCTGAAAGTGTTCGAAAACGGTTCATCAAAGAGGTTGTCGGTGAATGGAAACCAAAGCTGCTTTGACGACTGGCCACGATAATTAAGTAGTACTAGCAAGGTTTGCGCATCTCTTTAATTTTAGTTTCAATATCATTATCATGCTTGATTATTATCTAACTGAATTCTATTCTTGCAAATTGCATGAGCCAGAAACATGAGACTAATTTATATGCATACTACGTTTGCGAGAACATTCTCCCAAACTATCATCTGTTGGTAAAAGAGTATAGATGATTGATTATTCTCTTTTATATGAAAAGTATAGACTGGTTTGTGTGGAGGATTGATTTTATATGGAAAGCAAAGATTGGTATGTGCTAAACGTTTGGTTAATTTACAAAAATTGGATTGGACGCCCTGGATTGGGAGATCGGTTCCTCAAAAAAACGGTGGGACATCGATCGATGGGGTGTGTGTGTGTGTTTTGGGGGGGGGGGTGTTACGAAGGGTGCCAGCTCCACTCCCCTTCTCCACGGTTCGTATTCCATCTCATCCTGTACGTGGCTTGACCCTGTAACTGTAAGGTTGTAACCTTCTAGCTAATCTCCTTGATCCATCGCAGAGTAGCAGCGGCAACGGCAACGGCAACAACCCAGTACGTCTCGTCAACGGATGCTTCATCTTCGCCATGGGACTCCTCGCCGGGCAAAGAGGGCATATTTGGATGGAGGCCTATCAGGACGGTTTGTATGGAAAGCCAAGCAAATAGCCCCAGAGCCCCGCGGCCCTAGCAAAAACCACTACTATTAGTTAGCGGTACTGACACAATAATAAAAAGATTATGGATCTATGGAGTTCGTGTTAATACATTGGTTTTGTCTTACTTCAGATTAAGTAGGGTATATATATATGTATGAGTATGTTATACAGATCGAAGAAGTTGCTATGCCATATTCCACATGTTTCGAGTTAAATCAAGTTCATGCGGTTTTTCTCTCTACATGCAATGTTTTTCTTTTTCTTCGCGTTTTCTATGTTAGTATAACTTTGCGCGGATTCGAACACAACCACCAACATGGTGGGCTTAATCAAAGCAAATTAACTCGCCTTTTCTACCCTGAAAAAATGACACCTCACCAAAAGAATAGAAGGAAAGAAAATTAAATTTGCAAATTCTCATCTAAATGAGAATTAACAAAGTCTCATCTAACTCCTACATTACTTGATTATACGAACAGAACAAATAAAAGAAAAAAGACTCTACGAGCCTCAGCTTACGCTACTTGATTATACAAACAAGAAAAATGAAAGAAAAATGACTCTACGAGCTAGTCTAGTAGAGGCTCGCTAGAAACACGTAAGGATGTCAATTTTAACCGTGGGTACAGGTATTCGCGGGTATTCGACCCGTATGGACAGGGTATGGATACTCTTTTATACCCATGGGTAGTACCCATACCCTACCCGTCAAGTCGTGGGTAGGGCATGGATATCGTTCTATACCCATGGATATACCCGTACCCTACCCATTTATACTGACCGGTGTACCCGTGGAGTTCCACGTATGCAGCCCAACAAGAAACAGTAAGAAGTAGCCCACGAGGTCACATGATCTTCTCGTCTCGAGACTCCAGGCGATAGGTCATAGCTCGGTCAAAACATCTCTGTAATCCCCTCGCCTCCCAAATTTCCCCAATCTGCAATTACTCTGTAATCCCATGATCCCCTCTCCCAAATCCTCAAATTGAGGAGATAAATTCCCAGCAATGACGCGTACTACCATCGATCGACTCTCTCCTATGCGGTCAGTCCGCTCCTCTCCTTCCCGAACTGCATCGCGTCTAGATCGTACTCGGCCGGCTTCCCGTACTTGTGACATCCTCGGATTGGTGCTACAGTAACTCCTCTAGTCAAGCGACAGTAATTCCACGCTAGTGAAGCCACGTCATCATAAATTCTATCGTGGATCTCGTGTTAGTCGAAAAACCAGTCGAGTCCGAAATTTACGAATAAAGTCGAACGAGAAACGTTTCGTGATGTTAAGTAAAAATGTCGGGAGAGTTGTTGAAATTCCCTAATATGTTATAAAAACGAATCGAATATTTTTAATTGTATTAAAAGTCCTATATAGTTAGAACAGAAAGATATAAATATATAAGAAAATAATAATGATAGAATGTCAGAAAGTAAAAGAAAGAAAAACAAATGATAAAAAAAGGCAAACAACCGAACCCCCCCCCACCTGGCCCAACTAGGCCTAGTGGCCCAGCCGGCCAGGCCACCCATCAGTCCCGCTGGGAACCCTAGCACTCCCCCTGGCGAGACCCTCGCTCCCCACCCCCTCGCGAGACCCCTCCCTCCCTCGTCAGCCCCCCCTGGCCGCCGCCAACCCCCCACTCCCACCAATCGTCCCGGTTCCCCCCCCCCACGTCCCTCGTTCCCTCCCCCAGATCGCCACCTACCCCCCGCTCGCCCTGGTCTCCCTCTCTCTCACGAGACCATCTGCACCAGAGCCCCTCTCCCCCCATCGGCCTCCCCTGCATCCCTTCCGCCGACGGCCCCGAGCCCCTCTACCTCCCCCGGCGGCCCCCCCTCACGGCCTCCTCCTCCCCCGGCGGCCCCCCCTCACGGCCTCCTCCTCCCGCCGGCGAGCCCCCCCCCCTCGGCCTCCACCCCGCCGGCAGGAGCCCTGACCACCTCGGCCCTCCGCCTCGCCGGCCATGGCGGCCCCGCCTCGGCCTCCCTCCGCTCGCCCCGCGCCGAAGACTGCGCCGGCCGGCCCCTGCACCGCCGACCGAGCTCCCTCCGGTGCCTCCTCCTTGCCAGGCTGCCCCGCCTCCACTACACCGCCCCACCGCCGGATCGGCCTCGTCGGGCTGCAACACCACGTCGGCCATCGCCCTCCCTCGAGCCCGCTTTGCACCTCTACGGGCTCGGTGAGAACAACCCCTCTTCTCCTCTCTGCCCTCCGGATCCATTCCGACGAACGTCGCCGCATTCCGACGCCGTTAGGGTCGTGCAGGTGGAGATGAGGTTGTCACCTTCCTCCTCTGTGTTGAGAGAGGAGCAGGGAGAGTTGTACAGAGAGATGCACAGGAGAGAAAGTTAATAATAAAATGCATATGTATGTATATAAAAAATTATGTATGTATGAATTTATGCATGTATATACGTATAATAGATATTACTGGATGTGTGAGTTTGTGTGTTGTGTATGTGTGTGCGTGTAGTGTTTGTGTGCTCGTTGTCCCGATGACATGCGGGGCCCATGTCCCTAAAGATAATAATAATAAAAATAATGTTAATGTTTTTATTAAATAATTAATTAGATATATTAGTTAAATTAATTAATTAGCAGAATGAGAGTATGACACGTGGGTCCCCCACTAAATTAATCTGATTAATCAATATTTAATCTTATGACGTTCGGGACCCGCAGGTCAATTGACCAGTCAACTGTTGATGTCAGCATGACATCGCGATGATGTTATAATAGGATTTTATTAAATTATTTAAATCTGTTTTTAATTCCTAATTATTAAATAAAACTTTAAAAATTAATATTAAATAATCCGTAAGTCAGATCAAAATATTTTCAACATGAAAGTTGAACAGCAAAACGAGACGAACCCGGATACACGGTCCAGTCGTCTGTCACGCGTCCCTAGCATAGCAAACATGGAACTTTTCCATCGTTTCCAATATGACCGGTAGTAGCCCGAGACCCGGAAAATATCGTCAGATATTCTTCCGACCCGTCTATGACGGATGTTGCTGCGTTAGCTCATGTCTAGCCTGCATCTTGCCATGTCATGCTTTGTGTTGCACCGTTGCTATTATTTATTGTTTCTTCCCCCTCTTCTTACCGGTAGACCCCGAGACTGACGCTGCTGCCGGGTACATCTACGACCCTGCCGATCAGTCCTTTGCCGCAGAGCAGCAAGGCAAGCAAACCCCCCCTTGATCATTCCTATATCGCCTATGTCTTTCTTCCTACTGCTTGCATTAGTATTTTGCTACTGTTGTAGTTAGCTTCTATATCTGATGCATAGCCTATTTTTGATGAACTGCTACTTTCAGTCCTGTACTTTAAACCTGCTTAGTATAGGTGGAGCAGTCATCCCCTCAGACCCCGTAGTCCAGTTGCCCCGCTTGTTTTCAAATCTCGATCTCTGATCGACGAGCCAGACCCGACACAACACATACACCCCCCTTCGTTGTACGACGCTACAAAGATACTATCGGGTACCGAGGGTGACACCTCGCTAAGTACTCCTGATGATATCTCTGTAGTATAGCTAGTCGGTCGTGGTTATCGAGGGTGATTCCTCTTTCACCATTCCCGACGATGCCTCTGTCGTGCAACCCCTCAAGTGTGGGACCCTCGAGGGTTATTCCTCTAAGCCCACCTTGATGGGTACATCGTTCGTAATCCAACGAGGGTGATACCTCGGATTCCCCCCGATGTTACAACCACACAGTTACTTGACCATGTTACTGGGATCATTGGTGATTAGTTGTAAGACGGGTGGATTCCCATGAGACTGTGTTGTTGGCCTAATTAAAATGCTAATGGATTTGGGTATTTGATCTGGGTTGGTCGGAGACCTTTTCGCACTAACCGGCTACGCGGGAAGAATTATGGGTACTCGGCGTCGCGGTATCAGCCGAAGCTTTTCAGATGCCAGCAATGTAGCGGCGCGCGCCCGAGTGGTCCCGAGATGCATCGCGCTTGTGATTAAGGGATGCTAGGACTGACGTCGGCCGCCCACGCCACGTGCAGGAGCGTGAAGGGGAACTGGGCCCACGAACCCTTTGTGCTTAGGATTTAGACCGGCGGGCTGGCCTCTCTGATTAGTCTTAGGTGGGGCTGCGACGTGTCGATATTCCGAGGCCGGGCAGGACCCAGAAAAGTATGTCCGGCCAGAGTGTTATCGAGCGTGACGGGACATGTGGTGCACCCCTGCAGGGATGAAAATTAACTATTCGGATAGCCGTGTCCACGGTTACAGGACGACTTGGAGTTGTGCCCCGATCTTATACAACTACAATTGCTACATAACTGGAATTAGTTTGCCTCGGGATTACTTCCTCTCAGGGAGTCGAGGGGGGGTCTTTAGGCGTGACCTCACTTTAATATTGCTGCAACAATATGATTATTGATGTGTTACCCCTGTTCTACTCTCGTCTGTTGCTGCAAGACCCTGAAGATGCTAGTCTTCGATAGGACTAGGCCTTCTCTCTCTATTCTCGCATTGCTGCAGTCAGTCCACATATAACCCCCTTCTTTGATACTGATGCATATTTAGAATAGTTCTGATGTAAGACTTGCGAGTACTTTGGATGAGTACTCACCGCTGCTTTGCTCCCCCCTTGTCCTCTTGATCTGTTTGCTGCGACCAGATGATGGAGCCCAGGAGATGGAGGTCCCCGCCACCGACGACTGCTACCCCGACGGTGCCTACTACTACGTGGAGGCCGCTGATGATCAGGAGTAGTTAGGAGGTTCCCAGGCAGGAGGCCTCGCCTCGTTCGATCGTTGTATCTTTGGTGCTAGCCTTCTCTAAGGCACCCCATGTTTTATGTCTGTACTCAGATATTTGTTGCTTCCGCTGACTCGTGTGTTTATCTAGCTTTCGTATTCTAGCCCTCGAGGCCCCTGGCTTGTAATATGAAGCTGATGTTATTTTATTTGTGTCTAGAGTTGTGTTGTGATATCTTCCCGTGAGTCCTTGGGTTTGATCGTACGCATTGCGTGTATGGTTAGCGTACGATTAAATCGAGGGCGTCACAAGTTGGTATCAGAGCCAACTGTCTGTAGGTAGCCCCCTTTCCAACTCCTTGGCCGAAGTTGAGTCTAGTGTTTGAAAAACTTTACTAACACTGATGTTGTGAGTTATGGGCCCACATCTCAATTGGGTGGTATTAGTATCTTTTACTCCTTTCCTATACTCTGGGCTCTACTTTCTCTTCTCTTTCGGGTCAAAGATTTTACTAACTCTAACATTAGGTTCGCGTAAATATTTCCTCCCAGGGAGTCTCGTATTTCAGACGATGGCTTGATCTATCAGAAGACTCCGAAGTTACTCTCTGATGTTATCTCGAGAACTAGTGCCTATCGCTCTTGCGATTTCCTTTCCTCCGACTACCACTATGGATGACTACATACATATGTCATTCATACCTTCTTCTCCAATTGTTCTTGTTATTACGAGATGCAACGAATTACCTTATCGGGGATTTGTCCGTCATCAGTTGTCATGGGTTCCGATAGCTCTCTGAATTACTATTCGGTCTTCCGAAATCCTTCGTAGCCACATGTTCATGACCTTTCTCACCTGCTTGCATTATGGTTAAATCCATATGTCTAGAAGCATTCATTAAAATCCTTTGTGATTTTCCTGTGATTTTATTGATTCTACCTTTTTGTGAATGCACACGATCATCTGTTGTGACTCATAAATTATCTACCGGCTCAGACGTCCTTCCAGACCGAGTTGGTTCTCGACAAATCAATTTTTGGTGGGTTGTCCATCTAAGTCCATTCAACCTACTTGTATTTGATTGGAGCATCTGATTATGATACGCCAACCTGGAAATCATAATTCCTTTGGTAATTAAGTATCGATATTTTTCAGATGTTCTATTAACACGATGCATTGCATCCTATATCCCTCTGATTGAGTACCGTTACTCACATCAGATCATTTGTGGATTGTCAGACTCATTCCGAGTTATTATCTGACGACATCCTTTGCTTTAGAAAACTCTTGTGATTGCTTCCCCTGACACATGATGCCATTGGTAAATTGTGTCTTCTCCCTTTGATAAGTTGTACCATACGATTTGTCAGCCATGCCCTTCAAGCATGTGTTAATTGCTCTTGGAGTGTATGGTATATGTTCCTAAGATACCCCGATGGGTTGAACCTATGCCTTCCTAAATCAATATGACCCGAAGAGTTTTCTCGAGTCTTACTCTTCTGGTGTTATGCCGGTTATTCTTTCAAAGCTACAACCTGATCAAAGGCGAGGAATAAATGGCAGGTGATGCATTGATGAAGTGGGAGTCGACCTTGAACTCTGTGTTCATGCCCATGGAAACAACGTTGATCCTATCGTAGAAACTTCTCGTATCAATAATCATTCATTATATAATTTAAATCTGGTATCTGTGATCTTGTCCTTTACAATCATGGTTCCGACCATGTTTTCCTACCTTGACTTCATTCTCAAACGTATTAAAGTACTTGTCTTCTTCAGATCAACACACCGGTCCAAACCTTAAAGTTGATCTACCTCCGAGTATTATTCCTTGTAGCTCGAGGATATCGCGGAGCTATGGAATTTCTTGTGAGCTCCTCATCAACTATGATATCTTTCTTAATTCCAGTTGCCTCGTGTTTGAGTTGTTAGACACGTGAGTACATCGATAACTGAATCGAGTACGCATTACGATTCAACAATTTTTAGTAATCTTCCTTGTTTACGAGTTTGTACTCGATCATGTCATTCCAAGCTGTTAAGCTACATCATCATCGTCATGTTGTAGCTCGACCTTGCTATCTATACCCTTCATCCCTGGAACACAATACCAACTGTGCGTTAAGCTTGCATCGAGCTTTCCACCTCATGATGGTTGTCTTGAAAGGCAATCTCAATTCTAAGCGAGCAGTCTTATCTGTGTTTCCGACAACCTCTTGCTTCATCATTCCCTTGCTTGATGTCGTCGCTAAACGATTACATCTTCATGAAATTTCTCGACAAATGTGTCGTGATCACCATCAGCATTCGGAGCTCTTGGAGGGTATCAATTGAATGCATGTTGAGAAATACCATCCCTTTCCCTCGATGATTTGTATTATCATCGACACCCGTGTTGCTTCCCCTCCAACATAAACGTGTTCATGTTTTGTGTTGTCCTTTGTGTTACTCACTATCCAGCTTATGTTATCTTCTACCTTGGAGTATTACTATCTGGTATGTCAAGAATGTCGTGAAAATTGCACGTGTATTAAGAATTCTTGATATAGTAATACTTCTTGCCATCACCATTCATTTCTTGGTCCCGTGTTGTTTCTAACCGGTATACCGACAAATGAACTCTGATGTGTGACTCCCATACTTCTGTCAACCCTATCCCCTTGAGGTTAACAACTGATTGTTTCCTTCTTGGTGTGTTGGGTGTTGACTCATCATTTTAGCATTGGTTGTGCTACTCAACCCGTATTTCCGAGTGCACCCTTCGACCAATGTTTAATTGTTGTTGTTCCCTCGAGCATACGACATTATACCATTTGATTTGACAAATGCTATCTCCTTAATATTATAAATTTTGGAAGTTCAACACTGGTAAAACCTTGAGGGATTGCTGTTGAGCCTATCAGCCACACCCTCAACTTCTCTATGTACCACGATGAAGCTCTTGAAATCATTATCCTTGTGCCTAGCTCATGAAGAATATGTGGATAGTAGGAGTGTATTTCCCAAAGTTCACGTGCACTCTTTCCGCCGTGAATATGGAAAGTTTTGTTTCGCTTCCTCTCGTGAAATACCAAATCATTCACGCATGTGCGAAGTGTTATATGTTTTGAAGATTTGCTATCCTCACTCCATATAATTTCTCTTAGCACGTCAAGCTACTGACTGATTTCATCAAGGAAAAGAAGTTCTTTCATAAGAGCTAATCCATACTTACACATGGAGCCTTGTTATCCTCGATGATGGTGTCCAAATGAGAACCCAGTTGCATTTTGACGTACAAATTCTATGTGGGCGCGAATGTCTTGACATTGTGTTCATATGTATTTAAATCAAACTCTTGATTCAAGAATTGCTTGTGTAGTTCATATCATGAGAATCTTGCGTCTTCATTTTTCTTCTCAGTCATCTTGAGTGTGAGGTGTCCCGGCACCAATCAGATCTAATTCTCTGGCAGATATGATGGTTGGAACATTTCCCAATAATTATAACTTGGTCTTTATGTAACCGGTATGGTGATGTCTTGTATGGAACACCGGGCCGAAGGACCTATTGTTGTAAATTCTTCCATATGAAAGATTTGTCATCTTCCATGCGAAAACTGTATGAATAATTCCGTAAGTTGTTCCTCATGAATCCTCTTTTTGTACCCATTGGTCCGGCCCTTACCTGATGACCATGTCGATGCTACCTCGAAGCATGAATGTGGTACTTCAATTGTCAACGGGAACATTGGAAGCGCAAGGCTAGATTGTTCCTGATCAATTATCCAGACCACGTGGTATGGGTAAACATCATGATTCTTCTTGACTCTTTATCAAATGGTTATGTACTGGATGACCTATCATGTATACCATACTCTATGTTTTCCTCGGGAATGGTATACTCTAATACTTGTGTGTGTGTGAACACATTTTCCCTCCCATTGGTCCGTTTGATTTTTATTGTGGCATAACTTATCTAAGCAATGTTAATTCCCTGCTTAGGTAAAATTCTTGGTTTACGACTCTGTCGGTAAGACCCTGCTACTATTATGGATAACATTCCGGTAGCCACCGGTGGACGAGAGCCTTGCCTATTGGTCCGCCTCGTTTCAACGAGCAGGAAAATGGTTCTATTCGTTCCCCGCCCTTGGTACTGACATTGTTACCAACATTACTGACAGGTTACCCTCTGACATGTCTTGCTACCAAGACCGTATAGTATGTCACCCCTCTGCCTACTCTCGGCCCACCTGGTGGACCCATAACCCAAAGTTCCACAGGATTGAAACCTGGCTCTCCTGTACATCTTTGACTTCTAGTTATCCTTTACACTTGGTTTAGTATGAAATTCTCGAGCCACCGTTCAATGGACCGATCACTCTTCGGTCCGGATATTATTCAACATACTAAAGATCAAGTCCGCATTATTCATGCGAATCTGAAGGCTGCTCAGTCTCGTCAGAAAAGTCAGTATGACCGTCATCCTCAGGATATGGTCTATCAACCTGGCGGAAACACATCTTCGTGTCACCCCAATGAGAGGCGCACACCGTTTTGTAATCAAGGGCAAGTTAGCTCCTCGCTATATTGGTCCTTTCACTGTCCTCGAAACGCGTGGAAGAGTGGCTTATCAATTGGAACTGCCGGCGAACCTTTCTCAGGTTCACGATGTCTTCCGTGTTCCTTAGCTCCGTTGCTGCTTCAAGGATCCTATTCGAGCAGTGGATCATGGTATGCTTGAGCTGCAACAAGACATCTCTTATAAGAAGCATCCGGTCCGCATTCTCGACCAAGCCGAATGTAAGACTCGTCGCAAAGTCACCAAGTTCCTTAAGGTGCAGTGGTCAAATCATTCTAGAGCTGAAGCCACTTGGGAACGCGAGAATCATCTTCGTGATGAATACCCCGAACTCTTGCCTTCTACCCCTTAATTCTCGGGACGAGAATTCTTGTTAGTGGGGGAGAGTTGTGACATCCTCGGATTGGTGCTACAGTAACTCCTGTAGTCAAGCGACAGTAATTCCACGCTAGTGAAGCCACGTCATCATAAATTCTATCGTGGATCTCGTGTTAGTCGAAAAACCAGTCGAGTTCGAAATTTACGAATAAAGTCGAACGAGAAACGTTTCGTGATGTTAAGTAAAAATGTCGGGAGAGTTGTTGAAATTCCCTAATATGTTATAAAAACGAATCGGACATTTTTAATTGTATTAAAAGTCCTATATAGTTAGAACAAAAAGATATAAATATATAAGAAAATCATAATGATAGAATGTCAGAAAGTAAAAGAAAGAAAAACAAATGATAAAAAAAGGCAAACAACCGAACCCCCCCACCTGGCCCAACTGGGCCTAGTGGCCCAGCCGGCTAGGCCACCCATCAGTCCCGCTGGGAACCCTAGCACTCCCCATGGCGAGACCCTCGCTCCCCACCCCCTCGCGAGACCCCTCCCTCCCTCGTCAGCCCCCCTGGCCGCCGCCAACCCCCCACTCCCACCAACCGTCCCGGTTCCCCCCCACGTCCCTCGTTCTCTCCCTCTCGTTCCCTCCCCCAGATCGCCACCTACCCCCCGCTCGCCCTGGTCTCCCTCTCTCTCACGAGACCATCTGCACCAGAGCCCCTCTCCCCCCATCGGCCTCCCCTGCATCCCTTCCGCCGACGGCCCCGAGCCCCTCTACCTCCCCCGGCGGCCCCCCTCACGACCTCCTCCTCCCGCCGGCGAGCCCCCCTCGGCCTCCACCCCGCCGGCAGGAGCCCCGACCACCTCGGCCCTCCGCCTCGCCGGCCATGGCGGCCCCGCCTCAGCCTCCCTCCGCTCACCCCGGGCCGAAGACTGCGCCGGCCGGCCCCTGCACCGCCGACCGAGCTCCCTCCGGTGCCTCCTCCTTGCCAGGCCGCCCCACCTCCACTACACCGCCCCACCGCCGGATCGGCCTCGTCGGGCTGCAACACCACGTCGGCCATCGCCCTCCCTCGAGCCCGCTTTGCACCTCTACGGGCTCGGTGAGAACAACCCCTCTTCTCCTCTCTGCCCTCCGGATCCATTCCGACGAACGTCGCCGCATTCCGACGCCGTTAGGGTCGTGCAGGTGGAGATGAGGTTGTCACCTTCCTCCTCTGTGTTGAGAGAGGAGCAGGGAGAGTTGTACAGAGAGATGCACAGGAGAGAAAGTTAATAATAAAATGCATATGTATGTATATAAAAAATTATGTATGTATGAATTTATGCATGTATATACGTATAATAGATATTACTGGATGTGTGAGTTTGTGTGTTGTGTATGTGTGTGCGTGTAGTGTTTGTGTGCTCGTTGTCCCGATGACATGCGGGGCCCATGTCCCTAAAGATAATAATAATAAAAATAATGTTAATGTTTTTATTAAATAATTAATTAGATATATTAGTTAAATTAATTAATTAGCAGAATGAGAGTATGACACGTGGGTCCCCCACTAAATTAATCTGATTAATCAATATTTAATCTTATGACGTTCGGGACCCGCAGGTCAATTGACCAGTCAACTGTTGATGTCAGCATGACATCGCGATGATGTTATAATAGGATTTTATTAAATTATTTAAATCTGTTTTTAATTCCTAATTATTAAATAAAACTTTAAAAATTAATATTAAATAATCCGTAAGTCAGATCAAAATATTTTCAACATGAAAGTTGAACAGCAAAACGAGACGAACCCGGATACACGGTCCAGTCGTCTGTCACGCGTCCCTAGCATAGCAAACATGGAACTTTTCCATCGTTTCCAATATGACCGGTAGTAGCCCGAGACCCGGAAAATATCGTCAGATATTCTTCCGACCCGTCTATGACGGATGTTGCTGCGTTAGCTCATGTCTAGCCTGCATCTTGCCATGTCATGCTTTGTGTTGCACCGTTGCTATTATTTATTGTTTCTTCCCCCTCTTCTTACCGGTAGACCCCGAGACTGACGCTGCTGCCGGGTACATCTACGACCCTGCCGATCAGTCCTTTGCCGCAGAGCAGCAAGGCAAGCAAACCCCCCCTTGATCATTCCTATATCGCCTATGTCTTTCTTCCTACTGCTTGCATTAGTATTTTGCTACTGTTGTAGTTAGCTTCTATATCTGATGCATAGCCTATTTTTGATGAACTGCTACTTTCAGTCCTGTACTTTAAACCTGCTTAGTATAGGTGGAGCAGTCATCCCCTCAGACCCCGTAGTCCAGTTGCCCCGCTTGTTTTCAAATCTCGATCTCTGATCGACGAGCCAGACCCGACACAACACATACACCCCCCTTCGTTGTACGACGCTACAAAGATACTATCGGGTACCGAGGGTGACACCTCGCTAAGTACTCCTGATGATATCTCTGTAGTATAGCTAGTCGGTCGTGGTTATCGAGGGTGATTCCTCTTTCACCATTCCCGACGATGCCTCTGTCGTGCAACCCCTCAAGTGTGGGACCCTCGAGGGTTATTCCTCTAAGCCCACCTTGATGGGTACATCGTTCGTAATCCAACGAGGGTGATACCTCGGATTCCCCCCGATGTTACAACCACACAGTTACTTGACCATGTTACTGGGATCATTGGTGATTAGTTGTAAGACGGGTGGATTCCCATGAGACTGTGTTGTTGGCCTAATTAAAATGCTAATGGATTTGGGTATTTGATCTGGGTTGGTCGGAGACCTTTTCGCACTAACCGGCTACGCGGGAAGAATTATGGGTACTCGGCGTCGCGGTATCAGCCGAAGCTTTTCAGATGCCAGCAATGTAGCGGCGCGCGCCCGAGTGGTCCCGAGATGCATCGCGCTTGTGATTAAGGGATGCTAGGACTGACGTCGGCCGCCCACGCCACGTGCAGGAGCGTGAAGGGGAACTGGGCCCACGAACCCTTTGTGCTTAGGATTTAGACCGGCGGGCTGGCCTCTCTGATTAGTCTTAGGTGGGGCTGCGACGTGTCGATATTCCGAGGCCGGGCAGGACCCAGAAAAGTATGTCCGGCCAGAGTGTTATCGAGCGTGACGGGACATGTGGTGCACCCCTGCAGGGATGAAAATTAACTATTCGGATAGCCGTGTCCACGGTTACAGGACGACTTGGAGTTGTGCCCCGATCTTATACAACTACAATTGCTACATAACTGGAATTAGTTTGCCTCGGGATTACTTCCTCTCAGGGAGTCGAGGGGGGGTCTTTAGGCGTGACCTCACTTTAATATTGCTGCAACAATATGATTATTGATGTGTTACCCCTGTTCTACTCTCGTCTGTTGCTGCAAGACCCTGAAGATGCTAGTCTTCGATAGGACTAGGCCTTCTCTCTCTATTCTCGCATTGCTGCAGTCAGTCCACATATAACCCCCTTCTTTGATACTGATGCATATTTAGAATAGTTCTGATGTAAGACTTGCGAGTACTTTGGATGAGTACTCACCGCTGCTTTGCTCCCCCCTTGTCCTCTTGATCTGTTTGCTGCGACCAGATGATGGAGCCCAGGAGATGGAGGTCCCCGCCACCGACGACTGCTACCCCGACGGTGCCTACTACTACGTGGAGGCCGCTGATGATCAGGAGTAGTTAGGAGGTTCCCAGGCAGGAGGCCTCGCCTCGTTCGATCGTTGTATCTTTGGTGCTAGCCTTCTCTAAGGCACCCCATGTTTTATGTCTGTACTCAGATATTTGTTGCTTCCGCTGACTCGTGTGTTTATCTAGCTTTCGTATTCTAGCCCTCGAGGCCCCTGGCTTGTAATATGAAGCTGATGTTATTTTATTTGTGTCTAGAGTTGTGTTGTGATATCTTCCCGTGAGTCCTTGGGTTTGATCGTACGCATTGCGTGTATGGTTAGCGTACGATTAAATCGAGGGCGTCACAAGTTGGTATCAGAGCCAACTGCCTGTAGGTAGCCCCCTTTCCAACTCCTTGGCCGAAGTTGAGTCTAGTGTTTGAAAAACTTTACTAACACTGATGTTGTGAGTTATGGGCCCACATCTCAATTGGGTGGTATTAGTATCTTTTACTCCTTTCCTATACTCTGGGCTCTACTTTCTCTTCTCTTTCGGGTCAAAGATTTTACTAACTCTAACATTAGGTTCGCGTAAATATTTCCTCCCAGGGAGTCTCGTATTTCAGACGATGGCTTGATCTATCAGAAGACTCCGAAGTTACTCTCTGATGTTATCTCGAGAACTAGTGCCTATCGCTCTTGCGATTTCCTTTCCTCCGACTACCACTATGGATGACTACATACATATGTCGTTCATACCTTCTTCTCCAATTAGTTATTATTATATTTCTTTGTTCATGATAATCGTTTATTATCCATGCTATAATTGTATTGATTGGAAACACAATACTTGTGCGGATACATAGACAAAACACTGTCCCTAGTAAGCCTCTAGTTGACTAGCTCGTTGATCAAAGATGGTCAAGGTTTCCTGGTCATAGGCAAGTGTTGTTACTTGATAACGGGATCACATCATTAGGAGAATCATGTGATGGACTAGACCCAAACTAATAGACGTAGCATGTTGATCGTGTCATTTTGTTGCTACTGTTTTCTGCGTGTCAAGTATTTGTTCCTATGACCATGAGATCATATAACTCGCTGACACCGGAGGAATGCTTTGTGTGTATCAAACGTCGCAATGTAACTGGGTGACTATAAAGATGCTCTACAGGTATCTCCGAAGGTGTTCGTTGAGTTAGTATGGATCGAGACTGGGATTTGTCACTCCGTGTGACGGACAGGTATGTCGGGGCCCACTCGGTAATACAACATCACACACAAGCCTTGCAAGCAATGTAACTTAGTGTAAGTTGCGGGATCTTGTATTACGGAACGAGTAAAGAGACTTGCCGGTAAACGAGATTGAAATAGGTATGCGGATACTGACGATCGAATCTCGGGCAAGTAACATACCGAAGGACAAAGGGAATGACAGACGGGATTATATGAATCCTTGGCACCGAGGTTCAAACGATAAGATCTTCGTAGAATATGTAGGATCCAATATGGTCATCCAGGTCCCGCTATTGGATATTGACCGAGGAGTCTCTCGGGTCATGTCTGCATAGTTCTCGAACCCGCAGGGTCTGCACACTTAAGGTTCGACGTTGTTTTATGCGTATTTGAGTTATATGGTTGGTTACTGAATGTTGTTCGGAGTCCCGGATGAGACCACGGACGTCACGAGGGTTTTCGGAATGGTCCGGAAACGAAGATTGATATATAGGATGACCTCATTTGGTTACCGGAAGGTTTTCGTGCATTACCGGAAAAGTTTCGGGCTCATCGGTAGTGTACCGGGAGTGCCGGGAGGGGTGTCACGCCCCAAGGGGTCTCATGGGCTATGGGAAGAGATAAACCAGCCCCTAGTGGGCTCGAATAAGTCCCCACTAAGGCCCATAAGGTTTGAGAAGGAAAAAACACAAGGTGGAAAGAGTTTCCAAGTGGGAAGGTGAAATCCTACTCCAAGTAGGATTGAGTAGGACTCCTCCACCTCCAATTTCGGTCAAACCTTGAGGTTTTGAAGCTGCCTCCTCCCCTCCCTCCCTCCTATATATACTGGAGTTTTAGGGCTGATTTGAGACAACTTTTGCCACGGCAGCCCGACCACATACCTCCACGGTTTTACCTCTAGATCGCGTTTCTGCGGAGCTCTCACGGAGCCCTGCTGAGATTAGATCACCACCAACCTCCGGAGCGCCGTCACACTGCCGGAGAACTCATCTACCTCTCCGTCTCTCTTGCTGGATAAAGAAGGCCGAGATCATCGTCGAGCTGTACGTATGCTGAACGCGGAGGTGTCGTCCATTCGGCACTAGATCGGATCAGATCGTGGGACGGATCGCGGGACGGTTCGTGGGACGGTTCGCGGGGTGGATGGAGGGACGTGAGGACGTTCCACTACATCAACCGCGTTTCTTAACGCTTCTGCTGTGCGATCTACAAGGGTACGTAAATCGGAAATCCGCTCTCGTAGATGGACATCACCATGATAGGTCTTCGTGCGCGTAGGAAAATTTTTGTTTCCCATGTGACGTTCCCCAACAGGGTATGGGTAGAGTTTTCTACCCGCTGACTATACAGGTATGGGTATGGTATTGCTCTACCCGCCCCATACCCTACCCATTGCCATCCTTAGAGACACGGTGTTGTCTATGTATCCACACATGTATTTTAGTTTTCAATCAACACAATTATAGCATGAATAATTAATGATTATCATGAACAATAAAATATGATAATAAGTTAATAACTAATTTATTATCGCTTCTAGGACATATTTCCAACGGCAAATCTCCAAAAGAGGACTTGCTTATGACATCCCTCTTTTTTCCTTTGATGATGTTGGCTATCTCGCGTAGCCGCTTTGCCGACCATAGGGTTTGGTAGATACCCATGCTACAAAAACAAACAAAAATAAAAACATTAGCTACTTCACAAGCAGGCATAACTGGATTTCAGAGAAAACATTGCCTAATTGCCACGTCCTCATAAGCTTCAGGAAGTGTAATACCAAAGATTAGTAAAACATGAAACGAAGTTCAAGGAAAAAAATAAACCTAAATTCATAAACATAAACTTGCATGAGTTGCAAGTAAATGCATTATAAAAACGAACTCATAAAATTCATCAGCATACACTGAAATTGAGTAGCACTAATAAAATTTAGCAACATTCGTAAAAATTTCAGTGGCATAAATTCGAGGTACTACAGAAATAATAAAAAGCTACCAACTACAAAAACTATGAACTACAAAAGCTATGAGCTATAAAAATTTGGAAAACTCCTCAATTTCCAAGTGGTTTCAATTTCAATAATGTATGACTGTATGATTTGCAGTGGATTCAATGTATAAAAATTAGCTCCAATAGTTCCTGCAGCTCTAATGATTCTTGTAGCTACAACTATTCATACAACCCTAACCCAGGAGCACCTGCTCCTCTACAGAATATAAGTGCCCATTTTGTAGAACCTAACTACGCAAAATCTGCCCCAATTGTATGTAGTTCTACAACTATTCCAGAACCTAAGCCCCAGCACCACTTACAACTATTCCACACGAGATTCATACCTGCTTGGATTGTCATCGGTCGCCGTAGCTTCCGAAGAAGTAATCATCGTCACGGCGGTGGATTAGCCCCGGTCGCACCGCCGTCCTCCCAATTCCAGTCATCGTCGCCCTTCTAGCCACCGAGCCCACAGCGCGGGGATCGATTGCTTCTAGTTGTAGGACCATTTTCGTGAAACAACGGAAATGTTTCAGGAAACGATCACGCGGATCGACCGGTAAGAGATTAGATTTGGACAGGACGCGATGCGACAGAGCTTTCGGTGGACGAGTTTTTTCACGGTTCTGACCCACGAAACGAAAAGAATTCACAGAATGAACTTAATTTGAAAGTATTTCACAATCTGACCCTTTTAAAAACGCCAGAGCCCGTAACGTTGCTGCTACACGTAAAAACGCGAGTCTAACGTGACGTTTCGGCTCCACGTTCAAACGCCAGTCTACCTCGCGTTGGAGCCCGTCGAAACGTCAATACCTATGACGTTTCTGCATTATATAAAAACGCCATAGACGCTGGCCTTTCTGCCCCCACGTTTCTGTCGAGAGGGGGAGGCAGAGGCGTCGTCCTCCTTTCTCGGCTCAGCAGCATTTGCCAGCTTTTGACGGGTCGCTTTAATGGCTGCAGTCCTCCGGATGCACAATACTGTACCTACATGCGGTCTTGCCCTGCCACCGGCTAGCTAGGACCAAGCTGATACATGCATGCAGTTCATCTCCTCACGTAGGATCACATCACACACACGCGCGCTAGAAAATTTACTAGGCAGTAACGACGGTAGGAGAATCAATTGCTACCTTTTTGCCATGCACACGCGTAATGCAGGGCGGAGGGGTACACTAAGCGCGAGAGATGCATGCACGCTAGTGTTGTTGGCGTTTGACCTATAGGCAGCAACGTCATGATAGATTGACATTTCTTAGTGAAGCAGCAATGCCATGGCTGGTAGCATTTTTAAAAGTATCAGATTATAAATCTTTTTAAACCGGGTTTATTTTATGCTCATGTTTAAAAGAAATGTCAAAACAGTGAAAAAAACCTTCGACGTGGCTGGACATTTTTGAAGTGACAACTCAAGCTAATCACTCACTCTGCTAGCTACTGCATGCATGCACGCACTGACAGGCAGCTCGGTCCAATTCCAATTTCCAAGGAACGGAGCGCAGATGCAAAATGCAATGAGTTGATTGCACAAAAACTATTCTTCATTTTTTTTCTTTTCAGATCGGTACCGCTTCTCCGTCGAGCCGTCAAACATTGCCCTTGTCCTCGTCGGTTTTGCTTTTATTCAGGCATCTGAAAAAGAAAATGTACCGTTCAGTCAATTTTTAACCCGTATGATCTACACACACAAGCTTCACCGCGAGTACGTTGCCTTAGTTTTTTTTTGTGAGCTAAACGTTGCCTTAGGTTTTTCTTTTGAGAAATACTAGCAAAAGGACCCGTGCGTTGCAACGGGACAAAAACAATTATAATTTTCAATGATGCTGATCATATTATGTCTTTAAAATTTTAGGACATTTCTTAAAATGCATAAACATTTTTTAAATTAGCAAACATTTTTTTCAATTGCACTCAAAAAATAACAGCGCAAACTTTTTTTTAAAATCATGGACTTTTATTGTTTTCACCAACATTGTTCTCAAAATTATGAACATTTTTCTGAATATGAGAATATTTTTACAAAAATCCTGAGCATTTTTTGAATTCACAAACATTTTATATTTTCTTCAAATTTTTATTTCAAAATTCCCAGTATTGTAAATTGAAAAGTTTTTCAAAGTTCTTAATTATTTGAACAAAAAATGGAACAGAAAAATGAAAATAAAAAATGAGACTAAAAACAGAGGCACGCACTGTTTTTAAGATTTTTACACGCACTTTTGTTTAAAATCGTTGACTTTTTTATTTTATGGACATTTTCTCAAAGTTTAAACATTTTTTTATATGCAAACATTTTTCAAAACTCTTGAGTAGTTTTTGAATTCTCAAAAAAATATGTTTTTTGAATATTTTATTTCGAAATTCTCAGTTTCTTAAAATTGAGAAAAGTTGTTTGAAGTTCTAAATTATTTAAAGTAGAAAAACAAAATGGAACTGAAAATAAAAAAAAAATAAAAAAACTAAACTAAAAAAACAGGCGCCCACGCATGAGCCGGCCCAAACAAGTGTGTTGCATCTTTTTCCAACGCCCAGAGCGTAATATAGGAGGTGCCTACATGGGCCGGCCCAGTCCGGTGATTTTCTGTTTAAAACGTTTTTTATAACTTATAGGTGGCATTGATGGTTAATTTTAGTCAACTTTAAGGGCAATTTGGATGACGTATGGAAGAAGCACTATATATATATAGTAGTATACTAGCAAAAGGACCCGTGTGTTGCAACGTAAGAAAAACAATTATAATCTCCAATGATGCTGATCACATTATGTTTTTAAAATTTTAGGACATTTCTTAAAATGCATGAACATTTTTTAAATTAGCAAACATTTTTTTCAATTGCACTCAAAAAATAACACACATTTTCTTTTCAAAATCTTGGACTTTTATTGTTTTCACCAACATTGTTCTCAAAATTATGAACATTTTTCTGAATATGCGAATATTTTTACAAAAATTCTGAGCATTTTTTGAATTCACAAACATTTTATATTTTCTTCACACTTTTATTTCAAAATTCCCAGTTTTATAAATTGCAAAAGTTTTTCAAAGTTCTAAATTATTTAAACTAAAAATGGAACAGCAAAATCAAAATAAAAAATGAGACTAAAAACAGAGGCACGAACTGTTTTTAAGATTTTTACACGGACTTTTGTTTAAAACCGTTGACTTTTTTATTTTATGGACATTTTCTCAAAGTTTAAACATTTTTTATATGCAAACATTTTTCAAAACTCCCGAGTAGTTTTTGAATTCTCAAACAAAAATGGTTTTTTCAATATTTTATTTCGAAATTCTCAGTTTCTTAAAATTGAGAAAAGTTGTTTGAAGTTCTAAATTATTTAAAGTAGAAAAACAAAATGGAACTGGAAATAAAAATAAAAAAACTAAACAAAAAAACAGGCGCCCACGCATGGGCCGGCCCAAACAAGTGTGCTGCATCTTTTTCCAACGCCTAGAGTGTAATATAGGAGGTGCCTACATGGGCCGGCCCAATGTGGAGATTTTCCTGTTTGAAACGTTTTTTATGACTTATAGGTGACGTTGGTGGGTAATTTTAATCAACTTTAAGGGCAATTTGGATGACGTATGGAAGAAGCACTATTTACTTTATTAGTAGG
The DNA here is from genome assembly GCF_904849725.1 of Hordeum vulgare subsp. vulgare. Classification (NCBI taxonomy): domain Eukaryota; kingdom Viridiplantae; phylum Streptophyta; class Magnoliopsida; order Poales; family Poaceae; genus Hordeum; species Hordeum vulgare. The sequence continues at coordinate 553,793,865 of NC_058523.1, forward strand.
TAAGATAAAAGTTGTCTTAGCTTTTGGTCAGTCAATTTCTTCTACGGCCCAAGTTCTTTTTCGTGGACCTTTTTGGTGGGCCTTTTAGGAGGTCCTAAGATGGTGACTTCAGCCCGTTTTGTTCTTATCATTTCTATTTATTTTGTGTGTGTGTTTCTCTAAAAATTATGTTTTTGTGTGCTTGTGTCTATTGTTTTTCTTTCCTGTGTGTGCCTACATGTTTTACATACAGAAAAGTGATGAGACGGGAAACAACATAACTCATCTTTTTGGCTTTTGATCAACGCTTTCGCTATTCTACGGGCTTCTGGCTTTGTTTTTAATCTAGTCACTTTTATTTTTATGTGCGTTTGATTCTCTTTCGTAAGTCAATGTTTTTCATGTGTATGTCTATGCATCTGGATGTGTGTGTGCGCGCACACACATTGTCACACACTCTTATGAGTGGACACATGTATGCCTTGTGTGTGCACTCACGCGTGTTGTGTATGTATCTCTGTATTTCATGTGTGATATTAATATGAGATGCAATTTATCTTTGATGTGTTGACTAGCGAGTAGGGGATTAATATGCTAATCGACAAGTTAATTGGCTACTCGATGACCCTACGAGTATGGATTAATCGGCAAGTTAACTATTTAGTCGGACCAATTCTTAAACAGGGATTGTAATAAGCATATTTTTTGTTCAAATGTGAGCAAAAAATTTCTGCTTATTTATTTTTTTATTTATCATTTTCTTTTTTCATTTAGCTAGCGTAATACAAATGCCTTCAATATGAGATACAATTTCATTGTCGGCACATTGAGAGATGACTGTGTGAACACTTAGCATAGTATGGACATACATGCAAATTGTATTGTTTTCTAAAACTTATACTATTATATGTGTTGTGCTTGCATATTGTGGAATAGCGCAAGTTATATCTAATATGTGTGCTATTTTTTATCATCATTTTATTTTAGTTTTCTTTCCTTCTCAGGTAATACTAATGCTCTTAATTCATTTTTCAGAATGATATATTTTTCAATTTTGTTCATAATTTTATTATACGTATTTATCAATGGGAATAAAGTGAGTAACATGGAAAAATTGTTTATTCTCGCTTGCACTAATATTTCTGGCTCCTTTTTATTATTTTTTGCTTTTTTAATATTTCATTGGATTTTCTCTTATATTCGTTTGTATTCCGTAGAGGTTTATGATGCATGTTTAAATCATAATGGTTATTAAAGGTACACCAGTTTATATTTGCTTTTGTACAGTTCAGAAGAGTGTAAATTAAGTATCATGGTGTTCTTTTTTTCTTTGTAAAATGTCTGACATATTTTAGGTAATTATGTTCATGCAGGATTTTAATTTCTAGCAGATTTGTGTATGTGTTGATTGTCGAAAGCCTTATGTAGTTTACCATCTCATTTTGATCCATCATTTTGGTTAGCAATGGGATGTAGCATAGCGAAAGGATAGCTACGGTCTAAAAGCAGACGGCTAGTCAACCCAGTTGGCTTTCACATCGTAAAGGTGAAAAATGACTTAAACATACATAGTGAGGAAACTAACTCTTAGATTGAAATCCAACGTGGTAAAATAAAAGTGATTGATATATAAAAAAACAAATTATGTGCTGAGGCTTAGGTGCTTCCGATCCTTGTTTGTTTGACCTTATCTTGACATGAAAATTGACGTGTGGGGCCTGCTTGCAGGATTGACTTGCGTGGGAGGCATGTGCCCTGCGTTGACTAGACTGAATTGGGCTTGGTTGACTGTTTTGGTTGGGTCCAGCAAAACCGGCCCTAACCCTAACTCATCCACATCTTCCTCGTACTCGACTGAAAGCCGACAGCGATGGCTACTTGAGGGGGAGGGGGCATGGTAATAGTGATAGGAGCAGCGACACTCATGGCGACCAAGCACTATGGGAGGGGGTTGCATTGACGACATGAAGGGCGTCGAATTTTGCTAGTCAAGGTCACCGTTGGTGAACCTAGGGCTATCTGGGGTGGCAAATCCAACAATGAGACATCACTAGACGGACGAACTTGACGTCGTTGAATAAATAAATATCACCCCATGTTTATCTTGGAAGTAGATAGTTGTAGAAATTGGAGATTAGGATAGGGTTTCATGATTTGGGACATTTCATTCATTATTGTATTTTTGCGAATGACGTTTGGGACGTTAGGATTCGTTTTGATGCATGTGTCAATCTGGAGAGGAAATTTTGTTGTTCGGATATGAGGTATTTAAATGTGGTAGCCCTAGTTGACACATTAGGGTAGGGTGTGAGAGGTTCAATGTACTATATCAAGCAAAAGAGCATAGGAATGGAAGGACTAGAATTGATGAATAACAATATAAAGGTAGGCCAAATGCTGCCACAATAGTATTGTAGAATGTTGAACTTGGTTGTAATGAGCGGAAAACTAGTCTAGTTCTTTTGAACTACAATTATTTAAGTACACAGTAAGTAGTTGGTAAACCCGCTACCATAGGAAAAGGAGCTAGTGGTCTAGGAGATCGGTTAGCCCCATTCTTTCATGAAGAACTGGTTGTCTATGACCTGAGCTTGTTGTGTATTATGTTAATGATTAAAGAATTATTTCAAAGGCAGTGCAATTATAGTTCTCACGCCCGTCTCAAACCACATAATCCTTGTCTTTGCACCCAGGAAAGCATGAGTGTTCATAAGGACATGCTGAAAGGGACTGTGGAAGCTGACAAAGACAACTTTGGAAACAAAAGTGAGAAAGGACATTATTAAGATGAATCATATAACGATGCAGATTATGGTACGAGGGAGTACAAAACCGAACATCATGACAAAACGAGGACAACCAAACAGGGAGAGTTAGATGAGAAACTTGTCCCTCTAATGTTATTTATAAAATAGTTGCTAAATTCTTGGATAATAAGTTGAAACCTCGTGTCCCTGATTATATTCACCCATCTCAACAAGCTTTTATTGAGGGTAGGAGGATTATCAATAACATTGTTGTAGCTCAAGAAAGCACCCATTCTTTTACTCCGAACTCGTGGGAAACTCATGCCTTGGTGCTTAAAATTGATTTAGCTAAAGCTTTCTATTGTTTGAAGTGGACCTTCCTCATCTCAACACTTGCACATAAAGGTTTGCATTAGCATCTCAACAAATTTGTAAATTATGCTCGAGATGCAATTTAGGCGAGGATGCAAAGCATATTATGTTTCTCTGTCCTTATGCTAGAGTTGTCTGGTTCGCTCATCCTTGCATCCCCCAAAAATGATCTTATTCAAAACCACAACACTGTTACTATCACTAGTCACGTTCTTATGTCTAATCACCCACATGTTTCTCTAAGGAACATCTTCACTTTTATGCAGTGTCTTTGAATATATTGAAATGAGAAATTATTTCAAAGAACGGAAGGCACTCCTTTGCATATCTTTTATGTAAACCAAAAAATTGTGAGCTGACACTCCAAGGAGCAACCAATGCAAGATCAAGCCCAAGAAAAATACAACAGAGGAATCTCAGGCTACACACAACTTTGAATGAGGGGAAAGTTGACATATGTAATCTTCTAGCATTGAACTAGATATTTAGAAATGCAGCATGTGGAGCAAAATGATATTTGAAAGTCCGCATGAAACTGGATTAGAGCATCTCCAACAGCCTTTGTATATTTGCACTCACTTGCCATTTTACAAATCTTGGTAAAATACCTTCTCCAACAGCCTTTGTATAAGTGATCTTCATAAAAAAAATTACAAAGCTTGTTATATTTGCACCCATACTTTACATATTTGCCAAGCTAAAGGTCACTTTGTAAATTTTTAGAAAGCCTCCTAAAGCCTCACTTTGTCTCAATGACAGGTGGGTCCGTGTACTAGTGTGTGTTGCGCGTGCGCTGTGTACGTGTACGTGTTTTTGTTGTGTACGTGTACGCGTGTGTGCTGCATGTGTACGTATGTGTGTACGCGTGTATGCTGCATGTGTGTAAGTTTACGCGTGTGTGCATGTGTACGTGGACGCGAGTTATGCTAGTATACATATGCATGTACGTATGTTAGTGTGCAATGTGTCTATGACAAACTGTCCCCACATGTCATTGTGTGTTTTATACAAATATAACAATTCAATATACAAAGACTACCAAAGCAAAAAACACATGCTGGTTTGTTGATAGCCAAACCATATCTGTTTTTGACGATTCAATATACAAAGGCTATTAGAGAATCACATTTGTCGATAGCCAAGCCATATCTATTGTTCAAGCAAAAGCCCAGGGTTTAAAACTTACAGCCATCCTTGATCAAAAATGCAGATTAAATAATCAGCGGTGCTCACATACAATTTGCAACATGCAAAAGCAGTAGTTGTAAGATCTCTGAGAACTGAACCGACACATTGATAATTTTGAAGCTTATTTGTGGACTACTGTACCACAACAAATTCAAATTCAGTGCATATATTCCATATCTCCTCGAACCAGAGCATTTATAGGCTCACAACTTAGCTCATCCTGAAATCAACCAAGATATAGTAGTTAATTCTATGTTTAATTGTAGCATATAGATATCTCCCCTATATGAGTCAAATTATCAGAGACATAGCTATGTCATGGCTTGCCAGGGCCATGTCCCACAAACTTGATAAAAAAAGTAGAAATACTTTTTAAGGGGTGCTTGTAGATTAGATTAAAAAAAAACCAACATTCGTTATTTGTGATTTCCCCCTCCCCCCAAGATCCAGTCTAGCCCCGCCGCTGCGGATTATGCCTAATACCCAAACACACGACTTTGTAATCCTTCGAGTAAGCATTATGCAGTTAAATGAATGATTGATGCGTTGGGCACCACATGTTTGTTCAAAAAAACATTACCATCAATGTATTTTGTCACGTTATGCTACGTACCTTGCAATTGCCATTGACTAGTTTGTCTATGCTGCACATTATTTATATTTTCAGTTAAAAAAAATATCTACGAAATTAATGAAAGCACATCTTAAAAGCACATGAACGCTTCCATAAAAGCACAACAACATGAGGATAAATCAATGAAATCACTGTTCTCTTTTTTGATTGATGAAACTAATACGTGTGTTCGTGAATGTGAGTATCAGAATTCAGATCCCTGATAGTTTGTAGCTATTCCACGACGTTACTTCACCCGACTACATCACTGCCTCTCCCCGCAAATTCAACAAGTTCGTTAGATTACCTTACTTGCTTGTTTATTCTCTTTCGCAGTCGATGGCCTTCTTTCGATGCGAACCCTATAGATCTATCCCATAACGGTACTTTCAAACCTACCGACACAAAGGGTCGATTGTTTGGCGTGAGCCGACGTAGGATTCATGTAGTGCCTTCGTTAGTGGTCATCAATGATGTTAGGGTTACTAGCTTCGGTAGGAGTGACGACAATTTGTAAGGCTTTTATAGCGATTTTCGCTCCGCCTTTCGTTAATTAACCAAGCAATTCTCTTTCGCGTGTGTTGTCTGGATCAGAAAAATGAACGGTTAAAAACCCAAATCGCTGAGAGGGCTCACTTTAGATGCGGTTTACTGTCCTAAATGTAGCAAAACAATTGTGCAACTACGATTATTTTAGTACTAGAAAGGAAGTATTATTAATACTAGCAAAAGGGTCCGTGCGTTGCAACGGGAGAAACAATTATAATCTCCAATGGTGCTGGACATATTATGTCTTTAAAATTTCAGCACATTCCTTGAAATGCATGAACATTTTTTGAATTAGCAAACATCTTTTTCAATTGCACTCAAAAAATTATACCCAAACTTTTTTTTTCAAAATCATGGAATTTTATTATTTTCACCAACATTGTTCTCAAAATTATGAGCATTTTTCTGAATATGCGAATATTTTTACAAAAATCCCGAGCATTTTTTGAATTCACAAATATTTTATGTTTTCTTCAAACTTTTATTTCAAAATTCTAAGTTTTATAAATTGCATAAATTTTTCAAAGTTCTAAATTATTTAAATTAAAAAATGGAAGAGAAAAATAAAAATAAAAAACGAGACTAAAAACAGAGGCACGAACTATTTTAAAGATTTTTACACGGACTTTTGTTTAAAATCATTTACTTTTTTTATTTTATGAACATTTTCTTAAAATTTAAACATTTTTTTGCATATGCAAACATTTTTCAAAACTCCTGAGTAGTTTTTGAATTCTCAAAACTATTATGTTTTGTTTAACTATTTTATTTCGAAATTCTCAGTTTCTTAAAATTTAGAAAAGTTATTTGAAGTTTTAAATTATTTAACTTAGAAAAACAAAATGAAACGGAAAAGAAAAATTAAAAACTAAACTAAAAAAACAGGCGCCCACGCATGGGCCGGCCCAAACAGATGTACTGTATCTTTTTCCAATGCCCAGAGCGTAATATAGGAGATGCCTACATGAGCCGGCCCAGTCCGGAGATTTTTCTGTTTTAAACGTTTTCTGTGACTTATAGGTGGCATTGGTGGGTAATTTTAGCCAACTTTAGGGGCAATTTGAATGACGTACGACAGAAGCAATATTTGCTTTATTAGTACTAGCAAAAGGGCCCATGCGTTGCAACGGGAGAAAGAAATACCACACGCTCTTATTTTATAAAAAATGGTATATAATCTGAGAATTTATAGTTACGACACAAATAAAGATGGTCTTATCCTACAAAAATGTAGTTCAAAATTTCACAGGTCTTCTATTTTAACACGGCTTGCATGTAGATTTAATACGTACAAAGAATCAGTCAAGTGACCTTCAGTTTCATCTCTAATCCTGATTTTGTTGACGTGTTCATCCCCAACCCGGATGAGTACCGGTATGAAAGAAAGACGAATAATGACTTATTTATTAAGATTGGACCCTAGATAGTATTTTTATTATACGTTTAACAGATAAAATAATATCATATTTAAATTCTACATATTTTTCTAATCAAATTCCATATATTATGAGTATTTTAAAAAATATTTAATATATACTACGAGTTTAATGTCATAAATAGTAAGGGCTTTTTTGTAAAATCATCTCGGTGGGTTTTCCGACGAAAGCGATAGCCTCTTTATTACTCCCTCCGTTCCAAAATATAAGACCTTTTAGGTATTTCAATAGAAGACTACACACGGAGCAAAATGAGTGAATCTATACTCTAAAATATGTCTATGTACATCCGTATGTAGTTTATAATACAATTTCTAAAAGGTCTTATATTTAGGAACGGAGGAAGTACTAGGTAAAGATTTATTTATTTATTTATTTATTTATTAGTAGGTAAAAGAATGGAAGGTCATTTTTGTAATGTGAGACAGCCTCTCTTGTGTGGATTTTGTTTGCACTATGGGGTACGGTGGCGGAGAAGAAGATACGGTGGAAAGATGCCTCCAAGCCCGGGCGACAGATTCCGTTACGGCAGCCTCCAAAGTCCGGCGAGTCGCCCGTCGCCGTCGTCTCGTATCCGTTAGCAACAACAACAGACGGACGGAGCACCCAACCCCACGTCCACCCCCTCCTTTCTCCTCCCCCCCTCCGCTCTCCACGCACGCACGCACCTCACCTCATCCCCTCTCCCTGCTCCGACACAGCGGCAGCGTCCACGCCCATGCCGCTGCCGCTGCACCCCTGCTGCGCCGCCATGGCCACCACCGCCGGCAGCTGCAGCGCATCCTCCGCCCCGCCGTCCCGCTACCTCGGCTGCGGCCCCGGCCAGGGCCGGCTCCGCCTCGCCCCCGCCGCCGGCCGGCGCAATAGCCCGCTCCTCCGCTGCTCCGCGTCCGGCGGTGACGGCGGCGGCGGGACCGACAAGGTTCTTGAGGAGCAGAGGAAGCGCCGGGCCGAGCTCACCGCCCGCATTTCCTCCGGCGAGTTCACCGCCCAGGGCCCCGGGTCAGTCAGTCAGTTCGTTCCCCGCCAATCCCTTATCCTCCTCTCCACGCATTTCTTCCTCCTCCTGCAGCTCCGGCGCTGATTGGATTAGGCACGCTGCTTGAATTGTTCCGTTCAGATGGCTCGCGCCCGTCGCGGCGAGGCTGGCCAAGCTGGGCCCGCCCGGGGAGCTCGCGGCCGGGCTGCTCACCAAGGTAGCGGGCGGCGGCGCGCGCAGGGGCCCGGAGCTGCCGCAGGCCGTCGGGTCGCTGGCTTCCGTCGCCGGGGAGGCCTTCTTCCTGCCGCTCTACGACCTCTTCCTCACCTACGGCGGCGTCTTCCGCCTCAACTTCGGGCCCAAGGTGACCGCACCATCAAGCTAGCGAATTGCCCCCAAAACTGCAGTCTTCTGAACCCTGTCATGTTGCTAATGGTCTGTACATTTTTTTTCATCATCATCTTCTTTCTCCAGTCTTTCCTCATCGTCTCTGATCCGGATGTAGCTAAGCATATCCTCAGGGACAACTCCAAGGCTTATTCCAAGGTTTGGTTCTGAATTTTTCATTTCCAAACAGTAAAGAAATGATTCAAAAGGCTTCACAAACGAGTAGCATGATGTTTGATTCAGTCCTGGTTTGATCATGGTGGGTGCAGGGTATCCTTGCGGAAATACTGGAGTTTGTGATGGGCACAGGTCTGATCCCGGCTGATGGGGAGGTCTGGCGTGTTCGACGGCGTGCCATTGTACCAGCATTGCATCAGAAGGTTCTAGCTTCCTACTCACAGTCAAGTTTTTGTGTGTATTGCTTTCTTCCTAGTGTGGTTTTACTGACTTGAATATTGTGTTCGGCAGTACGTGACAGCGATGATAGGTCTCTTTGGAAACGCTTCAGACCGGCTCTGCCAGAAGCTCGACAAGGCTGCTTCGGACGGGGAGGATGTGGAGATGGAGTCTCTCTTCTCCCGACTAACGCTGGATGTCATCGGGAAGGCGGTGTTCAATTATGATTTTGATTCATTATCTTACGATAATGGAATAGTTGAGGTTATTGTTCAGATTTTGTCATGTTCCTGAGCACATTCTGAAATTTCATTTGGTGATATTTCTTATTTTCCATAAAGTTTACCATTTTGGCTTGCCGGTTCATGATCAGGCTGTGTATGTAACACTGCGGGAAGCAGAAATGCGGAGTACATCTCCTATTCCAACTTGGGAAATACCCATATGGAAAGACATCTCCCCTCGGCAGAGGAAGGTCAATGAAGCGCTTGCACTGATAAATAATATTCTCGATGAACTAATTGCTACGTGCAAGGTAAGCCTTCTCTTATACTTTGACATTAGTAAATAGTAATTATTGTGTTCAGAAAAATCATGACACTGGGACTTTTACTGCAGAGGATGGTAGATGAAGAAGATCTGCAGTTTCATGAGGAATACATGAATGAGAAAGACCCTAGTATTCTTCACTTTCTATTGGCATCTGGAGATGATGTATGATAGAGCTGCACTTAGAAAGTCTTTTAGACATTTGAATTTTCTGATATTCACATCGTTTAATTGTTCAATCCATCTACCTTAGGTGTCCAGCAAGCAGCTCCGTGATGACCTGATGACAATGCTCATAGCTGGCCATGAGACCTCTGCAGCAGTCTTGACATGGACATTTTATCTTCTATCTAAGGTGCGATACTGCCAATGACTCAAAACTCAATGCTGTGGTAGTATAGCAATGTCAAATGATGCTGTATCATCTTCATATTCATTAAACCATCAATATTGGTACTTATTCTCGCTGTGTTTTATATTGCTAACTTGCAGTATCCCAACGTAATGTCCAAGCTCCAAGCTGAGGTAGACTCAACTTTTATCCCTAATGCGGGTTTTCGAGGTTCACAGTTTTGAATCGTACAAATGCCAATTGAGTTTTCTTTGCTCAATTGTCCACAGGCTGATGCTGTTCTAGGAGATGGTCTGCCAACAATTGATGATGTGAAGAAACTGAAGTATACTACTCGAGTTATTAATGAAGTAAGTACCAAAAAGTGTTACATTGCCACATAATGAGTTGTGTAATTGAATGATAACATTGCTGTTGTTGCAGTCTTTGAGACTATACCCGCAGCCGCCAGTTTTAATTCGCCGCTCCCTTGAGGATGATATGCTAGGAGAGTACCCGATCGGCAAGTAAGCATTTTCCAGCAGAATTCCATCTGTCAAATCACTAAAGAAAAGGCTGGCTTAGTCTCTAGACAAGTGTAAGGAGTAAGGATCGTTTATTAGTTTGTTACAAAACCACTTTGATTACCATGGGAGTTCTACTCCTTTTACCTTATTTGGGCTTTTCCACATCTTTTTCCCTTATTTAGATACTCGTGTGAGTAACATTAGGGTGTTCCAGCATTTTCCCAGTCTTGTGCAGACTATTTTACTCAACATATTCTGTTTTCTGCTATGTCATTATGCTGTTGCTGGTAGCGAAGTTTGTTTAGCTGTTACTGTTGGGTATTTGTATGTGTGAATACTGTTTATTTATACTTAGCATTTCCATGGGAAGCTAAACTTTTCGTAGTTCTGAAAATATATATTGTTCTTCTCAAGGGGAGAAGATATTTTTATATCCATCTGGAACCTTCATCGCTGCCCAAAGCATTGGGATGACGCGGATGTTTTCAATCCGGAAAGGTGGCCTTTGGACGGACCGAATCCAAATGAGACAAACCAAAAATTCAGGTTCCATCCCTATTACTGTAATAAAATGTTTTTGGGTAAACCATGTGTCACTCCAGTTATCAAGTTTATTACTAGTTGTTTCTACTTTCTGTTGCAAGAATTGACCTTTGAAAGTTTGAATATGCTTAAGTGCTCATTCTAGCTAGGTTTCTTCTTGTTGTCAGAATATTTGTTTTTAGAAAATGTGTCAGAAGAAAAATATATACCTTCCCCGGACCCTGCGCAAGCGGGAGCTACATGCACCGGGCTGCCCTTTTTTTTGTCAGAAGAAAAATATATACCTTTAGATCAATGAGTGAATGACCAAAGTTGGTCATTGAATGCACAAACCTGTTAATTTTTATTTTCTACTATGATTCAACATCTAACCTGCCACTTGTGATTCTTATTAATTAAGACTAAGTACTTATTCTGGCATAAATGACGCAGATCCAAAATAGATGTCCTGAGATTGGTGCAGTCAAACTTTTCAGCCACTGATAGTTATAAAATTATTTATATTTCTGATTTGCAAATGACAAATATAGTTAGAAAAAATGGGTCAAATGTATGTACAGGAGACCGTGTCAATGCACAATGCTATATTTATTTTTCTATAGTAGTGGCACACTAGCACATAGCCACAACCCCGTGATTTGCTGAAGGTATTCAGACAGTAATATGGAATATAGTTAGTTGAATCTTATTGAGGGTGAATAGTGATGCAGAGATAAATTGGATGAACTAAACTTGAATTTAAATTTATGGTTAATGGAATGAAAATTCGTATCCATGATAATCATGTTAAAATGCTACTCCAATGAGCAACAGGAAATCACGGTTCTGATCAAACAAAGCAGCAATTATTTTTCACCTTAAGATTTTACCAAAAGCAATAAGCCATCATACTTAAACATCCTCTGTTGAATTTTTTGTGACTATGTTGTTGCTTTATGAGTATCCCAGAAAAGATTCACACACATGTTTCCAATAACCATTGGACATTATAAAGCAAAATGTATTAGAAATTGTAACTTTTTATAGACTGGTAGGATTATGTGTCATAATTTTATTACTACCCTGTAATAATCAGTAAATACATTAGCAACAGATCCCTTTTTAGGACCAAGGAAGATCAAAGGTATAGATGACTATTTCCTTAATGAGAGATATATTAGTGGAGTTTTTTTTTGTATTCTTTAATGTTATCTGTGGCCTCCGCATCCCAGGCGAAGGCGTCGCGTCGTAATAGACGCGTGAGCGGGGACGCGATGAGGCCAAACTCCCGGATAAATTTCCAGTAGTACCCTGCAAGGCCCAGGAAACCGCGGAGAGCCCGTGGCGAGTGTGGTGTCGGCCAGGCCGCGACCGCCGCCACCTTGTCGGTGTCCATAGACACACCCTCGGCCGAGATGACATGGCCGAGGTAGGCGACTGACGGTGTGCCGAACGAGCACTTCGAGCGCTTAAGATGAAGATGATGCGCTCGAAGCTCGTTGAAGACGATGGCGACGTGCTGAAGGTGCTCTGCACAAGAAGCGTTGTAGATAAGAATGTCATCAAAGAACACGAGCACAAACCGACGCAAGTAGGGGCGGAGGACGTCGTTCATCAAGGCCTGAAAGGTTGCCGGAGCGTTGGAGAGGCCAAAAGGCATCACCAAGAACTCAAAGTGGCCGTGATGAGTCCGAAACGCCGTCTTCGCGATATCGTCCGGATGCATCCACACCTGGTGGTAGCCCGAACGGAGGTCGAGCTTGGTGAAGAAGCGCGCCCCATGTAGCTCGTCCAAAAGCTCGTCGACGACTGGGATAGGAAATTTGTCCTTGAGCGTCAGAGCGTTCAGGGCACGGTAGTTGATGCAGAAGCGCCACGTGCCGTCCGACTTGCGGACGAGGAGGACCGGCGCCGAAAACGGCGATGTGGAGATCCGGATAATGCCCAAAGCGAGCATGAGTGCGCACTGCCGCTCTAGCTCGTCCTTCTGCAACTGGGGGTAGCGGTAGGGGTACACCGTAACCGGCGCCGATCCCGGCAGGAGATGAATGCGGTGGTCATACGCCCGGGCTGGCGGAAGGCCCTGAGGCTCGTCGAAGAGGTCGTGGTGGTGCTGCAAGAGATGATCCAACAGGGGGTGCTCAGGCCCTGTGTCAGTCGCTGCCAGCTGAAGCTGCGGCGTCGCTGGAGAGGCGCCACCACGCCCGCCCACTGGACGCGGCGACCCAGGCGCCAGAAAGTCATCGTCATGGTGTCGAAATCCCAGAGAATGGGGCCGAGGGTCCGCAAAAAGTCGACGCCGAGGATAAAGTCGAAGCAGCCCAGGTCAATGCCGGCGCACGTGATGGTGAAGTGCTCGTCGCCGATGGTGACAGGTACGTCCCGGGCAATCCCATGGCATCGGAGGTGGTCACCGTTAGCCACGGTGACCCGGAGTTGCTCCCCGCCCGTCGGCTGGAGTGCTAAGCGGCGCATCGTCGACTCGGGTAGGACGTTATGTGTGGACCCCGTATCCAGGAGGGCCACCAGGTGCTCGCAGTTGATCATCACCGGCAAGAGCATAGTCCGCTCGTCTCGGATGCCCGCGAGTGCGTGGAGGGATACCACGAGAGCCGTCGCCGACGCGGGCGCCGGGGCGGCGTCAACCGCAACTGGGCCGGGCATGTCGCCGGACCCGTCGGTGGCGGTGTCCTCCTCGACGTAGTCGGCCGCCTCCAAGTAGAAGAGGCGCGGGCATACATGGCCTGGGACGTACTGCTCGTCGCAGTTATAGCAAAGCCCCTGACGACGGCGCTCGAGCTGCTCGGCCGGGGTGAGTCGGCGGAAGGATCGTGGGGCGACCGAAGCGGGGGCCGCCATCGGGCCCGGGGGCGGCCGCCCTGGGGATGGTGCTGTCTGGGTCGGCCCGCCTGGCGGCCGGGCGCCGCGAGCCGGAGCCGCCTGCTGAAGGGCCTGTGTGCGGCGCTCGAAAGCTCGGGCGTAATACATGGCCGTCTGGAGGTCTTGCGGTCCGCGGAGCTCGACGTCCACGCGGATGTGATCCGGCAGTCCGCCCACAAAGAGCTCGGCCCGCTGACGAGCCGACATGCCGGGCGCGTAACATGCCAGGGCCTGGAAGCGGTCGGCGAAGTCCTGCACCATGGAGGTGAAGGGAAGGCGGCCGAGCTCCGCCAGGCGGCTCCCTTGGATCGGGGGTCCGAAACGCAGGAGGGAAACGCTCCCAAGGGGGCATGCCGCCCTCGTCCTGTTCCAGAGCGTAGTACCATGTCTGTGCGGCGCCTCGAAGATGATACAAAGCGAGCCAGGTGCATTCTGACGCCAGTGTCCGTTGGCCCCGGAAAAACTGGTCACATTGGTTGAGCCAGTTCAGGGGGTCCTCGGTGCCATCGTAGGTGGCGAAGTCCAGTTTGGCGAAGCGCGGCGGCGTGTGGTTAGGGCCGCCCTGGTGGTATGGCTCGTCGACGCGGAGCAATGGAGGGGTCTGCGCCGGGTACCCGTCGGGAACGACGAAGCTGGGGGGGCCGCCGTACTGGGTGTGCGGCGGTGCCGAGGCCGTCGTGTAGACCGGCTGGGACGAACCGAAGGGGGTGTTTGTTTTCAGGGACTTTTTGGTGTAGGGACTAAAAAAAATCTCTTTTAGTCCCATGTGAAACAAACATGATGGACTTTTAGGGACTAAAAGGGGGGTATTTGGGACTAAAGGAAGAAGTCCCTATGGGAGGGTCTTTTTGAGACTTTTTTGGCACTTTTTCTAACAGTACCCCTACTTTTAGCATGTCATTTAATTACTTCTAGTACATTACTAGGGGTAACATGGTCTTTTTGCATGTCATTTAATGACCTCTAGTCCCTCTTTAGTCCATGAAAACAAACGGGTAGGGACTAGGGACTTTTTAGTTGTGACTAAAAAAAGTCCTGGGACTTTTGAAACAAACAGGGCCGAAGCTGGTTGAGCGGCACCCCTGGCGCGGCGGTCGGGCCGGGCCCGGAGGTGGCTAGAGTCGGCGGCGGCAGTTGCAGGGTCGGCTGCCGTGGCCCCACCGAGGGTGGCGGAGGCAGCTGTAGTGGTGGCTGCATCGGCCAGGCCAGCGCGGCGGTTGCCGCCAGCAGCGCCTGCTGCCAGGGCGGCCAGGACGGGCCGGCGCTGGCTGGTGGTGGCGTGGCTGGCTGCGGCCCGTAGGGCGCGGCCAGGTATAGCCGGATGCCCTGGACGGTGGTAGCCAGGCGCGGATCGCGTCGGTCAGCTCCTCCGGGGTGAGGACGACCGGAGGCGGCGCGGCAGAAGAGGCCGGCGCAGGCAGGTGCGGCCCGCCGGTCGTGGTGATCATCGGAGTGGTGGTGGGGGACGATGGCGCAACGGTGGGGACGGGCGGCGGTGATGACATGATCGAACCAGAGCCTCGTGATACCAAACTGGTAGAAACTAGGGTTCTACCGGCCCCCTGCCTTAGGTTATATGGATAGGAGGGAGGTTGGAGGAGACGAGGGCGCCGTGGCCGGCGCGACGGCGCCGTCTCGGCGTAGGGAGGAGGAGGCGGCGAGTAGAGGAGGCGGTGGCTAGGGTTAGGGTTCCGGCTCCTCTGGGAGCCGGGCAATAGAATTGTCTTATTGCCTAATTCCAAAATAAATGTTTACATCTGTTTATATAATCTCAATAACTTAGACTCTAAGATAACTAAGATAACTTGGACTCTAATATAACTTGGACTCTAAGATAGCTAAGATAATTTGGGCTAAGCCCGTAACTAACCCTGCCCATTGGACCTCCTCCGTTGGTACGTCGTACCGGTCATAACAGGTGATAAATTATAATGGACATGCGATACATTTCTAATTCTAAGAGTATGGATTATGTGTTATCTTCAGCTGCAATGAATCTAACAATTTGAAATATTAGAGATTGGTTGATAAAGAAGTGATGAGTCACCATTTAGTAGATAAAAGTCGCCTTCTAAGCATCCACTGAAACTCGAAATTAGTAAAAACAAAAATGCAATACATCTACGTTCTTGTGTTTTTTTGGCTTCTGGTTCTCTGTGTCACTATGTTCTGTTACTTACATCAGCACCATTACTACTGTGGTATTCATATCTGTCTTATGGTAGCACATACTTCAAATAAACGACAACAACAGCAAAAACCTTGAGATCGTAGTTGCTATTGTCAAAATCTTAGAGATCCATTGTGTGACTACGGTAGCTTTCCTTCTTCAGAATAGTGGTGGCATCTGTTTGCTACACTGTTTATCTAATGCCCAACAAACCTGCTTTAAGTTATAACTCAATTGTATTCATATAGTCTTGTTGAATTTTCAGTTACTTGCCATTTGGTGGCGGACCAAGGAAATGTGTAGGTGATATGTTTGCTACTTTTGAGGTAATCCATTTTGATTATTTGGGGTTTGCAGCTGATAATATCGAACTAGCATTTTGCAATTTCATGAAGTTTCCTGGTTATTAGTAATTTGATTTAGTCGTATTAAGGGCTTCTTTTTTTGGCTTCTTGGTATATGAGACTTTCTTTTGTGAAAACGAAGATTTTTTGCTATCCCAGCCTATGCACCAAGGGGATGCACTGCCCACAGTCATTTGTTCCTATTGGGAGAATTACTTACATTGTGCAATTTCTGTGCAGACTGTGGTAGCAACAGCAATGCTTGTCAAGCGATTTGATTTTCAGATGGCTCCAGGAGCACCTCCGGTATGTTTCCCACCAGCTTTCTGATTCATCATAGCTGATAAAATATATTTATCATAGCTCTATTGTAGGTCGAGATGACAACCGGAGCAACGATTCACACAACTAAGGGACTGAACATGACTGTTACTCGGAGGATAAAGCCACCTGTAATTCCAAACTTAGAGATGAAAATCGTTTCCGATTCAGAAGGAAGCACAAGTTCTACTGCGTCAGTGGCTGTTTCTACTGCTAGTATTGCATCCGGAGAAGGTCAACAAGTGGAGGTGTCGACAAGTCAAGTGTGATTTATCATTTTTGATGCTCAGATTGCAATGAGATACATAATGAGTACGTTCTCATCTCAGTTCTACTTGGAAATTTAAATAGTTATAGTTCCTTCACATTTGAATTGGTTATATTCTCTGGTATGGGCATTCATTTGCCTTCCCCCTCCTTTCTCTTGCATTGTCCTTCTGTAGTTTTCGTGTGACACACTTTATTTACCTGAAGTGCTCAAAGATGTTGTATGTCCAATAAATAAAGGCATATAGTCCTTGTCTGTTGAGTGTCTAGGGCAAAGAAACTTTGTTTGCACTTCTTGTTGTTAATCATGAGGTCATATATTTTATTTAGTAAATTACATTGTCCTGCTGTAGTTTTCGCATGGCACACTTCATTTACCTTAAGTGCTCAAAGATCTTGTATGCCCAATAAATAAAAGGCACTGCTTTTTCTTCAAAAAATGAAGTCCTCCAAGGCATATAGTCCTCGTCTGTTAAGTGGCTATGGCAAAGGAACTTCGTTTGCACTTGTCGTTGTTAATCATGAAGTCATATATTCTATTTAGTAAATTACATCGTGCTATGCATCTTTGGTGATAAAACTATTGTACTGCTTCTGGAAACCGTAATGATATATCATCATTGTCTATGAAGTATGAAGATACGTGGCCGCACCCCTAATTATATTCCATGATCAATTCAGGCATAACCTTTTTAAAGCATATTGCCTCCATTCTTCTCAAATATTACAATGAGCTTTTATTTTTCTTGCTGTGTAATGTGGAAGTCATTGCTCATGGGAACGTTTTCATGCGCAGATACCAAACAGTACAGTACAGAACAGAATCTTCCTGGCGTGCTTCTTTACAAGGAAAAGCTCTCCTAAATGCTCCCAGGCATATTTTTGCGATACAGGCTACAAACACTTTTACATCTATAGGATCTGCCTGCTACTCAAAAGTACCGCGGACACACATATTTACAGATCCACAAGTACCGGGCATGGACTCCTGCGCCTCTAAAACTTCAGCATGGCCTCCAACGCGCGAAGAACGTCATCGCGGGTAACTATACCTGTTAGCATTGTTTAGAATAAATTCCGTTTAGCTTGAAACTTGCTCCAAATAATAGTCGATGTTAAGGGGATGATACAGATCTAGTAGTATATAAAAGTCCTTTGCTGCTGGTTTTGTCGTGTTTTCTGTTACTCACCTATTACTTGATTGTCCTGGTTTACTATCGGTAATCTGTGGATCTTCTTCTTGAGCATCAGAGCTGCGGCATCTGTTGGCATCACACGATTGTGCACTATTAAATTAACTGGAAACGAATATGGAAAAAAATGATGAGTGGGAACAACAATTACCGGTCACTGTTTTATCGCATGATAGCGTGATTGCTGGAGATGTCATCACATCTGCAATCTTCGTCCTTGACTGTTGCAGCAAATAGGAACTAGATTAGCAAACACAAGATGGTGGTGATATTGTTGATGTAGCAACTTGTATATTAGCTGTCTTTTTCTTCTTCTTCTCCCGGTCCGAAAGGCGGCAAGAGTTGTGTGTAAAACAGATGAAGAGAGAAGGGGGAGGAGCTGAGCTGACCCCATGTGAAGCCCTCGCGCGATCGCTCTTGACGACGACCCCGACACATCGGCGGGCGCTGTCGACAACCGGGAGGCCTGACACGAGCTGGAAGTGTCCTTCAACCTCCACCAGTGCCTGGTCCGCTGTGGCCATCAGCACGGGCGTCGACATGGCCTCGCGCAGGAGCGCCCCTCGGTGCTGCAACCAACCAAGCAACAAGGTTCGAAGTCAAGCAAGAGTTCAAGAAGAAGAAGCACCACCAAGATAGGAGATGACAGAGACTACAAGATCAGCAGGAAGAAGAAGCACCAATCAAGAGAGGAGATGGACAGAGACTACAGGACCAGCAAGAAGAAGCACCTGATCGCCGGCGTGGGAAGGTGGTTGCTGCTGCTGCTGCTGCTGCTGGGACTGGAGGTATGCGCGGAGGTCGTCGTAGCTGAGGAGGGAGAAGTTCTCGGGCCACTCGCCGGAGATGATGGCGTCGGGGTTCTCGTCGAGCCCGAGCCGGAGCCCGCTCCCGTCCATGAACGTGGACGCCCGGCACCCGAAGCTCCCGCCGCTGCCGGCTCTGCTGCCCCTTCTGGCCTCGGCCTTGGCCCCCTTGAACATGGAGCAGCTCTGCAAGGTATTGATGCACGCCATGGATGCTATTCTCCTTGTCTTGTGTTGTGGATGTTGTCTGACTGTGTTGTCCTGCAGATCCCAGGAGGAGGAGGGCTCCATTTTATAAGGAGGGTGAAGCTGGAGGTGCTGCCATGTCCATTGTCAGTGAGCTGAGCTGGATGGGCATGCTTGCATGGGGAGGGCCCACCAGCGGGCGAGTGACTGGTGCTGCCGGGCAGTGAGATCCCCACTTTGACTTGGCGACCGATGAGCCTGCTGACAGGCCTAAATATCTGTGTGATCAGTGCGCTTCAGCTAGGTAGAATCATGGCAGTGAATTCCTTGGGACAAAGAGTGGCTGGAGCTGGACGGTTGATCACGGCGTTTTAACCCCTGGGCTGGGGTGGGGTGGGGTGGGGTGGGGAATTTCATGGAGGCTGGATGAGGGGTGATGGATCTGGATATGCACCTAACTCCGAAGTCTGAATCTGATCGCAAGTTGGCTTGGAGCGTTTTTTTTGTCCCTGCCCGGAATCTCTGGTCCTCGGATGTGGATTGACGTGGAGTTTCCCGGACACGCGGTGCTTCCCCTCGGAACGGTGGCCCGCCGGAGCGGGACCCGGCGGCCGGCGTGGCGGCCGGGGAGTGGCCGGCGGGATTCCCGTGGGGCCCGGTCACGTGGCACCGGATAAGGGTGGAGGAGTGCCGACCCTTCCCTCCGGCCGTCCGGTACGGTTGGCGGAGAGAGGTCGACGTTGCATGCCGTCTTCTTCCTCCCGCCTCCGGCCGGTGGGTTGTCGCCGTGCGTGCCGGGTCTGCTGGCCTATCGGAGCCGGAAGGGACGACGAGCCCACGGTTTCGCGTGGATGAATCTGGGGCGAAGATCATGCAGCGCACAATCTCCATCCCTGGGAACGATGCGGAATCAGCACGAATCATTCAGTCATGTTGCACTGACAAAAAATTGCCCGTGCGTTGCAATCATCGGAGTTATAAACATCCAACTCGTAAACACAAAGGCATATACATAACCCACAAGCATGGGAAACAATATATATACCTTATTTTCGTTATTTATTACTAAAAATAACAAAACAAAAAAATACATTCATTTAAAAATATTTATATTACACCCTTTATTATTAGAAATATTTGTTGGTAGTACTATTTTGGTCCCAGGATATAACTACCTTAAATAAAATTTATAAAAACAAAAGTATAGTGACATGATAAAATTCTATGTTCATTCGTAAATATTTATATTTAAAACAGAAGATGCGCAATTAAAAATATTTATATTTATACATCCAGAAAATAAAGGAAGATTTTGGTTGTACATCCAGAAAATGTAATGATATCACTCACTCCTATCTGTTTGCAGGAGCTTATGCCCTTGAAGATCCGGTCTCACGGGGCATCGACTGTAATGCAGTACGACGAGCGGTACACACCATACATTGAGATGACATGACTCCTTTCATTCATTCAGCTTGTGAGTCGGTCAACGCCCAATCTAAACGCTGCGGCAGTCACTGCACTTATTGATCGGTGGAGGCCGGAGACACATAGTTTTCATCTCCGGACCGGAGAGATGACAATAACTCTTCAAGATGTTTCCACGATCACCGCACTTTCGATCGAAGGGAAGCCTCTTTGTATGAACACTGATTTCGAGGGATGGCGGCAACAAATGGAGGCCCTTATTGGTATGTCGCCTCTAGAGCCGGGGGTAGAAGATGGAGGGAAGAAAGATAGAGTCCCGGCCGGTGCTCCTTTCACTTGGATTGCCGCCAACTTTGCTCATTGTCCTCAGGACGCAAATGACGAAGTGATCGAGACGTATGCCCGCGTGTACATGTGGTATGTCATCTCTAGGACTATCTTCGCTGACGGCATTGGCAAGAATGCTCCATGAATGTGGCTGAAGGCATTGACTGTTTTTGATAACAAGTTTAGTTGGGGCTCGACCGCACTGGAGATGGAGTTGGAAAGCCTATAAGCGATGAACTCGGAGGTGAGTTGTCTATGGCTTTGCGACGAAAGGGCACCATCAACCCTCTTTGCCTCGACACGTGTGAGGCATACAACTGACAATGTTCCATCCTGGCCCTCCTTTCCATGGTCTTTCACGGACAATCCAAGGGCACCCTCTATCCTCACATGCAACCGTGTAACGCAGCTTCATGTTTTAATGAACAACTTTGTGTGGCCTATAATGCGTAACAGAATATTCATCCAACCACATCATCAGTTTAAGGAATGTTTGGAACTTTGACCCCGGCAAAATAATATTCTTCCCATGTTTGTCCCGATGAGAAGGTGGCCTAACTCCAAACAACATGCCTTCGCCTTCGTTAACCACGGCTTCATCCGCAAGGCTAAGATCCTCGAACAATGGTGTCCGGTGATCCCACTTTAATACCTTCGTGAATGCTTCAGCCTCCTTTGCCGTGAACCCTTCCTCATCAACTTCTTCATCGGGACCCTCATCGTCAGACTCAGATGCATAGCCACGTGAGTACGGAATAGAATGGTCCATTGTCTCTAGCAAATTATATTTGTTCAAATCACCAAGATTGTTGTCATGAAGAACAGTACCATCATTCTCATCATCATCGTGCTCATCATTAGCCTCTAGCAATGGTTCATGTTGGACACAAGAAAGAGGTTCAATGTTGGCCTCTTCGTTGATGGGTGGAGGACTAGCTTCAATAATCGGAGAGGCAACCCGATTCAAATCCAACTGCAAGTTAGGAACATTTGTTTTGATGGCAAATAACTCTAGAGCCTTGTCTAGTGATTCGACCACCGTATCCTTGTATGCAAGCCAACGTTGCTCGGAGTTGACACGCATGGTCTTCCAACGAATGTGCATTCCGAATCCCATATCATGCCTAACATCAAACTCAACTACATCACTAGGGTCCATCCAATTCAAATCCTTTCGGACTTGTTCCAACAATTCAACATAGCTAGGACACAAATCGAACACCATGCTAAGCTCATCCGTGTCCGGATCAATATTGCCTTTTAAAAAGGCATCCTTGTCCACGTGATGAACATAAACACATGTTCTTCCCATCCCTAAACAACAAAACATACAATATTTTTTATAAGCAATCATACAACTACAATATGTACTTACTAAAAATAAATCCTATTCCTAACTTCCAAACATCCATAACACTAACCCTAACCCTAACCCTATCATAACCCTAACACAACCAAACATCCATAATCCTAACCCTAGCCTAACCCTAAAACAACCATAATGCAAACATCCAAACAACCCTAATCCTAACCCCATCATACCCCTTATCCTAACATACAAACAAATACAACAATATCATATACATCCCACATTTAATGAAAAATAGGGTTTCCTCAAATTTGCAACAAAATGACCACAAAAGATTTTTGTTTGGATGAGAATGAGGGGATAGGTGGGGATTAACTTAGGAGAGTGATTGGACAACAAATGTCCGGTCCAAACCTTCAGATTTGATGATTTGGAGAAGGATTTGAAGAAGGGCCCGTGGCTGGGAGAGGGAGATGGGGGAGGGGAATGAGGAGGGGGTGGGGAAGGGGGGCTGGCCCGTGGCTGTATAAGTCAATGTGTGGCGCCTAAGCGTTTGGCGCCACACATTACAATGTGCGACGCCTGAGGCTTATGCGTCACACTGCCTGGGGATGGGCCCTCTCTACCAGGTGGTCGGGGCGTGTGGCGCCGGCGGCTTAGGCGTCACACAGTGTAGTGTGGCGCCTAGGTGTCGGACGCCACACAAAAGGGTCAGACGAGTGAAATATTTCGCGTTAGGGTTCACTTTAAGAGTTCTTTCGTCTGAGGGGTCATTTTGTCAATTTTGCCATTTTTTCACACGTCCGCCTTGTCGTCCTTCACTGGCGTATCTGTCGCCGAAGGAAACAAGCGGTGTTCGTTTCTGCGACACGTCGGCCGTGGACGCCCACGGGGACAGCGGGTACCGCCTGCTCATGGTCAATGGCTATATACTCGCGCACCGAAGAGTCGACGTCCACCGACGAGAGCATCACCTAGGAATTGTATCCTGGGTGCTTGTTCTTCTCCTTGGTTGGTGTTCCCTGTGGGAGAGGAATGCTGAAGCTGACTTAATTGCATAAAACCATCACATTTGCGGCTTGGTTTGTAGAATGTGGTGATTTGTGCTTTTAAGAAGCTCGAAGATTTTGCAAAATCCACTGCTGTAGTGCGTCCTGTACAAAAAAAAAAAGACTTTCATTCTGGTGTATTTTCACTTTCATTCTGGTGTACTTTGAAGCTCTGGAGATGATTTATTGCTGTCAATTTTTGCAAGAAACAGCTTTCAGTGCACTGGAAGGGGGGCTACAGTTTTTCTTTACATAATAAATACTCCCTCTTATTGAGAGCCTTGGCTGAGTAGTTGGACATGCGGTTGTGCAGCCCAACGACCCGAGTTCAATTCCTAGAATTGATAGGTGATGCACACGTTTTTTTCCTATTTATTAAGGATCAAGCTTGGCGGGTGATGAAACCACTCATCAAAAATATCTAATTTTTTTTGAGAACCATGTTTATCTTGGTACTCATACTAAAATTGTCGTATGCGTTCCTAGTTGGTGCAGAGGTCGGGAAGTAAAAAACTCTCTCATTTAAAAAAATGACCGACTAGCCGACATCCCGTGACGCGCCAAAGCTCCTGTGCGGCGCCGCCGCGCCGCACCAAGACGTCCCCGCTTTCCTCGAATGGTTCCCTCACAACACTCTCTGTCGCCGCCGACTGCGACAACGTCGGGACAAAGCCCGACCAACCGTGTTATGTTTACATTATTAAATTTATTTATTCCAGCCCCTTCAGCCCACCCAAGAATTCTTGATGTGAAGTGTGAGGAAAATTTGTTTGCACATTAGTTCACATTGTGAAGTGTTTGTTACAGCATGTTGTGATTGTTATATGTCCTTGATTATCTATTTTCTGAAGTTTCTTGATTGTTTATATTAATGTGTGTGCTATATGTGTAACCACTTTTTGTAGGAAACAACAATAGACGGAAGTCGGAGGCACAAATGAAGACCAACGAGAAAAAGAAATAGCTAATGACGAGGAAGATCACTCTCATGCTTTATCTTTTTTGTCTTTTGGGTGGGACTTAGGTGTGGAGAAACAAACATGGTGATCACTCTGAAAGGAAAAAGACATCGGAGTTTGTGAACAAGTTTTTAAAATTTTAAGGAAAGATATATTAGTTCAATGCATGGTAGGAAAGTTCAATCAATGTTTGTAAATAAATAAGCTAAGTATGCACTTAGATAAAAAGAGAAGGAAGAATAACTTTTATCTTGTTAGTCGGTTATGAGAAATAAGATATGTGTGAATAAAAAATAAAACTAGCAGAGAAGGATGAGACAAAACAATTAAACTCAAGCCATATTATTATATAATCCCGGTGACAACGTACGGGCATTCAACTACTTCCTCCGTACCTAAATATAAGTCTTTTAAAATATTTCATTAGATGTCTACATACGGAGTAAAATGAATGAATCTATACTCTAAGGTACGTCTATATACATCCGTATGTAGTTCGTTAGTTGAACCTCTGGAAAACGGCGGAACGGAACGGAAAAATGAGTTTTGTTGAAGAAAAGACGTGAAAGTCGGGGCACAGAGGAAAGTGCGGGCAAAGGTTAGGGTTGGAGACCGGAATGGATCCCCATTCTCTCTATCTCCCCCGACGCCGCCGTCTCGACTCGCCGCCCCCCAAATCCTCGACCGGAGACAAATCTCCTCCCTGTCAATGGTCGCCACCAGATCCTCCTCCTCCTCCTCCTCCAGGAGGATTTGGAGGAGGAGCACCAGCAGCCGCATCGGCGGCAACAAGAGCGACACCAGCAGCCGCATCGGCGGCAACAAGAGCCGCATCGGCGGCAACAAGAGCGACACCAGCAGCCGCATCAGCGACGCCATCAGCCGCATCAGCAGCATGCGCATCACGGGCCGCAGCCGCAGCCGCAGCCGCAGCCGTAGCGTCAACATCGAGCCACAGATCTACGGGCCGACCAACTTCGAGGACGACGAGCTCGTGCTCAGCAGCGACGAGATTTCCAAGTTGCAGTCGGAGCTTCGCGCCAAGATCACCAGCTGCTACGCCCAGGTGAAGCTCCGCGGGCTCGTCGACGCCGGCTTCTGCTTCGGCCTCCTCAGCCCAGTCTCAAACATCGTCGCCGGCGTCCTCATCGCCGAGTCCGTCCAGGTCGACCCCGGCCACAAAGAGGAGGAGGAGGAGTCTATCCCGCCGCTGCGTAAACCAGACCGGATGGCGGACATGAACCGGCGCTCGTTCCACGGCCTCGTCGTCTTCCTGACGGCCCTCTTCCCCCACCTCACTAACTCCATGGCGATATGGTATCTCAATGAATCCCAGCTGGATCCCCTCGTCGCCGCCCACCTCATCATCAAGCGCCGCCGGATGAGATTCGGTTTTGCGTCCGACACCACCATGGCCGCCATGGAAAAGGCCCTCAGATGTGCCGCGGCTGCCGCCCAGCACCCCAATCCAGAGCAGTTCGCGCTAGGCTGGAAGTTGCTCTCAAATTTTCTAAACAAGGTCGACATCGTGCTGTCAGACCCCTATGCCACCTCCGATCCCTTTGCGTCCATTGCCGTCATACAAATTCTGCTCGACAAGCCTCGGCCCTCAGTTTTTAGCCTGGAGAAATCGTGGGACCTTGCCTCTACTCGCTTCGGCAAGCAGAGTCCAGACCTCTACTCAGTCTTAGGAGGGAACAAGGGCAAGCACAACAGTGTGCTCAATGTGTTTCCTGAGAGGGCAGCCGTTTGGCGTATGCTTCTTACCACCATCCATGGATACTACCTGAAGGCACTTGCCAGGCTGCCCAAGGACAAGCTCCGCTCTTGCTACCACCACAGCTTGCTTCAGGCCGGCCACTGCTATGGTCCGTTGGATCCTGTCAACAATATCATCGTCAATACCATCTGGTATAGCCGAGCCTACCCTCTAAGAAAAAATGTTGAGCTAGATGCTATCAGCACCAGAGGCCTTCTGCGAATTGCTGTCCGATCCTTATATGGTCTTGTCTCCTTTCTGTGCACCCGCTATGCCACACACCTCACGCCTGATGAAGCCATTCAGCGACTGCAAGACGTTGGGGCTGATCTCCGATTTGCTGATCCCAACTTCCTTGATGATGATAGGAATGAAGATGCTATCGTATCTGCCACTATCGAAAAAGCCTATGCTGCTGCGGCTGCTGCCGCGCTACACCCTGAGCCTCATGATCAGATAATGCTTTTCAGGCCGTGTAATTCAATGTTGCGGATGGCCTCAGAACGCCTCAAAGATGATGCCATGCTCTCCCCTGAGAATGCTGACCACCTCTCTGAATCCTTGATGTATTCCTGCATGTTATCGGAACACCAGCAGCAGCCAGAAGCAAAGATCAATGTCCTAGACTGGTGGGCCTACGCAAGGGTGAAACAACGGATAAACAAATTCTGGGACCAGCATGCTAGACTTGTCATAATGGTGACATCTGCAATGGACTTATACAACCAGCAACCTGGGGTTGGTTTCTTCTCTTTTAGACTTGCTCTCTCTGCCAAATTATTTGTGTTTCCTGTTAACCTTTCTTTTGTCTTACTGGTTGAAGGTACCCAAGTACAAGCTTCATGTTATCTGCGGTGTCAATGAGCATGTTGATGGCCCTGTGCGCAGGGGGCCTGGCAAAGGCTGGTACCGTTGCTCCCACATCAACTTCCTTGCTACCCATTCTGCGGGTACACCTCCAATGCTCTTCTTTGCTGAATGTCCCAACGATGGCACCAAGGTGCGCTTGTGCTGTCCTGTGAGCGTGACACCTCCAGGCACTGGTATGTTGCTGTTTTGCTCTTGTTAATGTTTTCCATTTCCATCAATCAGATATATAGTTCCCTGTCTTTTGTTAAGCTGATAACTTAAGTACCAATTTTCTCCCATTCTTTGTCTTGCGTCGATAAATTGCTTTGTAATGTCCAAACAACCCAGTAAAGTCTGAGAAACCAGAAATTGTGTATATAGAGATTTGTACGCTGTGAGTAATGATTTCATTCTACAATATAAATGGAAGAGTCATCCGGGCAAATTATTCAAGACAGGAGATAGAAGTTGAAGAAAACATATCAACAAAATACCAAAAGACAAGATTTATGGCCACAAATTGCACCTTTTCTATATCCATATGCCAAAGCCTCTAGAGACTAGAGGTTTAAAACAGGGAAAACCAAATATCGGAATAGCAGACGCTCGGTTCAGCTGTCAAGTTCAGTACTAGCAGATAATTTAAAAGGTGAAACTAAATTTTAAAACATATCTTCGTATGATGTGGTCTCATTGGGATATCTGTAAGACAACAAAAATCTTAGGTTTTATTTCACTCTGAAGTCAGACCAACACTACTGGCTGCACCGTATGTGAACTTTTTCTAGAAAGGTCAATTTCAAATCCATACCTGCTTCCACAATTTTGGAAACTGCAATTTGATGGCATTCTTGCATCACATTTGCGCCTCCTTTGAGAAGGCCATCAATCACTGTATTATTGTACATATTATAGGCATTTAGGAGGTACGACTGCATGTGCTAAAGCATAAATTGAGTGGTTTGTCATCATGCAGATGAAGTTTTGTTATGTGTTAAGTCCACATGCTTTTAGCTCATCCTATGCAAAGCCTGAGGCTCCTGCTTCTTAATCAGTACACCAAGGATCTATTTTAAGATACATTTTGGAGCAGCAGTGCTATCATTCTAACCCAGGCCATCGAAATATAGATCCCATGAAACAGATTGTGTGGCAAGCCCGAAATGTGAGTTAAGCTTTCAACAAAGAAGAAGAGCTACAAGTGGAACAGCTTCTTCTATTCCTTACTGGCCTCCAGCCCTCTGCTATACCCCCTTCATTCCTTATTTATTGGAAAAAACAATTTCAACAGCTTAAGTTAGTACTTTGTTGTCTATTCTCTATTGACTGGAAGTACTCATTCCCAACTACTAAGTGCACAAAGTTAGTAAGTACTCATGATGGATAAGATTTGAATGAACTCGTGATTAAGCATCATCAAGTAATCCCAGACAAATATTTTTGAATCGTGTGAAGCTGGTCTTCACTGTGAGTTTTGTTCTCCACCAGAGCAATACTCCCTCCTTCCATGTATGTAAGTCCACTTAATCTTGTCTTAGATTTGACCATATTTATTATAGGAAAAATATTAACATGTACACTACCAAATCAATATCAAAATGTTAGCATGTACACTACTAAATCAATATCACTAGATCTATCATGACATATGCTTTGAAAATGAATGTGTTTATTAGGTAATGTGTACTTCTATAATTTTCTCTAGAAACACGCCTCACCTCCCTACGTCGCTGCAATTAACACCATGAATTGCTAATTACCAAAAAAAGATGGGATCAAGAATAAATGTGTGATGTGCTCCAATCCCTTATAAATAACTAATATTTGTTGATGTCAAAAAAATATCTGTTGATGAATAGATTAGTAAATTTCAGTTCACTCTACCATCCAAAGCTAACTATAAAAAGATGACGTCTTTGTATGTTTGCATGGCAGAAGAAACACGTTGCATGTACTGTGAGTACCATGGTAGTAGGATTGCACACCCAACAAGGGAGAGTTTCCGTGGGCGCGACATCGAGTTTGAGAAGATGCTATGCGGAGAAGGGGTGTATTCACAGTCATTCAACAACAATGGGATCATCGCACACAGCCGTGTGGCAAGTGGCTGTGTAGGTCCTGTGATTGACGACTACATCTATGGCGATTACCGGCTTAACGATACACCTATAAAGGCAGAGGACTTTGTACGCATGTCAGATGCTAATGTGACCTTTGACTGATTGAAGAGCTCGTGCCAATGCAAGCAGCATATGTGACTGGAAATGGTTTATGTCTAGTATGCTAGAGAAGGCCGCTTCCATTGATTAACTAATGTCATGCCAAATACTTGTAAACCTTGTATTTGCATGAGTCATGGTGATTAGTAAGTAGATGGATGACTCGTGATTGTTGGCCATACTTATGACTCAAAGATTATGGGCCAGGCTGTTGCATATCTGTCTCAAAAATGGTGGTTCTACGTAATTTGCTCCCACCTAGGGTTGGGCGTTTGGTTTATTTGGTCCTTCATAATTTCAGTTTTGAAGAAATGGGAACCAAAATAATCACTCAAAATTTACAAAGCGAACCATATTAACCAAAATTATATGGTTTGGTTTATTTGGTCTTTCATAATTTCAGTTTTGAAGAAATGGGAACCAAAATAATCACTCAAAATTTACAATGTGAACCATATTAACCAAAATATATCGGTTAGGTTTAGGTTTGTTGGGTTAACTGAAAAAACAAGTAGATGCACCCAACAGTACAAGTGTAGTAACTCATCAGCATTGATTTGCATTGTACAAAATGCATAAAATAATCACAAGAGCCAGCAACCTATCAATCACTGGTTAATTCGTTCAGGCAAACTAGTGAACATAGTAAAGTGTCAAATCACATGGAACATGGCATTTATTGTTTACAGGAGAATATGTGTAATGCCTTTAATCTGAGAACATCTTATGCACTAAACGTTACACTAATTAGTATTCCCTTGATAAACTAATATAAAAGCGTTTATATCATTATTTTAGTTATCTAAACACTCTTATATTAGTTTACAGAGGGAGTAGTTCTGTTCCAAAATAAATGATTTAATTTTATACTAACTTTACCGTACTTACTTTAGTATAAAGTTATTACAAATTCAGTCACTTAATTTGGGACGGAGGGAGTAGTTACTTCCATGACCAAAAGGCATGCATACTTACTTTTAGCCATACAAATATTACTTCCTCTGTCACAGTTTAGAAGATACAGTTAAAATTAAGTGTATTTTCACAATAGACAAAGTTTAGGACGCATTGTATTTACTTCGTTGTATTACTTCTACATGCATACGTAGTGTGAATGCTATTTTTTAACCCATTTCACAGTCAATCAATAACCACCTAGGTTCTAAAGAATTTTTAAACACGTCTTTTAAACCGTGGCGGGGAAGTATAACTAGTTCTTGCTGGTAGAATACAGCTATTTACTTTGTTTACAAATGAATACATCCATTGACTCATACGTTGCATGCAAACTATAATACTCCCTCCGTCCCTGTGTATAAATCAACTTACGAAAACCAATTAATCTCAAAATACTTAGATGCGGTGCATTAGCTTTCACCTTGTTTCTTGTTTTTGACATGAATAAAGAATCAACCAATAAAAGACGTGTGACCTGTATATTTTTAATAACTTGATACTAACTAGCACGACATGTAATGGACAACTCATTGCATGAAATGATATTAATTAGCATTTATTTTTCTCGTTTTACTTTCCATCTTGGTCACGGTGCACATCTTAAGATGACTTACACACCGGGACAGAGGGAGTATAATGGTCTAAGCAGTATAACACAGGTTGTCGTACATATTGGTTAATTCAGTTTATACGGTTTTTGAGTGTTGAGTAAGCTTGATTGTTTAGGAAACATAGATAGACTAGGATTTGTTCCTGTCTTGACTTTTACTTCTATATATATGCCCATGAGGCTCAAGCAATACAACAATTATTCCATCAATTCCTCTATTTCCTTTCAACTTGGTATGTGCCGCAAGTTTCTTGACCTAGCCGTCGCCACCGCTTTCGCCCCGTGGGCCGTCCACGGGGCGGTCCGCCTCCATGACCGCCGCCAAGGGCCGTGTCGCCCGTACCTATGTGTAACGACTAAGATGCGGCCCTTTTCTATTTTGGGGGCGAGGCCTCAAAAGGGAAAGGGGCGCATCTAAACGTTTCACAAGCGAGATAATCATAACATTACATAACTGAAAGAGTGACAAGTAGGGCATACACTTGCTATCTGATAAGAGTATAGCATTAAGCTTACAGACAAACATTATTCAGAGCATAGTTTAGTCCCGCTACGGACAACATGAAACAAATAAAACTATGACATCCCGCATGCTGGCCCCACGATCACGACCACGGCCTCAGTCCTTCGGATAGTTCACGTACAGTCTGCCAGAGTCCTCATCGAACTCCCACTTTAGCTGGCTGTCATCAGTATCTCCTGCGTCAGGCGTACCTGTACCCGTTGGTGTTTGTAGTAATCCGTGAGCCACGGGGACTCAGCAATCGAATGACCTTGGTATCAAATCTAGCCAAGTTATTAGGTGAGGAAGGTTAAGTGTATGGGTTTGCAGCAACCTAAGCATATAGGGTGGCTATCTTACGATGATCAGAGTAACATATGGTGGTCTACGCGAGCGATCGAAGACTAGGTTGATCACTAAGTGATCCTGAACACCTACTTACGTCAGACATAACCCCACAGTGTTCTCGATCAGAGAAAAATCTCTGAAAGAGACAGTCACGGTTACGCACACAGTTGGTAGTTTTATTAGAGTTACTTTAAGTTGTCTAGAACCGGATGTTAACAAAATATCCACACTTGCCACATAACCGCGGGCACGACTTTCCGAAAGATTAAACCCCGCAGGGGTGCTCCAACTAGTCCATAACAAACTGCCACGGGCCGCAAAGTAATCCTCTATCACGAAACTCGTGATCTCGTCGGATTCCTTAGAGGAAAACCTCAACTTTGAGGAGACCCAAAGTGTCACGCCCAAGATGCGACCCTATCCTCAATTTGGCACGAGGGCCTCGTCAGGGATAGAAGCGCATCTCGTCGTGTCGCAAGAATGTATATCGTTACAAGTACATGTACTGAAAAGAAGAGTTATATATATAGAATTGGCTTACACTCGCCACAAGCTACATCAGAGTCAGAGCAGTACAATACATAAACATCATGAAGAAGAGTAGGGTCCGACTACGGACGAAAACAAACGAGAAAAGAAGAACGACGTCCATCCTTGCTATCCCAGGCTGCCGGCCTGGAACCCATCCTAGATCAATGAAGAAGAAGAAGAGGCAACTCCAAATGAACAATCAACGCGCTCGCGTCAAGTAACCTTTACATGTACCTGCAACTGGTGTTGTAGTAATCTGTGAGCCACAGAGGACTTAACAATCTCATTTTCAAAGATATCAAGACTAGCAAAGCTTAATGGGCGAGGTAAGGTTAAGTGGTGAGGTTGCAGCAGCGGCTAAGCATATATTTGGTGGCTAAACTTATGAGTACAAGAATAGGAGGGGGGTGAACTACTCACAATGGACGTAAACTACTAATGATCAAATGAATGATCCTAAACACCTACCTACGTCACACATAACCCCACCGTGTCCTCGATCGGAGAAGGAACCCACGAAAGAGATAGTCACGGTTACGCACACAGTTGGCATATTTTAATTAAGTTAACTTCAAGTTATCTAGAACCAGTGTTAAGCAAAGTTTCCACGTTGCCACATAACCGCGTGCACGGCTTTCCGAAAAGATTTAACCCTACAGGGGTGCTCCAACTAGTCCATCACAAATTACCACAAGCCGCATAGAAATCCTCGATCACGAAGCTCGCGATTTCGTCGGACTCCTTAGTGGAAAACCTGAGCTCTGAGATTACCCAAAGCATCACCGGAATCCCGATGCACAAGATATCTCGTCAAAGGTAAAACTAATCCAGCAAGGCCGCCCGACGTGTCGACGATCCCGATAGGAGTCGCGTATCTCGTTCTCAGGACACGACGGATGAGCTAGACGTCGGGATCGCTAAACCTCTAGGTGACCAGAGGGGCGCCGGACATCGCTCAGGTGGGACCAACACTCATGAGGAGCACTGGCCCGGGGGTTGATTAATTATCCTCGGGGTCCGGAAAGTCCCTATGCAATTTTATTAGGTTATTAAGCAAATGTAGTACCAAAGTTGGGCCTTGCTAGACCAGCTTTAATCTAAAACGAATTATCAAGGGGGTCCCCATAACAACCCCGATCGTGTTAGGAGCCCTCAATTATGGAACATAACACCGATAGCCGAAACTAAGGGGGCAAATGTGGAACAAAACACCAGGCTAGAAAGGCCGAGCCTTCCACCTTTTACCAAGTATATAGGTCCATTAAATTAAATAGCATTTAATAGGGTGATATGACAAGGAACCCATGTTTTCACATGGAAGCAACTGCACCTGCAACTAACAACGCTAACACAGGGTTAAGCAAGCGGTAACATAGCCGATCAGTGGTTTGGTAGGTTGTGAACAGTTGAAGGTTTCATGGCATTGTTGAGAGGCTCATATATAACCTGTGGTAGGCAACGAGACGTAAACGGTAGAAACGGTAAAACTAGCATGGCAATGATAGTAATGGTATCTGGGTAAATGGTCATCTTGCCTGAGATCCCGCTTGGAAGAAGAATGACTCCGTGAAGCAGACGAACCGATGTAGTCGAACGGGTCCTCACTTTGTGACACGCTTGCGGAACTCTATCGAGACGGAGGAAACCGGAAACAATCATCAACACAGATATACACCACACGATGCAAGACACATATGATGCATGAACGGTCTAATGCAAGGTATGACAATCACAACAATCAAACACTACATATTAAGTGAAGCTCGATATGCAACGAGTTGCATATCAACGAAACTCCACGTTTAATTAGTTAGTTCACTCTCGTTCAGGTACACGGCTATATTAAATATTGTTAAACATGGCACGAGGGTGAAGCACAAATTAATCTACCTAGCTAGGCATTTTAAATGAGACCGGAAACGACATATAGCATCTCCGAAATGACCCCACGTGTTAAATCTTAATTCTGTCCAAATTTGTCCTAATCACATTTTAGGTTTGTTAAACGGAAAAACAAAGTGGTTCACGTGATTCTACTCGTCGTTCTGCTCCATTTACATATATGGCACGTCTCCAACGGAGCTAGGGACAAATAGTGTGTCTATCTAGTTCACAGAACTAGCTTAAGTTAACCAGCAATTCAAATGAACCTCATAGGAAAACAAAATGCACACAACAGATACCATGAGATGTGGGAATCGAACCCTGGACCTTATTGATTACTACCGAGCGCGCTGACCAATGGGGTGCAAGCAGACATCGATGCAAAAAGGGGTTTCCGCAAGATGAACCATATCCCGAGCCGAGCCTGACGAAACTGAAACTGTCGAAACAACATCTGTGTTGCCAGGCCGACAACACAACAGCACTGGGGCGAGGCACTTAGGCGAAGCCAGAGGTAGAGGATGTCGTGGGGCTCCTTTGGGACAAGCACCGGAGTCCAGATCCGGCCGAGGAGGGACCGTTCCGGCCAGCCGACGAGCTCCTCCTGGTGGAGACGCCAAGGCCACGGTTGATTCCCTGCGAGAGGAAACAAGAGAGAGAGAGAGGGTGAGAACTGATACGTCTCCATCGTATCTACTTTTCCAAACTCTTTTGCCCTTGTTTTGGACTCTAATTTGCATGAATTGAATGGAACTAACCTGGACTGACGCTGTTTTCAGCAGAATTGCCTTGGTGTTATTTTTGTGCAGAAATCAAAGTTCTCCAAACGTCCTGAAAATTTACGGGGAGCATTTTTGGAAAATATGAAAAATACCTACGCCAAGTTCCACATGAGGGGGTGGCCAGTAGGCCACAAACCCTGCCTCCGCCACCCCTGTTGAGGAACGTCGCATGGGAAACAAAAAATTTCCTACGCGCACGAAGACCTATCATGGTGATGTCCATCGACGAGAGGGGATGAGTGATCTACGTACCCTTGTAGACCGTACAGGAGAAGCGTTAGTGAACGCGGTTGATGTAGTGGAACGTCCTCACGTCCCTCGATCCGCCCCGCGAACAATCCCGTGATCAGTCCCACGATCTAGTACCGAACGGACGGCACCTCCGCGTTCAGCACACGTACAGCTCGACGATGATCTCGGCCTTCTTGATCCAGCAAGAGAGACGGAGAGGTAGAAGAGTTCTCCGGCAGCGTGACGGCGCTCCGGAGGTTGGTGATGACTTTGCCTCAGCAGGGCTCCGCCCGAGCTCCGTAGAAACGCGATCTAGAGGAAAAACCGTGGAGGTATGTGGTCGGGCTGTCGTGGAAAAGTCGTCTCAAATCAGCCCTAAAACCTCCGTATATATAGGTGGGAGAGGGGGGGGGCCTTGCCTTGGGGCTCAAGGAGCCCCAAGGGGTTCGGCCGAGCCAAGGGGGGAAGGTCTCCCCCCCCAAACCGAGTTGGACTTGGTTTGGTGGGTGGGAGTCCTTCCTTCCCTTTCCACCTCCTCCTTTTTTCCCTTTCTCTTTGATTTTTCTTCCAATGCGCATATGGCCCTTTTGGGCTGTCCCACCAGCCCACTAAGGGTTGGTGTGCCACCCTCAAGGCCTATGGGCTTCCCCGGGGTGGGTTGCCCCCCCTGGTGAACTCCCGGAACCCATTCGTCATTCCCGGTACATTACCGGTAACTCCAAAAACCTTTCGGTAATCAAATGAGGTCATCCTATATATCAATCTTCATTTCCGGACCATTCCGGAAACCCTCGTGACGTCCGTGATCTCATCCGGGACTCCGAACAACATTCGGTAACCAACCATATAACTCAAATACGCATAAAACAACGTCGAACCTTAAGTGTGCAGACCCCGCGGGTTCGAGAACTATGTAGACATGACCCGAGAGACTCCTCGGTCAATATCCAATAGCGGGACCTGGATGCCCATATTGGATCCTACATATTCTACGAAGATCTTATCGTTTGAACCTCAGTGCCAAGGATTCATATAATCCCGTATGTCATTCCCTTTGTCCTTCGGTATGTTACTTGCCCGAGATTCGATCGTCAGTATCCGCATACCTATTTCAATCTCGTTTACCGGCAAGTCTCTTTACTCGTTCCGTAACACAAGATCCCGCAACTTACACTAAGTCACATTGCTTGCAAGGCTTGTGTGTGATGTTGTATTACCGAGTGGGCCCCGAGATACCTCTCCGTCACACGGAGTGACAAATCCTAGTTTCGATCCATACTAACTCAACGAACACCTTCGGAGATACCTGTAGAGCATCTTTATAGTCACCCAGTTACGTTGCGACGTTTGATACACAGAAAGTATTCCTCCGGTGTCAGTGAGTTATATGATCTCATGGTCATAGGAACAAATACTTGACACGCAGAAAACAGTAGCAACAAAATGACACGATCAACATGCTACGTCTATTAGTTTGAGTCTAGTCCATCACATGATTCTCCTAATGATGTGATCCCGTTATCAAGTGACAACACTTGCCTATGGTCAGGAAACCTTGACCATCTTTGATCAACGAGCTAGTCAACTAGAGGCTTACTAGGGACAGTGTTTTGTCTATGTATCCACACATGCACTGTGTTTCCAATCAATACAAGTATAGCATGGATAATAAACGATTATCATGAACAAAGAAATATAATAATAACTAATTTATTATTGCCTCTAGGGCATATTTCCAACAGTCTCCCACTTGCACTAGAGTCAATAATCTAGTTCACATCACCATGTGATTCCAACGAATCCAACACCCATATAATTATGGGGTCTGACCACGTCTTGCTCGTGAGAGAGGTTTTAGTCAACGTTTCTGAAACTTTCAGATCCGTGTGTTCTTTACAAATCTTTATGTCATCTTATAGATGCTGCTACTACGTGCTATTCGGAAATGCTCCAAATATCTACTCTACGATACGAATCCGTTTCACTACTCATAGTTATTCGGATTAGTGTCAAAGCTTGCATCGACGTAACCCTTTACGACGAACTCTTTAACCACCTCCATAATCGAGAAAAATTCCTTAGTCTATTTAGTTACTGAGGATAACCTTGACCGCTGATCAGTGATTCAATCCTGGATCACTTTGTGTACCTCTTAACAGACTTGCTGCAAGGCACACATCAGGTGCGGTACTCAGCATGGCATACTTTAGAGTCTACGGCTAAGGCATAGAAGACGACCTTCGTCTATTCTCTTTATTCTGCCGTGGTCGGGTTTTGAGTCTTACTCAAATTCACACCTTACAACGCAACCAAGAACTCCTTCTTTGCTGATCTATTTTGAACTCCTTCAAAACTTGTCAAGGCATGCATCTTGTTGAAACTTCCATTAAGCGCTTTCAATCTATCTCCATAGATCTTTGATGCTCAACGTTCAAGTAGCTCAATCCAGGTATTCCTTTGAAAACTCCTTTCAAACAACCTTGTATGCTTTACAGAAATTCTACATTACTTCTGATCCACAATATGTCAACCACATATACTTATCAGAAATTCTATAGTGCTCCCACTCACTTCTTTGGAAATACAAGTTTCTCATAAACCTTGTACAAACCCAAAATCTTTGATCATCTCATCAAAGTGTATATTCCAACTCCGAGATGCTTGCACCAGTCCATTGAAGGATCACTGGAGCTTGCATACTTGCTAGTATCTTTAGGATCGACAAAACCTCCTGGTTGTATCACATACAATGTTTGCTCAAGGAAACCGTCGAGGAAACAATGTTTTGACATCCTACGTGCAACATTTCATAAATAATGCATCAACAACTAACATAATTCTAACAGACCTCTAGCATCGCTACGAGTGAGAAAGTCTCATCATAGTCAACTGTTTGATCTTGTCGGAAACATCTTTGCGACAAGTCGAGCTTTTCTTAATAGTGACTTATCACTATCATCGTCTGTCTTCCTTTTAAAGATCCATCTTTACTTAATAGTCCTATGGCCATCAAGTAGTTCTTCCAAAGTCTACACTTTGTTTTCATACATGGATCCTCTCTCGGATTTCATGGCTTCCAGCCATTTGTCGGAATCTGGGCCCACCAATGCTTTCTCCATAACTCGTAGGTTCACTCTTGCTCAACAACATGACCTCCAAGACAGGGTTACCGTACCACTCTGTAGTAGTACGCGACCTTGTCAACCTACGAGGCTTGTAGTAACTTGATCCGATGCTCGATGATCACCATCATCAGCTTTCACTTCAATTGGTGTAGGCGCCACAGGAACAACTTCCTGCGCCCTGCTACACACTGGTCGAAGTGATGGTTCAATAACCTCATCAAGTTCTACCACCCTCCCACTCAATTCTTTCGAGAGAAACCTTTCCTCGAGAAAGGATCCGTTTCTAGAAACAAACACTTTGCTTTCGGATCTGAGATAGTAGATGTACCCAACTGTTTTGGATATCCTATGAAGATGCATTTATCCGCTTTGGGTTCGAGCTTATCAGACTGAAACTTTTCCACATAAGTGTCGAAGCCCCAAACTTTCAAGAAACGACAGTTTAGATTTCTCTAAACCTCAGTCTATACTGTGTCATCTCAACGGAAATACGCGATGCCCTATTTAAAGTGAATGCGGTTGTCTCTAATGCATAACCCATAAACGATAGTGGTAATTCGATAAGAGACATCATAGCATGCACCATACCAAATAGTGTGTGGCTATGACGTTCAGACACATCATCACACTATGATGTTCTAGGTGGCATGAACTGCGAAACAATTTCCACATTGTCTTAACTGCGTACCAAAACTCGTAACTCAGATATTCATTTCTATGATCACATCGTAGACAGTTTATCCTCTTGTTACGACGAACTTCACTCCTGAAACAGAATTGAACTTTTCAATATTTCAGACTTGTGATTCATTAAGTAAATACTCTTGTATCTACTCAAATCGTCATTGAAGTAAGAACATAATGATATCCACTGCGTGCCTCAGCACCCATTGGACTGCATACATCAAAATGTATCACTTCCGACAAGTTACTATCTTGTTTCATCTCAATGAAAACAAGGCCTTGCTCATGTGGTATGATTTGCATGTCACTAGTGATTCAAAATCAAGTG
This sequence comes from Hordeum vulgare subsp. vulgare, assembly GCF_904849725.1. Taxonomy (NCBI): domain Eukaryota; kingdom Viridiplantae; phylum Streptophyta; class Magnoliopsida; order Poales; family Poaceae; genus Hordeum; species Hordeum vulgare. Next base: position 553,832,488 of record NC_058523.1, read on the forward strand.
AGTATAAAGATCCATCAACATGGAGCCTCTTCATGCAATTTATACCAACATGACTCAAGCAGCAGTGCCACAAGTAAGTGGTACTATCATCATTACCTCGTATCTTTTGGCACCAATATCATGAACATGTGTAACACTACGATCGAGATTCAATAAACCATTGAAGGTGATTATTCAAGCAAATAGAGTAACGATTATTCTATTTAAATGAATAATCGTATTGCAATAAACACGATCCAATCATGTTCATGCTTAACGCAAGCACCAAATAACAATTATTTAGGTTTAACACCAATCCCGATGGTAGAGGGAGCGTGCGACGTTTGATCATATCAACCTTGGAAACACTTCCAACACGTATCGTCACCTCGCCTTTAGCTAGTCTCCGTTTATGCCGTAGCTTTCATTTCGTGTTACTAATCACTTAGCAACGGAACCGGTGTCCAATACCCTCGTGCTACTAGGAGTACTAGTAAAGTACACATCAACATCATGTATATCAAATATATTTCTTTCGACTTTTGCCAGCCTTCTTATCTACCAAGTATCTAGAGTTGCTCCGCCTCAGTGACCGTTCCCCTCATTACAGAAGCACTTAGTCTCGGGTTTGGGTTTAATCTTGGGTCTCTTCATTAGTGCAGCAACTGTTTTGCCGTTTCACGAAGTATCCCTTCTAGCCCTTGCCTTTCTTGAAACTTAGTGGTTTTACTAACCATCAACTATTGATGCTCCTTCTTGATTTCTACTTTCGCAGTGTCAAACATCGCGAATCGCTCAAGGATCATTGTATCTATCCTTGATATGTTATAGTTCATCACGAAGCTCTCACAGCTTGGTGGCAGTGACTTTGGAGAACCATCACCATCTCATCTGGAAGATTAACTCCCACTTGATTCAAGTGATTGTCGTACTCAGACAATCTGAGCACACGCTCAACGATTGAGCTTTTCTCCTTTACTTTGTGGACAAAGAGTCTTGTCGGAGGTCTCGTACCTCTCAACAAGGGCACGAGCATGAAATCACAATTTCATCTCTTTAGAACATCACTTATGTTCCGTGACGTTTCAAAACGTCTTTGGTGCCTTGCTTCTAAGCCATTAAGTATTTTGCACTGAACTATCGTGTAGTCATCAGAAATGTGTATGCCGGATGTTCACAGCATCCACAGACGACGCTCGAGGTGCAGCACACCGAGTGGACATAAGCCTTCTGCGCAGCAATGAGGACAATCCTCTTCAAAGTTTGCTACTATCAACTTTCAACTAAATTTTCTCTAGGAACATATAAAAACAGTAGAGCTATAGCGCAAGCTACATCGTAATTCGCAAAGACCATTAGACTATGTTCATGACAATTAGTTCAATTAATCATATTACTTAAGAACTCCCACTCAAAAAGTACATCTCTCCAGTCATTTGAGTGGTACATGATCCAAATCCACTATCTCAAGTCCGATCATCACGTGAGTCGAGAATAGTTTCAGTGGTAAGCATCTCTATGCTAATCATATCAACTATACGATTCATGCTCGACCTTTCGGTCTCATGTGTTCCGAGGCCATGTCTGCACATGCTAGGCTCGTCAAGCTTAACCCGAGTGTTCTGCGTGTGCAACTGTTTTGCACCCGTTGTATGTGAACGTTGAGTCTATCACACCCGATCATCACGTGGTGTCTCGAAACGAAGAACTGTCGCAACGGTGCATAGTCGGGGAGAACACAATTTCGTCTTGAAATTTTAGTAAGAGATCACCTCATAATGCTACCGTCATTCTAAGCAAGATAAGGTGCAAAAAGGATTAACATCACATGCAATTCATAAGTGACATGATATGGCCATCATCATGCGCTTCTTGATCTCCATCACCAAAGCACCCGCACGATCTTCTTGTCACCGGCGTCACACCATGATCTCCATCATCATGATCTCCATCAACGTGTCGCCATCGGGGTTGTTGTGCTACTCATGCTATTACTACTAAAGCTACATCCTAGCAAAATAGTAAACGCATCTGCAAGCACAAACGTTAGTATAAAGACAACCCTATGGCTCCTGCCGGTTGCCGTACCATCGACGTGCAAGTCGATATTAACTATTACAACATGATCATCTCATACATCCAATATATCACATCACATTGTTGGCCATATCACATCACAAGCATACCCTGCAAAAACAAGTTAGACGTCCTCTAATTTTGTTATTGCATGTTTTACATGGTGACCATGGGTATCTAGTAGGATCGCATCTTACTTACGCAAACACCACAACGAAGATATATGAGTTGCTATTTAACCTCATCCAAGGACCTCCTCGGTCAATTCCGATTCAACTAAAGTTGGAGAAACTGACACCCGCGAGTCATCTTTGAGCAACGGAGTCACTCGTAGCGATGAAACCAGTCTCTCGTAAGCGTACGAGTAATGTCGGTCCGAGCCGCTTCGATCCAACAATACCGCGGAATCAAGAAAAGACTAAGGAGGGCAGCAAAACGCACATCACCGCCCACAAAAACTTTTGTGTTCTACTCGAGAAGACATCTACGCATGAACCTAGCTCTGATACCACTGTTGGGAACGTCGCATGGGAAACAAAAAATTTCCTACGCGCACGAAGACCTATCATGGTGATGTCCATCTACGAGAGGGGATGAGTGATCTACGTACCCTTGTAGACCGTACAGCAGAAGCGTTAGTGAACGCGGTTGATGTAGTGGAACGTCCTCACGTCCCTCGATCCGCCCCGCGAACAATCCCGCGATCAGTCCCACGATCTAGTACCGAACGGACGGCACCTCCGCGTTCAGCAAACGTACAGCTCGACGATGATCTCGGCCTTCTTGATCCAGCTAGAGAGACGGAGAGGTAGAAGAGTTCTCCGGCAGCGTGACGACGCTCCGGAGGTTGGTGATGACCTTGTCTCAGCAGGGCTCCGCCCGAGCTCCGCAGAAACGCGATCTAGAGGAAAAACCGTGGAGGTATGTGGTCGGGCTGCCGTGGAAAAGTCGTCTCAAATCAGCCCTGAAACCTCCGTATATATAGGTGGGAGAGTGGGGGCCTTGCCTTGGGGCTCAAGGAGCCCCAAGGGGGTCGGCCGAGCCAAGGGGGGAATGTCTCGCCCCCCAAACCGAGTTGGACTTGGTTTGGTGGGTGGGAGTCCTTCCTTCCCTTCCCACCTCCTCCTTTTTTTTTCCTTTCTCTTTGATTTTTCTTCCAATGCGCATAGGGCACTTTTGGGCTGTCCCACCAGCCCACTAAGGGCTGGTGCGCCACCCTCAAGGCCTATGGGCTTCCCCGGTGTGGGTTGCCCTCCCGGTGAACTCCCGGAACCCATTCGTCATTCCCGGTACATTCCCGGTAACTCCGAAAACCTTTCGGTAATCAAATGAGGTCATCCTATATATCAATCTTCATTTCCGGACCATTCCGGAAACCCTCGTGACGTCCGTGATCTCATCCGGGACTCCGAACAACATTCGGTAACCAACCATATAACTCAAATACGCATAAAACAACGTCGAACCTTAAGTGTGCAGACCCTGCGGGTTCGAGAACTATGTAGACATGACCCGAGAGACTCCTCGGTCAATATCCAATAGCGGGACCTGGATGCCCATATTGGATCCTACATATTCTACGAAGATCTTATCGTTTGAACCTCAGTGCCAAGGATTCATATAATCCCGTATGTCATTCCCTTTGTCCTTCGGTATGTTACTTGCCCGAGATTCGATCGTCAGTATCCGCATACCTATTTCAATCTCGTTTACCGGCAAGTCTCTTTACTCGTTCCATAACACAAGATCCCGCAACTTACACTAAGTCACATTGCTTGCAAGGCTTGTGTGTGATGTTGTATTACCGAGTGGGCCCCGAGATACCTCTCCGTCACACGGAGTGACAAATCCTAGTTTCGATCCATACTAACTCAACGAACACCTTCGGAGATACCTGTAGAGCATCTTTATAGTCACCCAGTTACGTTGCGACGTTTGATACACATAAAGTATTCCTCCGGTGTCAGTGAGTTATATGATCTCATGGTCATAGGAACAAATACTTGACACGCAGAAAACAGTAGCAACAAAATGACACGATCAACATGCTACGTCTATTAGTTTGGGTCTAGTCCATCACATGATTCTCCTAATGATGTGATCCCGTTATCAAGTGACAACACTTGCCTATGGTCAGGAAACCTTGACCATCTTTGATCAACGAGCTAGTCAACTAGAGGCTTACTAGGGACAGTGTTTTGTCTATGTATCCACACATGCACTGTGTTTCCAATCAATACAAGTATAGCATGGATAATAAACGATTATCATGAACAAAGAAATATAATAATAACTAATTTATTATTGCCTCTAGGGCATATTTCCAACAACCCCCTGGTGGCGGTGGGCAAGTTTGTGGGGCCCACACAGCTCTGCCGCCCCCAACCTCAGCTCTATAAGTTCACTTTCGTCCCAGAAAAAATAAAAAGAGAAGATTTTGTCGCGTTTGCGATACGGAGGCGCCGCCACATCCTGTTCTTCATCTGGAGGGCAGATCTGGAGTCCGTCTTGGGGTCCGGAGAGGGGAAATCGTCGCCATCGTCATCATCAACCTTCTTCCCTCTCCAATTCCATGAAGCTCTTCGTCGTTCGTGAGTAATCTATTCGTAGGCTCGCTGGGCGGTGATGAGTAGGATGAGATCTATCATGTAATCGAGTTAGTTTTGATGGGGATTGATCCCTAGTATCCACTGTGTTATGAGATTGATGTTGCTACTACTTTGCCATGCTTAATGCTTGTCATTAGGGCCCGAGTGCCATGATTTCAGATCTGAAATTATTATGTTGTCACCAATATATGTGTGTTTTAGATCCGATCTTGCAAGTTGTAGTTACCTACTATGTGTTATGATCCGGCAACCCCGGAGTGACAATAACCGGAACCACTCCCGGTGATGACCATAGTTTGAGGAGTTCATGTGTTCACCAAGTGCTAATGCGTCGGTCCGGTTCTTTATTAAAAGGAGAACCTTAATATCCCTTAGTTTCCTTTTGGACCCCGCTGCCATGGGAGGGATGAACAATAGATGTCATGCAAGTTCTTTTCCCTAAGCACGTATGACGACACACGGAATGCATGCCTACATCACATTGACGAACGTGAGCTAGCCACATATCTCTCTGTGTTATAACTGTTGCATGATGAATATCATCCAAACAAATCACCAACCCATTGCCTACGAGTTGATCCTACTGCTGCTATTACTTGTCTTGCGCTGCTGCTGTTACTTGTCTTGCTCTGCTACTGTTACTTGTCTTGCTCTACTGCTACTGTTGCTACTACTGTCGCTTGCTACTGTTGCTACTTGCTACTGCTGTCACTACTGCTGTTCCTTGTCACTGCCGTTACTCGTTACTTTGCTGTTACTACTTTGCTTGCAGATACTAATCTTTCAGGTGTGGTTGAATCTGACCCATTCAACTGCTAATACTCGAGAGTATTCTCTCACCTCCTGTTTGGTGAATCAACAAATTTGGGTTGAATACTCTACCCTCGAAAACTACTACGATCCCACGCGATGGTGGGCCGTCAACAACATTCTTCTACTTTCGATTGCTGGAGAGTGCTAGTAGCATTCTTCTGGTGCCGTTGCAAGGGAAGGTCTGCTGTTACGGAGTCAGCATTTTTCTGGCGCCGTTGCCGGGGAGGTATTGCTATATTTGTTGGGTAACATAGCATAAATTCAAAAAATTTACTACGCATATTCAGATCTTCCTATGGAGAGACCAGCAACGAGAGAGGGGTGAGTGCATCTTCATACCTTTGAAGATCGCTAAGCGGAAGCGTTACTAGAACGCGGTTGATGGAGTCGTACTCGCGGCGATTCAGATCGCGGTGTGATTCCGATCTAGTGCCGAACTACGACACCTCCGCGTTCAACACACGTGCAGCCCGGTGACGTCTCCTGCACCTTGATCCAACAAGGAGGAGGGAGAGGTTGGGGAAGAACTCCAGCAGCACGACGGCGTGGTGTCGATGGAGAGACGAGGTCTCCCGGCAGGGCTTCGCCAAGCACCGGCACAGAGGAGGAGAAAGAAGGGCAGGGCTGCGCCGAGGGAGAGTGAAAAGTCTGTTTCCCAATGGCCAAAAGTGCCCACTATATATAGGAGGAGGGTAGGGGGGGTGCCACCCCTAGGGTTCCCACCCTAGGTGGTGCGGCAGCCCCCCCAGATGGGAGGTGCGGCGGCCAGGGAGGGGAGGAGGGGTGGCGCACCCCTCTGGTGGGCCTTAGGCCCACCTGCGCTAGGGTTTCCCCCCTCTCCCCTCTTCCCGCGCCATGGGCTGAGTGGGGGGCGCACCAACCCACCTAGGGGCTGGTTCCCTCCCCCACTTGGCCCATCTAGCCTCCCGGGTCGTTGCCCCCTTTTGGTGGACCCCCGGGGCCACCTCGGGTGGTCCCGGTACGTTACCGGTGACGCCCGAAACACTTCCGGTGTCCGAAACCATCTGTCCTATATATCAATCTTTACCTCCGGACCATTCCGGAGCTCCTCGTGACGTCCGGGATCTCATCCGGGACTCCAAACAACTTTCGATAACCTCGTATAACAATTCCCTATAACCCTAGCGTCACCGAACCTTAAGTGTGTAGACCCTACGGGTTCGGGAGACAGGTAGACATGACCGAGACACCCTCCGGCCAATAACCATCAACGGGGTCTGGATACCCATGGTGGCTCCCACTTGCTCCACGATGATCTCATCGGATGAACCACGATGTCAAGGATTCAATCAACCGCGTATACAATTCCCTTTGTCCGTCGGTATAGAACTTGCCCGAGATTCGATCATCGGTATACCTATACCTTGTTCAATCTCGTTACCGGTAAGTCTCTTTACTCGTTCCGTAGCACGTCATCGTGTGACTAACTCCTTAGTCACATTGAGCTCATGATGATGTTCTACCGAGTGGGCCCAGAGATACCTCTCCGTCACACGGAGTGACAAATCCCGATCTCGATTCGTACCAACCCAACGGACACTTTTGGAGGTACCCGTAGTGCACCTTTATAGTCACCCAGTTACGTTGTGACGTTTGTGTTGGAATTATGCCCTAGAGGCAATAATAAATATAGTTATTATTATAATTCCTGTATCAAGATAATTGTTTATTATCCATGCTATAATTGTATTGAATGAAGACTCATTTACATGTGTGGATAGATAGACAAAACACTGTCCCTAGCAAGCCTCTAGTTAGCTAGGCAGTTGACCAAAGATAGTCAGTGTCTTCTGATTATGAACAAGGTGTTGTTGCTTGATAACTGGATCACGTCATTAGGAGAATCACGTGATGGACTAGACCCAAACTAATAGACATAGCATGTTGATCGTGTCATTTTGTTGCTACTGTTTTCTGCGTGTCAAGTATTTGTTCCTATGACCATGAGATCATATAACTCACTGACACCGGAGGAATACTTTCTGTGTATCAAACGTCGCAACGTAACTGGTTGGTTACCGAATGTTTTTCGGAGTCCCGGATGAGAACACAGACATCACGAGGGTTTCCGGAATGGTCCGGAAACGAAGATTGATATATAGGATGACCTCATTTGATTACCGGAAGGTTTTCGGAGTTACGGGAATGTACCGGGAATGACGAATGGGTTCCGGGAGTTCACCGGGGGGGGGGGGGGCAACCCACCCCGGGGAAGCCCATAGGCCTTGGGGGTGGCACACCTGCCCTTAGTGGGCTGGTGGGACAGCCCAAGAAGGCCCTATGCGCCATAGGAAGAAAATCAAAGAGAAAAGAAAAAAAGGAGGAGGTGGGAAAGGAAAGAAGGACTCCACCCACCAAACCAAGTTGGACTCGGTTTGGGGGGGAGACCTTCCCCCCTTGGCTCGGCCGACCCCCTTTGGGCTCCTTGAGCCCCAAGGCAAGGATCCCCCTCTCCCACCTATATATACGGAGGTTTTAGGGCTGATTTGAGACGACTTTTCCACGGAAGCCCGACCACATACCTCCACGGTTTTTCCTCTAGATCGCGTTTCTGCGGAGCTCGGGCGGAGCCCTGCTGAGACAAGATCATCACCAACCTCCGGAGTGCCGTCACGCTGCCGGAGAACTCTTCTACCTCTCCGTCTCTCTTGCTGGATCAAGAAGGCCGAGATCATGGTCGAGTTGTACGTGTGCTGAACGCGGAGGTGCCGTCCGTTCCGCACTAGATCGTGGGACTGATCGCGGGACGGTTCGCGGGGCGGATCGAGGGACGTGAGGACGTTCCACTACATCAACCGCGTTCACTAATGCTTCTGCTGTACGGTCTACAAGGGTACGTAGATCACACATCCCCTCTCGTAGATGGACATCACCATGATAGGTCTTCGTGCGCGTAGGAAATTTTTTGTTTCCCATGCGACGTTCCCCAATAGTTTGATACACCCAAAGCACTCCTACGGTATCCGGGAGTTGCACAATCTCACGGTCGAAGGAAAAGATATTTGACATTAGAAAAGCTTTAGCATACGAACAATGTTCAATTTACAAATTCAGTTTGTTTATCAATTTGTGGGTGCATGCCATGGAAACTAGGTCATCGAGGATTTTTTTTGTATAGCTTGTTGAATTATTTTGCTGGATTCACTCATTTCACCAACTCATACTATATAGCGAGCTAATGAATCCTCTTCTTTTTGCCATTAGACTTTCCAATAAAATTGGTTGTAATACTCATAAGGATCCACTTTACGAAGATCCCATTGCATTCAAGAAGCTCGTAATGTCGGTCCCTATAAGCCCCCGATTTACTGCTTCTTCTCCGCTAATAAAACCTACTCCTTCAACTCGCTCTAAAAAATTGGATTATGTGTAATAAGTTGTTTATATACAACAACTCCGCGTAAAATATAATCACAGAAATCTAAACATTTATATCCATCCATAAGGTAGATCGGTGGCTACTGAAAATAAAGTCATCAATTAGGCGTTCCATGGCGGTTGTTTGAATTTGGATGGTTTCCCCAAAATACTAAATGCGAAGAAAAATGGAGAGATTAGAGAGGATGATCTGTGTACCAGGATGTAAAGGACGTGCGGCTATGAACTTTCATAAAGCCTAAGACGAGTCAATCTGAAATGGAGATAAGAGCGAAGGAAGCTGAACTGATATTGTGATCACACACGATGGAAGGAATATGCCAAAAGATATATGAAGTGGGACACATGGGCAAGGTCGGCTAAAGATGAAGGATTGTCTTCTTCTGAATTTAGATCTAGTAGTAGGTTTTGTCGCCAAACAGGAAAGAGAGAGGAGCACCATAACTTAATACCAACAAGTCATTCTGTGGGTGTTAGGGGAGGATTATTGTTGTGTTGAAGCTGATATACAACCATTACAATGATGAGCCGAACGTTGACTTCTCTTTAATATTAGAGGTGGGAGTTGATCAGTGGTGATTCATCAACTATTACCACCTCTTTATTTTGTCTCGCTAAAGATAAGTAACAAACTAAGTGTCCATAAACACTAAACATTTCTTGAGGAACTGATTTAACAACTTCTAAAGACACTAAGTGAAGCACATCGAAGCTAAAATGGCATGACTAGGCATATCGTGTCGATGGAGGGCATAAGGCCATAGATCAAACATGATGCATGTCGGCTTAGCTCAAACCTAGATGAGCACAATGGTAGAATTGAGACATAAAGAAGGCTTGACAATTGACTTTGGCTTATTAATTTTTAATTGGGGAAATTACATTTATATAAAAACGAGTTGTCTTGTATTTAACACAAATGTGTTTATGTGTTTTTCCATGGGAAAAGTCATATATTTGTAAGCAAAGCGAATGTTTTTTCTACTTAAAAGTGGCTATTATTTTTATAATGGATGATTTTTTATTAACTTGAAACGACGCATTAAGAGGATATAAACAAAATGAGCACACACCCGACCTCTACATAGTTATGATGCAAACATCCAACACCAACACACAAACAAAAATTAGACTAGCAACTAACAAAGTGATAGAAGACTGAAGTTATGCCATGGTTGAGTAAAAAAACTCCCAAGCGTCCAAAACAATGATCACCAAGCTATAACAACAATCATATCTGCACCAACCATCTCTTGACATCACAAGTACAAAGAGAATTGTTCTTCAACATTAATGCCTTCAGGAAAGGAAAAACGCTCAAGCATCGTCGTCATCAAATTCAACTAATGAAGGATGGATCATGGGTTTTCACCTAAATAACAAGTCCGAGCAAATCTTACCAATGCCTTCAATAAGGTAACAACACATGAAACATTGTTATTTCTAGATATAACCACATAAGGTCTGGCCTTGGGTTTTCACCCAGAGCTTAAGACCGGTACTTGAGAAGCAGTGCCAAATCAAAGTCATCATGTCTTTTCGCCACCACTTTTTGCAATCCCAATGACTATGTGCGTAGCACGGTCTTGACATGAGATGCCATGAAAGTGAAAACCATGCTCCATAAGAATACAGGCAAGCTACGGCAAGAGTCAGTCGCCACCAAAGCCACCCAATAACGGAGTTCGTTGTCACACATTGCATCGAATATTGAAGGATGAAGGTCATCGGCATCGTCAAAATCCCAATTCAGGACACTTCAGCAATCCCGCGTCGTTCTCATGTTGTGTCGTTTTCATTTGTGGTGGCAAAATCAGTCGGCAAATGATGACCCACAAGTATAAGGTAGCAACTGTAGTCCTTTTGATGAGTAAGAGTGTCGAATCCAAGGTGGAGCAGAAGGAAATGACAAGCGCTTTTTAGTAAGGTATTCTCTGCAAGTGGTGTAAATAGTGATAATAGATAGTTTTTGTTAGAGCATATTTCTCCATATGTGGTTTTGGTAATTGATGATAATCCCTATGGACTAATGGTTGCCTTAAGTTATATTCGAAGGATTTGTCGATAGGCACTTCTTGAAGTCCATCTGTTGGTTTCAAGGAGTTTATATGATGACCAAGGTGGTATTCAAGGTATTATCCAAAGATTGGTCATAAAGACACAAGGTTGATCAAGACTAAGCAAAGAGTAAATCAATATGATCAACACACAAAGTGTACAAGATGTACCGAGAGGGATCAAGTGATCCCATGGTATGTTAAGCATTGTCCATAACGCTTTTGTGTACTAACCCATGGTCTTCGTGAGAGTTCTATGTGTGGTAAGGTGTGTCTCCATGGGTTTGCGTCAAGAGGAAGATCTCATTCAACCTATGAAGGATGACATCAAGTGGTGATCGTCATCAAGATTGCGGTGTGCAAGTTCAAGTGGAGCATCACGAAGATATCATGCTTGAAGCTTGTCGTCCATTGTGATGGAAATGGACATGTGAAGATGTGCTGAAGAGTGTCCCACCCATAGTGAGTATCGGGGAGCAATCAACTAGTCTTCATCAAACCAACACAATCAAGAAAGGTGGTCCATCTTGAGTAAGCCAAGATCATCATCATCATCTAGCTCAAGATGACTAGGTGCAAGGTATAGGTTTGCCCTTGATAGCTTGTTCTATTTTAGGATAGATTTCGTACTGTCAAGGGGGGCTCTCAAGTGAGTAGCTTGATCGTATCGTTCGTTGAGAACTTAAACCATTTGCATCCTTGCATCATATTTCTTGGTTCTTGTTTGATGTTTCTCTTTGTGAGTTTTAGAGCTTATGGTCATCTTCATGACAAGCTCGAGTTCATCGAAAACAGAGTCCATATGCATCTTCTATGATGTTTTCGATGTTGGAAGTTCTTGCCGGTTCTTCATTCATAGAGGTCTCAAATCTCTATATCATTGGCATTTTCACTACTGCATGTTCTTAAGATTTCCAACAAGCTTTGGATAGTTCTTGTCGTCCTGAATCCAACAAGCTTGAGTTTGCTCGATTCAGAGCTCGTATGCAAAAGTTATGGCAGTTTGAGTGGCCAGCTCTAGTACCGCTCTTGGAGTGGTAGTAGTTTTTTACTATCGCTCTCTGGGCGGTAGTACCGCTCTCTGGGCGGTAGTACCGCTCTCTGGGCGATAGTAGTTTTTTTACTACCACTCCTTCATACTTTTTGCGTATCCTTTTGCCTCAGCAGTGGTAGGCACGGTAGTAACTTTTTACTACCGTGGTTGGTGAACCTACCGTGCGGTAGTACCGCTCCTAGCAGCAGTAGTACAGCTCCGCTCGGGCTGTGAGTTGGGGTAACAGTCAGATTCTTTCCCCCACTATATAAAGGGGGTCTTCTTCCCCATTGGATTGAATTCATCCGTTGATCTCATGTTCTTCCCCCATTGTTGACCTTTGTTAGAGCTTGCTAACTCTCAATCCCTCCAATGATTCTTGCTAGTTCTTGAGGGAAAAGAGAGAGGAGATCTAGATACACATCTCCACCAATCACTTTCTCCTCTATGTGAGGGGAACCCCTTGGATCTTGATCTTGGAGTTCTTTGTGAGCTCCTTGTTCTTCCTCTCATATTTGTCCATAGCTTTTGTTTTTGTGGAGGGATTTGAGTGTGAGAAACTTGACCACTTCGTGTGTTCTTGCCATTGCATTAGTTGCATCGGTTTGAGTCCTCCACGGTGATACGTGGAAGTGAGAAGTTGAGAAGCTTATTACCCTTGGGTACTTGGTACCCCTAGAGATTGTTCTTCGTGGATGCTTTGGCATCCTAGAAGCTTGGTGGTGCCTCGGAGCTCAATCATTGTGGTGTAAAGCTCCGGGCAAGCGTCGGGGGTCTCCAATTAAGTTGTGGAGATTGCCCCGAGCATTTGTGGTCACCTCGAAGCCATATGCCATTGTGGTGAAGCTTCGTGGTGTTGTTGGGAGCCTCCAATTAAGTTGTGGAGATTGCCCCAACCTTGTTTGTACGGGTTCGATGACCGCCCTCAAGGGTCCCTTAGTGGAATCATGGCATCTTGCATTGTGCGAGGGCGTGAGGAGATTACGGTGGTCTTAGTGGCATCTTGGGGAGCATTGTTCCTCCACACCACTCCAAACGGAGATTAGCATCCGCAAGGGTGTGAACTTCGGGATACATCATCGTCTCCGCGTGCCTCAGTTATGTCTTCCCGAACCCTTTACTTATGCACTTTACTTTGTGATAGCCATATTATTTCTTGTCATATATCTTGCTACCACTTAGTTGTTTATCTTCCTTAGCATAAGTTATTGGTGCACATAGGTGATCCTAGTTATTTAAGATTTTGTGCTTGACAAATTAAACATTAGTTTTATTCCGCATTTGTTCAAGCCTAAATCATAATTATTTTAAAGCACCTATTCACCCCCTCTAGGCGACATCCGCGTCCTTTCAGTTTTGTAGCAAGATAATTCGTGACAAGTAACAAGTAACAATTGTAAAAATAGTGCAACAAGGTGGCCCAACTCTTATAGTGAGAAAAGCGTTCTCAAAGACATGTGTGAATTCTCCTTTAGTCATGTTCATCATATTTAGTTGGTTCGTGTTTATTACTTTCATAATACAATATGTGGGTGGACCGGTGCTAAGGTGATGTTCTTACTTAAACAAACAACCTACTTATGATTATCCCCTCTTGCAAACATCCGCAACTACGAAAGAAGAATTACGATAAATCTAACAATAGTATGAAATATATAGATCCAAATTAGCCCCTTACGGAATAATGCATAAAGTAGGATTTAAGCTTCTATCACTCCCGCAGCCAATCATCTACTTGTTACTCCCCAGTGTCTTCCCTTAGGCCCAAATATGGTGAAATATCATGTAGTTGACATTCAATTGATACCACTAAAGTAAGAAGAAAATACATATCATCAAAATATTGAACGAATACCAACTTCACATGATTACTTACAGCAAGACTTTTCCCATGTCCTCAAGAACAAAAGTAACTACTCATAAATCATGTTCATGTTAAAAATCATAGGAGTATTGAATATTATTAAGGATCCTAACATGTAATATTTCACCAAATAAACCAACTAACATCAAGTACAAGATGTAATCTACACTACTAGCAACCCATAGGTTCCAATCTGAGGTTTTGGGACAAAGATTGAATACAATAGATGAACTAGGGTTTGAGATGAGATGGTGCTCGTGACGATGTTCGTGGAGATTGATCCCTCGCGATGGAGGAAGCGTTGGTGATGTCGATGGCTTTGATTTCCCCCTCCCGGAGGGAAGTATCCCTGGCGGAATCACTTCACCGGAGAGAAAACATGCTCATGTCTAGTTTTCGCCTCGAGATGGCGGCGTTGTCCCAAAAGTCCTCTCTTGATTTTTTTAGGTCAAAAAGGACTCTTATAGCCAAAGGAGGGCACTAGAGGCCAGTTGTAGGCTCCATAAGACATGAGGGCACGCTCTGGGGGAGTGGGCGTGCCCCGTTGTCTTGTGGAAAAGAGGTGCTTGATACGTCTCCAACATGTTTATAAGTTTTGATTGTTCCATGCTATTATATTACCATTCTAGGATAATTTTTAAGTGTTTACTTATTGGTTTATATTATTTTTGAGCACTAACCTATTAACCTAGTGCCATGTGTCAGTTGTTGTTTTCTGCATGTTTTTGGCTTTCTAGGAATATTGTACCAAAAGAAGTCCAAATACACTGAAACTTTTTGATGATTTTTTCTCAAAAAAATAAAGACCTGGAAGATTCGGAGGAAGACCGGAGGGCGCACGGGGTGGCCCCAAGCCAAAATAGCATGCCCAGAGGGGTGGTCGGGCCCTCATGGGTTGGGCCCACCTCCCAGTTTTCTTGGCCTTGTTCTGTCCCGTATAAATCCACATAAATCCCAAAAATCATGGAGAGCCTCCCAAAATAATTTTTCCACTGCCGCAAGTCTCTGTTATGTCGTGTGCCCATCTGGAGCCTTCTTCTGGTGCCCTACCGAAGGAGGATCTATCACGGAGGGCCTCTACATCAACCTTGCTTCTCCCATGGTGATGTGTGAGTAGTTCACCATAGACCTACGGGTCCGTAATTGGTACCTAGATGGCTATCTCTCTCTATGTTCTTCATTGCCAAGATCACCGTGATTCACGCGATGATCTATCTTATGTAATCACTCTTGTGTGATGCGTTTGTTGGGATCCGATGAATTGTGATTTATGTTTAGATTATTCATTAGATTATATTAAGTTCCTTGCTGGTCTTTCATATATATGCATGATTATGATAGCTTCATATTTCTCTCCGATCCATCGATTTGGTTTGGCCAACTAGATTGATTTATCTTTAGTGGAAGAGGTGCGGTGTAGTGGGTTCAATCTTGTAGTGCTCAATCTCAGTGACAGAAAGGGACATGACATGTATTGTATTTCTACCACTAAGGGTAAAACAATGTGGTTCATTCATATTAATTGGATTTACTTTGTCTACATCATGTCATTATCCTCAAACATTACTCTGCTTTTACTTAATACTCTAGATGCATGCTGGATAGCGGTCGATGGGTGGAGTAATAGTAGTAGATGTAGGAAGGAGTCGGTGTACTTGCTTATGGAAGTGATACCTATATGTGTGATCATTTCCATGACTAAAAATTGCATAATTATGTGCTTTCCTATCAATTTCCTAACAGTAATTAGTTTACCCATCGTATGCTTTCTACGAGAGAGAAGCTGTTGGGTAACGTAGCATAAATTCAAAATTTTCCTACGCCATATTCAGATCTTCCTATGGAGAGACCAGCAACGAGAGAGGGGAGAGTGCATCTTCATACCTTTGAAGATCGCTAAGCGGAAGCGTTGCTACAACGCGGTTGATGGAGTCGTACTCGCGGTGATTCAGATCGCGGTGTGATTCCGATCTAGTGCCGAACCACGGCACCTCCGCGTTCAACACACGTGCAGCCCGGTGACGTCTCCTGCACCTTGATCCAGCAAGGAGGAGGGAGAGGTTGGGCAAGATCTCCGGCAGCACGACGGCGTGGTTTCGATGGAGAGATGAGGTCTCCCGGCAGGGCTTCACCAAGCACCGTGGGAGAGGAGGAAGAAGAAGAGCAGGGCTGCGCCGAGGGAGAGATGGAAAACCGTGTCTCCAATGGCCAAAACCCCCGCTATATATAGGGGGAAGGGAGGGTGGCGCCCCCTTTAGGGTTTCCCCCTTGAGGGGGGGGGGGGGGGGTATCCCTAGATGGGGGGAGGGGTGGCGGCCAGGAGGGGAGGAGGGGGTGGCGCACCCCCTGGTGGGCCTTAGGCCCACTTGCGCTAGGGTTCCCCGCCTTCCCCTCTTAGGCGCCATGGGCTGGGTGTGGGGGGCGCACCAGCCCACCCAGGGGCTGGTTCCCTCTCACACTTGGCCCATGTAGCCTCCTGGGGCTAGTGGCCTCTCCCGGTGGGCCTCCGGAACCCTTTCGGTGGTCCCGACACTTTGCCGGTGGTGCCCGAAACATTTCCGGCATCCAAACCCATCTGTCCTATATATCAATCTTTACCTACGGACCATTCCGGAGCTCCTTGTGACGTCCGGGATATCATCCGGGACTCCGAACAACCTTCGGTAACCTCGTATAACAATTCCCTATAACCCTAGCGTCATCGAACCTTAAGTGTGTAGACCCTACGGGTTCGGGATGCATGCAGACATGACTGAGACACCTCTCCGGCCAATAACCATCAGCGGGGTCTAGATACCCATGGTGGCTCCCACATGTTCCACGATGATCTCATCGGATGAACCACGATGTCAAGGATTCAATCAATCACGTATACAATTCTCTTTGTCTGTCGGTATAGAACTTGCCCGAGATTCGATCGTCGGTATACCTATACCTTGTTCAATCTCGTTACTGGTAAGTCTCTTTACTCGTTTCGTAGCACGTCATCTTGTGACTAACTCCTTAGTCACATTGAGCTGATGATGATGTTCTACCGAGTGAGCCCAGAGATACATCTCCGTCACACGGAGTGACAAATCCCGATCTCGGTTCGCACCAACGCAACAGACACTTCCGGAGATACCCGTAGTGCACCTTTATAGTCACCCAGTTACGTTCTGACGTTTGATACACACAAAGCACTCCTACGATATCTGGGAGTTTCACAATCTCACGGTCGAAGGAAAATACACTTGACATTAGAAAAGCTTTAGCATGCGAACAACACGATCTAGTGCTATGCTTAGGATTGGGTCTTGTCCATCACATCATTCTCCTAATGATGTGATCCCGTTATCAATGGCATCTAATGTCCATGATCAGGAAACCATGATCATCTATTGATCAATGAGCTAGCTAACTAGAGGCTTTCTAGGGACACACTGTGATCTATTTATTCACACATGTATTACTGTTTCCTGTTAATACAATTATAGCATGAACAATAGACGATTATCATGAACAAGGAAATATGATAATAACCATTTTATTATTGCCTCTAGGGTATATTTCCAACAGCCCACTTGCACTAGAGTCAATAATCTAGTTACATTGTGATGTATCGAACACCCATAGCATTGTGGTGTTGATCATGTTTTGCTCGATAGAGAGGTTTAGTCAACGGGTCTGCAATGTTCAGATCCGTGTGTACTTTACAAATATCTATTACTCCTCTCTGGACCTGGTCCTGGATGGAGTTGTAGCGGCGTTGGATGTGCTTCGTCTTCCGGTGAAATCTGGGCTCCTTGGCTATGGCAATGGTGTTGGAAATATGCCCTAGAGACAATAATAAATTAGTTATTATTATATTTCTTAGTTCATGATAATCGTTTATTATCCATGCTATAATTGTATTGATTGGAAACACAATACTTGTGTGGATACATAGACAAAACACTCTCCCTAGTAAGCCTCTAGTTGACTAGCTCGTTTATCAAAGATGGTCAAGGTTTCCTGGCCATAGGCAAGTGTTGTCACTTGATAACGGGATCACATCATTAGGAGAATCATGTGATGGACTAGACCCAAACTAATAGACGTAGCATGTTGATCGTGTCATTTTGTTGCTACTGTTTTCTGCGTGTCAAGTATTTGTTCCTATGACCATGAGATCATATAACTCACGGACACCGGAGGAATGCTTTATGTGTATCAAACGTCGCAACGTAACTGGGTGACTATAAAGATGCTCTACATGTATCTCCGAAGGTGTTCGTTGAGTTAGTATGGATCGAGACTGGGATTTGTCACTCCGTGTGACGGAGAGGTATCTCGGGGCCCACTCGGTAATACAACATCACACACAAGCCTTGCAAGCAATGTGACTTAGTGTAAGTTGCGGGATCTTGTATTACGGAACAAGTAAAGAAACTTGCCGGTAAACGAGATTGAAATAGGTATGCGGATACTGACGATCGAATCTCGGGCAAGTAACATACCGAAGGACAAAGGGAATGACATATGGGATTATATGAATCCTTGGCCTGAGGTTCAAACGATAAGATCTTCGTAGAATATGTAGGATCCAATATGGGCATCCAGGTCCCGCTATTGGATATTGACCGAGGAGTCTCTCGGGTCATGTCTACATAGTTCTCGAACCCGCAGGGTCTGCACACTTAAGGTTCGACGTTGTTTTATGCGTATTTGAGTTATATGGTTGGTTACCGAATGTTGTTCGGAGTCCCGGATGAGATCACGGACGTCACGAGGGTTTCCGTAATTGTCCGGAAACGAAGATTGATATATAGGATGACCTCATTTGATTACCGGAAGGTTTTCGGAGTTACCGGGAATGTACCGGGAATGACGAATGGGTTCCGGGAGTTCACCGGGGGGGGGGGGGGGGCAACCCACCTCGGGGAAGTCCATAGGCCATGAGGGTGGCGCACCAGCCCTTAGTGGGCTGGTGGGACAGCCCAAAAGGGCCCTATGCGCCATACAAAGGAAAATCAAAGAGAAAGAAAAAAAAGGGAGGTGGGAAGGAAGGGAAGGACTCCCACCCACCAAACCAAGTCCAACTCGGTTTGGGGGGGGGGAGCCTTCCCCCCTTGGACTCGGCCGACCCCCTTGGGGCTCCTTGAGCCCCAAGGCAAGGTCCCCTCCCTCCCACCTATATATACGGAGGTATTGGGGCTGATTTGAGACGACTTTTCCACGGCAGCCCGACCACATACCTCCACGGTTTTTCCTCTAGATCGCGTTTCTGCGGAGCTCGGGCGGAGCCCTGCTGAGACAAGGTCATCACCAACCTCCGGAGCACCGTCACGCTGCCGGAGAACTCTTCTACCTCTCCGTCTCTCTTGCTGGATCAAGAAGGCCGAGATCATCGTCAAGCTGTACGTGTGCTGAACGCGGAGGTGCCCTCCGTTCGGTACTAGATCGTGGGACTGATCGCGGGATTGTTCGCGGGACGGATCGAGGGACGTGAGGACGTTCCACTACATCAACCGCGTTCTCTAACGCTTCTGCTGTACGGTCTACAAGGGTATGTAGATCACTCATCCCCTCTCGTAGATGGACATCACCATGATAGGTCTTCGTGCGCGTAGGAAAATTTTTGTTTACCATGCGACGTTATCCAATAGTGGCATCACTAGCTAGGTTCATGCGTAGATGTCTTCTCGAGTAGAACACAAAAGTTTTTGTGGGCGGTGATGTGCGTTTTTCTGCCCTCCTTAGTCTTTTCTTGATTCCGCGGTATTGTTGGATTGAAGCGGCTTGGACCGACATTACTCGTACGCTTACGAGAGACTGGTTTCATCGTTACGAGTAACCCCGTTGCTCAAAGATGACTGGCAAGTGACGGTTTCTCCAACTTTAGTTGAATCGGATTTGACCGAGGAGGTCCTTGGATGAGGTTAAATAGCAACTCATATATCTCCGTTGTGGTGTTTGCGTAAGTAAGATGCGATCCTACTAGATACCCTTGGTCACCACGTAAAACATGCAACAACAAAATTAGAGGACGTCTAACTTGTTTTTGCAGGGTATGCTTGTGATGTGATATGGCCAACGATGTGATGTGATATATTGGATGTATGAGATGATCATGTTGTAATAGTTAATATCGACTTGCACGTTGATGGTACGGCAACCGGCAGGAGCCATAGGGTTGTCTTTATAACTAACGTTTGTGCTTGCAGATGCGTTTACTATTTTGCTAGGACACAGCTTTAGTAGTAATAGCATGAGTAGCACGACAACCCCGATGGCGACACGTTGATGGAGATCATGATGATGGAGATCATGGTGTGACGCCGGTGACAATAAGATCGTGCCGGTGCTTTGGTGATGGAGATCAAGAAGCACGTGATGATGGCCATATCATGTCACTTATGAATTGCATGTGATGTTAATCCTTTTATGCACCTTATTTTGCTTAGAACGACGGTAGCATTATAAGGTGATCTCTCACTAAAATTTCAAGACGAAATTGTGTTCTCCCCGACTGTGCACCGTTGCTACAGTTCGTCGTTTCGAGACACCACGTGATGATCGGGTGAGATAGACTCAACGTTCACATACAACGGGTGCAAAACAGTTGCGCACGCGGAACACTCGGGTTAAGCTTGACGAGCCTAGCATGTGCAGACTGTTGGGGAACGTCGCATGGGAAACAAAAAATTTCCTACGCGCACGAAGACCTATCATGGTGATGTCCATCTACGAGAGGGGATGAGTGATCTATGTACCCTTGTAGATCGTACAGCAGAAGCGTTAGTGAACGCGGTTGATGTAGTGGAACGTCCTCACGTCCCTCGATCCGCCCCGCGAACAATCCCGCGATCAGTCCCACGATCTAGTACCGAACGGACGACACCTCCGCGTTCAGCACACGTATAGCTCGACGATGATCTCGGCCTTCTTGATCCAGCAAGAGAGACGGAGAGGCAGAAGAGTTCTCCGGCAGCGTGACGGCGCTCCGAAGGTTGGTGATGACCTTATCTCAGCAGGGCTCCGCCCGAGCTCCGCAGAAACGCGATCTAGAGGAAAAACCGTGGAGGTATGTGGTCGGGCTGCCGTGGAAAAGTCGTCTCAAATCAGCCCTAAAACCTCCGTATATATAGGTGGGAGGGAGGGGACCTTGCCTTGGGGCTCAAGGAGCCCCAAGGGGTCGGCCGAGTCCAAGGGGGGAGGACTCCCCCCCAAACCAAGTTGGACTTGGTTTGGTGGGAGGGAGTCCCCCTTCCTTCCCACCTCCTCCTTTTTTTTCTTTTCTCTCTTGATTTTCTCTCCTTGGCGCATAGAGCCCTTTTGGGCTGTCCCACCAGCCCACTAAGGGCTGGTGTGCCACCCTCAAGGCCTATGGGCTTCCCGGGGTGGGTTGCCCCCCCGGTGAACTCCCGGAACCCATTCGTCATTCCCGGTACATTCCCGGTAACTCCGAAAACCTTCCGGTAATCAAATGAGGTCATCCTATATATCAATCTTCGTTTCCGGACTATTCCGGAAATCCTCGTGACGTCCGTGATCTCATCCGGGACTCCGAACAACATTCGGTAGCCAACCATATAACTCAAATACGCATAAAACAACGTCGAACCTTAAGTGTGCAGACCCTGCGGGTTCGAGAACTATATAGACATGACCCGAGAGACTCCTCGGTCAATATCCAATAGCGGGACCTGGATGCCCATATTGGATCCTCCATATTCTACGAAGATCTTATCGTTTGAACCTCAGTGCCAAGGATTCATATAATCCCGTATGTCATTCCCTTTGTCCTTCGGTATGTTACTTGCCCGAGATTCGATCGTCAGTATCCGTATACCTATTTCAATCTCGGTTATTGGCAAGTCTCTTTACTCGTTCCGTAATACAAGATCCCGCAACTTACACTAAGTTACATTGCTTGCAAGGCTTGTGTGTGATGTTGTATTACCGAGTGGGCCCCGAGATACCTCTCCGTCACACGGAGTGACAAATCCCAGTCTTGATCCATACTAACTCAACTAACACCTTCGGAGATACCTGTAGAGCATATTTATAGTCACCCAGTTACGTTGCGACGTTTGATACACACAAAGCATTCCTCCGGTGTCAGTGAGTTATATGATCTCATGGTCATAGTAATAAATACTTGACACGCAGAAAACAGTAGCAACAAAATGACACGATCAACATGCTACGTCTATTAGTTTGGGTCTAGTCCATCACATGATTCTCCTAATGACGTGATCCAGTTATCAAGCAACAACACCTTGTTCATAATCAGAAGACACTGACTATCTTTGATCAACTGGCTAGCCAACTAGAGGCTTGCTAGGGACGGTGTTTTGTCTATGTATCCACACATGTAAATGAGTCTTCATTCAATACAATTATAGCATGGATAATAAACGATTATCTTGATACAGGAATTATAATAATAACTATATTTATTATTGCCTCTAGGGCATAATTCCAACAGTCTCCCACTTGCACTAGAGTCAATAATCTAGCCCTCACATCACCATGTGAATTACATTGTAATAAATCTAACACCCATACAGTTCTGGTGTTGATCATGTTTTGGCCGTGGAAGAGGTTTAGTCAGCGGTCTGCTACATTCAGATCCGTGTGCACTTTGCATATATTCACGTCCTCTCCCTCGACGTAGTCGCGGATGAGGTTGAAGCGTCGTTTGATGTGTCTGGTCTTCTTGTGAAACCGTGGTTCCTTTGCTAAGGCAATGGCACCAGTGTTGTCACAGAACAAGGTTATTGGATTCAGTGCACTTGGCACCATTCCAAGATCCGTCATGAACTGCTTCATCCAGACACCCTACTTAGCCGCCTCCGAGGCAGCCATGTATTCCGCTTCACATGTAGAATCTGCTACGACGCTTTGCTTGGAACTGCACCAGCTTACTGCACCCCCATTAAGAATAAATACGTATCCGGTTTGCGACTTAGAGTCGTCCGGATCTGTGTCAAAGCTTGCATCGACGTAACCTTTTACGGCGAGCTCTTCGTCACCTCCATACACGAGAAACATCTCCTTAGTCCTTTTCAGGTACTTCAGGATATTCTTGACCGCTGTCCAGTGATCCACTCCTGGATTACTCTGGAACCTACCTGCCATACTTATGGCCAGGCTAACAACCGGTCTAGTGCACAGCATCGCATACATGATAGAACCTATGGCTGAAGCATAGGGGACGGAGCGCATATGCTCTCTATCTTCATCAGTTGCTGGGCACTGAGTCTTACTCAATCTCGTACCTTGTAGAACTGGCAAGAACCCTTTCTTGGACTGTTCCATTTTGAACCTCTTCAAAACTTTATCAAGGTATGTGCTTTGTGAAAGTCCTATCAGGCGTTTTGATCTATCCCTACAGATCTTAATGCCTAGAATGTAAGCAGCTTCTCCTAGGTCCTTCATAGAGAAACTTTTATTCAAGTAATCCTTTATGCTCTCTAAAAACTCTACGTTGTTTCCAATCAGTAATATGTCATCCACATATAATATTAGAAACGCCACAGAGCTCCCACTCACTTTCTTGTAAATACAAGATTCTCCAACCACTTGTATAAACCCAAATGCTTTGATCACCACATCAAAGCGTTTGTTCCAATTCCAAGACGCTTGCACCAGTCCATAAATGGATCGCTGGAGCTTGCACACCTTGTTAGCATTCCTAGGATCGACAAAACCTTCGGGTTGTATCATATACAACTCTTCCTTAAGGAATCCGTTAAGGAACGCCGTTTTGACATCCATTTGCCAGATTTCATAATCGAAAAATGCAGCTTTTGCTTACATGATTCTGACGGACTTAAGCATCGCTACGGGTGAGAATGTCTCATCGTAGTCAACTCCTTGAACTTGTGAAAAACCCTTTGCCACAAGTCGAGCTTTATAAACGGTCACATTGCCGTCAGCGTCCGTCTTCCTCTTAAAGATCCATTTGTTCTGAATAGCCTTGCGGCCCTCAGGTAGTACCTCCAAAGTCCACACTTTGTTCTCATACATGGATCCTATCTCGGACTTCATGGCTTCCAGCCATTTGTTGGAATCTGGGCCCACCATTGCTTCTTCATAATTCGTAGGTTCATTGTTGTCTAACAACATGATTGATAAGACGGGATTACCGTACCACTCTGGAGCAGCACGTGGTCTCGTCGACCTGCGTGGTTCGATAGAAACTTGAACTGGAGTTTCATGATCATCATCATTAACTTCCTCCTCAACTGGCGTCGCAATGACAGAGGTTTCCCCTTGCCCTGCGCCACCATCCAGAGGGATGAGAGGTTCGACAACCTCGTCAAGTTCTATCTTCCTCCCACTCAATTCTCTCGAGAGAAACTCCTTCTCGAGAAAAGCTCCATTTTTAGCAACAAACACTTTGCCCTCGGATTTGAGATAGAAGGTGTACCCAACTGTCTCTTTTGGGTAACCTATGAAGACGCACTTTTCCGCTTTGGGTTCCAGCTTTTCAGGCTGAAGCTTTTTGACATAAGCATCACATCCCCAAACTTTAAGAAACGACAACTTTGGCCTTTTGCCATACCACAGTTCGTATGGTGTCGTCTCAACGGATTTTGATGGTGCCCTATTTAAAGTGAATGCAGCTGCTTCTAATGCATAGCCCCAAAATGATAACGACAAATCAGTAAGAGACATCATAGATCGCACCATCTCTAATAGAGTACGATTACGACGTTCAGACACACCATTACGCTGTGGTGTTCCAGGCGGTGTTAACTGTGAAACAATTCCACATTGTCTTAAGTGAGCACCAAACTCGAAACTCAGATATTCACCCCCACAATCAGACCGTAGGAACTTGATCTTCTTGTTACGATGATTTTCCACTTCACTCTGAAATTGCTTGAACTTTTCAAATGTTTCAGACTTGTGCTTCATCAAGTAGACATAACCATATCTACTTAAATCATCAGTGAAGGTGAGAAAATAACGATATCCGCCGCGTGCCTCCACGCTCATCGGACCACACACATCGGTATGTATGATTTCCAACAAGTCACTTGCACGCTCCATTGTTCCTGAGAACGGAGTCTTAGTCATCTTGCCCATGAGGCATGGTTCGCACGTGTCAAGTGAATCAAAGTCAAGTGACTCCAAAAGTCCATCGGCATGGAGTTTCTTCATGCGCTTTACACCAATATGACCTAAGCGGCAGTGCCACAAAAATATGGCGCTATCATTGTTAACTCTAACTCTTTTGGTCTCAATGTTATGTATATGCGTATCGCTATCAAGATTCAATATGAACAATCCTCTCACATTTGGTGCATGACCATAAAAGATGTTACTCATAGAAATAGAACAACCATTATTCTCTGACTTAAAAGAGTAACCGTCTCGCAATAAACAAGATCCAGATATAATGTTCATGCTCAACGCAGGCACTAAATAACAATGATTTAAGTTCATCACTAATCCTGACGGTAACTGAAGTGACACTGTGCCGACGGCGATTGCCTCAACCTTGGAACCATTTCCTACGCGCATCGTCACTTCATCTTTCGCCAGCCTTCACCTATTCCTGTTTCGAGTTGCAAATATGAGCAACATAACCGGTATCGAATACCCAGGCACTACTACGAGAGCCGGTTAAGTACACATCAATAACATGTATATCAAATATACCTGATTTTTCTTTGCCCGCCTTCTTATCTGCCAGATACTTGGGGCAATTGCGCTTCCAGTTACCCATGCCCTTGCAATAGTAACACTCCGTTTCCGGCTTAGGTCCAGCTTTGGGTTTCTTCGTCGGATTGGCAACAGGCTTGCCGCTCTTCTTCGAATTGCCCTTCTTGCCTTTGCCGTTTCTCTTGAAACTAGTGGTCTTATTCACCATCAACACTTGATGCTCTTTACGGAGTTCAGACTCTGCGACTTTCAGCATCGCAAACAACTCGCCGGGGGACTTGTTCATCCCTTGCATGTTGTAGTTCAACACAAAGCCTTTATAGCTTGGAGGCAGTGATTGAAGGATTCTGTCAGTGATAGCTTCTTGCGGGAGTTCAATCCCCAGCTCAGCTAGACGGTTTGAGTACCCAGACATTTTGAGCACATGTTCACTGACACATGAGTTTTCCTCCATCTTGCAAGCATAGAATTTATCGGAGGTCTCATACCTCTCGATCCGGGCGTTCTTTTGAAAGATAAACTCCAACTCCTGGAACATCTCAAATGCTCCATGACGCTCAAAGCGACGTTGAAGTCCCGGTTCTAAGCCATACAAGACTGCACATTGAACTACTGAGTAGTCCTCCTTACGTGCTAACCAAGCGTTCTTAACATCCTGATCAGCCGTAGCGGGTGGTTCATCTCCTAACGCAGCATTAAGGACATAATCCTTCTTCCCAGCTTGTAAGATTAGCTTAAGATTACGAGCCCAGTCTACAAAGTTGCTTCCATCATCTTTCAACTTAGCTTTCTCTAGGAACGTATTAAAATTCAGGATGACTATCGCGTGAGCCATGATCTACAACACAAATATATTCAAAGTGGAATTAGACTATGTTCAAGATAATTAGAGTTTAACTTAATCAAATTATACGCTAAACTCCCACTCAAAAAGTACATCTCTCTAGTCATTTGAGTGGTTCATGATCCACTTACACTAGCTCAAGTCCGATCATCACGTGAGTTGAGTATAGTTTCAGTGGTAAGCATCCCTATGCTAATCATATCATCTATATGATTCATGATCGACCTTTCGGTCTCATGTGTTCTGAGGCCATGTCTGCACATGCTAGGCTCGTCAAGCTTAACCCGAGTGTTCCGCGTGCGCAACTGTTTTGCACCCGTTGTATGTGAACGTTGAGTCTATCACACCCGATCATCACGTGGTGTCTCGAAACGACGAACTGTAGCAACGGTGCACAGTCGGGGAGAACACAATTTCGTCTTGAAATTTTAGTGAGAGATCAACTCATAATGCTACCGACGTTCTAAGAAAAATAAGGTGCATAAAAGGATTAACATCACATGCAATTCATAAGTGACATGATATGGCCATCATCACGTGCTTCTTGATCTCCATCACCAAAGCACCGACACGATCTTCTTGTCATCGGCGCCACACCATGATCTCCATCAACGTGTTGCCCTCGGGGTTGTTGTGCTACTCATGCTATTACTACTAAAGCTACATCCTAGCAAAATAGTAAACGCATCTGCAAGCACACACGTTAGTATAAAGACAACCCTATGGCTCCTGCCGGTTGCCGTACCATCGACGTGCAAGTCGATATTTCTATTACAACATGATCATCTCATACATCCAATATATCACATCACATCATTGGCCATATCACATCACAAGCATACCCTGCAAAAACAAGTTAGACGTCCTCTAATTTTGTTGTTGCATGTTTTACGTGGTGACCATGGGTATCTAGTAGGATCGCATCTTACTTACGCAAACACCACAACGGAGATATATGAGTTGCTATTTAAACTCATCCAAGGGCCTCCTCGGTCAAATCCGATTCAACTAAAGTTGGAGAAACCGACACTTGCCAGTCATCTTTGTGCAACGGAGTTACTCGTAACGATGAAACCAGTCTCTCGTAAGCGTACGAGTAATGTCGGTCCAAGCCGCTTCAATCCAACAATACCGCGGAATCAAGAAAAGACAAAGGAGGGCAGCAAAACGCACATCACCGCCCACAAAACCTTTTGTGTTCTACTCGAGAAGACATCTACGCATGAACCTAGCTCTGATACCACTGTTGGGGAACGTCGCATGGGAAACAAAAATTTTCCTACGCGCACGAAGACCTATCATGGTGATGTCCATCTACGAGAGGGGATGAGTGATCTACGTACCCTTGTAGATCGTACAGCAGAAGCGTTAGTGAACGCGGTTGATGTAGTGGAACGTCCTCACGTCTCTCGATCCGCCCCGCGAACAATCCCGCGATCAGTCCCACGATCTAGTACCGAACGGACGGCACCTCCGCGTTCAGCACACGTACAGCTCGACGATGATCTCGGCCTTCTTGATCCAGCAAGAGAGACGGAGAGGTAGAAGAGTTCTCCGGCAGCGTGACGGCGCTCCGGAGGTTGGTGATGACCTTGTCTCAGCAGGGCTCCGCCCGAGCTCCGCAGAAACGCGATCAAGAGGAAAAACCGTGGAGGTATGTGGTCGGGCTGCCGTGGAAAAGTCGTCTCAAATCAGCCCTAAAACCTCCGTATATATAGGTGGGAGGGAGGGGACCTTGCCTTGGGGCTCAAGGAGCCCCAAGGGGGTCGGCCGAGTCCAAGGGGGGAGGACTCCCCCCCAAACCGAGTTGGACTTGGTTTGGTGGGAGGGAGTCCCCCTTCCTTCCCACCTCCTCCTTTTTTTTTCTTTTCTCTCTTGATTTTCTCTCCTTGGCGCATAGAGCCCTTTTGGGCTGTCCCACCAGCCCACTAAGGGCTGGTGTGCCACCCTCAAGGCCTATGGGCTTCCCCGGGGTGGGTTGCCCCCCCGGTGAACTCCCGGAACCCATTCGTCATTCCCGGTACATTCCCGGTAACTCCGAAAACCTTCCGGTAATCAAATGAGGTCATCCTATATATCAATCTTCGTTTCCGGACTATTACGGAAACCCTCGTGACGTCCGTGATCTCATCCGGGACTCCGAACAACATTCGGTAACCAACCATATAACTCAAATACGCATAAAACAACGTCGAACCTTAAGTGTGCAGACCCTGCGGGTTCGAGAACTATATAGACATGACCCGAGAGACTCCTCGGTCAATATCCTATAGCGGGACCTAGATGCCCATATTGGATCCTACATATTCTACGAAGATCTTATCATTTGAACCTCAGTGCCAAGGATTCATATAATCCCGTATGTCATTCCCTTTGTCCTTCGGTATGTTACTTGCCTGAGATTCGATCGTCAGTATCCGTATACCTATTTCAATCTCGTTTACCGGCAAGTCTCTTTACTCATTCTGTAATACAAGATCCCGCAACTTACACTAAGTTACATTGCTTGCAAGGCTTGTGTGTGATGTTGTATTACTGAGTGGGCCCCGAGATACCTCTCCGTCACACGGAGTGACAAATCCCAGTCTTGATCCATACTAACTCAACTAACACCTTCAGAGATACCTGTAGAGCATATTTATAGTCACCCAGTTACGTTGCGACGTTTGATACACACAAAGCATTCCTCCGGTGTCAGTGAGTTATATGATCTCATGGTCATAGGAATAAATACTTGACACGCAGAAAACAGTAGCAACAAAATGACACGATCAACATGCTACGTCTATTAGTTTGGGTCTAGTCCATCACGTGATTCTCCTAATGACGTGATCTAGTTATCAAGCAAAAACACCTTGTTCATAATCAGAAGACACTGACTATCTTTGATCAACTGGCTAGCCAACTAGAGGCTTGCTAGGGACGGTGTTTTGTCCATGTATCCACACATGTAAATGAGTCTTCATTAAATACAATTATAGCATGGATAATAAACGATTATCTTGATACAGGAATTATAATAATAACTATATTTATTATTGCCTCTAGGGCATAATTCCGACACAGACATGGCCTCGGAACACATGAGACCGAAAGGTCGAGCATGAATCGTATAGTTGATATGATTAGCATAGAGATACTTACCACTGAAACTATTCTCGACTCACGTGATGATTGTTGGAATTATGCCCTAGAGGCAATAATAAATGTATAGTTATTATTATAATTCCTGTATCAAGATAATAGTTTATTATCCATGCTATAATTGTATTGAATGAAGACTCATTTACATGTGTGGATACATAGACAAAACACCGTCCCTAGCATGCCTCTAGTTGGCTAGCCAGTTGATCGATGATAGTCAGTGTCTTCTAATTATGAACAAGGTGTTGTTGCTTGATAACTGGATCACGTCATTGGGAGAATCATGTGATGGACTAGACCCAAACTAATAGACGTAGCATGTTGATCATGTCATTTTGTTGCTACTATTTTCTGGATGTCAAGTATTTATTCCTATGACCATGAGATCATATAACTCACTGACACCGGAGGAATGCTTTGTGTGTATCAAACGTCGCAACGTAACTGGGTGACTATAAAGATGCTCTACAGGTATCTCCGAAGGTTTTAGTTGAGTTAGTATGGATCAAGACTGGGATTTGTCACTCCGTGTGACGGAGAGGTATCTCGGGGCCCACTCAGTAATACAACATCACACACAAGCCTTGCAAGCAATGTAACTTAGTGTAAGTTGCGGGATCTTGTATTACGGAACGAGTATAGAGACTTGCCGGTAAACGAGATTGAAATAGGTATGCGGATACTGACGATCGAATCTCGGGCAAGTAACATACCGAAGGACAAAGGGAATGACATACGGGATTATACGAATCCTCGGCACTGAGGTTCAAACGATAAGATCTTCGTAGAATATGTAGGATCCAATATGGGCATCCAGGTCCCGCTATCGGATATTGACCGAGGAGTCTCTCGGGTCATGTCTACATAGTTCTCGAACCCGCAGGGTCTGCACACTTAAGGTTCGACGTTGTTTTATGCGTATTTGAGTTATATGGTTGGTTACCGAATGTTGTTCGGAGTCCCGGATGAGATCACGGACGTCACGAGGGTTTCCGGAATGGTCCGTAAACGAAGATTGATATATAGGATGACCTCATTTGATTACCAGAAGGTTTTCGGAGTTACCGGGAATGTACCGGGAATGACGAATGGGTTCCGGGAGTTCACTAGGGGGGGGGGGGCAACCCACCCCGGGGAAGCCCATAGGCTTTGGGGAGACACACCAGCCCTTAGTGGGCTGGTGGGACAGCCCCAAGGGGGCCTGTGCGCCAAGAAAAAGAAATCAAAGGAAAAGAAAAAAAAGAGGGAGGAAGTGGGAAGGGAGGGGGCTCCTCCCACCAAACCAAGTCCAACTCGGTTTGGGGGGGGGGAGTCCTCCCCCCTTGGCTCGGCCGACCCCTTGAGGGTCCCTTGGACCCCAAGGCAAGGTCCCCCTCCCTCCTCCTATATATATGGAGCAATTAGGGCTGATTTGAGACGACTTTCTCACGGCTGCCCGACCACATACCTCCATAGTTTTTCCTCTAAATCGCGTTTCTGCGGAGCTCGGGCGGAGCCCTGCTGAGACAAGATCATCACCAACCTCCGGAGCGCCGTCACGCTGCCGGAGAACTCTTCTACCTCTCCGTCTCTCTTGCTGGATCCAGAAGGCCGAGATCATCATCGAGCTGTACGTGTGCTGAACGCGGAGGTGCCGTCCGTTCGGTACTAGATCGTGGGACTGATCGCGGGATTGTTCGCGGGACGGATCGAG
This sequence comes from Hordeum vulgare subsp. vulgare, assembly GCF_904849725.1. Taxonomy (NCBI): domain Eukaryota; kingdom Viridiplantae; phylum Streptophyta; class Magnoliopsida; order Poales; family Poaceae; genus Hordeum; species Hordeum vulgare. Next base: position 553,863,639 of record NC_058523.1, read on the forward strand.
GGACGTGAGGACGTTCCACTACATCAACCGCGTTCTCTAACGCTTCTGCTGTACGATCTACAAGGGTACGTAGATCACTCATCCCCTCTCGTAGATGGACATCACCATGATAGGTCTTCGTGCGCGTAGGAAAATTTTTGTTTCCCATGCGATGTTCCCAACAGTGGCATCATGAGCTAGGTTCATGCGTAGATGTCTTCTCGAGTAGAACACAAAAGTTTTTGTGGGCGGTGATGTGCGTTTTGCTGCCCTCCTTAGTCTTTTCTTGATTCCGCGGTATTGTTGGATTGAAGCGGCTTGGACCGACATTACTCGTACGCTTACGAGAGACTGGTTTCATCGTTACGAGTAACCCCCTTTGCTCAAAGATGACTGGCAAGTGACGGTTTCTCCAACTTTAGTTGAATCGGATTTGACCGAGGAGGTCCTTGGATGAGGTTAAATAGCAACTCATATATCTCCGTTGTGGTGTTTGCGTAAGTAAGATGCGATCCTACTAGATACCCTTGGTCACCACGTAAAACATGCAACAACAAAATTAGAGGACGTCTAACTTGTTTTTGCAGGGTATGATTGTGATGTGATATGGCCAACGATGTGATGTGATATATTGGATGTATGAGATGATCATGTTGTAATAGAAATATCGACTTGCACGTCGATGGTACGGCAACCGGCAGGAGCCATAGGGTTGTCTTTATACTAACATATGTGCTTGCAGATGCGTTTGCTATTTTGCTAGGATGTAGCTTTAGTAGTAATAGCATAAGTAGCACGACAACCCCGATGGCAACACATTGATGGATGATCATGGTGTGGCGCCGGTGACAAGAAGATCGTGCCGGTGCTTTGGTGATGGAGATCAAGAAGCACGTGATGATGGCCATATCATGTCACTTATGAATTGCATGTGATGTTAATCCTTTTATGCACCTTATTTTGCTTAGAACGACGGTAGCATTATGAGGTGGTCTCTCACTAAAATTTCAAGACGAAATTGTGTTCTCCCCGACTGTGCACCGTTGCTATAGTTCGTCGTTTCGAGACACCACGTGATGATCGGGTGTGATAGACTCAACGTTCACATACAACGGGTGCAAAACAGTTGCGCACGCGGAACACTCGGGTTAAGCTTGATGAGCCTAGCATGTGCAGACATGGCCTCGGAACACATGAGACCGAAAGGTCGATCATGAATCATATAGTTGATATGATTAGCATAGGGATGCTTACCACTGAAACTATACTAAACTCACGTGATGATCGGACTTGGGATAGTGTAAGTGGATCATGAACCACTCAAATGACTAGAGAGATGTACTTTTTGAGTGGGAGTTTAGCATATAATTTGATTAAGTTAAACTCTTATTATCTTGAACATAGTCTAAGTCCACTTTGAATATATTTGTGTTGTAGATCATGGCTCACGCTAGTGTCATCCTGAATTTTAATACGTTCCTAGAGAAAGCTAAGTTGAAAGATGATGGAAGCAACTTTGTAGACTGGGCTCGTAATCTTAAGCTAATCTTACAAGCTGGGAAGAAGGATTATGTCCTTAATGCTACGCTAGGAGATGAACCACCCGCTACGGCTGATCAGGATGTTAAGAACGCTTGGTTAGCGCGTAAGGAGGACTACTCAATAGTTCAATGTGCAGTCTTGTATGGCTTAGAACCGGGACTTCAACGTCGCTTTGAGCGTCATGGAGCATTTGAGATGTTCCAGGAGTTGAAGTTTATCTTTCAGAAGAACGCCCGGATCGAGAGGTATGAGACCTCCGATAAATTCTATGCTTGCAAGATGGAGGAAAACTCGTCTGTCAGTGAACATGTGCTCAAAATGTCTGGGTACTCAAACCGTCTGGCTGAGCTGGGGATTGAACTCCCGCAAGAGGCGATCACTGACAGAATCCTTCAATCACTGCCGCCAAGCTATAAAGGCTTTGTGTTGAACTACAACATGCAAGGGATGAACAAGTCTCCCGGCGAGTTGTTTGCGATGCTGAAAGTCGCAGAGTCTGAACTCCGTAAAGAGCATCAAGTGTTGATGGTGAGCAAGACCACTAGTTTCAAGAGAAACGGCAAAGGAAAGAAGGGAAATTCGAAGAAGAGCGGCAAGCCTGTTGCCAATCCGCCGAAGAAACCCAAGGCTGGACCTAAGCCTGAAACAGAGTGCTTCTATTGCAAGGGTATGGGTCACTGGAAGCGCAATTGCCCCAAGTATCTGGCAGATAAGAAGGCGGGCAAAGAAAAATCTGGTATATTTGATATACATGTTATTGATGTGTACTTAACCGGCTCTCGTAGTAGTGCCTGGGTATTCGATACCGGTTCTGTTGCTCACATTTGCAACTCGAAACAGGAACTGCGGAATAGACGAAGTCTGGCGAAAGACGAAGTGACGATGCGCGTAGGAAATGGTTCCAAGGTTGATGCAATCGCCGTCGGCACAGTGTCACTTCAGCTACCATCGGGATTAGTGATGAACTTAAATTATTGTTATTTAGTGCCTGCGTTGAGCATGGACATTATATCTGGATCTTGTTTATTGCGAGACGGTTACTCTTTTAAGTCTGAGAATAATGGTTGTTCTATTTCTATGAGTAACATCTTTTATGGTCATGCACCGAATGTGAGAGGATTGTTCATATTGAATCTTGATAGCGATACGCATATACATAACATTGAGACCAAAAGAGTTAGAGTAAACAATGATAGCGCCATATTTTTGTGGCACTGCCGCTTGGGTCATATTGGTGTAAAGCGCATGAAGAAACTCCATGCTGATGGACTTTTGGGGTCACTTGACTTTGATTCACTTGACACGTGCGAACCATGCCTCATGGGCAAGATGACTAAGACTCCGTTCTCCGGAACAATGGAGCGTGCAAGTGACTTGTTGGAAATCATACATACCGATGTGTGTGGTCCAATGAGCGTGGAGGCACGCGGCGGATATCGTTATTTCCTCACCTTCACTGACGATTTAAGTAGATATGGTTATGTCTACTTGATGAAGCACAAGTCTGAAACATTTGAAAAGTTCAAGCAATTTCAGAGTGAAGTGGAAAATCATCGTAACAAGAAGATCAAGTTCCTACGGTCTGATCGTGGGGGTGAATATCTAAGTTTCGAGTTTGGTGCTCACTTAAGACAAATGTGGAATTGTTTCGCAGTTAACACCGCCTGGAACACCACAGCGTAATGGTGTGTCCGAACGTCGTAATCGTACTTTGTTAGAGATGGTGCGATCTATGATGTCTCTTACTGATTTGCCGTTATCATTTTGGGGTCATGCATTAGAAACAGCTGCATTCACTTTAAATAGGGCACCATCAAAATCCGTTGAGACGACACCATACGAACTGTGGTATGGCAAAAGACCAAAGTTGTCGTTTCTTAAAGTTTGGGGATGTGATGCTTATGTCAAAAAGCTTCAGCCTGAAAAGCTGGAACCCAAAGAGGAAAAATGCGTCTTCATAGGCTACCCAAAAGAGACAGTTGGGTACACCTTCTATCTCAAATCCGAGGGCAAAGTGTTTGTTGCTAAGAACGGAGCTTTTCTCGAGAAGGAGTTTCTCTCGAGAGAATTGAGTGGGAGGAAGATAGAACTTGACGAGGATTGTCGAACCTCTCATCCCTCTGGATGGTGGCACAGGGCAAGGGGAAACCTCTGTCATTGCGACGCCGGTTGAGGAGGAAGTTAATGATGATGATCATGAAACTCCAGTTCAAGTTTCTCTTGAACCACGCAGGTCGACGAGATCACGCGCTGCTCTAGAGTGGTACGGTAATCCCGTCTTATCAATCATGTTGTTAGACAACAATGAACCTGCGAATTATGAAGAAGCAATGGTGGGCCCAGATTCCAACAAATGGCTAGAAGCCATGAAATCTGAGATAGGATCCATGTATTAGAACAAAGTGTGGACTTTGGAGATACTACCTGAAGGCCGCAAGGCTATTCAGAACAAATGGATCTTTAAGAAGAAGACGGACGCTGACGGTAATGTGACCGTTTATAAATCTCGACTTGTGGCAAAGGGTTTTTCACAAGTTCCAGGAATTGACTACGATGATACTTTCTCTCCCGTGGCAATGCTTAAGTCCGTCAGAATCATGTTAGCAATAGCTGCATTTTTCGATTATGAAATCTGGCAGATGGATGTCAAAACGGCGTTCCTTAATGGTTTCCTTAAGGAAGAGTTGTATATGATGCAACCCGAAGGTTTTTTCGATCCTAAAATGCTGACAAGGTGTGCAAGCTCCAATGATCCATTTATGGACTGGTGCAAGCATCTCGGAGTTGGAACAAACGCTTTGATGAGGTGATCAAAGCATTTGGGTTTATACAAGTGGTTGGAGAATCTTGTATTTACAAGAAAGTGAGTGGGAGCTCTGTGGCGTTTCTAATATTATATGTGGATGACATATTACTGATTGGAAACAACGTAGAGATTTTGGAGAGCATAAAAGGTTACTTGAATAAAAGTTTCTCTATGAAGGACCTAGGAGAAGTTGCTTACATTCTAGGCATTAAGATCTATAGGGATAGATCAAAACGCCTGATAGGACTTTCACAAAGCACATACCTTGATAAAGTTTTGAAGAGGTTCAAAATGGAACAGTCCAAGAAAGGGTTCTTGCCAGTGTTACAAGGTACGAGATTGAGTAAGACTCAGTGCCCAGCAACTGATGAAGATAGAGAGCATATGCGCTCAGTTCCCTATGCTTCAGCCATAGGTTCTATCATGTATGCGATGCTGTGCACTAGACCGGATGTTAGCCTGGCCATAAGTATGGCAGGTAGGTTCCAGAGTAATCCAGGAGTGGATCACTGGACAGCGGTCAAGAATATCCTGAAGTACCTGAAAAGGACTAAGGAGATGTTTCTCGTGTATGGAGGTGACGAAGAGCTCGCCGTAAAAGGTTACGTCGATGCAAGCTTTGACACAGATCCGGACGACTCTAAGTCGCAAACCGGATACGTATTTATTCTTAATGGGGGTGCAGTAAGCTGGTGCAGTTCCAAGCAAAGCGTCGTAGCAGATTCTACATGTGAAGCAGAGTACATGGCTGCCTCGGAGGCGGCTAAGGAGGGTGTCTGGATGAAGCAGTTCATGACGGATCTTGGAGTGGTGCCAAGTGCACTGGATCCAATAACCTTGTTCTGTGACAGCACTGGTGCCATTGCCTTGGCAAAGGAACCAAGGTTTCACAAGAAGACCAGACACATCAAACGACGCTTCAACCTCATCCGCGACTACGTCGAGGAGGACGACGTAAATATATGCAAGGTGCACACGGATCTGAATGTAGCAGACCCGCTGACTAAACCTCATCCACGGCCAAAACATGATCGACACCAGAACTGTATGGGTGTTAGATTTATTACAATGTAAATTCACATGGTGATCTGAAGGCTAGATTATTGACTCTAGTGCAAGTGGGAGACTGTTGGAATTATGCCCTAGAGGCAATAATAAATGTATAGTTATTATTATAATTCCTGTATCAAGATAATAGTTTATTATCCATGCTATAATTGTATTGAATGAAGACTCATTTACATGTGTGGATACATAGACAAAACACCGTCCCTAGCATGCCTCTAGTTGGCTAGCCAGTTGATCGATGATAGTCAGTGTCTTCTGATTATGAACAAAGTGTTGTTGCTTGATAACTGGATCACGTCATTGGGAGAATCACGTGATGGACTAGACCCAAACTAATAGACGTAGCATGTTGATCGTGTCATTTTGTTGCTACTGTTTTCTGCGTGTCAAGTATTTATTCCTATGACCATGAGATCATATAACTCACTGACACCGGAGGAATGCTTTGTGTGTATCAAACATCGCAACGTAACTAGGTGACTATAAAGATGCTCTACAGGTATCTCCGAAGGTGTTAGTTGAGTTAGTATGGATCAAGACTGGGATTTGTCACTCCGTGTGACGGAGAGGTATCTCGGGGCCCATTCAGTAATACAACATCACACACAAGCCTTGCAAGCAATGTAACTTAGTGTAAGTTGCGGGATCTTGTATTATGGAACGAGTAAAGAGACTTGCCGGTAAACGAGATTGAAATAGGTATGCGGATACTGACGATCGAATCTCGGGCAAGTAACATACCGAAGGACAAAGGGAATGACATACGGGATTATACGAATCCTCGGCACTGAGGTTCAAACGATAAGATCTTCGTAGAATATGTAGGATCCAATATGGGCATCCAGGTCCCGCTATTGGATATTGACCGAGGAGTCTCTCGGGTCATGTCTACATAGTTCTCAAACCCGCAGGGTCTGCACACTTAAGGTTCGACGTTGTTTTATGCGTATTTGAGTTATATGGTTGGTTACCGAATGTTGTTCGGAGTCCCGGATGAGATCACGGACGTCACGAGGGTTTCCGGAATGGTCTGGAAACGAAGATTGATATATAGGACGACCTCATTTGATTACCGGAAGGTTTTCGGAGTTACCGGGAATGTACCGGGAATGACGAATGGGTTCCGGGAGTTCACCGGGGGGGGGGGGGGGGGCAACCCACCCCGGGGAAGCCCATAGGCTTTGGGGAGACACACCAGCCCTTAGTGGGCTGGTGGGACAGCCCCAAGGGGGCCTATGCGCCAAGAAAAAGAAATCAAAGGAAAAGAAAAAAAAGAGGGAGGAAGTGGGAAGGGAGGGGGACTCCTCCCACCAAACCAAGTCCAACTCGGTTTGGGGGGGGGGGAGTCCTGCCCCCCTTGGCTCGGCCGACCCCTTGAGGGTCCCTTGGACCCCAAGGCAAGGTCCCCCTCCCTCCTCCTATATATATGGAGCAATTAGGGCTGATTTGAGACGACTTTCTCACGGCTGCCCGACCACATACCTCCATAGTTTTTCCTCTAGATCGCGTTTCTGCGGAGCTCGGGCGAAGCCCTGCCGAGACAAGATCATCACCAACCTCTGGAGCGCCGTCACGCTGCCGGAGAACTCTTCTACCTCTCCATCTCTCTTGCTGGATCAAGAAGGCCGAGATCATCGTCGAGCTGTACGTGTGCTGAACGCGGAGGTGCCGTCCGTTCGGTACTAGATCGTGGAACTGATCGCGGGATTGTTCGCGGGACGGATCGAGGGACGTGAGGACGTTCCACTACATCAACCGCGTTCTCTAACGCTTCTGCTGTACGATCTACAAGGGTACGTAGATCACTCATCCCCTCTCGTAGATGGACATCACCATGATAGGTCTTCGTGCGCGTAGGAAATTTTTTGTTTCCCATGCGACGTTCCCAACAATGATCAGACTTGAGGTAGTGGATTTGGATCATGTACCACTCAAATGACTAGAGAGATGTACTTTTTGAGTGGGAGTTCTTAAGTAATATGATTAATTGAACTAATTGTCATGAACATAGTCTAATGGTCTTTGCGAATTACGATGTAGCTTGCACTATAGCTCTACTGTTTTTATATGTTCCTACAGAAAATTTAGTTGAAAATTGATAGTAGCAAAACTTTGCAGACTGGGTCTGTAAAACCGAGGATTGTCCTCGTTGCTGCGCAGAAGGATTATGTCCTTAATGCACCACTCGGTGTGCTGCACCTCGAGCGTCGTCTGTGGATGCTATGAACATCCGACATACACGTTTCTGATGACTACACGATAGTTCAGTGCAAAATACTTAATGGCTTAGAAGCAAGGCGCCGAAAACGTTGTAAAACGTCATGGAACATAAGTGATGTTCTAAAGAGATGAAATTGTGATTTCATGCTTGTGCCCTTGTTAAGAGGTACGAGACCTCCGACAAGATTCTTTGTCCACAAAGTAAAGGAGAAAGGCTCAATCGTTGAGCGTGTGCTCACATTGTCTGAGTACGACAATCGCTTGAATCAAGTGGGAGTTAATCTTCCAGATGAGATAGTGATAGTTCTCCAAAGTCACTGCCACCAAGCTGTGAGAGCTTCGTGATGAACTATAACATATCAAGGATACATACAATGATCCTTGAGCGATTCGCGATGTTTGACACTACGAAAGTAGAAATCAAGAAGGAGCATCAATAGTTGATGGTTTGTAAAACCACTAAGTTTCAAGAAAGGCAAGGGCTAGAAGGGATACTTCATGAAACGGCAAAACAGTTGCTGCACTAATGAAGAGACCCAAGATTAAACCCAAACCCGAGACTAAGTGCTTCTGTAATGAGGGGAACAGTCACTGAGGCGGAGCAACTCTAGATACTTGGCAGATAAGAAGGCTGGCAAAAGTCAAGAGAAGTATATTAGATATACTTGATGTTGATGTGTACTTGACTAGTACTCCTAGTAGCATGAGGGTATTGGATACCGGTTCGGTTGCTAAGTGATTAGTAACACGAAATGAAAGCTACGGCATAAACGGAGACTAGCTAAAGGCGAGGTGACGATACGTGTTGGAAGTGTTTCCAAGGCTGATATGATCAAACGTCGCACGCTCCCTCTACCATCAGGATTGGTGTTAAACCTAAATAATTGTTATTTGGTGCTTGCGTTAAGCATGAACATGATTGGATCGTGTTTATTGCAATACGATTATTCATTTAAAGAGAATAATGGTTACTCTATTTTCTTGAATAATCACCTTCAATGGTTTATTGAATCTCGATCGTAGTGTTACACATGTTCATAATATTGGTGCCAAAAAGATACGAGTTAATGATGATAGTACCACTTACTTGTGGCACTGCCGCTTGAGTCATGTTAGTATAAATTGCATGAAGAGGCTCCATGCTGATGGATCTTTGTACTCACCTGATTTCGAATCACTAGTGACATGCAAACCATACCACATGAGCAAGGCCTTGTTTTCATTGAGATGAAATAAGATAGTAACTTGTTGGAAGTGATCATTTTGATGTATGCAGTCCAATGGGTACTGAGGCACGCAGTGGATATCATTATGTTCTTACTTCACTGACGATTTGAGTAGATACAGGAGTATTTACTTAATGAATCACAAGTCTGAAATGTTGAAAAGTTCAAATCCGTTTTAGAGTGAAGTTCATCGTAACAGGAGGATAAATTGTCTACGATATGATCATAAGAATGAATATCTGAGTTACGAGTTTTGGTACGCAGTTAAGACAATGTGGAAATTGTTTCGCAGTTCATGACACCTGGAACATCATAGTGTGATGATGTGTCTGAACGTCATAGCCACACACTATTTGGTATGGTGCATACTATGATGTCTCTTATCGAGTTACCACTATCGTTTATGGGTTATGCATTAGAGACAACCGCACTCACTTTAAATAGGGCACCGCGTATTTCCGTTGAGATGACACAGTATAGACTGAAGTTTAGAGAAATCTAAACTGTCGTTTCTTGAAAGTTTGGGGTGTCGACACTTATGTGAAAAAGTTTCAGTCTGATAAGCTCAAACCCAAAGCGGATAAATGCTTCTTCATAGGGTATCCAAAACAGTTGGGTACATCTCCTATCTCAGATCCGAAAGCAAAGTGTTTGTTTCTAGAAACGGATCCTTTCTCGAGGAAAGGTTTCTCTCGAAAGAATTGAGTGGGAGGGTAGTAGAACTTGATGAGGTTATTGAACCATCACTTCAACCAGTGTGTAGCAGGGCGCAGGAAGTTGTTCCTGTGGCGCCTACACCAATTGAAGTGGAAGCTGATGATGGTGATCATTGAGCTTCGAATCAAGTTACTACAAACCTCGTAGGTCGACAAGGTCGTGTACTGCTGCAGAGTAGTACGGTAACCCTGTCTTGGAGGTCATGTTGTTGAGCAACAGTGAACCTACGAGTTATGGAGAAAGCGATGGTGGGCCCAGATTCCGACAAATGGCTGGAAGCCATGAAATCCGAGAGAGGATCCATGGATGAAAACAAAGTGTAGACTTTGGAAGAATTACTTGATGGTCATAGGACTATTGAGTAAAGATGGATCTTTAAAGGAAAACAGACGATGATGGTGATAAGTCACTATTAAGAAAAGCTCGACTTGTCGCAAAGATGTTTTCGACAAGATCAAACAGTTGACTATGATGAGACTTTCTCACTCGTAGCGATGCTAAAGGTCTATTAGAATTATGTTAGTTGTTGATGCATTATTTATGAAATATTGCACGTAGGATGTCAAAACATTGTTTCCTCGACGGTTTCCTTGAGCAAACATTGTATGTGATACAACCAGGAGGTTTTGTCGATCCTAAAGATACTAGCAAGTATGCAAGCTCCAGCAATCCTTCAATGGACTAGTGCAAGCATCTCGGAGTTGGAATATATATACTTTGATGAGATGATCAAAGATTTTGGGTTTGTACAAGGTTTATGAGAAACTTGTATTTCCAAAGAAGTGAGTGGGAGCACTATAGAATTTCTGATAAGTATATGTGGTTGACATATTGTGGATCAGAAGTAATGTAGAATTTCTGTAAAGCATACAAGGTTGTTTGAAAGGAGTTTTTCAAAGGAATACCTTGATTGTGCTACTTGAACGTTGAGCATCAAAGATCTATGGAGATAGATCGAAAGCGCTTAATAGAAGTTTCAACAAGATGCATGCCTTGACAAGTTTTTGAAGGAGTAGAAAATAGATCAGTAAAGAAGGAGTTCTTGGTTGCGTTGTAAGGTGTGAATTTGAGTAAGACTCAAAACCCGACCACGGTAGAATAAAGAGAATAGACGAAGATCGTCTTCTATGCCTTAGCTGTAGAATCTAAAGTGTGCCATGCTGTGTACCGCACCTGATGTGTGCCTTGACTCAAAGTCTGTTGAGAGGTACAGAGAGTGATCCATGATTGAATCACTAGCAGCGTTCAAAATTTATCCTTAGTAACAAATGGACTAAGGAATTTTTCTCGATTATGGAGGTGGTTAAAGAGTTCGTCGTAAAGGGTTACGTCGATGCAAGCTTTGACACTAATCCGAATAACTATGAGTAGTGAAACGGATTCATATAGTAGGGTAGATATTTGGAGCATTTCCGAATAGCACGTAGTAGCAGCATCTATAAGATGACATAAAGATTTGTAAAGAACTCACGGATCTGAAAGTTTCAGAACCGTTGACTAAAACCTCTCTCACGAGCAAGACGTGATCAGACCCCATAACTATATGGGTGTTGGATTCGTTGGAATCACATGGTGATGTGAACTAGATTATTGACTCTAGTGCAAGTGGGAGAGTGTTGGAAATATGCCCTAGAGGCAATAATAAATTAGTTATTATTATATTTCTTAGTTCATGATAATCGTTTATTATCCATGCTATAATTGTATTGATTGGAAACAAAATACTTGTGTGGATACATAGACAAAACAGTGTCCCTAGTAAGCCTCTAGTTGACTAGCTCGTTGATCAAAGATGGTCAAGGTTTCCTGGCCATAGGCAAGTGTTGTCACTTGATAACGGGATCACATCATTAGGAGAATCATGTGATGGACTAGGCCCAAACTAATAGACGTAGCATGTTGATCGTGTCATTTTGTTGCTACTGTTTTCTGCGTGTCAAGTATTTGTTCCTATGACCATGAGATCATATAACTCACGGACACCGGAGGAATGCTTTGTGTGTATCAAATGTCGCAACGTAACTGGGTGACTATAAAGATGCTCTACAGGTATCTCCGAAGGTGTTCGTTGAGTTAGTATGGATCGAGACTGGGATTTGTCACTCCGTGTGACGGAGAGGTATCTCGGGGCCCACTCGGTAATACAACATCACACACAAGCCTTGCAAGCAATGTGACTTAGTGTAAGTTGCAGGATCTTGTATTACGGAACGAGTAAAGAGACTTGTCGGTAAACGAGATTGAAATAGGTATGCGGATACTGACGATCGAATCTCAGGCAAGTAACATACCGAAGGACAAAGGGAATGACATACGGGATTATACGGGATTATATGTAGGATCCAATATGGGCATCCAGGTCCCGCTATTGGATATTGACCGAGGAGTCTCTCGGGTCATGTCTACATAGTTCTCGAACCCGCAGGGTCCGCACACTTAAGGTTCGACGTTGTTTTATGCGTATTTGAGTTATATGGTTGGTTACCGAATGTTGTTCGGAGTCCCGGATGAGATCACGGACGTCACGAGGGTTTCCGAAATGGTCCGGAAACGAAGATTGATATATAGGATGACCTCATTTGATTACCGGAAGGTTTTCGGAGTTACCGGGAATGTACCGGGAATGACGAATGGGTTCTGGGAGTTCACCGGGGGGGGGGGGGGCAACCCACCCCGGGGAAGCTCATAGGCCATGAGGGTGGCGCACCAGCCCTTAGTGGGCTGGTGGGACAGCCCAAAAGGGCCCTATGCGCCATACAAAGGAAAATCAAAGAGAAAGAAAAAAAAGGGAGGTGGGAAGGAAGGGAAGGACTCCCACCCACCAAACCAAGTCCAACTCGGTTTGGGGGGGGGGGGAGCCTTCCCCCCTTGGACTCGGCCGACCCCCTTGGGGCTCCTTGAGCCCCAAGGCAAGGTCCCCTCCCTCCCACCTATATATACGGAGGTATTGGGGTTGATTTGAGACGACTTTTCCACGGCAGCCCGACCACATACCTCCACGGTTTTTCCTCTAGATAGTGTTTCTGCGGAGCTCGGGCGGAGCCCTGCTAAGACAAGGTCATCACCAACCTCCGGAGCGCCGTCACACTGCCGGAGAACTCTTCTACCTCTCCGTCTCTCTTGCTGGATCAAGAAGGCCGAGATCATCGTCAAGCTGTACGTGTGCTGAACGCGGAGGTGCCGTCCGTTCGGTACTAGATCGTGGGACTGATCGCGGGATTGTTCGCGGGGCGGATCAAGGGACGTGAGGACGTTCCACTACATCAACCGCGTTCTCTAACGCTTCTGTTGTACGGTCTACAAGGGTACGTAGATCACTCATCCCCTCTCGTAGATGGACATCACCATGATAGGTCTTCGTGCGCGTAGGAAATTTTTTGTTTCCCATGCGACGTTATCCAACAAATGGAAGAGTGTCATAGGACCTAACGCGCTTGGAACCACTCCAAGGTCGGTGATGAACTCCTTCATCCAAATCCCTTCATGCACTGCTTCCGAAGCAGCTATGTACTCCGCTTCACATGTAGATGCTGCCACAACGTCTTGCTTGTTGCTGCACTAACTCACTGCCCCACCATTCAAAACATACACGTATCCGGTTTGTGACTTCGAGTCATCCGGATCTGTGTCGAAGCTAGCATCGGCGCAACCCTTTACGACGAGCTCTTCTTCACCTCCATAAACGAGAAACATCTCCTTACTCCTTTTCAGGTACTTAAGAATATTCTTGACCGTTGTCCAGTGTTCCATACCGGGATCACTTTGGTACCTCCCTACCAAACTTATGGCAAGGTTTATATCAGGTGTGGTACACAACATGGCATACATTAGAGAACCCACGGCTGAAGCGTAGGGGACAATACTCATCTTCTCTCTATCTGCTGCCGTGGTCAGTGAGTGAGTCTTACTCAATCTCATACCTTGCAAAACTGGTAAGAACCCCTTCTTTGAGTATTCCATATTGAACTTCTTCAATATCTTGTCAAGGTATGTACTTTGTGAAAGACCTATCAGGCGTCTCGATCTATATCTATAGATCTTGATGCCTAATATGTATGCAGCTTCTCCAAGGTGCTTCATTGAAAAACTCTTGTTCAAGTAGGCCTTTATGCTCTCCAATAACTCTATATTATTCCCCATCAATAGTATGTCATCCACATACAGTATGAGGAAAGCTACAGAGCTCCCACTCACTTTCTTGTACAGACAAGCTTCTCCATAAACCTGTATGAACCCAAACGCTTTAATCACCTCATTAAAGCGAATGTTTCAACTCCGAGATGCTTGCACCAGCCCATAGATGGAGCGCTCGAGCTTGCATACCTTGTTAGCACTCCTAGGATCGACAAAACCTTCTGGTTGCATCATATACAACTCTTCCTTAAGATACCCGTTAAGGAACGTTGTTTTGACGTCCATTTGCCAAATTTCATAATCATGAAAAGCGGCAATTGCTAACTTGATTTGGACTGACTTCAGCTTTGCTACGGGAGAGAAAGTATCATCGTAGTCAACTCCTTGAATTTGTCGAAAAACCTTTGCGACAAGTCGAGCTTTGTAAACGGTCACATTACCGTTTGCGTCAGTCTTCTTCTTGAAAATCCATTTATTTTCTATGGCTTGCCGATCATCGGGCAAGTCCACCAAAGTCCATACTTTGTTCTCAAACATGGATCCTATCTCGGATTTCATAGACTCAAGCCCTTTGTTGGAATCCGGGCCCGCCATTGCTTCTTCATAGTTCGAAGGTTCACCGTTGTCTAACAACATGATTTCCATCACAGGGTTGCCGTACCACTCTGGTGCGGAGCGTGCCCTTGTGGACCTTCGCGGTTCAGTAGCAACTTGATTCGAAGCTTCATGATCATCATCATTAACTTCCTCTTCAGTTGGCGTAGGCGCCAGAGGAGCAATTTCCCGCACTGCACTACTCTCCGGTTGGAGAGGGGGCGTGATTACCTCATCAAGTTCTACTTTCCTCCCACTTACTTCTTTCGAGAGAAACTCTTTCTCTAGAAAGGATCCGTTCTTGGAAACAAAGGTTTTACCTTCGGATCTAAGATATAAGGTATACCCAATAATTTCCTTAGGGTATCCTATGAATACACATTTTTCCGCTTTGGGTTCGAGCTTCTCTGGTTGAAGTTTCTTCACATAAGCATCACAGCCCCAAACTTTAAGAAACAACAGGTTAGGTTTCTTGCCAAACCATAGTTCATACGGTGTCGTCTCAACGGATCTAGACGGTGCCCTATTTAAAGTGAATGCTGCAGTTTCCAATGCGTATCCCCAAAATAATAGCGGTAAGTCGGTAAGAGACATCATAGATCGTACCATATCTAATAAAGTGCGTTTACGACGTTCAGACACTCCGTTACGTTGCGGTGTGCCACGCGTCGTCAGTTGTGAAACAATTACACATTTCCTTAGGTGTGGGCCAAACTTGTGACTAAAATATTCTCCTCCACGATCAGATCGTAGACACTTTATTTTCTGTCACGTTGATTCTCAACCTCATTCTGAAATTCCTTGAACTTTTCAAATGTTTCAGATTTGTGCTACATCAAGTAGATATACCCATACCTACTCAAATCATCGGTGAGAGTGAGAACATAATGATAGCCACCGCGAGCTTCATTGGACCACACACAACAGTATGTATTATTTCCAATAAGTCGGTCGCTCTCTCCATTATTCCTGAGAATGGAGTCTTAGTCATCTTGCCCATGAGGCACGGCTCGCATGTGTCAAATGATTCAAAGTCAAGAGACTCTAGCAGTCCATCAGTATGGAGTTTCTTCATGCGCTTAACACCGATATGACCAAGGCGGCAGTGCCACAAGTATGTGGGACTATCATTATCAACTTTGTGTCTTTTGGTATTCACACTATGAATATGTGTAACATCACGATTGAGATTCATTAAGAATAAACCATTCACCAGTGGAGCATGACCATAAAACATATCACTCATATAAATAGAACAACCATTATTCTCTCACTTAAATGAGTAGCCGTCTCGCATTAAGCAAGACCCGGATACAATGTTCATGCTTAAAGCTGGAACTAAATAACAATTATTAAGGTTTAAAACTAATCCCGAAGGTAGATGTAGAGGCAGCGTGCCAACGGCGATCACATCGACCTTGGAGCCATCCCCGACGCGCATCGTCACCTCGTCCTTGGCCATTCTCCGCTTATTCTGCAGTTCGTGCTTTGAGTTGCAAATGTGATCAACAACACCTGTATCAAATACCCTGGAGCTACTACGAGTGCTGGTAAGGTACACATCAATAACATGTATATCATATATACCTTTAACGTTGCCGACCTTCTTGTCCGCTAAGTACTTGGGGCAGTTTCGCTTCCAGTGACCTTTTCCCTTGCAATAGTAGCACTTAGTCTCAGGCTTGGGTCCATTCCTTTTCTTCTTCCCGGCATCTGGCTTACCAGGCGCGGCAAGGCTTTGCCGTATTTCTTGAAGTTCTTCTTACCCTTGCCCTTCTTGAAACTGGTGGTCTTGTTGACCATCAACACTTGATGCTCTTTCTTGACTTCTACTTCTGTAGACTTGAGCATCGAGAACAACTCAGGAATGGTCTTCTCCATCCCTTGCATGTTGTAGTTCAGCACAAAACCCTTGTAGCTTGGTGGGAGAGACTGGAGGATTCTCTCAATTATAACGTCATCCGGAAGTTCGACTCCAAGCTGAGTCAGATATCCGTGCAACCCAGACATTCTGAGAATATGCTCACTAACAGAATTGTTCTCCTCCATCTTGCAGCTAAAGAACTTGTTGGAGACTTCATATCTCTCTACCCGGGCATGAGCTTGAAAAACTAGCTCCAGCTCCTGGAACATCTCATATGCTCCGTGTTGCTCAAAACGCCTTTGGAGCCCCGGTTCTAAACTATATAACATGCCACACCTAACCAGAGAGTAGTCATCACTCCGCGCTTCCCAGACGTTCTGAACATATTGGGCTGCCGCGGGAACAAGGTGGTCACCTAGCGGCGCATCAAGGACATAAGCCTTCTTGGATGCAATGAGGATGAGCTTCAAGTTGCGGACCCAGTCTGCATAGTTGCTACCATCATCTTTCAGCTTGTTTTTCTCTAGGAACGCGTTGAAGTTGAGGTTGACAGGTGCGTTGGCCATCGGATCTACAATATTTGAAAAGACAACTTTTAGATTAAGTTCATGATAATTAAGTTCATTCAATCAAATTAAGAATGAACTCCCACTTAAATCGACATCCCTCTAGTCATCTAAGTGATACATGATCCATGTCGACTAACCCGTGTCCGATCATCACGTGAGACGGACTAGTCTTCATGGTGAGCAACTTCATGCTGATCGTATTCAACCATACGACTCATGTTCGACCTTTCGGTCTCTTGTATTCGAGGTCATGTCTGTACATGCTAATCTCGTCGAGTCAACCTAAGTGTTTCGCGTGTGTAAATCTGGCTTACACCCGTTGTATGCGAAAGTTAGAATCTATCACACCCGATCATCACGTGGTGCTTCGAGACAACGATCCTTCGCAACGGTGCACACTGATGTTTACTACGCAACCTTCTCCTTGTAGACGTTGTTGGGCCTCCAAGTGTAGAGGTTTGTAGGACAGTAGCAATTTTCCCTCAAGTGGGTGGCCTAAGGTTTATCAATCCGCGGGAGGCGTAGGATGAAGACGGTCTCTCTCAAGCAACCCTGCAACCAAATAACAAAGAGTCTCTTGTGTCCCCAACACACCCAATACAATGGTAAATTGTATAGGTGCACTAGTTCGGCGAAGAGATGGTGATACAAGTGCAATATGGATAGTAGATATAGGTTTTTGTAATCTAAAATTATAAAAACAGCAAGGTAAATAATAATAAAAGTGAGCACGAACGGTATTGCAATGTGTGGAAACATGGCCTAGGGTTCATACTTTCACTAGTGAAGTTCTCTCAACAATGATAACATAATTGGATCATATAACTAGCCCTCAACATGCAACAAAGAGTCACTCTGTAGTGACCCGACTCAAGACGAGTCAAGCCTCTGGTGTTTCTGTACCATCCCAAGATCATGCTGGTACACACACAGTACATAATGTATATATTCAAGAGTGCAATCACATAGCTTTATTAATCGAAATCTCATAAAGAGTACTTTATTACAATAAAGGATTACAATAAAGCGGCCGAAGGCCAACTCATGAGATTATCTAACGAAGACTAAGCGGAAGCATCAGGTAGACGAGTCCATCCGACTCCAAGGGCATGTCGCTGAGCGTAGATCGTAGCCTCACTCCTGGTCGGAAAAAGTACTCTGCAACATGATACGTTGCAGCCGTGTAGGTCAGCATATTGAATATGCCGGCAAGTCATCAAAGAGAGGGGGTAAAATAATAATCAACTATCTCTACATGCATATTTGGCCGGTGGAGCTAAGTTTTGCATAAAGCCAGTTTTATCCTACAACAAGAGGGGTTGAAAGAAAAATATTACTACATAGTTTGTTGTTAACGAGATGGTTCCGCCAACCAGTTCTCGTACCCGAATAGTTGTTAACACCCACATCGTTATTAAGTTGTGACGAGAGTTCAGGGGAAATTCAATGCCTTCGGCTCAAGTTGTCCATGACCGTGGACACGGCTAATCGATTAGGTTGAGTACTCTGCAGAGTTTTGCACACGTTCCCCACAAGATTTGATCGCCTCTGGGTTTGTCCTCGCACTTCAGGGTGTTTGAAGACCGGATGATCAAAACATGGTCTTTCAACGGGTCCCTCTGAATCCCTGTCGGTGCCCATCCATTCCTACCGTTTGTCTACATCTGCTAGCACCGCCTGTCCAGAGTCGCCGCGTTGTCCAACCAAGCCAGAGCCCATAATGACTTGTGGCTGTGTAGGTAAGCCTTGAGTCTTGAAGTCTCCGTCCGTCTCTTCGAGCCTGGGTGAAGCTTTCCGTAGGATGACATGGCCTCTCCAGCATCCCGGGCATCCACTTGGTTCTCCAGGGAGCCGATCAACCGTCCTTCACCCAGAGTTGCATTGCGTCCGAGGTCTTGAAAATATTGTCTTAGCAGGTCTTGATTATTATATCAATCTCGCATCACCCGTGGTATACACTCAACCGATAACCCGTCTACTCAAGCATAGCATTAAGAATTTGTCGTCCCGGGGCCAAGTATCGGGGTTGTTGTGTTCCTACCACATGATACTACAACTTATGCTAAAGTTTCCAAGTACCTAGGCAGCATGCAATTGGGCAAAGAAGGTGATCTACCATGCATCGAAAACATAGGTAAAATAACATGATCAAAATGACTTGCCTTGATGATAGTTGTCCTGCTCGAGCGCTTCTAAGTAACACGCTTCGCACTCCAGATGATCTACCGATACAAACACAAAGCACACCATAAGCACTTCAATCATACCACAAGTAAAAATAACATCACAAGTAATGATTTGCAAATGCCTAAGCAAAAGAGTTCAACACGCGCCGGTATGGCAGAAACTTGTTTCTGTTTAAAACACCAGTAAAAATACATTACAAATTCTGAAACTTCTACCACAGTAAGATTTTATCACTATAAAGCAGTAGCAAAAAGAATCAACTCAAAATCATTTTTCAGACTCCTGGAAAAGACAAAACAAGGTTTAAACTAATTCTGCTCTAACTTATATTTGAAAATTTCAAACCTAGACAAATTATATGTTTCTAAAAACTACAGGAAATTTGTGAGCTACTGGAAAAAGAATCAATGTCATTGGACTTCGGGATAAAAAGTTGTGGCTAAAACAAAACAGAAAGTTTCTGTTTTTGCAAACAGGCAGAAAATTATAAAACTACTAGTGCTAAAAAGAGGGGTACACGTGGCCTGAGGCTATTGGCTGCGGGGGTGTTTGTTTCATGACTTTGAGCAAACGTCCTAGGCTAAGCAAAGTTCGCTGGTTAATACTTAAGTGACAAAAAAAGAACCCACTGGTTTTCTAAGATAAACCGAAGAAGTACAAAAGATCTAATCTAGGCCCTATATCCAATATCTAACGGCTAAGAAAAGAAGACATGAAATAATAGAGAGAGGAGGGGGCTACCTTGACTGGGCAGCAGCTCCGGCAAGGGGTGGCTGCCGGCGAGGGGGGGGGAAGGGGGCTCCGGGGCGGTGGAGATGGGGGTGGCGGCGGTGGGGTGCTTCTCCCCCTCGGGGGGAGGCGCTCGGGGGAGAGAGAGGCGGCGACGGGTGGCGCTGGGGCTGCTCCTGTAGGCCGAAGGTGGCAGTAGCCTCGGGCTCCGGCGAGCGGTGGCGCGGCGGCTAGGGGCGGCGGCGGAGCGACGTAGGGTTGGGAACGGGGTGCCTCGGGGGTGGTGAGTATTTATAGGCTGGGAGGGGGCGAGCTAAGGAAGGGGAGAGGTAGAAACGTGGAAGAAATCCCGGTTCCTGCTCAGGCTCGGTTTCTGGGAGAAGAAGGAAGGAGAGAGAGGGAGGAAGGAGAAGGGTGCCGCGGGAGTTGGCTCGGGTGGGGGCTTTATATAGGCCATGGGGCGGTGAGCTAAGGAAGGAGGAGGGAGAGTTAAGGAAGAAAATCGCGAGCTGGGAGAGGGGTCGGTCTCGGGAGCAGAGAAGGAAGGGGGAGGGAGGTAGGAGAAGGAAGGTGACCGACGGGCAGGCTGTCTCGGCCAGGGGGGTCCACGGGCAGAGAGAAGGGGGGGGGGGTAGAGGGGGTCGGTCGGTTGGCCGGATTTAAAGGAATTCGGGATCCCTTGGCACGGGGGATCGTGTTGGAATTATGCCCTAGAGGCAATAATAAATATAGTTATTATTATAATTCCTGTATCAAGATAATCGTTTATTATCCATGATATAATTGTATTGAATGAAGACTCATTTACATGTGTGGATACATAGACAAAACACCGTCCCTAGCAAGCCTCTAGTTGGCTAGCCAGTTGATCAAAGATAGTCAGTGTCTTCTGATTATGAACAAGGTGTTGTTGCTTGATAACTGGATCACATCATTAGGAGAATCACGTGATGTACTAGACCCAAACTAATAGACGTAGCATGTTGATCGTGTCATTTTGATCCATTTATGGACTGGTGCAAGCATCTCGGAGTTGGAACAAACGCTTTGATGAGGTGATCAAAGCATTTGGGTTTATACAAGTAGTTGGAGAATCTTGTATTTACAAGAAAGTGAGTGGGAGCTCTGTGGCGTTTCTAATATTATATGTGGATGACATATTACTGATTGGAAACAATGTAGAGTTTTTAGAGAGCATAAAGGATTACTTGAATAAAAGTTTCTCTATGAAGGACCTAGGAGAAGCTGCTTACATTCTAGGCATTAAGATCTATAGGGATAGATCAAAACGCCTGATAGGACTTTCACAAAGCACATACCTTGATAAAGTTTTGAAGAGGTTCAAAATGGAACAGTCCAAGAAAGGGTTCTTGCCAGTTCTACAAGGTACGAGATTGAGTAAGACTCAGTGCCCAGCAACTGATGAAGATAGAGAGCATATGCGCTCCGTCCCCTATGCTTCAGCCATAGGTTCTATCATGTATGCGATGCTGTGCACTAGACCGGATGTTAGCCTGGCCATAAGTATGGCAGGTAGGTTCCAGAGTAATCCAGGAGTGGATCACTGGACAGCGGTCAAGAATATCCTGAAGTACCTGAAAAGGACTAAGGAGATGTTTCTCGTGTATGGAGGTGACGAAGAACTCGCCGTAAAAGGTTACGTCGGTGCAAGCTTTGACACAAATCCGGACGACTCTAAGTCGCAAACCGGATACGTATTTATTCTTAATGGGGGTGCAGTAAGCTGGTGCAGTTCCAAGCAAAGCGTCGTAGCAGATTCTACATGTGAAGCGGAGTACATGGCTGCCTCGGAGGCGGCTAAGGAGGGTGTCTGGATGAAGCAGTTCATGACGGATCTTGGAGTGGTGCCAAGCGCACTGAATCCAATAACCTTGTTTTGTGACAACACTGGTGCCATTGCCTTAGCAAAGGAACCACGGTTTCACAAGAAGACCAGACACATCAAACGACGCTTCAACCTCATCCGCGACTACGTCGAGGGAGAGGACGTGAATATATGCAAAGTGCACACGGATCTGAATGTAGCAGACCCGCTGACTAAACCTCTTCCACGGCCAAAACATGATCAACACCAGAACTGTATGGGTGATAGATTTATTACAATGTAATTCACATGGTGATGTGAGGGCTAGATTATTGACTCTAGTGCAAGTGGGAGACTGTTGGAATTATGCCCTAGAGGCAATAATAAATATAGTTATTATTATAATTCCTGTATCAAGATAATCGTTTATTATCCATGCTATAATTGTATTGAATGAAGACTCATTTACATGAGTGGATACATAGACAAAACACCGTCCCTAGCAATCCTCTAGTTGGCTAGCCAGTTGATCAAAGATAGTCAGTGTCTTCTGATTATGAACAAGGTGTTGTTGCTTGATAACTCGATCACGTCATTAGGAGAATCACGTGATGGACTAGACCCAAACTAATAGACGTAGCATGTTGATCGTGTCATTTTGTTGCTACTGTTTTCTGCGTGTCAAGTATTTATTCCTATGACCATGAGATCATATAACTCACTCACACCGGAGGAATGCTTTGTGTGTATCAAACGTCGCAACGTAACTGGGTGACTATAAAGATGCTCTATAGGTATCTCCGAAGGTGTTAGTTGAGTTAGTATGGATCAAGACTGGGATTTGTCACTCCGTGTGACGGAGAGGTATCTCGGGGCCCACTCGGTAATACAACATCACACACAAGCCTTGCAAGCAATGTAACTTAGTGTAAGTTGCGGGATCTTGTATTACGGAACGAGTAAAGAGACTTGCCGGTAAACGAGATTGAAATAGGTATACGGATACTGACGATCGAATCTCGGGCAAGTAACATACCGAAGGACAAAGGGAATGACATACGGGATTATATGAATCCTTGGCACTGAGGTTCAAACGATAAGATCTTCGTAGAATATGTAGGATCCAATATGGGCATCCAGGTCCCGCTATTGGATATTGACCGAGGAGTCTCTCGGGTCATGTCTATATAGTTCTCGAACCCGCAGGGTCTGCACACTTAAGGTTCGACGTTGTTTTATGCGTAATTGAGTTATATGGTTGGTTACCGAATGTTGTTCGGAGTCCCGGATGAGATCACAGATGTCACGAGGGTTTCCGGAATAGTCCGGAAACGAAGATTGATATATAGGATGACCTCATTTGATTACCGGAAGGTTTTAGGAGTTACCGGGAATGTACCGGGAATGACGAATGGGTTCCGGGAGTTCACCGGGTGGGGGGGGGGCAACCCACCCTGGGGAAGCCCATAGGCCTTGAGGGTGGCACACCAGCCCATAGTGGGCTGGTGGGACAGCCCAAAAGGGCTCTATGCGCCAAGGAGAGAAAATCAAGAGAGAAAAGAAAAAAAAAGGAGGAGGTGGGAAGGAAGGGGGACTCCCTCCCACCAAACCAAGTCCAGCTCGGTTTGAGGGGGAAGTCCTCCCCCCTTGGACTCGGCCGACCCCCTTGGGGTTCCTTGAGCCCCAAGGCAAGGTCCCCTCCCTCCCACCTATATATACGGAGGTTTTAGGGCTGATTTGAGACGACTTTTCCACGGCAGCCCGACCACATACCTCCACGGTTTTTCCTCTAGATCGCGTTTCTGCGGAGCTCGGGCGGAGCCCTGCTGAGACAAGGTCATCACCAACCTCCGGAGCGCCGTCACGCTGCCGGAGAACTCTTCTACCTCTCCGTCTCTCTTGCTGGATCAAGAAGGCCGAGATCATCGTCGAGCTGTGCGTGTGCTGAACGCGGAGGTGCCGTCCGTTCGGTACTAGATCGTGGGACTGGTCGCGGGATTGTTCGCGGGGCGGATCGAGGGACGTGAGGACGTTCCACTACATCAACCGCGTTCACTAACGCTTCTGCTGTACGATCTACAAGGGTACGTAGATCACTCATCCCCTCTCGTAGATGGACATCACCATGATAGGTCTTCGTGCGCGTAGGAAATTTTTTGTTTCCCATGCGACGTTCCCCAACAGTGGCATCATGAGCTAGGTTCATGCGTAGATGTCTTCTCGAGTAGAACACAAAAGTTTTTGTGGGCGGTGATGTGCGTTTTGCTGCCCTCCTTAGTCTTTTCTTGATTCCGCGGTATTGTTGGATTGAAGCGGCTTGGACCGACATTACTCGTACGCTTACGAGAGACCGGTTTCATCGTTACGAGTAACTCCGTTGCTCAAAGATGACTGGCAAGTGTCGGTTTCTCCAACTTTAGTTGAATCGGATTTGACCGAGGAGGTCCTTGGATGAGGTTAAATAGCAACTCATATATCTCCGTTGTGGTGTTTGCGTAAGTAAGATGCGATCCTACTAGATACCCATGGTCACCACGTAAAACATGCAACAACAAAATTAGAGGACGTCTAACTTGTTTTTGCAGGGTATGCTTGTGATGTGATATGGCCAATGATGTGATGTGATATATTGCATGTATGAGATGATCATGTTGTAATAGAAATATCGACTTGCACGTCGACGGTACGGCAACCGGCAGGAGCCATAGGGTTGTCTTTATACTAACGTGTGTGCTTGCACATGCGTTTACTATTTTGCTAGGATGTAGCTTTAGTAGTAATAGCATGAGTAGCACGACAACCCCGAGGGCAACACGTTGATGGATATCATGGTGTGGCGCCGGTGACAAGAAGATCGTGCCGGTGCTTTGGTGATGGAGATCAAGAAGCACGTGATGATGGCCATATCATGTCACTTATGAATTGCATGTGATGTTAATCCTTTTATGCACCTTATTTTGCTTAGAACGACGGTAGCATTATGAGGTGATCTCTCACTAAAATTTCAAGACGAATTTGTGTTCTCCCCGACTGTGCACCGTTGCTACAGTTCGTCGTTTCGAGACACCACGTGATGATCGGGTGTGATAGACTCAACGTTCACATACAACGGGTGCAAAACAGTTGCGCACGCGGAACACTCGGGTTAAGCTTGACGAGCCTAGCATGTGCAGACATGGCCTCGGAACACATGAGACCGAAAGGTCGATCATGAATCATATAGATGATATGATTAGCATAGGGATGCTTACCACTGAAACTATACTCAACTCACGTGATGATCGGACTTGAGCTAGTGTAAGTGGATCATGAACCACTCAAATGACTAGAGTGATGTACTTTTTGAGTGGGAGTTTAGCGTATAATTTGATTAAGCTAAACTCTAATTATCTTGAACATAGTCTAAGTCCAGTTTGAATATATTTGTGTTGTAGATCATGGCTCACGCGACAGTCATCCTGAATTTTAATACGTTCCTAGAGAAAGCTAAGTTGAAAGATGATGGAAGCAACTTTGTAGACTGGGCTCGTAATCTTAAGCTAATCTTACAAGCTGGGAAGAAGGATTATGTCCTTAATGCTGCGTTAGGAGATGAACCAGCCGCTACGGCTGATCAGGATGTTAAGAACGCTTGGTTAGCACATAAGGAGGACTACTCAATAGTTCAATGTGCAGTCTTGTATGGCTTAGAACCGGGACTTCAACGTCGCTTTGAGCGTCATGGAGCATTTGAGATGTTCCAGGAGTTGGAGTTTATCTTTTAGAAGAACGCCCGGATCGAGAGGTATGAGACCTCCGATAAATTCTGTGCTTGCAAGATGGAGGAAAACTCATCTGTCAGTGAACATGTGCTCAAAATGTCTGGGTACTCAAACCGTCTAGCTGAGCTGGGGATTGAACTCCCGCAAGAAGCTATCACTGACAGAATCCTTCAATCACTTCCGCCAAGCTATAAAGGCTTTGTGTTGAACTACAACATGCAAGGGATGAACAAGTCCCCCGGCGAGTTGTTTGCGATGCTGAAAGTCGCAGAGTCTGAACTCCGTAAAGAGCATCAAGTGTTGATGGTGAATAAGACCACTAGTTTCAAGAGAAACGGCAAAGGCAAGAAGGGCAATTCGAAGAAGAGCGGCAAGCCTGTTGCCAATCCGACGAAGAAACCCAAAGCTGGACCTAAGCCGGAAACGGAGTGTTACTATTGCAAGGGTATGGGTCACTGGAAGCGCAATTGCCCCAAGTATCTGGCAGATAAGAAAGCGGGCAAAGAAAAATCAGGTATATTTGATATACATGTTATTGATGTGTACTTAACCGGCTCTCGTAGTAGTGCCTGGGTATTCGATACCGGTTCTGTTGCTCATATTTGCAACTCGAAACAGGAACTGCGGAATGGGCGAAGGCTGGCGAAAGATGAAGTGACGATGCGCGTAGGAAATGGTTCCAAGGTTGAGGCAATCGCCGTCGGCACAGTGTCACTTCAGTTACCGTCAGGATTAGTGATGAACTTAAATCATTGTTATTTAGTGCCTGCGTTGAGCATGAACATTATATCTGGATCTTGTTTATTGCGAGACGGTTACTCTTTTAAGTCAGAGAATAATGGTTGTTCTATTTCTATGAGTAACATCTTTTATGGTCATGCACCAAATGTGAGAGGATTGTTCATATTGAATCTTGATAGCGATACGCATATACATAACATTGAGACCAAAAGAGTTAGAGTTAACAATGATAGCGCCATATTTTTGTGGCACTGCCGCTTAGGTCATATTGGTGTAAAGCGCATGAAGAAACTCCATGCCGATGGACTTTTGGAGTCACTTGACTTTGATTCACTTGACACGTGCGAACCATGCCTCATGGGCAAGATGACTAAGACTCCGTTCTCAGGAACAATGGAGCGTGCAAGTGACTTGTTGGAAATCATACATACCGATGTGTGTGGTCCGATGAGCGTGGAGGCACGCGGCGGATATCGTTATTTTCTCACCTTCACTGATGATTTAAGTAGATATGGTTATGTCTACTTGATGAAGCACAAGTCTGAAACATTTGAAAAGTTCAAGCAATTTCAGAGTGAAGTGGAAAATCATCGTAACAAGAAGATCAAGTTCCTACGGTCTGATCGTGGGGGTGAATATCTCAGTTTCGAGTTTGGTGCTCACTTAAGACAATGTGGAATTGTTTCACAGTTAACACCGCCTGGAACACCACAGCGTAATGGTGTGTCCGAACGTCGTAATCGTACTCTATTAGAGATGGTGCGATCTATGATGTCTCTTACTGATTTGCCATTATCAATTTGGGGCTATGCATTAGAAACAGCTGCATTGACTTTAAATAGGGCACCATCAAAATCCGTTGAGACGACACCATACGAACTGTGGTATGGCAAAAGGCCAAAGTTGTCGTTTCCTAAAGTTTGGGGATGTGATGCTTATGTCAAAAAGCTTCAGCCTGAAAAGCTGGAACCCAAAGCGAAAAAGTGCGTCTTCATAGGTTACCCAAAAGAGACAGTTGGGTACACCTTCTATCTCAAATCCGAGGGCAAAGTGTTTGTTGCTAAAAACGGAGCTTTTCTCGAGAAGGAGTTTCTCTCGAGAGAATTGAGTGGGAGGAAGATAGAACTTGACGAGGTTGTCGAACCTCTCATCCCTCTGGATGGTGGCGCAGGGCAAGGGGAAACCTTTGTCATTGCGACGCCGGTTGAGGATGAAGTTAATGATGATGATCATGAAACTCCAGTTCAAGTTTCTATCGAACCACGCAGGTCGACGAGACCACGTGCTGCTCCAGAGTGGTACGGTAATCCCGTCTTATCAATCATGTTGTTAGACAACAATGAACCTACGAATTATGAAGAAGCAATGGTGGGCCCAGATTCCAACAAATGGCTGGAAGCCATGAAGTCCGAGATAGGATCCATGTATGAGAACAAAGTGTGGACTTTGGAGGTACTACCTGAGGGCCGCAAGGCTATTCAGAACAAATGGATCTTTAAGAGGAAGACAGACGCTGACGGCAATGTGACCGTTTATAAAGCTCGACTTGTGGCAAAGGGTTTTTCACAAGTTCAAGGAGTTGACTACGATGAGACATTCTCACCCATAGCGATGCTTAAGTCTGTCAGAATCATGTTAGCAATAGCTGCATTTTTCGATTATGAAATCTGGCAAATGGATGTCAAAATGGCGTTCCTTAACGGATTCCTTAAGGAAGAGTTGTACATGATACAACCCGAAGGTTTTGTCGATCCTAAGAATGCTAACAAGGTGTGCAAGCTCCAGCGATCCATTTATGGACTGGTGCAAGCATCTCGGAGTTGGAACAAATGCTTTGATGAGGTGATCAAAGCATTTGGGTTTATACAAGTAGTTGGAGAATCTTGTATTTACAAGAAAGTGAGTGGGAGCTCTGTGGCGTTTCTAATATTATATGTGGATGACATATTACTGATTGGAAACAATGTAGAGTTTTTAGAGAGCATAAAGGATTACTTGAATAAAAGTTTCTCTATGAAGGACCTAGGAGAAGCTGCTTACATTCTAGGCATTAAGATCTATAGGGATAGATCAAAACGCCTGATAGGACTTTCACAAAGCACATACCTTGATAAAGTTTTGAAGAGGTTCAAAATGGAACAGTCCAAGAAAGGGTTCTTGCCAGTTCTACAAGGTACGAGATTGAGTAAGACTCAGTGCCCAGCAACTGATGAAGATAGAGAGCATATGCGCTCCGTCCCCTATGCTTCAGCCATAGGTTCTATCATGTATGCGATGCTGTGCACTAGACCGGATGTTAGCCTGGCCATAAGTACGGCAGGTAGGTTCCAGAGTAATCCAGGAGTGGATCACTGGACAGCGGTCAAGAATATCCTGAAGTACCTGAAAAGGACTAAGGAGATGTTTCTCGTGTATGGAGGTGACGAAGAGCTCGCCGTAAAAGGTTACGTCGATGCAAGCTTTGACACAGATCCGGACGACTCTAAGTCGCAAACCGGATACGTATTTATTCTTAATGGGGGTGCAGTAAGCTGGTGCAGTTCCAAGCAAAGCGTCGTAGCAGATTCTACATGTGAAGCAGAGTACATGGCTGCCTCTGAGGCGGCTAAGGAGGGTGTCTGGATGAAGCAGTTCATGACGGATCTTGGAGTGGTGCCAAGCGCACTGAATCCAATAACCTTGTTTTGTGACAACACTGGTGCCATTGCCTTAGCAAAGGAACCACGGTTTCACAAGAAGACCAGACACATCAAACGACGCTTCAACCTCATCCGCGACTACGTCGAGGGAGAGGACGTGAATATATGCAAAGTGCACACGGATCTGAATGTAGCAGACCCGCTGACTAAACCTCTTCCACGGCCAAAACATGATCAACACCAGAACTGTATGGGTGATAGATTTATTACAATGTAATTCACATGGTGATGTGATGGCTAGATTATTGACTCTAGTGCAAGTGGGAGACTGTTG
This sequence comes from Hordeum vulgare subsp. vulgare, assembly GCF_904849725.1. Lineage (NCBI taxonomy): Eukaryota > Viridiplantae > Streptophyta > Magnoliopsida > Poales > Poaceae > Hordeum > Hordeum vulgare. Next base: position 553,892,574 of record NC_058523.1, read on the forward strand.
GAATTATGCCCTAGAGGCAATAATAAATATAGTTATTATTATAATTCCTGTATCAAGATAATCGTTTATTATCCATGCTATAATTGTATTGAATGAAGACTCATTTACATGAGTGGATACATAGACAAAACACCGTCCCTAGCAATCCTCTAGTTGGCTAGCCAGTTGATCAAAGATAGTCAGTGTCTTCTGATTATGAACAAGGTGTTGTTGCTTGACAACTCGATCACGTCATTAGGAGAATCACGTGATGGACTAGACCCAAACTAATAGACGTAGCATGTTGATCATGTCATTTTGTTGCTACTTTTTCTGCGTGTCAAGTATTTATTCCTATGACCATGAGATCATATAACTCACTCACACCGGAGGAATGCTTTGTGTGTATCAAACGTCGCAACGTAACTGGGTGACTATAAAGATGCTCTACAGGTATCTCCGAAGGTGTTAGTTGAGTTAGTATGGATCAAGACTGGGATTTGTCACTCCGTGTGACGGAGAGGTATCTCAGGGCCCACTCGGTAATACAACATCACACACAAGCCTTGCAAGCAATGTAACTTAGTGTAAGTTGCGGGATCTTGTATTACGGAATGAGTAAAGAGACTTGCCGATAAACGAGATTGAAATAGGTATACGGATACTGACGATCGAATCTCGTGCAAGTAACATACCGAAGGACAAAGGGAATGACATACGGGATTATATGAATCCTTGGCACTGAGGTTCAAATGATAAGATCTTCGTAGAATATGTAGGATCCAATATGGGCATCCAGGTCCCGCTATTGGATATTGACCGAGGAGTCTCTCGGGTCATGTCTATATAGTTCTCGAACCCGCAGGGTCTGCACACTTAAGGTTCGACGTTGTTTTATGCGTATTTGAGTTATATGGTTGGTTACCGAATGTTGTTCGGAGTCCCGGATGAGATCACGGACGTCACGAGGGTTTTCGGAATAGTCCGGAAACGAAGATTGATATATAGGATGACCTCATTTGATTACCGGAAGGTTTTTGGAGTTACCGGGAATGTACCGGGAATGACGAATGGGTTCCGGGAGTTCACCGGGGGGGGGGGGGCAACCCACCCCGGGGAAGCCCATAGGCCTTGAGGGTGGCACACCAGCCCTTAGTGGGCTGGTGGGACAGCCCAAAAGGGCTCTATGCGCCGAGGAGAGAAAATCAAGAGAGAAAAGAAAAAAAAGGAGGAGGTGGGAAGGAAGGGGGACTCCCTCCCACCAAACCAAGTCCAACTAGGTTTGGGGGGGGGGGAGTCCTCCCCCCTTGGACTCGGCCGACCCCCTTAGGGCTCCTTGAGCCCCAAGGCAAGGTCCCCTCCCTCCCACCTATATATACGGAGGTTTTAGGGCTGATTTGAGACGACTTTTCCACGGCAGCCCGACCACATACCTCCACGGTTTTTCCTCTAGATCGCGTTTCTGCGGAGCTCGGGCGGAGTCCTGCTGAGACAAGGTCATCACCAACCTCCGGAGCGCCGTCACGCTGCCGGAGAACTCTTCTACCTCTCCATCTCTCTTGCTGGATCAAGAAGGCCGAGATCATCGTCGAGCTGTACGTGTGCTGAACGCGGAGGTGCCGTCCGTTCGGTACTAGATCGTGGGACTGATCGCGGGATTGTTCGCGGGGAGGATCGAGGGACGTGAGGACGTTCCACTACATCAACCGCATTCACTAACGCTTCTGCTGTATGATCTACAAGGGTACGTAGATCACTCATCCCCTCTCGTAGATGGACATCACCATGATAGGTCTTCGTGCGCGTAGGAAATTTTTTGTTTCCCATGCGACGTTCCCCAACAGATCGGCCCAGCTTATCTAGCGCCGAAGGCGGCGGCAAAAGAAAAAAAAGAACCCTTTCCTAATTCTAATTTTTCCGAGACAGAAAATCAAAACCGAAAAAAGGAAAGTAAATCAAAATATTTATATATGGTATTATATACCAAAAAAATCAGAAAATAAATCTCTACCCGAATAACATTTTTTAAAAGAAAAATAAAATTTAAAAAAATGTTTTTTTTCTTCAGAAATTCCCAATTTGCTTTATTTCTTTTTGCAATTATTTTTGTAAAAGAACTTTAGGTTTTCTTGGCTCAAATATTTCAAAAATTTGCCCGCACTTTTGGAGTGTCATTTTCCTCCGCTCTCTCTCTTGCGTGCAAGAGAGTTTTTCTCCGGGCATTACTCGTGCGAGGAAAAATAAATAGAAATGCAAATCAAAGACGAAAGAAATTCACGAGCTAAATTTATTTCAATCACTTATGCATAGATGCTTAGCTACAATGTAGAACATTCCCAATTAGGAAAATTGGGATGTTACAAACCTACCCACCTTAAGATGAATCTCGCCCTCGAGATTCGGGTTGGCTAGAAAATAGGTGCGGGTGGTCTCGACGAAGATCCTCTTCTCGTTCCTAGGTGGCTTCTTCCTCGGTGTGGTGGCTCCACAACACCTTGCAGAACTTGATGATCTTGCTGCGGGTAACTCTGTTGGCAGTCTCGAGAATCCGGACGGGTTTCTCCTCATACGTCAGATCACTGTCAAGCTGTATGGCCTCTAGGGGCACTGTATCTCTCAATGGAACATCGGCCATCTCAGCGTGGCATTTCTTCAACTGGGAAACATGGAAAACATCATGAACTCCCGACAATCCTTCCGGCAGTTCAAGTTTGTATGCAACTTCGCCTCTACATTCAAGAATTTTGTACGGGCCAATGAAACGAGGTGCTAATTTTCCTTTCACACCGAATCTCTTGATTCCTCGAAGTGGAGACACCTGAAGATATGCTCGGTCTCCTACTTCGTACGTTACTTCCTTGCGTTTGCTGTCGGCATAACTCTTCTTCCTGGACTGAGCTATCTTGAGTTGGTCACGAATTAGCTTGACCTTCTCTTCAGAATCTCGGATAAGGTCGGGACCAAAAAGTTGTCGGTCTCCAACCCCATCCCACATCAACGGTGTTCTGCACCTCCTTCCGTATAGAGCTTCGAAAGGGGCCATCTTCAGACTGGTCTGGTAGCTGTTGTTGTATGAGAACTCGGCATAGGGCAAATTGTCATCCCAACTAGACCCATAGTCTAGTGCGCAAGCTCTCAACATGTCCTCCAGAATTTGATTGACTCTCTCGGTCTGTCCATCTGTCTGCGGGTGAAAAGCTGTACTGAATTCCAATCTTGTTCCCAAGGTTTCATGCAGTTGGTGCCAAAATTTTGATGTGAACTGAGTCCCTCTATCTGACACAATGCTCTTCGGTACTCCGTGCAGACATACTATCCTCGTCATGTATATCTTGGCCAGCTTGGCACTCGTGTACGTAGTCTTCACCGGAATGAAGTGAGCTACCTTGGTCAAACGATCGACCACAACCCAAATAGAATCATAGCCAGAACGGGTCCGAGGTAATCCTGTGATGAAGTCCATACCAAGCTTTTCCCATTTCCATTCGGGTATCGGCAGAGGTTGGAGCAAACCTGCTGGCTTCTGATGCTCGACTTTTACTCGCTGACAAACATCGCATATCGCTACGTACTCGGCAATGTCTTTCTTCAATCCTGTCCACCAGAAACTTTCTTTCATATCCAGATACATCTTGGTGTTGCCGGGGTGTATCGAGTATGGAGAATCATGGGCCTCCTGAAGTATCAACTTCCTGAGTTCGGGATCATTGGGCACATAGATGCGATCCTCGAACCATAAAGTTCCGTGTTCATCCTCACGAAAACCTTTAGCCTTCCCATCTTCCATTTTCTGCTTAATCTCAGCTATCTCCTTGTCTGATTTCTGTGCTTCGCGGATCTTTTCCGTCAAAGTGGACTGAATTTCCAGAGTGGCAACAAATCATCTTGGAATTATTTCCAATTTGAGCTCTCGGAGGTCATCGACTAACTCCTGAGGTAATCCTCCGGCTGTGAGTCTGTTCACATAACTCTTGCGGCTCAACGCATCGGCTACAACATTTGCCTTGCCTGGGAGATAATGCAATCTCATGTCATAGTCCTTGATCAACTCTAGCCATCGCCTCTGTCTGAGGTTCAACTCCTTCTGCGTGAAGATATATTTCAGGCTCTTGTGATCAGTGTAAACATCACAACTATTTCCGATCAGGAAATGTCTCCAGGTCTTGAGAGCGTGCACTACGGCTGCTAGTTCCAAATCATGTGTGGCATAATTCAACTCATGAGGTCTGAGCTGTCTGGATGCATAGGCTACAACTTTGCATTCTTGCATGAGCACTCCTCCAAGTCCTTGACGAGAAGCGTCACAGTAAACCTGGAAATCCTTCCGAATGTTCGGCAATATCAGCACTGGGGCTGTAACAAGATGTTTCTTCAGCTCTTGAAAACTGGTTTCACATTCCTCAGTCCAAATATACTTGGATTCCTTCTTCAACAACTCTGTCATGGGCTTGGCAATCTTTGAGAAATTCTCAATGAACCTCCGGTAATATCCGGCAAGTCCGAGGAAACTGCGGATCTCCTTGACTGAAGTGGGTGCTATCCATTCGGTGACCGCTGCGACCTTGGCAGGGTCCACTGCTATTCCTTCTCCTGAGATGACGCGTTCGAGAAATCCGACTTCCTTCAACCAAAACTCACATTTTCTAAACTTTGCATATAGCTTATGCTCTCGAAGCTTCTCCAGAACTAGACGCAGATGTTCCTTGTGTTCCTCTTCGTTCTTGGAGAATATCAGTATGTCATCGATGAACACCACGACAAACTTGTCCAAGTATTCCATAAATACCTTGTTCATCAGATTCATAAAATATGCCGGAGCATTAGTCAGTCCAAATGACATGACCGTGTACTCATACAAGCCGTACCGAGTGGTAAAGGCTGTCTTGGGTATATCCTGTTCACGAATCTTCAACTGATGATACCCGAATCGAAGACCGATCTTTGAGAATACGTGAGCTCCAACTAACTGATCAAACAGATCATTGATCATCGGCAAGGGGTACTTGTTCTTGATGGTCACATCGTTCAATGCACGATAATCGACAACCATCCTCAAGGACTTGTCCTTCTTTTCAACCAAGAGCACTGGGGCTCCCCAAGGTGAAGAACTTGGGCGAATATACCCTTTGTCCAATAACTCCTTAATTTGCTTCTTGATTTCTATCAAGTCATTTGCGGGCATCCGATAAGGTCTCTTGGATATCGGGGCTGTTCCGGGTAATAGCTCAATCAAGAACTCAATTTCTCTATCGGGTGGCATGCCCGGCAATTCCTCCGGAAACACATCTGGGTACTCCTGTACAATCGGTACTTCCTCCTGGACTACTCCCTTGAGAGAGTTTACTCGCTTACTCTGTGTCGGGTGCTGAGACACGTACTTAATCCGCTTCTGCTCGGGGGTGGTGAGCAAAATAGACTTAAGGGCACAATCGATATTCCCTTCATACTTGGCCAACCAATCCATGCCTAGGATTACATCCAATCCCTGGGACTCTAATACGATGAGGTCGGTGGGAAAATTATGGTTCCCGATGTTGAGACCCAAAGCATGGCATCCTATCCCGGCTGTCATCATGCCTCCTGGGGAACTGACCTTAATAGGTTGGCTGAGGGTTCTAGTTGGCAAACTATACTTTTCCACAACTACCCTTGATATGAATGAATGTGTTGCACCAGAATCAAAAAGTACCAATACTGGATGTGAATTTAGCAAAAACTTACCAACCACAGTATCGGGGTGATCATAGACCTCGTCAACATCAAGGTGGTTCACCTGAGCTCGAGGAAAAGGATTGGGCTTCTTTGCTGCAGAGTTGCCGTTGCCGTTTCCATTTCCCTGCTTGTTCTGGGGACAATCAGTGGCATAGTGTCCCGTCTTCTGACACTTGAAGCAGGTGATGTGAGTCAGATCCTTCTGAGCTGGAGCTGAATGCTGCTGAGTGCCAGTACCGCCATTCTTGAAGTTGCTGTTGTTGCGGTGGTTCCCATTTCCTCCATGGTTGTGACCTCCATGGTTGTGCACCGGGTGGTTATGCTGAACGTGTCCTCCAAACTTACCGGATCCAGTCCCGGTATTCCCTGAATAGGGGGTGTAGCGAGGCTTCTGCTGAGTGCCGGAGTTGAACTTTCCAACTCCATACTTTCGCTTGCGGTTCTCCATCTGCTGGTGTTTCCCCTCCAAGATGAGGGCCTTATCATCCAGCTCCTGGTAGTTGTTGAAGGTGGCTACCGTCAACTGAATGCTGAGCTCATCATTCAGTCCTTCCAAGAACTTTTCCTGCTTGGCCGCATCATCGGCCACATCTCCAGGTGCATAACGGGCGAGCATGCTGAATTCATCGACGTACTGGGCCACAGAGCGATTTCCCTGGCGTAAGTTGCGAAACTCACGCTTCTTCAGACTCATTGCACCAGCTGAGACATGTGCGGTGCGGAAGGCTTGCTTGAATTGCTCCCAAGTGACTCCAGCAATGGGATAAGTGGTGGTGTAGTTCTCCCACCAAGAAGCTGCAGGGCCTTCAAGTTGATGCGCGGCAAAACGCACCTTCTCAGCTTCAGAACAACCAGCAGTGATAAGTTCACGCTCCATCTTGCGGAGCCAATCATCTGCCACAATGGGCTCAATGCTGCTGGAAAAAGTTGGAGGGTTCAACCTCAGAAAACGGGTGAGATTGTCAGCCTGGGTGGATGATGGTTGTTGTTGTTGTTCTGGTTCTCAATGATCAGCTGCATCAGGGTGTTTTGTTGCTGGATCAACTGAGTGAGTTCCGGCGGAAAGTTGGACTCAGGGGCGCGTCTCGGAGGCATCTGATGTTTGTGGAGGGGTGAGATTAGCATAGAACAATGGTCTAAGAGGAATTACACTACTCATATGAATGCAACACACAAGTATCACACCACACATTTTATTCAATCATCACAAAGGTTCACACAGGGATACAAAATCGATAATCCTAAACATCGGCCTAAAACGTATAACGATAAAGTAAATTTGGTGGTCTAGTCTAAATGTCCTCCTCAGAAAAGCATGGTGACGGGTCCTTTGGTGGAGCTTTCTTCATAGTCCTTGTCGTTGCTGATCACGGGGGCTACGTCTCCTTCGGGATGAAGGTTCTCGCCCATGTCCAGTTCCTCCTCCAGGTATGCAACTCGAGTCTTCAGCTTCTCGATCCACTCCAGAAAGTCCTTCACCTCCAGCTCATGTTCATAGTGGGCTTCCCGGGCTGCTTATTCAAGTTCAAGCTCGCGGAGTGACAGTTGCTTGATCTTCCTGGCGTCCTTGATCACGTGATGCTCCAGCGTCCCACTGTACTTTTCCAAGGTCTGAGCATAAGACAAGAGAGCGTCCTTGGTCTTGCTTGAGATGATTTCTCCGTCTTCGTTTCTCTGGGATACGGTGAATAGGTCTGGAGAAATAGGGCAGCCTTTGTATTCTTGCTTGATACATCCGAGTGCACAATGGATCGCCATGTTCCTTCCGAGAATCCAGTTGGGTGCGATGAACTTGAAATTCATCGGCTCAGTGCGCGGCTGAAATGTCCTTCCGGGAATGTGCACCTCGATCCTGTAGCGTGAATCCTCCGGGTAAGACGAAGTTGGCTTCCGTGTGATAGTCGGCAGAGCAATCCTCAAATCCTTGGTGATCTGCACCAGCTCTTTCCCGAACGGCATAGTGGTGTCGGGCTGGCAAAACTCCGTGAACTTAACAGGGATGAAGGTGGCCATCTAAACATTGGAAAATCGGAGAGAAGTCAGAAATGATGAGAAGAGGAAATAGAAGATTTATAGACATAAGAGAAAATAGTTTTCTTCCTAAGGCTTTTCCATTCCTAGAGGTTACGTCCTAAGGTCAGCGTGTGCTCTGAATACCATTTTTGTAGCGACCCGACTCAAGACGAGTCAAGCCTCTGGTGTTTCTGTACCATCCCAAGATCATGCTGGTACACACACAATACATAATGTATATATTCAAGAGTGCAATCACACAGCTTTGTTAATCGAAATCTCATAAAGAGTACTGTATTACAATAAAGGATTACAATAAAGCGGCTGAAGGCCAAGTCATGAGATTATCTAACGAAGACTAAGCGGAAGCATCAGGTAGAGGAGTCCATCCGACTCCAAGGGCATGTCGCTGAGCGTAGATCGTAGCCTTACTCCTGGTCGAAAAAGTACTCTGCAACATGATACGTTGCAGCCGTGTAGGTCAGCATATTGAATATGCCGGCAAGTCATCAAAGAGAGGGGGTAAAATAATAATCAACTATCTCTACATGCATATTTGGCCGATGGAGCTAAGTTTTGCATAAAGCCAGTTTTATCCTACAACAAGAGGGGTTGAAAGCAAAATATTACTACATAGTTTGTTGTTAACGAGATGGTTCCGCCAACCAGTTCTCGTACCCGAATAGTTGTTAACACCCATATCGTTAGCTACATAGTTTCCTGGACTGAGCTATCTTGAGTTGGTCACGAATTAGCTTGACCTTCTCTTCAGAATCTCGGATAAGGTCGGGACCAAAAAGTTGTCGGTCTCCAACCCCATCCCACATCAACGGTGTTCTGCACCTCCTTCCGTATAGAGCTTCGAAAGGGGCCATCTTCGGACTGGTCTGGTAGCTGTTGTTGTATGAGAACTCGGCATAGGGCAAATTGTCATCCCAACTAGACCCATAGTCTAGTGCGCAAGCTCTCAACATGTCCTCCAGAATTTGATTGACTCTCTCGGTCTGTCCATCTGTCTGCGGGTGAAAAGCTGTACTGAATTCCAATCTTGTTCCCAAGGTTTCATGCAGTTGGTGCCAAAATTTTGATGTGAACTGAGTCCCTCTATCTGACACAATGCTCTTCGGTACTCCGTGCAGACATACTATCCTCGTCATGTATATCTTGGCCAGCTTGGCACTCGTGTACGTAGTCTTCACCGGAATGAAGTGAGCTACCTTGGTCAAACGATCGACCACAACCCAAATAGAATCATAGCTAGAACGGGTCCGAGGTAATCCTGTGATGAAGTCCATACCAAGCTTTTCCCATTTCCATTCGGGTATCGGCAGAGGTTGGAGCAAACCTGCTGGCTTCTGATGCTCGGCTTTTACTCGCTGACAAACATCGCATATCGCTACGTACTCGGCAATGTCTTTCTTCAATCCTGTCCACCAGAAACTTTCTTTCATATCCAGATACATCTTGGTGTTGCCGGGGTGTATCGAGTACGGAGAATCATGGGCCTCCTGAAGTATCAACTTCCTGAGTTCGGGATCATTGGGCACATAGATGCGATCCTCGAACCATAAAGTTCCGTGTTCATCCTCACGAAAACCTTTAGCCTTCCCATCTTCCATTTTCTGCTTAATCTCAGCTATCTCCTTGTCTGATTTCTGTGCTTCGCGGATCTTTTCCGTCAAAGTGGACTGAATTTCCAGAGTGGCAACAAATCATCTTGGAATTATTTCCAATTTGAGCTCTCGGAGGTCATCGACTAACTCCTGAGGTAATCCTCCGGCTGTGAGTCTGTTCACATAACTCTTGCGGCTCAACGCATCGGCTACAACATTTGCCTTGCCTGGGAGATAATGCAATCTCATGTCATAGTCCTTGATCAACTCTAGCCATCGCCTCTGTCTGAGGTTCAACTCCTTCTGCGTGAAGATATATTTCAGGCTCTTGTGATCAGTGTAAACATCACAACTATTTCCGATCAGGAAATGTCTCCAGGTCTTGAGAGCGTGCACTACGGCTGCTAGTTCCAAATCATGTGTGGCATAATTCAACTCATGAGGTCTGAGCTGTCTGGATGCATAGGCTACAACTTTGCATTCTTGCATGAGCACTCCTCCAAGTCCTTGACGAGAAGCGTCACAGTAAACCTGGAAATCCTTCCGAATGTTCGGCAATATCAGCACTGGGGCTGTAACAAGATGTTTCTTCAGCTCTTGAAAACTGGTTTCACATTCCTCAGTCCAAATATACTTGGATTCCTTCTTCAACAACTCTGTCATGGGCTTGGCAATCTTTGAGAAATTCTCAATGAACCTCCGGTAATATCCGGCAAGTCCGAGGAAACTGCGGATCTCCTTGACTGAAGTGGGTGCTATCCATTCGGTGACCGCTGCGACCTTGGCAGGGTCCACTGCTATTCCTTCTCCTGAGATGACGCGTTCGAGAAATCCGACTTCCTTCAACCAAAACTCACATTTTCTAAACTTTGCATATAGCTTATGCTCTCGAAGCTTCTCCAGAACTAGACGCAGATGTTCCTTGTGTTCCTCTTCGTTCTTGGAGAATATCAGTATGTCATCGATGAACACCACGACAAACTTGTCCAAGTATTCCATAAATACCTTGTTCATCAGATTCATAAAATATGCCGGAGCATTAGTCAGTCCAAATGACATGACCGTGTACTCATACAAGCCGTACCGAGTGGTAAAGGCTGTCTTGGGTATATCCTGTTCACGAATCTTCAACTGATGATACCCGAATCGAAGACCGATCTTTGAGAATACGTGAGCTCCAACTAACTGATCAAACAGATCATTGATCATCGGCAAGGGGTACTTGTTCTTGATGGTCACATCGTTCAATGCACGATAATCGACAACCATCCTCAAGGACTTGTCCTTCTTTTCAACCAAGAGCACTGGGGCTCCCCAAGGTGAAGAACTTGGGCGAATATACCCTTTGTCCAATAACTCCTTAATTTGCTTCTTGATTTCTATCAAGTCATTTGCGGGCATCCGATAAGGTCTCTTGGATATCGGGGCTGTTCCGGGTAATAGCTCAATCAAGAACTCAATTTCTCTATCGGGTGGCATGCCCGGCAATTCCTCCGGAAACACATCTGGGTACTCCTGTACAATCGGTACTTCCTCCTGGACTACTCCCTTGAGAGAGTTTACTCGCTTACTCTGTGTCGGGTGCTGAGACACGTACTTAATCCGCTTCTGCTCGGGGGTGGTGAGCAAAATAGACTTAAGGGCACAATCGATATTCCCTTCATACTTGGCCAACCAATCCATGCCTAGGATTACATCCAATCCCTGGGACTCTAATACGATGAGGTCGGTGGGAAAATTATGGTTCCCGATGTTGAGACCCAAAGCATGGCATCCTATCCCGGCTGTCATCATGCCTCCTGGGGAACTGACCTTAATAGGTTGGCTGAGGGTTCTAGTTGGCAAACTATACTTTTCCACAACTACCCTTGATATGAATGAATGTGTTGCACCAGAATCAAAAAGTACCAATACTGGATGTGAATTTAGCAAAAACTTACCAACCACAGTATCGGGGTGATCATAGACCTCGTCAACATCAAGGTGGTTCACCTGAGCTCGAGGAAAAGGATTGGGCTTCTTTGCTGCAGAGTTGCCGTTGCCGTTTCCATTTCCCTGCTTGTTCTGGGGACAATCAGTGGCATAGTGTCCCGTCTTCTGACACTTGAAGCAGGTGATGTGAGTCAGATCCTTCTGAGCTGGAGCTGAATGCTGCTGAGTGCCAGTACCGCCATTCTTGAAGTTGCTGTTGTTGCGGTGGTTCCCATTTCCTCCATGGTTGTGACCTCCATGGTTGTGCACCGGGTGGTTATGCTGAACGTGTCCTCCAAACTTACCGGATCCAGTCCCGGTATTCCCTGAATAGGGGGTGTAGCGAGGCTTCTGCTGAGTGCCGGAGTTGAACTTTCCAACTCCATACTTTCGCTTGCGGTTCTCCATCTGCTGGTGTTTCCCCTCCAAGATGAGGGCCTTATCATCCAGCTCCTGGTAGTTGTTGAAGGTGGCTACCGTCAACTGAATGCTGAGCTCATCATTCAGTCCTTCCAAGAACTTTTCCTGCTTGGCCGCATCATCGGCCACATCTCCAGGTGCATAACGGGCGAGCATGCTGAATTCATCGACGTACTGGGCCACAGAGCGATTTCCCTGGCGTAAGTTGCGAAACTCACGCTTCTTCAGACTCATTGCACCAGCTGAGACATGTGCGGTGCGGAAGGCTTGCTTGAATTGCTCCCAAGTGACTCCAGCAATGGGATAAGTGGTGGTGTAGTTCTCCCACCAAGAAGCTGCAGGGCCTTCAAGTTGATGCGCGGCAAAACGCACCTTCTCAGCTTCAGAACAACCAGCAGTGATAAGTTCACGCTCCATCTTGCGGAGCCAATCATCTGCCACAATGGGCTCAATGCTGCTGGAAAAAGTTGGAGGGTTCAACCTCAGAAAACGGGTGAGATTGTCAGCCTGGGTGGATGATGGTTGTTGTTGTTGTTCTGGTTCTCAATGATCAGCTGCATCAGGGTGTTTTGTTGCTGGATCAACTGAGTGAGTTCCGGCGGAAAGTTGGACTCAGGGGCGCGTCTCGGAGGCATCTGATGTTTGTGGAGGGGTGCGATTAGCATAGAACAATGGTCTAAGAGGAATTACACTACTCATATGAATGCAACACACAAGTATCACACCACACATTTTATTCAATCATCACAAAGGTTCACACAGGGATACAAAATCGATAATCCTAAACATCGGCCTAAAACGTATAACGATAAAGTAAATTTGGTGGTCTAGTCTAAATGTCCTCCTCAGAAAAGCATGGTGACGGGTCCTTTGGTGGAGCTTTCTTCATAGTCCTTGTCGTTGCTGATCACGGGGGCTACGTCTCCTTCGGGATGAAGGTTCTCGCCCATGTCCAGTTCCTCCTCCAGGTATGCAACTCGAGTCTTCAGCTTCTCGATCCACTCCAGAAAGTCCTTCACCTCCAGCTCATGTTCATAGTGGGCTTCCCGGGCTGCTTATTCAAGTTCAAGCTCGCGGAGTGACAGTTGCTTGATCTTCCTGGCGTCCTTGATCACGTGATGCTCCAGCGTCCCACTGTACTTTTCCAAGGTCTGAGCATAAGACAAGAGAGCGTCCTTGGTCTTGCTTGAGATGATTTCTCCGTCTTCGTTTCTCTGGGATACGGTGAATAGGTCTGGAGAAATAGGGCAGCCTTTGTATTCTTGCTTGATACATCCGAGTGCACAATGGATCGCCATGTTCCTTCCGAGAATCCAGTTGGGTGCGATGAACTTGAAATTCATCGGCTCAGTGCGCGGCTGAAATGTCCTTCCGGGAATGTGCACCTCGATCCTGTAGCGTGAATCCTCCGGGTAAGACGAAGTTGGCTTCCGTGTGATAGTCGGCAGAGCAATCCTCAAATCCTTGGTGATCTGCACCAGCTCTTTCCCGAACGGCATAGTGGTGTCGGGCTGGCAAAACTCCGTGAACTTAACAGGGATGAAGGTGGCCATCTAAACATTGGAAAATCGGAGAGAAGTCAGAAATGATGAGAAGAGGAAATAGAATATTTATGGACATAAGAGAAAATAGTTTTCTTCCTAAGGCTTTTCCATTCCTAGAGGTTACGTCCTAAGGTCAGCGTGTGCTCTGAATACCATTTCTGTAGCGACCCGACTCAAGACGAGTCAAGCCTCTGGTGTTTCTGTACCATCCCAAGATCATGCTGGTACACACACAATACATAATGTATATATTCAAGAGTGCAATCACACAGCTTTGTTAATCGAAATCTCATAAAGAGTACTGTATTACAATAAAGGATTACAATAAAGCGGCTGAAGGCCAAGTCATGAGATTATCTAACGAAGACTAAGCGGAAGCATCAGGTAGACGAGTCCATCCGACTCCAAGGGCATGTCGCTGAGCGTAGATCGTAGCCTTACTCCTGGTCGAAAAAGTACTCTGCAACATGATACGTTGCAGCCGTGTAGGTCAGCATATTGAATATGCCGGCAAGTCATCAAAGAGAGGGGGTAAAATAATAATCAACTATCTCTACATGCATATTTGGCAGATGGAGCTAAGTTTTGCATAAAGCCAGTTTTATCCTACAACAAGAGGGGTTGAAAGCAAAATATTACTACATAGTTTGTTGTTAACGAGATGGTTCCGCCAACCAGTTCTCGTACCCGAATAGTTGTTAACACCCATATCGTTATTAAGTTGTGACGAGAGTTCAGGGGAAATTCAATGCCTTCGGCTCAAGTTGTCCATGACCGTGGACACGGCTAATCGATTAGGTTGAGTACTCTGCAGAGTTTTGCACACGTTCCCCACAAGATTTGATCGCCTCCGGGTTTGTCCTCGCACTTCAGGGTGTTTGAAGACCGGATGATCAAAACATGGTCTTTCAACGGGTCCCTTTGAATCCCTGTCGGTGCCCATCCATTCCTACCGTTTGTCTACATCTGCTAGCACCGCCTGTCCAGAGTCGCCGCGTTGTCCAACCAAGCCAGAGCCCATAATGACTTGTGGCTGTGCAGGTAAGCCTTGAGTCTTGAAGTCTCCGTCCGTCTCTTCGAGCCTGGGTGAAGCTTTCCGCAGGATGACATGGCCTCTCCAGCATCCCGGGCATCCACTTGGTTCTCCAGGGAGCCGATCAACCGTCCTTCACCCAGAGTTGCATTGCGTCCGAGGTCTTGAAAATCTTGTCTTAGCAGGTCTTGATTATTATATCAATCTCGCATCACCCGTGGTATACACTCAACCGATAACCCGTCTACTCAAGCATAGCATTAAGAATTTGTCGTCCCGGGGCCAAGTATCGGGGTTGTTGTGTTCCTACCACATGATACTACAACTTATGCTAAAGTTTCCAAGTACCTAGGCAGCATGCAATTGGGCAAAGAAGGTGATCTACCATGCATTGAAAACATAGGTAAAATAACATGATCAAAATGACTTGCCTTGATGATAGTTGTCCTGCTCGAGCGCTTCTAAGTAACACGCTTCGCACTCCGGATGATCTACCGATACAAACACAAAGCACACCATAAGCACTTCAATCATACCACAAGTAAAAATAACATCACAAGTAATGATTTGCAAATGCCTAAGCAAAAGAGTTCAACACGCGCCGGTATGGCAGAAACTTGTATCTGTTGAAAACACCAGTAAAAATACTTTACAAATTCTGAAACTTCTACCACAGTAAGATTTTATCACTAGAAAGCAGTAGCAAAAAGAATCAACTCAAAATCATTTTTCAAACTCCTGGAATAGACAAAACAAGGTTTAAACTAATTCTGCTCTAACTTATATTTGAAAATTTCAAACCTAGACAAATTATATGCTTTTAAAAACTACAGGAAATTTTTGAGCTACTGGAAAAAGAATCAATGTCATTGGACTTCGGGATAAAAAGTTGTGGCCAAAACAAAACAGAAAGTTTCTGTTTTTGCAAACAGGCAGAAAATTATAAAACTACTAGTGCTAAAAAGAGGGGTACACGTGGCCTGAGGCTATTGGCTGCGGGGGTGTTTGTTTCATGACTTTGAGCAAACGTCCTAGGGTAAGCAAAGTTCGCTGGTTAATACTTAAGTGACAAAAAAAGAACCCACTGGTTTTCTAAGATAAACCGAAGAGGTACAAAAGATCTAATCTAGGCCCTATATCCAATATCTAACGGCTAAGAAAAGAATACATGAAATAATAGAGAGAGGAGGGGGCTACCTTGACTGGGCAGCAGCTCCGGCGAGGGGTGGCTGCCAGCGATGGGGGGGAGGGGGCTCCGGGGCGGTGGAGATGGGGCGGCGGCGGCGGGGTGCTTCTCCCCCTCGGGGGGAGGCGCTCGGGGGAGAGAGAGGCGGCGACGGGTGGCGCTGGGGCTGCTCCTGTAGGCCGAAGGTGGCAGTAGCCTCGGGCTCCGGCGAGCGGTGGCGCGGCGGCTAGGGGCGGCGGCGGAGCGATGTAGGGTTGGGAACGGGGTGGCTCGGGGGTGGTGAGTATTTATAGGCTGGGAGGGGGCGAGTTAAGGAAGGGGAGTGGTAGAAACGGGGAAGAAATCCCGGTTCCTGCTCGGGCTCGGTTTCTGGGAGAAGATGGAAGGAGAGAGAGGGAGGAAGGAGAAGGGTGCCGCGGGAGTTGGCTCGGGTGGGGGCTTTATATAGGCCATGGGGCGGTGAGCTAAGGAAGGAGGAGGGAGAGTTAAGGAAGAAAATCGCGAGCTGGGAGAGGGGTCGGTTTCGGGAGCAGAGATGGAAGGGGGAGGGAGGTAGGAGAAGGAAGGTGACCGACGGGGAGGCTGTCTCGGCCAGGGGGTCCACGGGCAGAGAGAACGGGGGTAGAGGGGGTCGGTCGGTCGGCCGGATTTAAAGGAATTCGGGATCCCTTGGTAGGGGGGATCGGCCCAGCTTATCTAGTGCCCAGGGCGGCGGCAAAAGAAAAAAAAAGAACCCTTTCCTAATTCTAATTTTTTCGAGACAGAAAATCAAAGCCGAAAAAAAGGAAAGTAAATCAAAATATTTATATATGGTATTATATACCAAAAAAATCAGAAAATAAATCTCTACCCAAATAACATTTTTTAAAGCAAAATAAAAACTTAAAAAAATGTTTTTTTTCGGAAATTCCCAATTTGCTTTATTTCTTTTTGCAATTATTTTTGCAAAAGAACTTTGGGTTTTCTTGGCTCAAATATTTCAAAAATTTGCCCGCACTTTTGGAGTGTCATTTTCCTCCGCTCTCTCTCTTGCGTGCAAGAGAGTTTTTCTCCGGGCATTACTCGTGCGAGGAAAAATAAATAGAAATGCAAATCAAAGACGAAAGAAATTCACGAGCTAAATTTATTTCAATCACTTATGCATAGATGCTTAGCTACAATGTAGAACATTCCCAATTAGGAAAATTGGGATGTTACACACTCCAAAGTCACTAATAGCGGAGAACAAACGAAGAGATTATTGTCAGGTACGAAACCACCAAAAGTTATTCTTTCTGATCAATCTATTCAAGAGTCCGTAGTAAAATAACACGAAGCTATTCTTTCCGTTCAATCTATCCTAGAGTTCGTACTAGAATAACACCTTAAGACACACATCAACCAAGACCCTGATGTCACCTAGATACTCCATTGTCACCTCAAGTATCCATGGGCATGATTATATGATATGCATCACACAATCTCAGAATCATCTATTCAACCAACACATAGAACTTCAAAGAGTGCCCCAAAGTTTCTATCGGAGAGTCAAAACGTGTGCCAACCCATATGCATAGGTTCCCGATGTCACGAAACCCGCAAGTTGATCACCAAAACGTACATCAAGTACTCAAATGAATATCCCATTGTCACCACAGATAGACACGTGCAAGACATACATCAAGTGTTCTTAAAGACTCAATCCGATAAGATAACTTCAAAGGGGAAACTCAATTCATTACAAGAAGGAGAGGGGGAAGAACATCATAGGATCCAACTATAGTAGCAAAGCCCGCGGTACATCGAGATCATGACATCTCAAGTACACGAGAGAGAGAGAGATCAAACACATAGCTACTGGTACATACCCTCAGCCCTGAGGGAGAACTACTCCCTCCTCGTCATGGAGATCACCGGGATGATGAAGAAGGCCACCAGAGATGGATTCCCCCTCCGACAGGCTGCCAGAACGGGCTCCCGATTGGTTTTTGGTGGCTATAGAGGCTTGCGGCGGCGGAACCCTCGATCTAGGTTTCTATTTGGGGGTTTCTGCATTTATAGGAATTTATGGCGGTGGAATTACGTCAGTTGGGCCCACGAGGAGGCCACGAGCCTGCTAGGCCCTCCCGGGGGGTAGGGCGCGCCTACCGGGCACGTGACTCCCACGTGGCTCTTCTGGCCTTCTTCCAAATCTTCGGGGTTCTCTTTTTGTCCAAAAAAAATCATCGCGAAAGTTTATTCCATTTGGACTCCGTTTGATATTCCTATCTGAAAAAGGTCAAATACTAGGAAAAATAGAAACTGGCACTGGGCTCTAGGTCAATAGGTTAGTCCCAAAAATTATATAAAATAGCATATTCATGCATATAAAACATCCAAAGTTGATAATATAATAGCATGGAACGATAAAAAATTATAGATACGTTGGAGACGTATCAAGCATCCCCAAGCTTAATTCATGCTCGTCCTCGGGTAGATAAATGATAAAGACAGAATTTTTGATGTGGAATGCTACCTAACATATATTGTGGCATGAATATTCAGATCCATATGATTCAAGACAAGAAGTTCAATGTTGACATAAGAACAGAAATACTTCAAGCATACTAACAAAGCAATCATGTCTTCTCAAAATAACATGGCCAAAGAAAGTTATCCCTACAATATAATATAGTCTGGCTATGCTCCATCTTCCCCACACAACATATTTAAATCATGAACAACCCCGGTCTTAGTCAAGCAATTGATTTCACACTTTTACTTTCTCAAACCTTTTGAACTCTCACGCAATACATGAGCGTGAGCCATGGACATAGCACTATAGGTGGAATATAATATGGTGGAGGTTGTGTGTCACGCCCAAGATGCGACCCTATCCTTAATTTGGCATGGAGGCCTCGTCAGGGATAGAAGCGCATCTCGTCGTGTCGCAAGAATGGATATCGTTACAAATACATGTACTGAAAAGAAGAGATATATATATATAGAATTGGCTTACACTCGCCACAAGCTACATCAGAGTCACATCAGTACATTACATAATCATCAAGAGTAAGAGCAGGGTCCGACTACGGATGAAAACAAACGACAAAAGAAGGACGACGTCCATCCTTGCTATCCCAGACTACCGGCCTGGAACCCATCCTAGATCGATGATGAAGAAGAAGAAGAAGCAACTCCAAATGAACAATCAACGTGCTCGTGTCAAGTAACCTTTACCTGTACCTGCAACTGGTGTTGTAGTAATCTGTGCGCCACAGGGGACTCAGCAATCTCATTTCCAAAGGTATCAAGACTAGCAAAGCTTAATGGGTGAGGTATGGTTAAGTGGTGAGGTTGCGCAGCGACTAAGCATATATTTGGTGTCTAAACTTACGAGTACAAGAAATAAGAGGGGGAAGGTCTACGCATAACGGACGTGAACTACTGATGATCAAATGAATGATCCTGAACACCTACCTACGTCAGACATAACCCCACCGTGTCCTCGATCGGAGAAGGAACTCACGAAAGAGACAGTCACGGTTACGCACACAGTAGGCATGTTTTAATTAAGTTAACTTCAAGTTATCTAGAACCAGTGTTAAACAAAGTTTCCACGTTGCCACATAACCGTGGGCACGGCTTTCCAAAAAGATTTAACACTGCAGGGGTGGTCCAACTAGTCCATCACAAATTACCACAAGCCGATAGAAATCCTCAATCACGAAGCTCACGATCTCGTCGGATTCCCAAGTGGAAAACCTCAACTCTGAGATTACCCAAAGCATCACCGGAATCCCGATGCACAAGATATCTCGTCAAAGGTGAAACTAATCCAGCAAGGCCGCCCGGCGTGTCAACAATCCCGATAGGAGCCGCGTATCTCGTTCTCAGGACAAGATGGATAAGCTACGCGTACGAGTGCCAAACCTCGAGTTTCCTCGCAGTGGCCCCGCACAGTGCTCTGTTTTGGACCAGCACCATCAGCACTGGCCCTCCCTGTATTATGTGAAATTACTCCTCGGGTTCATGACGCCCTATGCTTTCAGTATTAACAAAGTTATTATGTTGGGCAAATGTAGTACCAATGTTGGGCCTTGCCGGACCAGCTTTAATCTAAAACGAATTATCAAGGGGGTCCCCATAACAACCCCGATCGTGTTAGGAGCGCTCTTTTATGGAACATAACACCGGTAGCCGAAACTAAGGGGGCAAAGGTGGAACAAAACACCAGGCTAGAAAGGCCGAGCCTTCCACCTTTTACCAAGTATATAGGTGCATTAAATTGAATAGCATTTAAATACGGTGATATAACAAGGAACCCATGTTTTCACATGGAAGCATCTGCACCTGCAACTAGAAACGCTAACAACAGGGATAAGCAAGCGGTAACATAGCCAATCAGTGGTTTGCTAGGTCGAACAGGTTGAAGGTTATCATGGCATTGTTGAGAGGCTGGCATTTAACATGTGGTAGGCAACGAGACATAATCGATAGAAGCGATAAAACTAGCATGGCAATGATAGTAATGGTATCTGGGGAAATGGTCATCTTGCCTGAGATCCCGCTTGGAAGAAGAATGCCTTCGTGAAGCAGACGAACCGACGTAGTCGAACGGGTCCTCACATCCGACACGCTTGTGGAGCTCTATCGAGACGGGGGAAACCGGTAACAAGCATCAACACACGATATTCACCACAAGATGCACAACGCAAAATGCAACCTACATATGATGCATGAGAAGCTGAATACATGCAAGGGATGGCATGGCAATTCACCTCACGCAAACTCTACACATTAAGTGAAGCTTGATATGCAATGGGTTGCATTTCGACGAAACTCCATGATTAATTATTTAATTCACTCCCGATTATTTACACGACAATATTAAAAGTTTTTAACATGGCAAGGGTGAAGCGATGATCCTACGTGTCATCCTAGTCGGTCTAACTCGCGGAACATAGAACGGAGCTACGGCATAAGAGGCATGCAACAAAATATGTTATGCCATGAATGCGTCATGCATGCGAGTTTCAACACGGGCAAGAAGGGAAAGAAACAGGTGTCGCCACGGCGAGCGAGAGGGAACCAAGGCGGCAAGACGGAAACGATGCCACGGCAACGTACCTATCCCGATACTCGTCGAGATATCGTGCCAACGTATAGGGAGCGGGTGCGGGAACGCTAAATAAAGATGGGGTGATCCCTCGGGTTCCCATGTGTCGAGCACAACATAGAGGGACAACGTGCACGGTTAAGATACGATGCATACATACATATATTCATACATCACTTGTACACGGAACACGACAACGTCTCAATGTTATACCTTCGAAGTGTGCTATTTGAAGCGGTTCGGGACGTAGCGGACCAACGGTCGTCGTGGAAGTCGTGGTCGTCGTGGAAGTAGTCGTACACGCACCGGTAGTTGAAGTAGTGGTACACGGTCTCGTCGATGGTAGTCGTTCGCTCGGCGTCGTGGTTCTCGGGTCTTCGGCGACGTCGAGGAAGACGAACTCGTTTCCGGGGGTCGTCGAGGGCGTTGTGGTACCCGCGGCGAACTTATCGTCGACCCACGACATGCGGGGATGGTACTCGTGGCGACGCAAGAGGCAACACAGCAAAAATGCAACGGCGCTGGCAAACAACGGCAAGCAGCAAAGCAGTAGCTACACGGCACGGCTGCACATGTAAGCAGTGGCAGCAACGACAACGCCAACAGCTAGATACCTACAGGCAGCACCACCAAGTCGGCAGCGCAGTAGGCAGCAACATGCATCAGGCAGCTACTAGCAACATCTAGTAGCAACAACAACTAGGCAGCAGCAAGAGCAGAGCAGCGACATCACCAGTGACTAGTAGCTAAACAGCATCAAGCAGCAACGACAACAAGTAACAACAGCAAGCAGTCGGTACAGCAGCAAGCAATCGGCAGCGGCTAGCGGACCACGGCAACAGCAGGCAGGAGCATCAGCAAGCAACGGCACAACAATAGCAAATGGCCAGCAGTAGCAAGCAGCGGCATGCACGGCAATAGCAGCAGCGGGCAGCGACAGTAACAGCTCGACAGGAGGAGTCCCTGGAGGCGGCGGCCACGAACACCGAACGACGCACCAGATCGGAACGGCGGCGACGGAGGAGCGGCGAGGATCGGGCGAGCCACGGCGGGGAGGCCTGGAGGCGAGGTTTGGACGTAGCCGGGGCGAGCTGCTCGCGATCTGCTTGAGCAGGGAGGTGAGGCCGGCATCGAGCAGGCGGGGCGGCGCCGACGGGGAGAGGGAGGCGCCACGGCAGGGCAGGTCGCCGGCGGTGGGGATGGGCGGCGAGGCGGCGAGCTGCGGGTAGCGGCAGGCCAAGGCGGGGCGGCGCGCTCGGGAGACGGCGGGGCACGGGCAGCGCAAGGACTCGGCATGCGAGGACGCGCGGGGACGGGGAGGCGCGGTCGACGGCGGGGAGCAGGGGTTGCATGCGCGGCGCGACGAGGGAGGAGGACATGGAAACAGGGGAATCCCCTAGTGACGGCGCTGAAGGGAGAAGGGGAGAGCAAGAACGAGGAGAGACCGAGGGGGGTCGAGCAGCGCTAGGGCTACGGGAGGCTTGGGCCTGGGCCCGGCCGGTTGGGCATTAGGCCTGGGAACTCCCTCTCTCCCTTTGATGTATTTTTATTCTTTTAAAAACAGAAAACCCAAACAAAAGAAAAGGAAAAAAGAAGGTTTTAACAAAATAAGAAAAAAATGCCTTTTGACTTCTTGAAAATAAAATATACCCCAACTATAAGGATAGCTTGGGCATTTTTTTAAACGAATAAAAATAAACCTTTTGAAGAATAAAACTACCCCCTTTTTAACAAAATAATAAGATACCCCCTTTTATAAATAAAATGGGTCTCTTGTTTTAAAAATAAACAAAAGGAAAAATAACGAAAACCAGAGGGGTTGTCCCCACATTTAATAAAATGATTTTGAAAGAAGACGATTTTAAAAAGGGGTTTAAACGGAACTTTTGCACAACCCCAAAACAAAAATCAACGAGAAGAGAGGAGGGGAGTGGTTCGCGGTGCAATAGGGTTTAGCGGTGGCTCTCGCGCACCCTCTCTCAACGCTCCAATAAAACAATGCCACTCACAAGGCACTAACACCCAACTACACGGCAACAAGCAACACCGACAAAACACAGTTGACATGATGCCATGCAAGATGCGATGATGCAAACTACATGACGATGCAACGAATAAATCTAATCACACGACGGAAACAGAAGTAAAGGGGAATCTTCTGGAGCGTCGGTCTCGGGCTGTCACATTGTGAGGCAAAAAGGAGGAGATGGTCACATCAACTAGGGATATCAACGGGCTATGGAGATGCCCATCAATAGATATCAATGTGAGTGAGTAGGGATTGCCATGCAACGGATGCACTAGAGCTATAAGTGTATGAAAGCTCAAAAAGAAACTAAGTGGGTCTGCATCCAACTTGCTTGCTCACGAAGACCTAGGGTAATTTGAGGAAGCCCATCATTGGAATATACAAGCCAAGTTTTATAATGAAATTCCCACTAGTATATGAAAGTGACAATATATGAGACTCTCTGTCATGAAGATCATGGTGCTACTTTGAAGCACAAGTGTGGTAAAGGATAGTAGCATTGTCCCTTCTCTCTTTTTCTCTCATTTTTTGTTTGCGCTCTTTGGCCTCTTTTTTTTCTTTTTTCATTTTCATTTTTTGTGGGCTCTTTGGCCTCTTTTATATTATTTTTATAGTCCGGAGTCTCATCCCAACTTGTGAGGGAATCATAGCTTCCGTCCTTTCCTCACATGGGACAATGCTCTAATAATGATGATCATCACACTTTTATTTACTTACAACTCGAAACTTAGAACAAAAGATATGACTCTATATGAATGCCTCCGGCGATGTACCCGGATGTGCAATGAATCATGTGTGACATGTATGAAAGATATGAACGTGGCTTTGCCACAAATACGATGTTAACTACATGATCATGCAAAGCAATATGACAATGATGGTGCGCGTCATAATAAACGGAACGGTGGAAGTTGCATGGGAATATATCTCGGAATGGCTATAAAAATGCTATGATGGGTAGGTATGGTGGCTGCTTTGAGGAAGGATATATGGTGGGTGTAATGTACCGACAAAAGTTGTGCGGTACTAGAGAGGCTAACAATGGTGGAAGGGTGAGACTGCGTATAATCCATGGACTCAACATTAGTCATAAATAACTCACATACTTATTGCAAAAGTTTATTAGCTATCGAAGCAAAGTATTAGACGCATGCACCTAGGGGAAGGGTTGGTAGGAGTTAACCATCGCGCGATCCCGACCGCCACACAAAGGATGACAATCAATAAAAACATCATGCTCCGACTTCCTAGCATAGCGGTTCAGCATACGTGCATGCTACGGGAATCACAAACTTCAACACAAGCATTTCTACCAATCCATAATTACTCACTAGCATGACTCTAATATCACCATCTTTATATCTCAAAACTATATGCAAAGAATCAAACTTCTCATAGTATTCGATGCACTCTATATGAAAGTTTTTATTATATCCCTCTTGGATGCCCATCATATTAGGACTAGATTCATAACCTAAGCAAATTACCATGTTGTTTAAGACTCTCAAAATGATATAAGTGAAGCATGAGAGTAAAAGAAAAACTACTCCAAAAGATATAAGTGATGCTCACTGAGTAGTGAATAATTATTTGGCTATGTGAAGACTCTCCCATCTAAGAATTTCAGATCTTAAGTACCTTATTCAAACAAAATAAAATGACACTTCAAGGATAGCATGAATCATGTGAAGAAGCAAAAAGCTTAGGTTCAACCGATACTAACCGATAATTGTTTGAAGAAGAAAGGTGGGATGCCATCCGGGGCATCCCCAAGCTTAGTTGCTTGAGACTTATTGAAATATGAATTGGGGATGCCTTGGGCATCCCCAAGCTTGAGCTTTTGTGTCTCCTTAATTCCTCTCATATGGTGGTTTCCGAAATCTTAAAAACTTCATCCACACAAAACTCAATCAAGAACTCGTGAGATAGGTTAGTATAAATCAATGCAAAACTTTATCATCCTATACTGTAGCAAATCAATAAAATCATTAGTTGACATTGCATACTAAATGCCTCTGCATATTTAAAGCTCCCATCCTCAAATGGAATCATTAAACAAGCAAACATATGAGAACAATGCAAATATAACAACAATGTGCCTAAACAGAACAGTCTGTGAAGAATGCAGCAACATCCATACTTAATTAACTGCAAAAACTCTGAAAACATTCCACTCTGTATAGAATTTATAAGAGCATACTGTGTACAAATTTCAAGTTATTCTGACATGCAGAAAATTCTAGGGAATTTCTGCACTGCAAGAAAACTTTCTGATTTGGAACAGCAACTCCTATACTTGCAAATTAAGCATGGTAAAGGCTATCCTTGACATTTTTATTAAAATAAATGATGCAAAACATTAATATAAATAACAGCAAGCAAGTACGAATGAAAGAAAATGACGCTCCAAGCAAAACACATATCATGTGGTGTCTCATACATGGATCCTATCTCGGATTTCATGGCTTCAAGCCATTTGTTGAAATCCAGGCCCGCCATGGCTTCTTCATAGTTCAAAGGTTCATCGTTGTCTAACAACATGATTTCTAGGACAGGGTTGTCGTACCACTCTGGTGCGGAACGTCTCCTCGTGGACCTACGAAGTTAAGTAGTAACTTGATCCGAAGTTTCATGATCATCATCATTAACTTCCTCTCTAGTTGGTGAAGGCACCCTAGACAAATTTTCTTGCGATGCACTACTCTCCGTTTTGAGAGGGGGTACAATTAACTCATCAAGTTCTACTTTGCTCCCACTTACTTCTTTCGAGAGAATCTCTTTGTCTAGAAAGGATCCATTCTTGGCAACAAAGATCTTGCCTTCGGATCTGAGATAGAAGTTATACCCAACAGTTTCCTTAGGGTATCCTATGAAGACGCACTTTTCCAATTTGGGTTCAAGCATTTCAGGTTGAAGTTTCTTGACATAAGCATCGCATCCCCAAACTTTCAGAAACGACAGCTTAGGTTTCTTCCCAAACCATAATTCATACGGTGTCGTCTCAACAGATTTAGACGGTGCCCTATTTAAAGTGAATGCAGCAGTCTCCAATGCATATCCCCAAAATGATAGCGGTAAATCAGTAAGAGACATCATAGACCGCACCATATCCAATAGAGTGCGATTACGACGTTCAGACACACCCTTACACTGAGGTGTGCCAGGCGGCATGAGTTGTGAAACAATTCCACATTTTCTTAAGTGGATGCCAAACTCGTGACTCGAATATTCTCCTCCACGATCAGATCGTAAGAACTTAATTTTCTTGTCATGTTGATTCTCTACCACACTCTGAAATTCCTTGAACTTTTCAAAGGTCTCAGACTTGTGTTTCACTAAGTAGACATACCCATATCTGCTTAAGTCATCAGTGAGGGTGAGAACATAACGATAGCCACCGTGAGCCTCAACGCTCATTGGACCGCATACATCGGTATGTATTATTTCCAACAAGTTGGTTGCTTGCTTCACTGTTCCAGAGACAAGAGTCTTAGTCATCTTTCCCATGAGGCATGGTTTGCATGTGTCAAATGATTCATAATCAAGAGACTCCAAAAATCCATCTGCATGGAGTTTCTTCATGCGTTTGACACCGATATGACCAAGGCTATAGTTCCACAAGTATGTGGGACTATCATTATCAACCTTACATCATTTGGTACTCACACTATGAATATGTGTAACATCACGCTCGAGATTCAATAAGAATAAACCATTGACTAGCGGGCAGTGGGGCATGACCATAAAACATATCTCTCATATAAATAGAGCAACCATTATTCGCGGATTTAAATGAGTAGCCATATCGCATCAAACGAGATCTAGATACAATGTTCATGCTCAAAGCTGGTACTAAATAACAATTGTTGAGGTTTAAAACTAATCCCGAAGGTAGATGTAGAGGTAGCGTGTCGACAACGATCACATCGACCTTTGAACAATTCCCGACGCGCATCGTCACCTCGTCCTTCGCGAGTCTCCGCTTATTCTGCAGCTCGTGTTTTGAGTTACAAATGTGAGCAACCGCACCGGTATCAAATACCTAGGAGCTAGTACAAACGATAGTAAGGTACACATCAATAACATGTATATCATATATACCTTTGACGTTACCGGCCTTCTTATCTCCTAAGTACTTGGTGCAGTTCCGCTTCGAGTGACCGGTCCCCTTGCAATAATAGCACTCAGTCTCAGGCTTGGGTCCATTCTTGGGCTTCTTCCCGGCAACTGATTTACCGGGCACGGCAACTGCTTTGCCGTCCTTGTTGAAGTTCTTCTTACCCTTGCTTTTCTTGAAACTGGTGGTCTTATTCACCATCAACACTTGATGTTCCTTTTTGATCTCCACCTCCACTGATTTCAGCATTGAATATAACTCAGGAATGGACTTCTCCATCCCTTGCATATTGTAGTTCATCACAAAGCTCTTGTAGCTAGGTGGAAGCGACTAAAGGATTCTGTCAATAACCGAGTCATCCGGAAGATTAACTCCCAGCTGAGACAAGCGGTTCTGCAACCCAGACATTTTGAGTATGTGCTCGCTGACAGAACTATTTTCCTCCATCTTACAACTGAAGAAATTGTCAGATACTTCATATCTCTCGACCCGGGCATGAGCTTGGAAAACCATTCTCAGCTCTTGGAACATCTCATATGCTCTGTGTTGCTCAAAACGCTTTTGGAGCCCCGGTTCCGAGCTGTAAAGCGTGTCGCACCAAACCATGGAGTAATCATCACTATGCGACAGTCAGACATTCATAACATCTTGAGTTGCTGGGAAAACGGGTGCGTCACCTAGCGGTGCATCAAGGACATATGTTTTATTGGAAGCTATGAGGATGAGCCTCAAGTTACGGACCCAGTCCATATAGTTGCTTCCATCGTCTTTTAGCTTGGTTTTCTCTAGGAACGCGTTGAAGTTGAGGGAAACATTAGCGTGGGCCATTGGATCTACAATATAGATTGTAAAGACAATTTTAGACTAAGTTCATGATAATTAAGTTCATCTAATCAAATTATTTAATGAACTCCCACTCAGATAGACATCCCCCTAGTCATCTAAGTGATACATGATCCATATCGACTAGGTCGTGTCCGATCATCACGTGAAACGGACTAGTCATCAATGGTGAACATCTCCATGTTGATCGCATCTACTATACGACTCATGTTCGACCTTTCGGTCTCTCGTGCTCCGAGGCCATGTCTGTACATGCTAGGCTCGTCAAGTCAACCTAAGTGTTTTGCGTGTGTAAATCTGGCTTACACCCGTTGTATACGAATGTTAGAATCTATCACACCCGATCATCACGTGGTGCTTCCAAACAACGATGCTTCACAACAGTGCACACTTAGGGGGAATACATTTCTTGAAATTTTAGTGAGGGGTCATCTTATTTATGCTACCGTCATTCTAAGCAAATAAGATGTAAAAACATGATAAACGTCACATGCAAATCACAAAGTGACATGATATGGCCAATATCATCTTGCGCCTTTGATCTCCATATTCGGGGCGCGGCATGATCACCATCGTCACTCGTACGACACCATGATCTCCATCATCGTGTCTTCATGAAGTTGTCTCGCCGACTATTACTTATACTACTATGGCTAACGGTTAGCAATAAAGTAAAGTAATTTTATGGTGTTTTTGATTGACAAGTAGGTCATACAATAAATTAAGACAACTCCTATGGCTCTTTCCAGTTGTCATACTCATCGACATGCAAGTCGTGATTCCTATTGCAAGAACATGATCAATTTCATACATCACATATATTTCATCACATCCTTTTGGCCATATCACATCACATAGCATACCCTGCAAAAACAAGTTAGACGTCCTCTAATAGTTGTTGCAAGTTTTACGTTGCTGCTATGGGTTTCTAGCAAGAATGTTTCGTACCTACGTAACAGCAACAACGGTGATATGCCAATTGCTATTTACCCTTCATAAGGACCCTCTTCATCGAATCCGGTCCGACTAAAATGGGAGAGACAGACACCCGCTAGCCACCTTATGCAACAAGTGCATGTCAGGCGGTGGAACCTGTCTCACGTAAGCGTACGTGTAAAGTCGGTCCGGGCCGCTTCATCCCACAACGTCGTTGAATCAAGATAGGACTAGTAACGGTAAGCAAAATAACCAAATCATCGCCCACAACTACTTGTGTTCTACTCGTGCATAGAATCTACGCATAGACCTAGCTCTGATACCACTATTGGGTAATGTAGTAATGATTCAAAAAAATTCCTACGTGTCACCAAGATCAATCTAGGAGATGCTATCAACAAGCGAGAGGGAGTGCATCTTCATACTGTTGAATATCTCTAAGCGGAAGCGTTGCAAAGGACATGGTTGATGGAGTCATACTCGCAGCTATTCAAATCACGGAAGATCTGATCCAAGCGTAGAACGAACGACGCCTCCGCGTTCAACACACGTACAACCCGGGGACGTCTCCTCCTTCTTGATCCAGCAAAGGGGGAGGAGAAGTTGAGGGAGAGCTCCGGCAGCACAACGGCGTGGTGGCGGTGTTGATCCACCAAGGGGGGGAGGAGAAGTTGAGGGAGAGCTCCGGCAGCACGCCGGGGTGGTGGCGGTGGAGCTCGTGGTTCTCCTGCACAACTTCGCTAAGCACTACAGAGGAGGAGGTGTAGAAGGGGTAGGGCTGTGCCAGGGGCAAGGGTTTTAGGTGTGTTGCAACCCTCTCACCCCCCCATCTATTTCTAGGGGGGAGGGGAGAGGGGGCCGGGCACCCTAGATGCCCTAGGAGGGGGCGGCGGCGGCCAAAGGGGGGAGGCTTGCCTCCCAAGTTGGTGGGAGGAGCCCCCACACCCTAGGGTTCTGATACGTCTCAAACGTATCTACAATTTTTTATGGTTTCATGCTGCTATCTTGTCAACTTTGGATGTTTTATATACCTTTTATATCTTTTTTGGGACTAACTTATTAATTCAGTGCCAAGTGCCAGTTCCTGTTATTTCTGTGTTTTTGACTCTTTTCAGATCTGATTTTGGAACGGAGACCAAATGGAATAAAATCCCCGAAATGAATTTTTCCAGAACAGAAGAAGATCGGGGGACTTAAGGGCCAAGGCAGGAGGCCCACACGGGGGGCCACAAGCCCTGTAGCCGCGGCCAGGTGGCCCGCGGCTACCAAGCTCGTGGCCCCCTGGAGCTCCCCTGCCCTAGCTCTTTCGCCTATATATTCCCTAAAATCCCAGAAAAAATAAGGGTGTCCACGAAACCACTTTTCCGCCGCCGCAAGCTTCCGTTTCCGCAAGATCTCATCTGAAGACCCTTCCCGGTGCCCTGCCGGAGGGGACTTTGGAGCTGGAGGGCTTCTACATCGACATCATTGCCTCTCCAATGACTCGTGAGTAGTCTACTTCAGACCTACGGGTCTGTAGTTAGTAGCTAGATGGCTTCTTCTCTCTTTTGGATCTTCAATACAAAGTTCTCCATGATCTTCATGGAGATCTATCCGATGTAATCCTCTTTGGCGGTGTGTTTCTCGAGATCCGATGAATTGTGGATTTGTGATCAGATTATGTATGAATTATATTTGAGTCTTTGCTGATTTCTTATATGCATGATTTGATATCCTTGTAAGTCTCTCCGAGTCTTGCGTTTCGTTTGGCCAACTAGATCTATGATTCTTGCAATGGGAGAAGTGCTTGGTTTTGGGTTCATACCGTCCGGTGACCTTTCCCAGTGACAGAAGGGGCAGCAAGGCACGCATCGTGTTGTTGCCATCAAGGGTAAAAAGATGGGCTTTCATCATAGATTTGAGATTGTCCATCTACATCATGTCATCTTGCTTAAGGCGTTACTCTGTTCTTATGAACTCAATACACTAGATGCATGCTGGATAGCGGTCGACGTGTGGAGTAATAGTAGTAGATGCAGAAAGTATCGGTCTACTTGTTTTGGACGTGATGCCTATATGTATGATCATTGCCATAGATAACGTCATGACTTTGCGCAGTTATATCAATTGCTCGATAGTAATTCGTTCACCCACCGTCTACTTGCTTTCATGAGAGAAGCCACTAGTGAACACTACGGCCCCGGGTCTACTCACAATTATCATCTCCGCTTTTACTTTTACTTTGCTTTGTTTACTTTTGTCACATCCTTGGATCCCTAACTAGGTTTTAGTTTGAGCTCATGTTTTCTTCCATTGCATCTTAAGAATATGAATTGCACTCAAGGAAGGAAATGAAACCAAAGCAAAACCCTAGCCCCTCTTTATTCAAAAGAAATCCAACTATTGCCAAAATCACTGAACCCAAAATGGTCATTAGTAAAGTTCATCTTTTCTGTTAAATGTTGAAAACAAGATATCAGAAGTGAGACATATTTTCAAAATACTTTTGGCATTTTTAAATTAGGTTAAAATCTACTGAAATCAATTATATATTTGATTTCAAATATTTCAAAGTTTCCAAAAATGTTGAAAACTTTATATGTGGTTGGAAATATTCCAACTAATATTTCAGTGTGTTCAAAATAATTTTTGAACTAAGTTTGGAGCCAAAATAAATGGCAAAGCAATTCAGCTTCAAAACAGAAAGCAAAATAAAAAAAGGGAAAAACTTACCTGTCGCTCACCTGGCCCAGCCCAGCTCTTCCTCTGTCGTCTTCCCCCTTGCCAGTGGGCAGCAGGAGGTGGCCGCCGCCTCCTCCGGTGTGGCCACGCACCTGTGAGCGTGCCTGGCTCGCCCAGATGAGCTGGAGAGGGAGGATAAGCATCCCCCAAGCCGTGCCCGAGCTCATCCCCTCCCCATTCTCCCCCTGCTACCTCTCCTCTCGGCCGCCATTAGAGCCTAACCCGAGCTCGGGCTCGCCGTCATTCTAGCGCACCCCTCCTCCTTCTGAGCCATGCAACAGCTCCGTCGCAGCTCCCTGAAGCTCCCAAGCTACAAGCCCGATGCGAGGACGCAGTGAATCAACGAGACGCGGTCGTCTTCTTCCTCGGGTCATCGAAGTTCGTCGCCGGCATTCTCTCTCTCCATGCCGTCCCCGAGCAAGCTAGCGCTACCACTGCACTCCCTTGAGCCTAGCAAGATTTCCCCCAAGTTTCCCCCTTCGATCTCTTCCTCTAGCCCTGTTTTCACCGGAGCCCGACGAGATCCGCCGCGGGAGCTCGTCGTCGGTAGCCCTCCGGTGAATGGCTCATCCATCTGAGGTCACCAGTGGCTTCAGGGTGTCGTGTAGATGTCGTAGGAGCCTAGCCCCGCGCGTGAAGCCCCCTGTTTCGATGACCCCGATGACGACCGAGCTTCGGCCGCCGCCAAGCTCGTCACCGGCGTCATCTCCGGCCAAATCAGCCCCGGTTCTATGCAAAAATGGACCTGCGGGAGACGTGTCGTTCTTCTGGTGCACTCCGCGCAGAGTTTGGCCGCCTGTGCCGCGTTTCCGAGCCACTCCGTCGTTCTGGTGGTCGTCGGAGGCTCACCGCCGGCGAGGACGACATCACCGCCGGTGGATCTGACCCCCCTGAGTCTATGACAGGTGGGGCCAGCCTCTGGTTAATTAGTAATAATGAAAATAAAATAAACTTAATTAAATTAACTTAACCAGTCACTGACATGTGGGTCCAGCCCTGTTAATTAGCTAATTAAGTTCAAACTTAACCTAAAACTCGCCAGAGTCACTGACCAGTGGGTCCCAGTGGTCAGGTTTGACTTTCA
The DNA here is from genome assembly GCF_904849725.1 of Hordeum vulgare subsp. vulgare. NCBI lineage: Eukaryota > Viridiplantae > Streptophyta > Magnoliopsida > Poales > Poaceae > Hordeum > Hordeum vulgare. Next base: position 553,924,852 of record NC_058523.1, read on the forward strand.
ACGGCCAGTCGGACCTGCTGATGCAGTAAAGAGTTTTCTGATTTAAAAGAATTCCAGAAAATGCCCAAAACTTCTAAAAATCATAGAAAATAATCTGTAACTCCAATGAAAATAATTTATATATGAAAATGTATCAGAAAAATCCAAGGAATCTGATTTTGATACTTTCAAACATGTTTGAAAATGTTAACATCACCAAACAGATTAAATAATGATTAGGATAACCATATTAAGTAATACAGATTTGGAATTTGAAATCCATTTGAATTCCATTTCAAATACTATGACCAAACAATGATCAAGAACAATCAGCACCTCAAAATACCATCATCATGCATGTTAAAACAAGATTACCTAAGCATCAGGTCGAATCAATTAAAAGGGTATTTAAAAATACCTTGTTTGAAGTGATATTTGAATCTTGATTCAAATCAACTTCAAACTTAATAAATGGTAGCTACATTAGCCTACCACCTTTCATCTTCATGCCATGCTCATGCATCATCTTGTTGCATATGATTGATATTGATTGATGTCATTTCTATCAGTAGGCTCCGCTCCTCCGGATTCCACCGAATATCCGACTGACGTATATTGTCCCTCTGCTGAGCAACATGGCAAGCAACCATTTTGATCATTCCGATAGATCCCATGTTCTCGCTCCTGCTCTTATTTCTTGCATTAGGGCAAATGCTTTCACTGCTTTTACTACGTTAGTTGAACCCACTTCCTTTGCATGACCTGTCTTTGTCACAATAAATAGTTGAACCTTGCAACCTAGCATACCTGGTAGATGCTTGAGCCATGATGTGCCTTATCCTGCTATGCATGCCATGGTTAGAGTTGTGTATGGTCTGTCATCTGGGTGATGAACAGAATTCTGAGAATGTGTTCAGTAAGTAAAGGTTGTGTGTTGAACCTGATTTGGTAAAGGTACCGGTGAAAGGCTATGTAGGAGTACATGGCGGGTTGTTTCATTGGAACCGTCCTTAGGAACTGAGTTCCGTGTATGTAATCCAAGACGAGATACTACCACATGTTGGGCCCTGAAATATGACCCCGCTCAACTTATTAACCGCTTAGTACTGGGTCCAGGAGTTGCAAGTAGTTTCTGGTGTTTATAGTCATGCTGGAGGCCGTGCATAGCGCTGACCTGAGAGGTGGGTTGTGATGCGGTAGGCAGTGGCACGGTGTACCAAGTGGCACCCGGATGGTGGGCTTGGGAACCCTGCGCACATCGTTTGGGGCCGTGGCGGAAACCTCGGCCGGACTTCCGTGCGGGTTACCCTCAGATAGGCGCTAGACCTAGACTAAGTATTAGCATGGTTAACGGTCGTGGCCGACTCCCTCGCTGGGCTTCCGCTTGAAGGTTGCCGAGGTGCATGACGTGCACATGGCGATAAGTGGCGAGAGCGTGTGTGAAGAAGTACACCCCTGCAGGGTTATGATCTATTCGAATAGCCGCGTCCGTGGATATGGACTACTTGGAGACATATGTTGTTCATAGATAACTTTAATGGCTACTCATAAAATTGTCAAGATAAGCGTGAGTATCGTGGACGGCATTTCCGTATGGAGACAGAGTGATTCCACGATGGAGTATTGTTGTGGTGTTAGTGGACTCGTGTGCGAGAAATCAAAGTTGTCAAAATTATTTAAAAATGCAAGTTGTCTAGCCATGAGTCAAATGCTCGCTTTCCGCATGAAACCCCACAATTCCTTATCGATACATTCCATGAGTAGATAGATTATCCTAAAGTCTTGCTGAGTACTTTTGTACTCATGTTTTCTTAATAATTGTTGCAGAGGTTGTTAATGACCCTAATGGAGGGTTCTACCTAGACATCGACGACGACGAGTAGCTGGTATCCCAGCTACGATCTGGCCCTAGGGTGGGTCTGTAGATAGTCAGGCCATGTGCCTTTGTCTTTCCATCTGTCTGTACTCAGACAGGTTTACCCTGCCGCTGGCTTGTAAGAATTGTGTGTATGACTTGTGATGATGGGTCATGAGACCCCTACCTTGTAATATTATGTGTGTGGCTCTTCCGAGCCTTCTAAATAAAGATTGTATGTTTATGGTTATGTTGTGATGCCATCGATGTATCTATACATATCAGTATGCCATGCGTACGTGTGTTGTACTTGATATGTATGGGGTTCGATTACCTAGCCGTAGGATTTAGTAGCATTACTTACAGGGAAATGCCCCTTTGTGATCCAACGAGCCATGGTAGTTCGCTACTACTCCGGACACATTGGTTGACCGGCATGTGTCCTTCTTAGCTGTTGTGTCTGTCCCCGTTGGGGAAATGTCACGCGATGTAATGGAGTCCTTGTAGCTTGCTACGACTCGTCTACATTCGTTGTTGACCGACACCTGCTTTGCTGGGTCATGTATGCCTGTCCCTGTGCGGAACTGCCACTTTGGTTTATGACTAGACATGTCGATCCGGGTTCTTTGTCATTGGATTTCTAGTGACACAATTGCATACGCGAGTCAAAAGGCGCAAACGGTCCCGGCTAAGGTAAGGCTGCAGCCGTGGGGATAACCGTGTGTGAGACCGCAAAGAGATGCGATGTGTTACAGGTTGGATTCCTATGGCTTAGGATCAGGGTCCCGACACCTTTTTGCTTTCAGTTCTCACTTTGCAAACAATCTATAAGGGATTGACAACCCCTTCAAAGCGTTGGGTGCAAGCTCTTTGTGTTTGTGCAGATACTTGTGACTTGACGCGATCCTCCTACTGGATTGATACCTTGGTTCTCAAACTAAGGGAAATACTTACCGCCACTGTGCTACATCACCCTTTCCTCTTCAAGGGAACACCAACGCAAGGCTCCAAGGCCGCGGGGAATCCTTTGCATACTTGCCAAGGAAATCCCTATAGGCGTAGCCAGCAGCAGAAGGATTTCTGGCGCCGTTGCCGGGGAGGAAGATCAAATCAAGAACACATCCAAGTAAGTGTCGCAAACTCATCTCTTGCATTTACTTTGTTTGCCAATTGCCTCTCGTTTTCCTCTCCCCCACTTCACCAGTTTGCCTTTTTCGTTTGCCATTTTCGTTCGCCCTTTTCTTTTGCTTGCCTTTCCTTTGCTTGTGTGCTATGTGCCTTCAATATGCTTGCATCTTCGCTTGCTGAAAATCTAGTGATATGGATCCTCATCCACTTGCTAATCTCTTTAAGAGATCCAATTATGTTGATCCAATTGCTAGTGAGTTGAGTGCACTTGACTATCTTTATGGAGTTTTGCTTGAGCTGCGTGAATCTGAAAATCGTGATGAGGAAATTTACGAAGTGATTCACGAGGGCTCCTTGAATGAAAATCATGATTGCAATGGTTTCACTATAAATCCTATTAGTGACAATCATGCTAAAAATATGCAAAACCCTAAGCTTGGGGATGCTAGTTTTGCTATGTCCACTACTTGTTGCAATGATATTTGCAATAATATTGAAAGTGGGTTTGGAGAAGTCATGACTCTAGTTGATGATAATCCCACTATTTTTGAAGAGCGTCAACTTTGCATGCATGTGGATCATGAAAATAATATCATTTGTGATAGCTATTTTGTTGAATTCGATTATGATCCCACATGTAATTTCTATGAGAGAGGAAAATATTGTGGTAGAAACTTTCGTGTTACCAAATTACCTCTCGTTATGTGGAGATTACTATTGTCTCTTTCTTCTTCCTTGCATATGGTAACTATTGGTTGTCTTGGCAATCTGTTTTCCTATAAAATGCCTATGCATAGGAAGTATGTTAGACTTAGATGTGATTTTCGCATGCTTTATGATGCTCTCGTTGTGCTTCAATTTTTGTCTTTTGTGTGAGCATCATTGAATTATCAATGCCTAGCTAAGGGCGTTAAACAATAGCGCTTGTTGGGAGGAAACCCAATGAATTTATCTTTTTCCTTCTGTTTTGTTGCGTCCACACTTTCATAATTCTGTTATGATTGTGTTTTTTGTGTTTCTTTTGCGTTTGTGCCAAGTGAAACCATTATGATTAGTCTTGGGGATGATCGTTTGATCATGCTGGAAAAGACAAAAACTTTCTGCTCACGAAAAGAATTTTTTTTGTGAGAGCTTTTGAGTTGATTCTTTTTACTGCTGATTGCTACGCAAATTCTTCAGACTGTCGTAATTTTTCAGAATTTTTGAAGTACCAGAAGTATACGAAGTATACAGATTGCTACAGACTGGTCTGCTGTTAACAGATTTTGTTTTTGTTGAGTTGGTTGCTTATTTTGATGAAACTATGGATAGTATTGGGGGGGTACTAGCCATGGAAGATTGAAAATACAGTAACCCAACATCAACATAAGTAGAATTTAAGTTTGCTACAGTACCTAAGGAAGTGGTGATTTGCTTTCTTATACTAATGATATCACGAGTTTCTGTTTAAGTTTCGTGTTGTGAAGTTTTCAAGTTTTGGGTGAAGTTCTTATGGACAAAGAGATAAAGAGTGGCAAGAGCTCAAGCTTGGGGATGCCCAAGGCACCCCAAGTTGATTCAAGGATGCCGAAAAAGCCTAAGCTTGGGGATGCCCGGGGAAGGCATCCCCTCTTTCGTCTTCAATCCATCGGTAACGTTACTTGGGGCTATATTTTTATTCACCACATGTTATGTGTTTTTCTTGGAGCGTCTTGTATCGCAGGGGTCTTTTATGTTTGTTGTGTCACAATCTTCCTTGCTGCACACCTAGAGAGAGAGAGACATGCACTCACCGTGATTTTGTCGAGCTTCACTTATATCCTTGGGTTAGGCAATTCAGCTCACATGTGTTTCACTTATATCTTTTGAGCTAGTTGATTTTGCTCTATGTGTTTCACTTCTATCTTTTAGAGCACATAAGTGCGTGGCGTGGTAGTTGATCTATGCTATGGAAGTAGTCTCAAAAGGGGTAGTTATCCAAAGGGATATGAAAACTTCCACCTTCATGTGCATTGAGTAGTTAGAGAAGTTTGATTCATCTCAATTAGTTTTGAGTTGTGGTTGTGGTAATATTGAAGTTATACTAGTAAGGTGTTGTGGATCTAGAAATACTTGTGTTGAAGTTAGTGATTCCCGTAGCATGCACGTATGGTGAACCGCTATGTGATGAAGTCTGAGCATGATTAGTTTATTGATTGTCATCCTTTGTGTAGCGGTCGGGATCGCGCGATGGTTTATACCTACCAACCCTTCCCCTAGGAGTATGCGTTGAATGCTTTGTTTCGATTACTACTAAAACTTTTGCAACAAGTATATGAGTTCTTCATGACTAATGTTGAGTCCATGGTTTAGATGCACTTTCACCTTCCACCATCAGTATCTTCTTTAGTGTCGTGCAACTTTCGCCGGTGCATAAAACCACCATTAGCCTCCCTCAAAAAAGCCACCATACCTACCCACTATGGATTTTTCAAAGCCATTCCGAGATATATTGCCATGCAACTACCACCATTACATGCGCCACATCTTCTACATTGCCATCGCATGATCATAAGATAGCTAGCATGATGTTTCCATTGATGTCTATGCCATGCTAGATCATTATCACGGTACACTACCGAAGGCATTCCATATAGAGTCATCATTGCTCTGAATTTTGAGTTGTAAGTGTGATGATCATCATTGATGGAGCATTGTCCCATGTGAGGAAATAAAAGAGGCCAGCGAAGCCCATTTACAAAAAGAGGCCAAAGATGCCCACAAAAATCCCCAAAAATACCAGGCTTGTGGCCCCCCTGGAGCTCCCCTATCCTAGCTCTTTCTCCTATATATTCCCTAAAATCCCCAAAAAAATAAGGGCGTCCACGAAACCACTTTTCCGCCGCCGCAAGCTTCCGGTTCCGCGAGATCTCATCTGGAGACCCTTCCTAGTGCCCTGCCGGATGGGACTTTTGAGCTGAAGGGCTTCTACATCAACATCATTGCCTCTCCAATGACTCGTGAGTAGTCTACTTCAGACCTACGGGTCCGTAGTTAGTAGCTAGATGGCTTCTTCTCTCTCTTGGATCTTCAATACAAAGTTCTCCATGATCTTCATGGAGATCTATCCGATGTAATCCTCTTTGGTGGTGTGTTTGTCGAGATCCGATGAATTGTGGATTTGTGATCAGATTATCTATGAATTATATTTGAGTCTTTGCTGATTTCTTATATGCATGATTTGATATCCTTGTAAGTCTCTCCAAGTCTTGGGTTTTGTTTGGCCAACTAGATATATGATTCTTGCAATGGGAGAAGTGCTTGGTTTTGGGTTCATACCGTGCGGTGACCTTTCCCAGTGACAGAAGGGGCAGCAAGGCACGCATCGTGTTGTTGCCATCAAGGGTAACAAGATGGGCTTTCATCATAGATTTGAGATTGTCCATCTACATCATGTCATCTTGCTTAAGGCGTTACTCTGTTCTTATGAACTCAGTACACTAGATGCATGCTGGATAGCGGTCGACGTGTGGAGTAATAGTAGTAGATGCAGAAAGTATCAGTCTACTTGTTTTGGACGTGATGCCTATATGTATGATCATTGCCATAGATAATGTCATGTCTCTGCCAGTTCTATCAATTGCTCGACAGTAATTCGTTCACCCACCGTCTACTTGCTTTCATGAGAGAAGCCACTAGTGAACACTACGGCCCCCGGGTCTACTCACAATTATTATCTCCGCTTTTACTTTTACTTTGCTTTGTTTACTGTTTGCTTTCAGTTCTCACTTTGCAAACAATCTATAAGGGATGGTGCTGACCTGAGAGGTGGGTTGTGATGCGGTAGGCAGTGGCACGGTGTACCAAGTGGCACCCGGATGGTGGGCTTGGGAACCCTGCGCACATCGTTTGGGGCCGTGGCGGAAACCTCGGCCGGACTTCCGTGCGGGTTACCCTCAGATAGGCGCTAGACCTAGACTAAGTATTAGCATGGTTAACGGTCGTGGCCGACTCCCTCGCTGGGCTTCCGCTTGAAGGTTGCCGAGGTGCATGACGTGCACATGGCGATAAGTGGCGAGAGCGTGTGTGAAGAAGTACACCCCTGCAGGGTTATGATCTATTCGAATAGCCGCGTCTGTGGATATGGACTACTTGGAGACATATGTTGTTCATAGATAACTTTAATGGCTACTCATAAAATTTTCAAGATAAGCGTGAGTATCGTGGACGGCATTTCCGTATGGAGACGGAGTGATTCCACGATGGAGTATTGTTGTGGTGTTAGTGGACTCGTGTGCGAGAAATCAAAGTTGTCAAAATTATTTAAAAATGCAAGTTGTCTAGCCACGAGTCAAATGCTCGCTTTCCGCATGAAACCCCACAATTCCTTATCGATACATTCCATGAGTAGATAGCTTATCCTAAAGTCTTGCTGAGTACTTTTGTACTCATGTTTTCTTAATAATTGTTGCAGAGGTTGTTAATGACCCTAATGGAGGGTTCTACCTAGACATCGACGACGACGAGTAGCTGGTATCCCAGCTACGATCTGGCCCTAGGGTGGGTCTGTAGATAGTCAGGCCATGTGCCTTTGTCTTTCCATCTGTCTGTACTCAGACAGGTTTACCCTGCCGCTGGCTTGTAAGCATTGCGTGTATGACTTGTGATGATGGGTCATGAGACCCCTACCTTGTAATATTATGTGTGTGGCTCTTCCGAGCCTTCTAAATAAAGATTGTATGTTTATGGTTATGTTGTGATGCCATCGATGTATCTATACATATCAGTATGCCATGCGTACGTGTGTTGTACTTGATATGTATGGGGTTCGATTACCTAGCCGTAGGATTTAGTAGCATTACTTACAGGGAAATGCCCCTTTGTGATCCAACGAGCCATGGTAGTTCGCTACTACTCCGGACACATTGGTTGACCGGCATGTGTCCTTCTTAGCTGTTGTGTCTGTCCCCGTTGGGGAAATGTCACGCGATGTAATGGAGTCCTTGTAGCTTGCTACGACTCGTCTACATTCGTTGTTGACCGACACCTGCTTTGCTGGGTCATGTATGCCTGTCCCTGTGCGGAACTGCCACTTTGGTTTATGACTAGACATGTCGATCCGGGTTCTTTGTCATTGGATTTCTAGTGACACAATTGCATACGCGAGTCAAAAGGCGCAAACGGTCCCGGCTAAGGTAAGGCTGCAGCCGTGGGGATAACCGTGTGTGAGACCGCAAAGAGATGCGATGTGTTACAGGTTGGATTCCTATGGCTTAGGATCAGGGTCCCGACACCTTTTTGCTTTCAGTTCTCACTTTGCAAACAATCTATAAGGGATTGACAACCCCTTCAAAGCGTTGGGTGCAAGCTCTTTGTGTTTGTGCAGATACTTGTGACTTGACGCGATCCTCCTACTGGATTGATACCTTGGTTCTCAAACTAAGGGAAATACTTACCGCCACTGTGCTACATCACCCTTTCCTCTTCAAGGGAACACCAACGCAAGGCTCCAAGGCCGCGGGGAATCCTTTGCATACTTGCCAAGGAAATCCCTATAGGCGTAGCCAGCAGCAGAAGGATTTCTGGCGCCGTTGCCGGGGAGGAAGATCAAATCAAGAACACATCCAAGTAAGTGTCGCAAACTCATCTCTTGCATTTACTTTGTTTGCCAATTGCCTCTCGTTTTCCTCTCCCCCACTTCACCAGTTTGCCTTTTTCGTTTGCCATTTTCGTTCGCCCTTTTCTTTTGCTTGCCTTTCCTTTGCTTGTGTGCTATGTGCCTTCAATATGCTTGCATCTTCGCTTGCTGAAAATCTAGTGATATGGATCCTCATCCACTTGCTAATCTCTTTAAGAGATCCAATTATGTTGATCCAATTGCTAGTGAGTTGAGTGCACTTGACTATCTTTATGGAGTTTTGCTTGAGCTGCGTGAATCTGAAAATCGTGATGAGGAAATTTACGAAGTGATTCACGAGGGCTCCTTGAATGAAAATCATGATTGCAATGGTTTCACTATAAATCCTATTAGTGACAATCATGCTAAAAATATGCAAAACCCTAAGCTTGGGGATGCTAGTTTTGCTATGTCCACTACTTGTTGCAATGATATTTGCAATAATATTGAAAGTGGGTTTGGAGAAGTCATGACTCTAGTTGATGATAATCCCACTATTTTTGAAGAGCGTCAACTTTGCATGCATGTGGATCATGAAAATAATATCATTTGTGATAGCTATTTTGTTGAATTCGATTATGATCCCACATGTAATTGCTATGAGAGAGGAAAATATTGTGGTAGAAACTTTCGTGTTACCAAATTACCTCTCGTTATGTGGAGATTACTATTGTCTCTTTCTTCTTCCTTGCATATGGTAACTATTGGTTGTCTTGGCAATCTGTTTTCCTATAAAAGGCCTATGCATAGGAAGTATGTTAGACTTAGATGTGATTTTCGCATGCTTTATGATGCTCTCGTTGTGCTTCAATTTTTGTCTTTTGTGTGAGCATCATTGAATTATCAATGCCTAGCTAAGGGCGTTAAACAATAGCGCTTGTTGGGAGGCAACCCAATGAATTTATCTTTTTCCTTCTGTTTTGTTGCGTCCACACTTTCATAATTCTGTTATGATTGTGTTTTTTGTGTTTCTTTTGCGTTTGTGCCAAGTGAAACCATTATGATTAGTCTTGGGGATGATCGTTTGATCATGCTGGAAAAGACAAAAACTTTCTGCTCACGAAAAGAATTTTTTTTGTGAGAGCTTTTGAGTTGATTCTTTTTACTGCTGATTGCTACGCAAATTCTTCAGACTGTCGTAATTTTTCAGAATTTTTGAAGTACCAGAAGTATACGAAGTATACAGATTGCTACAGACTGGTCTGCTGTTAACAGATTTTGTTTTTGTTGAGTTGGTTGCTTATTTTGATGAAACTATGGATAGTATTGGGGGGGTACTAGCCATGGAAGATTGAAAATACAGTAACCCAACATCAACATAAGTAGAATTTAAGTTTGCTACAGTACCTAAGGAAGTGGTGATTTGCTTTCTTATACTAATGATATCACGAGTTTCTGTTTAAGTTTCGTGTTGTGAAGTTTTCAAGTTTTGGGTGAAGTTCTTATGGACAAAGAGATAAAGAGTGGCAAGAGCTCAAGCTTGGGGATGCCCAAGGCACCCCAAGTTGATTCAAGGATGCCGAAAAAGCCTAAGCTTGGGGATGCCCGGGGAAGGCATCCCCTCTTTCGTCTTCAATCCATCGGTAACGTTACTTGGGGCTATATTTTTATTCACCACATGTTATGTGTTTTTCTTGGAGCGTCTTGTATCGCAGGGGTCTTTTATGTTTGTTGTGTCACAATCTTCCTTGCTGCACACCTAGAGAGAGAGAGACATGCACTCACCGTGATTTTGTCGAGCTTCACTTATATCCTTGGGTTAGGCAATTCAGCTCACATGTGTTTCACTTATATCTTTTGAGCTAGTTGATTTTGCTCTATGTGTTTCACTTCTATCTTTTAGAGCACATAAGTGCGTGGCGTGGTAGTTGATCTATGCTATGGAAGTAGTCTCAAAAGGGGTAGTTATCCAAAGGGATATGAAAACTTCCACCTTCATGTGCATTGAGTAGTTAGAGAAGTTTGATTCATCTCAATTAGTTTTGAGTTGTGGTTGTGGTAATATTGAAGTTATACTAGTAAGGTGTTGTGGATCTAGAAATACTTGTGTTGAAGTTAGTGATTCCCGTAGCATGCACGTATGGTGAACCGCTATGTGATGAAGTCTGAGCATGATTAGTTTATTGATTGTCATCCTTTGTGTAGCGGTCGGGATCGCGCGATGGTTTATACCTACCAACCCTTCCCCTAGGAGTATGCGTTGAATGCTTTGTTTCGATTACTACTAAAACTTTTGCAACAAGTATATGAGTTCTTCATGACTAATGTTGAGTCCATGGTTTAGATGCACTTTCACCTTCCACCATCAGTATCTTCTTTAGTGTCGTGCAACTTTCGCCGGTGCATAAAACCACCATTAGCCTCCCTCAAAAAAGCCACCATACCTACCCACTATGGATTTTTCAAAGCCATTCCGAGATATATTGCCATGCAACTACCACCATTACATGCGCCACATCTTCTACATTGCCATCGCATGATCATAAGATAGCTAGCATGATGTTTCCATTGATGTCTATGCCATGCTAGATCATTATCACGGTACACTACCGAAGGCATTCCATATAGAGTCATCATTGCTCTGAATTTTGAGTTGTAAGTGTGATGATCATCATTGATGGAGCATTGTCCCATGTGAGGAAATAAAAGAGGCCAGCGAAGCCCATTTACAAAAAGAGGCCAAAGATGCCCACAAAAATCCCCAAAAATACCAGGCTTGTGGCCCCCCTGGAGCTCCCCTATCCTAGCTCTTTCTCCTATATATTCCCTAAAATCCCCAAAAAAATAAGGGCGTCCACGAAACCACTTTTCCGCCGCCGCAAGCTTCCGGTTCCGCGAGATCTCATCTGGAGACCCTTCCTAGTGCCCTGCCGGATGGGACTTTTGAGCTGAAGGGCTTCTACATCAACATCATTGCCTCTCCAATGACTCGTGAGTAGTCTACTTCAGACCTACGGGTCCGTAGTTAGTAGCTAGATGGCTTCTTCTCTCTCTTGGATCTTCAATACAAAGTTCTCCATGATCTTCATGGAGATCTATCCGATGTAATCCTCTTTGGTGGTGTGTTTGTCGAGATCCGATGAATTGTGGATTTGTGATCAGATTATCTATGAATTATATTTGAGTCTTTGCTGATTTCTTATATGCATGATTTGATATCCTTGTAAGTCTCTCCAAGTCTTGGGTTTTGTTTGGCCAACTAGATATATGATTCTTGCAATGGGAGAAGTGCTTGGTTTTGGGTTCATACCGTGCGGTGACCTTTCCCAGTGACAGAAGGGGCAGCAAGGCACGCATCGTGTTGTTGCCATCAAGGGTAACAAGATGGGCTTTCATCATAGATTTGAGATTGTCCATCTACATCATGTCATCTTGCTTAAGGCGTTACTCTGTTCTTATGAACTCAGTACACTAGATGCATGCTGGATAGCGGTCGACGTGTGGAGTAATAGTAGTAGATGCAGAAAGTATCAGTCTACTTGTTTTGGACGTGATGCCTATATGTATGATCATTGCCATAGATAATGTCATGTCTCTGCCAGTTCTATCAATTGCTCGACAGTAATTCGTTCACCCACCGTCTACTTGCTTTCATGAGAGAAGCCACTAGTGAACACTACGGCCCCCGGGTCTACTCACAATTATTATCTCCGCTTTTACTTTTACTTTGCTTTGTTTACTGTTTGCTTTCAGTTCTCACTTTGCAAACAATCTATAAGGGATGGTGCTGACCTGAGAGGTGGGTTGTGATGCGGTAGGCAGTGGCACGGTGTACCAAGTGGCACCCGGATGGTGGGCTTGGGAACCCTGCGCACATCGTTTGGGGCCGTGGCGGAAACCTCGGCCGGACTTCCGTGCGGGTTACCCTCAGATAGGCGCTAGACCTAGACTAAGTATTAGCATGGTTAACGGTCGTGGCCGACTCCCTCGCTGGGCTTCCGCTTGAAGGTTGCCGAGGTGCATGACGTGCACATGGCGATAAGTGGCGAGAGCGTGTGTGAAGAAGTACACCCCTGCAGGGTTATGATCTATTCGAATAGCCGCGTCTGTGGATATGGACTACTTGGAGACATATGTTGTTCATAGATAACTTTAATGGCTACTCATAAAATTTTCAAGATAAGCGTGAGTATCGTGGACGGCATTTCCGTATGGAGACGGAGTGATTCCACGATGGAGTATTGTTGTGGTGTTAGTGGACTCGTGTGCGAGAAATCAAAGTTGTCAAAATTATTTAAAAATGCAAGTTGTCTAGCCACGAGTCAAATGCTCGCTTTCCGCATGAAACCCCACAATTCCTTATCGATACATTCCATGAGTAGATAGCTTATCCTAAAGTCTTGCTGAGTACTTTTGTACTCATGTTTTCTTAATAATTGTTGCAGAGGTTGTTAATGACCCTAATGGAGGGTTCTACCTAGACATCGACGACGACGAGTAGCTGGTATCCCAGCTACGATCTGGCCCTAGGGTGGGTCTGTAGATAGTCAGGCCATGTGCCTTTGTCTTTCCATCTGTCTGTACTCAGACAGGTTTACCCTGCCGCTGGCTTGTAAGCATTGCGTGTATGACTTGTGATGATGGGTCATGAGACCCCTACCTTGTAATATTATGTGTGTGGCTCTTCCGAGCCTTCTAAATAAAGATTGTATGTTTATGGTTATGTTGTGATGCCATCGATGTATCTATACATATCAGTATGCCATGCGTACGTGTGTTGTACTTGATATGTATGGGGTTCGATTACCTAGCCGTAGGATTTAGTAGCATTACTTACAGGGAAATGCCCCTTTGTGATCCAACGAGCCATGGTAGTTCGCTACTACTCCGGACACATTGGTTGACCGGCATGTGTCCTTCTTAGCTGTTGTGTCTGTCCCCGTTGGGGAAATGTCACGCGATGTAATGGAGTCCTTGTAGCTTGCTACGACTCGTCTACATTCGTTGTTGACCGACACCTGCTTTGCTGGGTCATGTATGCCTGTCCCTGTGCGGAACTGCCACTTTGGTTTATGACTAGACATGTCGATCCGGGTTCTTTGTCATTGGATTTCTAGTGACACAATTGCATACGCGAGTCAAAAGGCGCAAACGGTCCCGGCTAAGGTAAGGCTGCAGCCGTGGGGATAACCGTGTGTGAGACCGCAAAGAGATGCGATGTGTTACAGGTTGGATTCCTATGGCTTAGGATCAGGGTCCCGACACCTTTTTGCTTTCAGTTCTCACTTTGCAAACAATCTATAAGGGATTGACAACCCCTTCAAAGCGTTGGGTGCAAGCTCTTTGTGTTTGTGCAGATACTTGTGACTTGACGCGATCCTCCTACTGGATTGATACCTTGGTTCTCAAACTAAGGGAAATACTTACCGCCACTGTGCTACATCACCCTTTCCTCTTCAAGGGAACACCAACGCAAGGCTCCAAGGCCGCGGGGAATCCTTTGCATACTTGCCAAGGAAATCCCTATAGGCGTAGCCAGCAGCAGAAGGATTTCTGGCGCCGTTGCCGGGGAGGAAGATCAAATCAAGAACACATCCAAGTAAGTGTCGCAAACTCATCTCTTGCATTTACTTTGTTTGCCAATTGCCTCTCGTTTTCCTCTCCCCCACTTCACCAGTTTGCCTTTTTCGTTTGCCATTTTCGTTCGCCCTTTTCTTTTGCTTGCCTTTCCTTTGCTTGTGTGCTATGTGCCTTCAATATGCTTGCATCTTCGCTTGCTGAAAATCTAGTGATATGGATCCTCATCCACTTGCTAATCTCTTTAAGAGATCCAATTATGTTGATCCAATTGCTAGTGAGTTGAGTGCACTTGACTATCTTTATGGAGTTTTGCTTGAGCTGCGTGAATCTGAAAATCGTGATGAGGAAATTTACGAAGTGATTCACGAGGGCTCCTTGAATGAAAATCATGATTGCAATGGTTTCACTATAAATCCTATTAGTGACAATCATGCTAAAAATATGCAAAACCCTAAGCTTGGGGATGCTAGTTTTGCTATGTCCACTACTTGTTGCAATGATATTTGCAATAATATTGAAAGTGGGTTTGGAGAAGTCATGACTCTAGTTGATGATAATCCCACTATTTTTGAAGAGCGTCAACTTTGCATGCATGTGGATCATGAAAATAATATCATTTATGATAGTTATTTTGTTGAATTCGATTATGATCCCACATGTAATTGCTATGAGAGAGGAAAATATTGTGGTAGAAACTTTCGTGTTACCAAATTACCTCTCGTTATGTGGAGATTACTATTGTCTCTTTCTTCTTCCTTGCATATGGTAACTATTGGTTGTCTTGACAATTTGTTTTCCTATAAAATGCCTATGCATAGGAAGTATGTTAGACTTAGATGTGATTTTCGCATGCTTTATGATGCTCTCGTTGTGCTTCAATTTTTGTCTTTTGTGTGAGCATCATTGAATTATCAATGCCTAGCTAAGGGCGTTAAACAATAGCGCTTGTTGGGAGGCAACCCAATGAATTTATCTTTTTCCTTCTGTTTTGTTGCGTCCACACTTTCATAATTCTGTTATGATTGTGTTTTTTGTGTTTCTTTTGCGTTTGTGCCAAGTGAAACCATTATGATTAGTCTTGGGGATGATCGTTTGATCATGCTGGAAAAGACAAAAACTTTCTGCTCACGAAAAGAATTTTTTTTGTGAGAGCTTTTGAGTTGATTCTTTTTACTGCTGATTGCTACGCAAATTCTTCAGACTGTCGTAATTTTTCAGAATTTTTGAAGTACCAGAAGTATACGAAGTATACAGATTGCTACAGACTGGTCTGCTGTTAACAGATTTTGTTTTTGTTGAGTTGGTTGCTTATTTTGATGAAACTATGGATAGTATTGGGGGGGTACTAGCCATGGAAGATTGAAAATACAGTAACCCAACATCAACATAAGTAGAATTTAAGTTTGCTACAGTACCTAAGGAAGTGGTGATTTGCTTTCTTATACTAATGATATCACGAGTTTCTGTTTAAGTTTCGTGTTGTGAAGTTTTCAAGTTTTGGGTGAAGTTCTTATGGACAAAGAGATAAAGAGTGGCAAGAGCTCAAGCTTGGGGATGCCCAAGGCACCCCAAGTTGATTCAAGGATGCCGAAAAAGCCTAAGCTTGGGGATGCCCGGGGAAGGCATCCCCTCTTTCGTCTTCAATCCATCGGTAACGTTACTTGGGGCTATATTTTTATTCACCACATGTTATGTGTTTTTCTTGGAGCGTCTTGTATCGCAGGGGTCTTTTATGTTTGTTGTGTCACAATCTTCCTTGCTGCACACCTAGAGAGAGAGAGACATGCACTCACCGTGATTTTGTCGAGCTTCACTTATATCCTTGGGTTAGGCAATTCAGCTCACATGTGTTTCACTTATATCTTTTGAGCTAGTTGATTTTGCTCTATGTGTTTCACTTCTATCTTTTAGAGCACATAAGTGCGTGGCGTGGTAGTTGATCTATGCTATGGAAGTAGTCTCAAAAGGGGTAGTTATCCAAAGGGATATGAAAACTTCCACCTTCATGTGCATTGAGTAGTTAGAGAAGTTTGATTCATCTCAATTAGTTTTGAGTTGTGGTTGTGGTAATATTGAAGTTATACTAGTAAGGTGTTGTGGATCTAGAAATACTTGTGTTGAAGTTAGTGATTCCCGTAGCATGCACGTATGGTGAACCGCTATGTGATGAAGTCTGAGCATGATTAGTTTATTGATTGTCATCCTTTGTGTAGCGGTCGGGATCGCGCGATGGTTTATACCTACCAACCCTTCCCCTAGGAGTATGCGTTGAATGCTTTGTTTCGATTACTACTAAAACTTTTGCAACAAGTATATGAGTTCTTCATGACTAATGTTGAGTCCATGGTTTAGATGCACTTTCACCTTCCACCATCAGTATCTTCTTTAGTGTCGTGCAACTTTCGCCGGTGCATAAAACCACCATTAGCCTCCCTCAAAAAAGCCACCATACCTACCCACTATGGATTTTTCAAAGCCATTCCGAGATATATTGCCATGCAACTACCACCATTACATGCGCCACATCTTCTACATTGCCATCGCATGATCATAAGATAGCTAGCATGATGTTTCCATTGATGTCTATGCCATGCTAGATCATTATCACGGTACACTACCGAAGGCATTCCATATAGAGTCATCATTGCTCTGAATTTTGAGTTGTAAGTGTGATGATCATCATTGATGGAGCATTGTCCCATGTGAGGAAATAAAAGAGGCCAGCGAAGCCCATTTACAAAAAGAGGCCAAAGATGCCCACAAAAATCCCCAAAAATACCAGGCTTGTGGCCCCCCTGGAGCTCCCCTATCCTAGCTCTTTCTCCTATATATTCCCTAAAATCCCCAAAAAAATAAGGGCGTCCACGAAACCACTTTTCCGCCGCCGCAAGCTTCCGGTTCCGCGAGATCTCATCTGGAGACCCTTCCTAGTGCCCTGCCGGATGGGACTTTTGAGCTGAAGGGCTTCTACATCAACATCATTGCCTCTCCAATGACTCGTGAGTAGTCTACTTCAGACCTACGGGTCCGTAGTTAGTAGCTAGATGGCTTCTTCTCTCTCTTGGATCTTCAATACAAAGTTCTCCATGATCTTCATGGAGATCTATCCGATGTAATCCTCTTTGGTGGTGTGTTTGTCGAGATCCGATGAATTGTGGATTTGTGATCAGATTATCTATGAATTATATTTGAGTCTTTGCTGATTTCTTATATGCATGATTTGATATCCTTGTAAGTCTCTCCAAGTCTTGGGTTTTGTTTGGCCAACTAGATATATGATTCTTGCAATGGGAGAAGTGCTTGGTTTTGGGTTCATACCGTGCGGTGACCTTTCCCAGTGACAGAAGGGGCAGCAAGGCACGCATCGTGTTGTTGCCATCAAGGGTAACAAGATGGGCTTTCATCATAGATTTGAGATTGTCCATCTACATCATGTCATCTTGCTTAAGGCGTTACTCTGTTCTTATGAACTCAGTACACTAGATGCATGCTGGATAGCGGTCGACGTGTGGAGTAATAGTAGTAGATGCAGAAAGTATCAGTCTACTTGTTTTGGACGTGATGCCTATATGTATGATCATTGCCATAGATAATGTCATGTCTCTGCCAGTTCTATCAATTGCTCGACAGTAATTCGTTCACCCACCGTCTACTTGCTTTCATGAGAGAAGCCACTAGTGAACACTACGGCCCCCGGGTCTACTCACAATTATTATCTCCACTTTTACTTTTACTTTGCTTTGTTTACTGTTTGCTTTCAGTTCTCACTTTGCAAACAATCTATAAGGGATTGACAACCCCTTCATAGCGTTGGGTGCAAGCTCTTTGTGTTTGTGCAGGTACTTGTGACTTGACGCGATCCTCCTACTGGATTGATACCTTGGTTCTCAAACTGAGGGAAATACTTACCGCCGTTGTGCTACATCACCCTTTCCTCTTCAAGGGAACACCAACGCAAGGCTCCAAGGCCGCGGGGGAATCCTTTGCATACTTGCCAAGGAAATCCCTATAGGCGTAGCCAGCAGCAGGTTCCCAACCCTAGGCGCCTTGGGGGTGTGCACCAGCCCAACTAGGGAGCTGGTTCCCACCCATATTCATCCCACGTGATCCTCCGCGGTAGGTGGCCCCTCCTGGTGGACTCCCAAAACCCTTTCGGTGGTCCCGGTACAATACTGATAAACCCCAAAACTTTTCCAGTGACTCAAACTGGACTTCCCATATATAAATCTTCACCTCCGGACCATTCCGGAACTCCTTGTGACGTCCGGGATCTCATCTGGGACTCTGAACAACTTTCAGTAACCACATAAAATTCCCATTACAACTCTAGCGTCACCGAACCTTAATTGTGTAGACCCTACGGGTTCGGGAACCATGCATAAATGACCGAGACACCTCTCCGGCCAATAACCAATAGCGGTATGTGGATACCCATATTTTCTCCCACATGTTCCATTATGATCTCGTCGGATGAACCACGATGTCGGGTACTCGATTAATCCCGTAAATAATTCCCTTTGTCCATCGGTATGTTACTTGCCCGAGATTCGATCGTCGGTATCCCTATACCTTGTTCAATTTCATTACCGGCAAGTCTATTTACTCGTTCTGTAACACATGATCCTATGACTAACTCCTTAGTCACATTGAGCTCATTATGATGATGTATTACCGAGTGGGCCGAGAGATACCTCTCCGTTAGACGGAGTGACAAATCCCAGTCTCGATTCGTACCAACCCAACAGACACTTTCGGAGATACCTGTTGTGCACTTTTATAGTCACCCAGTTATGTTGTGACGTTTGATACACCGAAAGCATTCCTACGGTATCCGGGAGTTGCACAATCTCATGGTCGAAGGAAATGATACTTGACATCAGAAAAGCTCTAGCAGACGAACTACACGATCTTGTGCCATGCTTAGGATTGGGTTTTGTCCATCACATCATTCTCCTAATGATTTGATTCCATTATCAACGACATCCAACCTCCATGGTCAGGAAACCATGACCATCTATTGATCAACGAGCTAGTCAACTAGAGGCTCACTAGGGACATGATGTGGTCTATGTATTCACACATGTATTACGGTTTCCGGTTAATACAATTATAGCATGAACAATAGACAATTATCATGAACAAGGAAATATAATAATAACCATTTTATTATTGCCTCTAGGGAATATTTCCAACAAAAGGGTGTTAATTTGTTGTTCATCTAAATATTGGTTATGGCATGGTAATGAGGTGTGAGCATTTTTATTCCTCGTTGAAATCCTAGTGTTGTTTAGGTCGGGTGCGTGCGATGGTTAACTCCTACCAACCTCCTCCCTAGGGGCATGCGAGTAGTACTTTGCTTCGAGAGAGCTAATAAAGCTTTGGAATTAGTATGTGAGTTATCTATGACTAATGTGAATCCATGGATGTATGCACTCTCACCTCCTCATATTTGCTAGCCTCGTCGGTACCTTTCATTTCCCATTCTCATCTCGAGGATCGGTGCAAACTTCACCGGTGGATCCAAACCCCGTGACATGATACACTCTGTTACACATAAGCCACATTATATCTTCCTTAAAACAGCCACCATACCTACCTATCATGGTATTTCCATTTCCATTCTGAGATATATTGTCATGCAACTTCCACTATTATGTGTTATGACATGTACACTCATTGCCATATTGCTTTGCATGATCATATAGTTGACATAGTATTTGTGGCAAAGGCACCGTTCATCATCGTTTACATGTTATGCTAGATCATTGCACATCCTGGTACACTTCTAGAGGCATTCATATAGAGTCATGATGTTTTGTAGTTTTTCATATCGAATTGTAAGTAGATAGATGTGTGATGTTTTTCATTATTAGAGCACTAACTGTGTGAGGAAATGATGATAGGGACAATGATTCCCTCACAAGTCGGGATGAGATTCCGGACGAAAAATAAATAAATAAATAAAGGAAAAGGAAAAAAGCAGAAAGGAAAAATAAAAACAAAAAATAAAAAGGGAAAAAGGGAAAGAAAAAAGAAAAGGAGAAAAAATAAAAAAATGAGAGAAAAGAGAGAACGGATAGTGCTACTACCTCTTTTGTCACACTTGTTCTTAAAAGTAACACCATGTTTTTCATATAGAGAATATCATGTTTTGTCATTTTCATATGCTAGTGGGAATTTTTTATTGTAGAACTTGGCTTGTATATTCTGATGACGGGCTTTCTTAAATGCTCGAGGTCTTCATGAGCAAGCAAGTTGGATGCATGATACTTCTCCAACGTATCTATAAATTTTTATTGTTCCATGCTATTATATTATCACTCTAGGATGCTTTTTCGGCATTTACTTGTTGATTTATATTATTTTTACCACTAACATATTAACCCAGTGCCAAGTGTGAGTTGCTGTTTTCTGCATGTTTTTGGCTTTTTAGAAATACTATACTAAACGAAGTTCGAATACCCCGAAAAAAATTTATGATTCTTTCGGACCAAATATGACCTAGAAGCTTTAGAGGAAGACCAGAGGGAGACATGCCCCCCAAGCCAACAGGTCACGTGCAGGGGTGGTCGTGCCCTGATGGCTTGGGGCCACCGCCCCCCCAGCTCTTCGATTCTCATTCTCTTTACAATAAATTATCATATATCCCAAAAACCTAAGGATCCTCTCAAAACACTTTTTATATCGCCGCAAGTCTCTGTTCCGCTTTATGTCCATCTAGAGCCCTGTTCCAGTGCCCTGCAGGTGGGGGTCGATCACGGAGGGCCTCCACATCAACCTTGCTACTCTCATGGTGATGTGTGAGTAGTGCACCACAGACCTACGGGTCGGCTGGTACCAAGATGGCTATCTCTCTCTATGCTCCTCGTTGCCAAGATCACTGTGATTCCCGCGTTGATCTATCTTATATAATTACTCTTGTGCGTTGAGTTTGTTGGGATCCGATGAATTATGGGTTTATGTCCAGATTATTCATGAATAATATTTGAGTCTTCTCTGAGTTCTTATATCCATGATTGTGATGGCTTCATAATTCTCTCTCATCTATCGATATGGTTTGGCCAACTAGATTGATTTATCTTCAGTGGGAGAGGCGTGTTGTAGTGGGTTCAGTCTTGTGGTGCTCAATCCTAGTGACAGTAAGGACATAACACGTATTGTATTGCTTACACTAAGGGTAAAACGTGGGATTCATTCATATTAATTGGATTTACTTTGTCTACATCATTTCATTATCCTCCAATCATTACTCTTTTTTTACTCAATACTCTAGATGCATGCTGGATAGCGCTCGATGGGTGAAGTAAGAGTAGTAGATGTACACAGGAGTTGGTATACATGATGCCCATATGTTTGATAATTTCCATGAATAATTATTGTATAACCATGCGCTTTTCTATCAATTGCCCAACAGTAATTTGTTTACCCACCGTACGCTTTCTAGGAGAGAGAATCCACTATCGAAAACTATGGCCCCGGGGTCTCCTAATAAATATATTTACAAATACTCTAAATAAGTGTATGTTTTATTATTATTATTATTTAATTTTTATATTTAATATATTCTGACTATCTATTTATCAGTACTTATCGCTTGCAAGTAATGAGATCAAGGGGATTGACAACCCTCTTGCCCGCATTGGGTGCAACCGTGTGCCCTTTTGTGTGCACGTGTTGAAGATGGCAAATTGTGTGGTCCTCCTATTGGTTCGATAAACTTGGTTCTCACTAAGAGAAATACTTACTTCTATTGTGCTGCATCATCCCCTCCTCTTCACGGAAAAACCCAACACATATCACAAGTATCACAAAGGATTTATGGCGCCGTTGCTGGGGAGTATCAGCAATTTCCTATCAAGTACCTTCACGCAATTTCCTATCAAGTATCAAGCTACTTTACTTGTTTGCCTGCTATACTTGCTAATTTTGTCATGGTGTCTCAAGATAATACTAAGTAGTGTGACTTCTCAAATACTAATAATATTTATTTTATTAGTACTCCTATACCACATGCCACTAGTGCGAAGTTTTATGATATTAATGCTGCATTACTAAATCTTGTGACGAAGGAACAATTTTCAGGAAGTTTTAATGAGGATGTCGCTTCTCATCTCAACATCTTTGTTAAATCATGTGATATGCAAAACAAAAAGTAGATGTATACTGATATTTTCAAATTGAACTTATTTCCTTTTTCACTACAAGACAAATTTAAATCTTGGTTTCCATATTTGCCTCGTAATAGTATTGGAACATGGGATAAGTGTAAAGATGCTTTCATTGCCAAGTATTTTCATCCCGCTAATATTAGTTCTCTTCATAATCAAATTATCATTTTAAACAACATGAGCAAGCACATTTTGCACAAGCATGGGAGATAATGAAATTTATGATCATAAATTGTCCTATGCATGGTTTAAGTTTATGGATGATTATATAAAATTTATATGCCGGACTAAACTTTGTGCCTAGAAATTGTCTAGATTCTGTAGCAGGTGTTACCTTCATGGAGGTGACAATGGGAGAGGCCACCAAAATTCTGGACAATATCATGACAAATTATTTTCATTGGTATACCAAAAGAGCTCCAAGTGGTAACAAACTAAATTATGTTGAGGACATTACCACTTTGAGTGATAAAATGGATGCTCTTATGAATATGGTTGCTAGTAAACATGCTCAAGTTGATATAAATGGTACGCCATTATCTAATTTTATTGAGTAAAATAATGATGCTATTGATGTGAACTTTATCTCTCAAAATAATTTCAACAATAATGCTTATATAGCTAATTCCAATGCTAGGCTGTATCGTCGTAATTCCTCTAATAGTTACAACAACTCTTATGGTAATCCTTATGGAAATCCTTCTACTAAGAATAATAGGTTATCATTGAAGAATTTATTAGTTCTCAATAGATTTTTCATACTATGGTATAAGAAAAGTTGCATAAAGTTGATGATATGGCTAGGAACTTGGATAGATTTGCTCTTGATGTGGAAACTCTTAAAAATAAAAAAATTCCACAAAAGCATCATATCAATGGGTCCATCAAATCTATCCAAATATCTATTAATGATAGAAAGGAGATGACCGCTAGGTTGAGAGCTAAACGGGAATTCTTAGAAAAAGCTCTTCCACTCGGTTTTACCTTAATCATGATGACAATCTTAAAGTGATTGGTACTTCTCTTCTTAAATCTTTATTTACTAATCTGAAATATATGATAAAGGGATTTGAGATGAGTCAAATTTATCTAGAAGACATCCCGTTTGTTTGAAGGGTGATGATCTTAATGATAAAAATGAAAAAACTGGGTTTGGAGAGGTCACAACTTTAACGAGTGATGTACCCACTACCTTAAATTACAAGGACTTTAATTTAAAAAAAAGTTCTTTGGTTGAATG
Source organism: Hordeum vulgare subsp. vulgare (assembly GCF_904849725.1). NCBI lineage: Eukaryota > Viridiplantae > Streptophyta > Magnoliopsida > Poales > Poaceae > Hordeum > Hordeum vulgare. Next base: position 553,948,377 of record NC_058523.1, read on the forward strand.
TATTTCCTTGTTGCAATCCATTATAATCTCACCCAATGCCTATGAACAAAATAAAGATTTTACTAAACATATTGTAGAAGCAATGATAAAAGCTTATGATGAGAAAACTTGAGCTAGAAGTTTCTATACCTAGAAAGTTGCATGATGAATGGGAAACTACTATTAAAATAAAGCCTAAGGAATATGAATGTAATGCTTTATGTGACCTTGGTGCTAGTGTCTATATACCAAAATCTCTTTGTGATGTGCTTGGTCTCATCAATATACAAGATTGTTCCCTTAACTTGCATCTTGCGGATTCTACCACTAAAAAACCTTGGGTAGAATAAATGATGTGATTATTCTTGATAATAGAAATTATGTGCCTTCAGATTTCATTGTGCTTGATATTGAATGCAATCCTTCTTGTCTAATTATACTTGGAAGACCTTTCTTACGAACTATAGGTGTTATTATTGATATGAAAGAATGAAACATAAGATTCCAATTCCCATTAAAGAAAGGGATGGATCACTTTCCTAGGAAGATAATTAAACCACCTTATGAGTCTATCATGAGGGCTACTTATGTATTGAATGTCAAATATGATATCACTTGAAACAATGCACTATGTCTAGCTAGGGGCATAAAAAGATAGCGCTTGTTGGGAGGCAACCCAATAGTTAACTTATTTTTCTTGTTCTACTTTCTGTTTGTGTGAGCCAAGATGATTATTCTTATTGTAATGATTGTGTTTTTAGGTTTAAATTAGTGTTTGTGTCATGTAAAGCCTTTGGGATGATTTCAATGATAAGTAGACTTGATACGGTGCAAAAACAGAAACTTTTACGTACAGTGTAGAATTTCTATGATTTCACTAGAATGTCTTTTTGATCTGATTTTTTCATAGTATTGGTGTACGAATTCCTTAGGTTTTCCTAACTCTTCACAATTTTCGGAGTTACAGAATTATAGTGTTTTTGCAAATCACTACAGACCGTTCTGTTTTAGAAATATTCTGTTTTTGCTTGCATAGTTTGCTTGTTTTGATGATGCTATGGATTTTATCGATGGTTATAAGTCATGGATAAGTTAGAATACAGTAACTTATGCAATAAAAACATGAATCAATTTCTAATATTACATAAAGTTTATGGTTTTCATATCCTACTAACGGATCTCATGAGTTTTCTGTTGAGTTTTGTGTGTTGAAGTTTTGAATTTTTGGGTGCTATCATGATGGATGAAGGGATAAAGAACGACAAAGAGCATAAGATTGGGGATGCCAAAGGCACCAAAGGTAAATTCTAGGAAGACTCAAGCGTCTAAGCTTGGGGATGCCCCGGAAGGCATCCCGTCTTTCGTCTCAATCCATCGGTATATCACTTGGAGCTGTATTTTTATTCATCACATGATATGTGTTTTGCTTGGAGTGTCATGTATTATAGTTTGCTTTTATCTTAGTTTTCCACAATCACACTTCAGAGAGACACATGTTCACCGTGGTTTGTTAGAATAGTATATTTTCTCCCCTTATATCTTTTGAGCTAAGCAGTTGCTCTAGTGTTACACTTATATATTTTTGTTGGAATTATGCCCTAGAGGCAATAATAAATATAGTTATTATTATAATTCCTGTATCAATATAATCGTTTATTATCCATGCTATAATTGTATTGAATGAAGACTCATTTACATGTGTGGATACATAGACAAAACACAGTCCATAGCAAGCCTCTAGTTGGCTAGCCAGTTAATCAAGGATAGTCAGTGTCTTCTGATTATGAACAAGGTGTTGTTGCTTGATAACTGGATCACGTCATTAGGAGAATCACGTGATGGACTAGACCCAAACTAATAGACGTAGCATGTTGATCGTGTCATTTTGTTGCTATTGTTTTTCTGCGTGTCAAGTATTTGTTCCTATGACCATGAGATCATATAACTCACTAACACCGAAGGAATACTTTGTGTGTATAAAACGTCGCAACGTAACTGGGTGACTATAAAGATGCTCTACAGGTATCTCCGAAGGTGTTCGTTGAGTTAGTATGGATCAAGACTGGGATTTGTCACTCCGTGTGACGGAGAGGTATCTCGGGGCCCACTCGGTAATACAGCATCACACACAAGCCTTGCAAGCAATGTGACTTAGTGTAAGTTGCGGGATCTTGTATTACGGAACGAGTAAAGAGACTTGTAGGTAAACGAGATTGAAATAGGTATGCGGATACTGACGATCGAATCTCGAGCAAGTAACATACCGAAGGACAAAGGGAATGACATACGGGATTATATGAATCCTTGGCACTGAGGTTCAAACGATAAGATCTTCATAGAATATGTAGGATACAATATGGGCATCCAGGTCCCGCTATTGGATATTGACCGAGAAGTCTCTCGGGTCATGTCTACATAGTTCTCGAACCCGCAGGGTTTGCACACTTAAGGTTCGACGTTGTTTTATGCGTATTTGAGTTATATGGTTGGTTACCGAATGTTGTTCGGAGTCCCGGATGAGATCATGGACGTCACGAGGGTTTCCGGAATGGTCCGAAAACGAAGATTGATATATAGGATGACCTCATTTGATTACCGGAAGGTTTTCGGAGTTACCGGGAATGTACCGGGAATGACGAATGGGTTCCGGGAGTTCACCGGGGGGGGCAACCCACCCCGGGGAAGCCCATAGGCCTTGGGGGTGGCACACCAGCCCTTAGTGGGCTGGTGGGACAGCCCAAAAGTGCCCTATGCGCCATAGGAAGAAAAATCAAAGAGAAAAGAAAAAAAAAAGAGGAGGTGGGAAAAGGGAGAAGGACTCCACCTTCCAAACCAAGTAGGACTCGGTTTGGGGGGGAGACCTTCCCCCCTTGGCTCGGCCGAAACCCTTAGGGGTCCTTGGACCCCAAGGCAAGGCTCCCCCTCTTCCCCCTATATATACGGAGGTTTTAGGGTTGATTTGAGACGACTTTTCCACGGCAGCCCGACCACATACCTCCACGGTTTTTCCTCTAGATCGCGTTTCTACGGAGCTCGGGCGGAGCCCTGCTGAGACAAGATCATCACCAACCTCCGGAGCGCCGTCACGCTGCCGGAGAACTCTTCTACCTCTCTGTGTCTCTTGCTGGATCAAGAAGGCCGAGATCATCGTCGAGCTGTACGTGTGCTGAACGCGGAGGTGCCGTCCGTTCGGCACTAGATCGTGGGACTGATCGCGGGACGGTTCGCGGGACGGATCCAGGGACGTGAGGACGTTCCACTACATCAACCGCGTTCACTAACGCTTCTGCTGTACGGTCTACAAGGGTACGTAGATCACACATCCCCTCTGTAGATGGACATCACCATCATAGGTCTTCGTGCGCATAGGAAAATTTTTGTTTCCCATGCGACGTTCCCCAACAGTGGCATCATGAGCTAGGTTCATGCGTAGATGTCTTCTCGAGTAGAACACAAAATTTTTTGTGGGCGGTGATGTGCGTTTTGCTGCCCTCCTTAGTCTTTTCTTGATTCCGCGGTATTGTTGGATTGAAGCGGCTTGGACCGACATTACTCGTACGCTTACGAGAGACTGGTTTCATCGCTACGAGTAACCCCGTTGCTCAAAGATGACTGGCAAGTGTCAGTTTCTCCAATTTTAGTTGAATCGGATTTGACCGAGGAGGTCCTTGGATGAGGTTAAATAGCAACTCATATATCTCCGTTGTGGTGTATGCGTAAGTAAGATGCGATCCTACTAGATGCCCATGGTCACCACGTAAAACATGCAACAACAAAATTAGAGGACGTCTAACTTGTTTTTGCAGGGTATGCTTGTGATGTGATATGGCCAACGATGTGATGTGATATATTGGATGTATGAGATGATCATGTTGTAATAGATAATATCGACTTGCACGTCGATGGTACGGCAACCGGCAGGAGCCATAGGGTTGTCTTTATACTAACGTTTGTGCTTGCAGATGCGTTTACTATTTTGCTAGGATGTAGCTTTAGTAGTAATAGCATGAGTAGCACGACAACCCCGATGGCAACACGTTGATGGAGATCATGGTGTGTCGCCGGTGACAAGAAGATCGTGCCGGTGCTTTGGTGATGGAGATCAAGAAGCACGTGATGATGGCCATATCATGTCACTTATGAATTGCATGTGATGTTAATCCTTTTATGCACCTTATTTTGCTTAGAACGACAGTAGCATTATGAGGTGATCTCTCACTAAAATTTCAAGACGAAATTGTCTTCTCCCCGACTGTGCATCGTTGCTACAGTTCGTCGTTTCGAGACACCACGTGATGATCGGGTGTGATAGACTAAACGTTCACATACAACGGGTGCAAAACAGTTGCGCACGCGGAACACTCGGGTTAAGCCTGACGAGCCTAGCATGTGCAGACATGGCCTCGGAACACATGAGACCGAAAGGTCGATCATGAATCATATAGATGATATGATTAGCATAGGGATGCTTACCACTGAAACTATACTCCACTCACGTGATGATCGGACTTGAGCTAGTGTAAGTGGATCATGAACCACTCAAATGACTAGAGAGATGTACTTTTTGAGTGGGAGTTTAGCGAATAATTTGATTAAGTTGAACTCTAATTATCTTGAACATAGTCTAAGTCCACTTTGAATATATTTGTGTTGTAGATCATGGCTCACGCGACTGTCACCCTGAATTTTAATACGTTCCTAGAGAAAGCTAAGTTGAAAGATGATGGAAGCAACTTTGTAGACTGGGCTCATAATCTTAAGCTAATCTTACAAGCTGGGAAGAAGGATTATGTCCTTATTGCTGCGCTAGGAGATGAACCACCCGCTACGGCTGATCAGGATGTTAAGAACGCTTGGTTAGCACGTAAGGAGGACTACTCAGTAGTTCAATGTGCAGTATTGTATGGCTTAGAACCGGGACTTCAACGTCGCTTTGAGCGTCATGGAGCATTTGAGATGTTCCAGGAGTTGAAGTTTATCTTTCAGAAGAACGCCCGGATCGAGAGGTATGAGACCTCCGATAAATTCTATGCTTGCAAGATGGAGGAGAACTCGTTTGTCAGTGAACATGTGCTCAAAATGTGGGTACTCAAACCGTCTAGCTGAGCTGGGGATTGAACTCCCGCAAGAGGCTATCACTGATAGAATCCTTCAATCACTGCCGCCAAGCTACAAAGGCTTTGTGTTGAACTACAACATGCAAGGGATGAACAAGTCACCCGGCGAGTTGTTTGCGATGCTCAAAGTCGCAGAGTCTGAACTCCGTAAAGAGCATCAAGTGTTGATGGTGAATAAGACCACTAGTTTCAAGAGAAACGACAAAGGCAAGAAGGGTAATTCAAAGAAGAGCGGCAAGCCTGTTGCCAATCCAACGAAGAAACCCAAAGCTGGACCAAAGCCTGAAACAGAGTGTTACTATTGCAAGGGTATGGGTCACTGGAAGCGCAATTGCCCCAAGTATCTGGCAGATAAGAAGGCGGCCAAAGAAAAATCAGGTATATTTGATATACATGTTATTGATGTGTACTTAACCGGCTCTCGTAGTAGTGCCTGGGTATTCGATACCGGTTCTGTTGCTCATATTTGCAACTCGAAACAGGAACTGCGGAATAGACGAAGGCTGGCGAAAGATGAAGTGACGATGCGCGTAGGAAATGGTTCCAAGGTTGATGCAATCGCCGTCGGCACAGTTTCACTTTAGTTACCATCAGGATTAGTTATGAACTTGAATCATTGTTATTTAGTGCCTGCGTTGAGCATGAACATTATATCTGGATCTTGTTTATTGCGAGACGGTTACTAAGTCAGAGAATAATGGTTGTTCTATTTCTATGAGTAACATCTTTTATGGTCATGCACCCAATGTGAGAGGATTGTTCATATTGAATCTTGATAGCGATACACACATACATAACATTGAGACCAAAAGAGTTAGAGTTAACAATGATAGCGCCATATTTTTGTGGCACTGCCGCTTAGGTCATATTGGTGTAAAGCGCATGAAGAAACTCCATGCCGATGGACTTTTGGAGTCACTTGACTTTGATTCACTTGACACGTGCAAACCATGCCTCATGGGCAAGATGACTAAAACTCCGTTCTCCGGAACAATGGAGCGTGCAAGTGACTTGTAGGAAATCATACATACCGATGTGTGTGGTCCGATGAGCGTAGATGCACGCGGCGGATATCGTTATTTTCTCACCTTCACTGACGATTTGAGTAGATATGGTTATGTCTACTTAATGAAGCACAAGTCTGAAACATTTGAAAGGTTCGAGCAATTTCAGAGTGAAGTTGAAAATCATCGTAACAAGAAGATCAAGTTCCTACGGTCTGATCGTGGGGGGTGAATATCTGAGTTTCGAGTTTGGTGCTCACTTAATACAATGTGGAATTGTTTCACAGTTGACACCGCCTGGAACACCACAGCGTAATGGTGTGTCCGAACGTCGTAATCGTACTGTATTAGAGATGGTGCGATCTATGATGTCTCTTACTGATTTGCCGTTATCTTTTTGGGGTTATGCATTAGAAACAGCTGCATTCACTTTAAATAGGGCACCATCAAAATCCGTTGAGACGACACCATACGAACTGTGGTATGGCAAAAGGCCAAAGTTGTCGTTTCTTAAAGTTTGGGGATGTGATGCTTATGTCAAAAAGCTTCAGCCTGAAAACCTGGAACCCAAAGCGGAAAAGTGCATCTTCATAGGATACCCAAAAGAGACAGTTGGGTACGCCTTCTATCTCAAATCCGAGGGCAAAGTGTTTGTTGCTAAAAACGGAGCTTTTCTCGAGAAGGAGTTTCTCTCGAGAGAATTGAGTGGGAGGAAGATAGAACTTGACGAGGTTGTCGAACCTTTCATCCCTCTGTATGGTGGCGCAAGGCAAGGGGAAACCTCTGTCGTTGCGATGCCGGTTGAGGAGGAAGTTAATGATGATGATCATAAAACTCCGGTTCAAGTTTCTGTCGAACCACGCAGGTCGACGAGACCACGTGCTGCTCCATAGTGGTACGGTAATCCCGCCTTATCAATCATGTTGTTGGACAACAATGAACCTGCAAATTATGAAGAAGCAATGGTGGGCCCAGATTCCAACAAATGGCTAGAAGCCATGAAGTCCGAGATAGGATCCATGTATGAGAACAAAGTGTGGACTTTGGAGGTACTGCCTGAGGGCCGCAAGGCTATTCAGAACAAATGGATCTTTAAGAGGAAGCCGAACGCTGACGGCAATGTGACCGTTTATAAAGCTCGACTTGTGGCAAAGGGTTTTTCACAAGTTCCAGGAGTTTACTACGATGAGACATTCTCACCCGTAGCGATGCTTAAGTCCGTCAAAATCATGTTAGCAATAGCTGCATTTTTCGATTATGAAATCTGGCAGATGGATGTCAAAACGGCGTTCCTTAACGGTTTCCTTAAGGAAGAAATGTATATGATGCAACCCGAAGGTTTTGTCGATCCTAAGAATGCTAACAAGGTGTGCAAGCTCCAGCGATCCATTTATGGACTGGTGCAAGCTTCTCGGAGTTGGAACAAACGCTTTGATGAGGTGATCAAAGCATTTGGGTTTATACAAGTGGTTGGGGAATCTTGTATTTACAAGAAAGTGAGTGGGAGCTCTGTGGCATTTCTAATATTATATGTGGATGACATATTACTGATTGGAAACAACGTAGAGTTTTTGGAGAGCATAAAGGATTACTTGAATAAAAGTTTCTCTATGAAGGACCTAGGAGAAGCTGCTTACATTCTAGGCATTAAGATCTATAGGGATAGATCAAAACGCCTGATAGGACTTTCACAAAGCACATACCTTGATAAAGTTTTGAAGAGGTTCAAAATGGAACAGTCCAAGAAAGGGTTCTTGCCAGTTTTACAAGGTACGAGATTGAGTAAGAATCAGTGCCCAGCAACTGATGAGGATAGAGAGCATATGCGCTCCGTCCCCTATGCTTCAGCCATAGGTTCTGTCATGTATGCAATGTTGTGCACTAGACCGGACGTTAGCCTGGCCATAAGTATGGCAGGTAGGTTCCAGAGTAATCCAGGAGTGGATCACTGGACAGCGGTCAAGAACATCCTGAAGTACCTGAAAAGGAATAAGGAGATGTTTCTCGTGTCTGGAGGTGACGAAGACCTCACCGTAAAAGGTTACGTCGATGCAAGCTTTGACACAGATCCGGACGACTCTAAGTCGCAAACCGGATACGTATTTATTCTTAATGGGGGTGCGGTAAGCTGGTGTAGTTCCAAGCAAAGCATCGTAGCAGATTCTACATGTGAAGCGGAATACATGGCTGCCTCGGAGGCGGCTAAGGAGGGTGTCTGGATGAAGCAATTCATGATGGATCTTGGAGTGGTGCCAAGCGCACTGAATCTAATAACCTTGTTCTGTGACAACACGGGTGCCATTGCCTTAGCAAAGGAACCACGGTTTCACAAGAAGTCCAGACACATCAAACGACGCTTCAACCTCATCCGCGACTACATCGAAGGGGAGGACGTAAATATATGCAAAGTGCACACGGATCTGAATGTAGCAGACTCGCTGACTAAACCTCTTCCACGGGCAAAGCATGATCAACACCAGAACTGTATGGGTGTTAGATTTATTACAATGTAATTCACATGATGATGTGAGGGCTAGAATATTGACTCTAGTGCAAGTGGGAGACTGTTGGAATTATGCCCTAGAGGCAATAATAAATATAGTTATTATTATATTTCCTGTATCAAGATAATCGTTTATTATCCATGCTATAATTGTATTGAATGAAGACTCGTTTACATGTGTGGATACATAGACAAAACACAGTCCATAGCAAGCCTCTAGTTGGCTAGCCAGTTGATCAAAGATAGTCACTGTCTTCTGATTATGAACAAGGTGTTGTTGCTTGATAACTGGATCACGTCATTAGGAGAATCACGTGATGGACTACACCCAAACTAATAGACGTAGCATGTTGATCGTGTCATTTTGTTGCTACTGTTTTCCTGCGTGTCAAGTATTTGTTCCTATGACCATGAGATCATATGACTCACTAACACCGGAGGAATACTTTGTTTGTATCAAACGTCGCAACGTAACTGGGTGGATATAAAGATGCTCTACAGGTATCTCCGAAGGTGTTCGTTGAGTTAGTATGGATCAAGACTGGGATTTGCCACTCCGTGTGACGGAGAGGTATCTCGGGGCCCACTCGGTAATACAACATCACACACAAGCCTTGCACGCAATGTGACTTAGTGTAAGTTGCGGGATCTTGTATTACGGAACGAGTAAAGAGACTTGCCGGTAAATGAGATTGAAATAGGTATGCGGATACTGACGATCGAATCTCGGGCAAGTAACATACCGAAGGACAAATGGAATGACATACGGGATTATATGAATCCTTGGCACTGAGGTTCAAACGATAAGATCTTCGTAGAATATGTAGGATCCAATATGGTCATCCAGGTCCCGCTATTGGATATTGACCGAGGAGTCTCTCGGGTCATGTCTACATAGTTCTCGAACCCGCAGGGTCTGCACACTTAAGGTTCGATGTTGTTTTATGCGTATTTGAGTTATATGGTTGGTTACCGGATGTTGTTCGGAGTCCCGGATGAGATCACGGACATCACGAGGGTTTCCGGAATGGTCCGGAAATGAAGATTGATATATAGGATGACCTCATTATATTACCGGAAGGTTTTCGGAGTTACCGGGAATGTACCGGGAATGACGAATGGGTTCCGGGAGTTCACCGGGGGGGCAACCCACCCCGGGGAAGCCCATAGGCCTTGGGGGTGGCACACCAGCCCTTAGTGGGCTGGTGGGACAGCCCAAAAGAGCCCTATGCGCCATAGGAAGAAAAATCAAAGAGAAAAGAAAAAAAAGAGGAGGTGGGAAAAGGGAGAAGGACTCCACCTTCCAAACCAAGTAGGACTCGGTTTGGGGGGGCAGACCTTCCCCCCTTGGCTCGGCCGAAACCCTTAGGGGTCCTGGGTTCCCAAGGCAAGGCTCCCCCTCTTCCCCCTATATATACGAAGGTTTTAGGGCTGATTTGAGACGACTTTTCCACGGCAGCCCGACCACATACCTCTATGGTTTTTCCTCTAGATCGCGTTTCTGCGGAGCTCGGGCGGAGCCCTGCTGAGACAAGATCATCACCAACCTCCGGAGCGCCGTCACGCTGCCGGAGAACTCTTCTACCTCTCCATCTCTCTTGCTGGATCAAGAAGGCCGAGATCATCGTCGAGCTGTACGTGTGCTGAACGCGGAGGTGCCGTCCGTTCGGCACTTGATCGTGGGACTGATCGCGGGACGGTTCGCGGGGCGGATCGAGGGACGTGAGGACGCTCCACTACATCAACCGCGTTCACTAACGCTTCTGGTATACAGTCTACAAGGGTACGTAGATCACACATCCCCTCTCGTAGATGGACATCACCATGATAGGTCTTCGTGCGCGTAGGAAAATTTTTGTTTCCCATGCGACGTTCCCCAACACTTTTAGAGCAGGGTAGCGTGTATATTTAATAGAAATAATTGCACTCTCGCTCTTCACCTAAACTTTTTGGGAGTTTAATAAATAGTGACTGTAATTTGGATTGGTTATAAGACTAGTCCAAAAAATAATAGGTATTCAAGGAGTGCATAATCAAAACATTGATGTAGCAGATAAAAGAGAAATTGTGGGTCAATGATATTAATGTGGTAATATGAAAGGCCGTGAGTGCATGGTTGTTGGATAGTAGAAATATCGATAGTTAAAGGGTGTTAACTTGTTGTTCATCTAAATATTGGTTATGGCATGGTGATGATTGATGACCCACAAGTATAGGGGATCAATCGTAGTTCTTTCAACAAGTAAGAGTGTCGAACCCAACGAGGAGAAGAAGGAAATGATAAGCAGTTTCAGCAAGGTATTCTTTGCAAGTGTTGTGAGTAACAATGATAGATAGTTTTGGAACAAGACAATTTGTAACAAGTGACAAGTAACAATAGTATCAAGTGTGCAGCAAGATAGCCCAATACTTTTTATAGTAAAGGACAGGCCTGGAAGTACTCTTATATGAAGCAAGCGCTCTCGAGGACACATGGGAATTTCTGTCTAATCATGTTCATCATGTTGAGTTGATTCACGTTTGTTACTTTGATAATTTAATATATGGGTGGACTGGTGCTACGGTGTTGTTCTTACTTGAACAAGCAACCTACTTATGACTGCCCCCTCTCGCAAGAATCCGCAACTACAAAGGAAGAATTAAGATAAATCTAACCATAGCATGAAACATGTGGATCCAAATCAGCCCCTTATGAAATAATGCATAAACTTGGGTTTAAGCTTCTGTCACTTTCGCAACCCATCATCTACTTATTACTCCACAATTCCTTCCCTTAGGACCATAACATGGTGAAGTGTTATGTAGTCGATGTTCACACGACAGCACTAAGAGACACAACAAAATACATATCATCAAAATATCGAACGAATACCAACTTCACATGATTACTTGTAACAATACTTATCCCATGTCCTTAGGAAAAAAGTAAATACTCACACACCATCAACATGTTCAAGATCAGAGGTGTAATAATGATAATTAAGGATCTGAACATAATATTTTCCACCAAGTAAACCAACTAGCATCAACTACGAGATGTAATAAACACTACTAGTAACCCACAGGTATTGATTTGAGGTTTTGAGACAAAGATTGAATACAACAGATGAACTAGGGTTTGAGATGAGATGGTGCTGGTGAAGATGTTGATGAAGAATGGTCCTCCCACGAAGTAGGAAGGGTTGGTGATGACGACGACTTCGATCTCCCCCTCCGGGGGAAAATTTCCCAGGCAAAATCTCTGTGTCAAACAGCAAAAGGGCATCTGGCCAGGTTTTCGCCTCGATATGGCGGCACATTGTCCCGAAAGAATATTCTTGATTTTTTCTAGGTCAAAACACACCTTATAAGAGAAGGGGGGTCAGGAGACCTACTAGGGCCCCACAAGCTAACAGGGCGTGCCCTATTGGCTTGAGGCCAGAAGGTGGCCCCCCTCTTGTATATTTTTGGCCCAATAATTCAGATATATTCCATAAAAATCTCCATGAAGTTTCAGGTCATTTGAAGTCCAATGATTTTTTAGCATTTTTCTTGGTTTTCAGGTCCAGAATTCCAGTTTTCGTTAATTTCCCTCTTTGTGATGTACCTTGTAAATTCAGAGAGAAAAGGCATAAGAATTGTATAATAATGAGGAGTAATGGACAAGAACAACATAAATAGAAATAAGAATTCATGATGCAAAATGGACGTATCAATGATGTGTGAGCATTCTTTTCCTCGTTGAAATCCTAGTGCTATTTAGGTTACGGGCGTGCGATAGTTAACTCCTCCCAACCTCCCCCCTCGGGGCGTGCGATTAGTACTTTCATTTGAGATAGGTAATAAAGATTTGCAATAAGTATGTGAGTTCTTTATGACTAATCAGAATCCATAGATGTACGCCCTCTCACCCTTCCATTTTTGCTAGGCTCTTTGGTACCGTGCATTGCCAATTCTCACCTCGAGGATTGGTGCAAACTTCGTCGGCGCATCCAAACCCCGCGACATTATGCGCTCTGTTGCACATAAGCCACCTTATATATTCCTCAAGACAACCACCATACCTACCTATCATGGCATTTCAATAGCAATTCCAAGATATATTGCCATGCAACTTCCACCGTTACGTGTTATGGCTTGTACACTCATTGTCATATTTCTTTGCATGATCGAATAGCTGACATAGTAGTTGTGGCAAAGACACCGTTCATCATTGTTTATATGTTATGCTAGATCATTGCACATCCTGGTACACTGCCAGAGACATTCATATAGGGGCATATTAGGAACATATAACACAAACTTCAAGAGTACATAACCCAAGCTCGAAGGCAAAACATGATTAACAAAAAGAGGATACAAATTGCTATGTGTCATGGGAACAAATCACTAGATTTTTGAAAATGAAGGACACTTTTGGATAATAATCCAACAAAAGTATTTGGCGGTCCACAAAGGATATGATGTGAATATCGATACTCAATCAGAGAAAGAGGGAATGCAAGAGCATCGGATTATAGAACATTACCAAAATTCGATGATTTTATACAAAGGAATTATGATTCCTAGATCAGTGTATCAGATTCAGATGCTCACATCAAGGATGAGTAAGATAAATATAATTAGATGGACAATCAATCAAGGTTGATTTGTCGAGAACCAGCTCATGTTTGGAAAAAACGTCTGATCCAAAAATATAATTTATAAGGATCAACTGATGATTGCGTGCATTCGCACATAGTTGAATCAATAAGATTAGAATGACAATCACGGAGGATTTTAATGGATATTGCAAGACATATGGAATTAACCATAATGCAAGCAGGTAAGGAAGGTCAAGAGCAATAGGTTGTTGAGGATTTCAGAAGTTCAAATAGAGTTTCGAGGAATTTTGTGAAACACACGACAACTGAGGATGAACAAATCCTCAGTGAGTGTGAGGGATTATTCATAGGGGTTGATGGTGGAAGGAAATCGCAAAAGCGATGAGCACAACTTCTCAAGAGAACTTGAAGAGTATCTTCGGGATATTCTGATGAATCAAGCCACCATCTGGAATGAGGGGCTCTCTGAGAGGAAGTAGTTATGAGAACCTAAAGTTAGAGTTAGCAAAATCTTTAACCCAAATAGAATAGAGATCAGAAGCCAGAGTAAGGAAGAGGAGTAAAAGATGCTAGTACCACCAAAATTGTGATGTGGGTCTCTAAGCCACACAACAATCTTAGTAAAATAGTTTTTAAAAGACTAGACTCAACTTCGGCCAAGGAGTTGGAAAGGGGGCTACCTACAAGCAACCTGGCTCTGATACCAACTTGTGACGCCTCTGGCTTAATTGTATGTTGATCATACACGCAAATGTGTACGATCGAGATCAGCGACTCACGGGAAGATATCATAACACAACTCTAAACACAAATAAAATAGTTGAAACTTTATATTACAAACCAAGGGCCAAGATGGCTCAAATACATAAGCTTGAGTACATGTGAGTAAGAGGAAGCAACATTATTTGAATAAAGACATAACAAACAAGTTTTACCTTAAGAAGGCTAGCACAAAACAAACATAGATCAAAAAGGCAAGGCATCCTGCCTGGGAGCCTCCTAACTACTCCCGGTCGTCAGCGGCCTCCAAATAGTAGTACGCTCTGTCGGGGTGGTAGTAGTCGTCAACGGGATCAGCTGGCTCCTGGGCTCCAACATCTGTTCGCGGCAATCATATGAAAAAGTGAAAAGGGGAGAAAAATCAAGAGTGAGTACACATCCAAAGTACTCGCAAGACTTACATCAGAACTATGCTAAATATGCATTGGTTTCAAACGAATGGGGCTATATATTTGGAATGAACTGCAGAAATGCCAGAAGAGAGAGGAAAGACATAGTCCTATCGAATACTAGCATCTTCAATGTCATGCAGCATTAGGGGAGTTCAGATTAGCATAATATATACAAACATGTTGTAACAAGGCCCAGAGATTCTTCCTCGACTCCCTGCGAGGAAGCAATCCCGGGGCCAACATTTTGATTTAATATCACAAGTATCCAATTCTAATCATAGAAGATCAGGATACTACTCCGAGCGTGTGTTACTGTGGACACGACTATTTGAATATATATACTTCCCTCCAAGGGTGCACCAACTTAGCCAACATGCTCGATTAACTCCGGGCGTACACACTTTCCTAGGTCCTTCCCGACCTCGGCTGATCGACACATCGTAGTCCTACCTACGCTCAACAAAGAGGATAACACACCGGAGTACTCCTAAGTTCTCAGGGGTCTTGGGTCCTTTTCCCAATTGCACTTCTGGTTGTTACGAGAACGGTCGGTGTCGGTCCTGGCACCTCTTAGTACAAAGACGGTGCTTATGCGGGCCACCCGAGCACGTGCCACTCATTGTGACATCTAAAGAACTTTTAGACTAATGTAAGACGAAGAGTGATGATACTTATTCCCGCGTGGTGGTTAGTGCGAAAAAGGCTAGGGACTGAAGAGATCACATATGCAAACCCATTAATGTTTTGCTAACTGTGTTGACGATTCATGCGTCCATTTTGCATCATGCTTTTATGTTGATATTTATCAATTTATGGGCTGTTATTACACTT
The DNA here is from genome assembly GCF_904849725.1 of Hordeum vulgare subsp. vulgare. NCBI lineage: Eukaryota > Viridiplantae > Streptophyta > Magnoliopsida > Poales > Poaceae > Hordeum > Hordeum vulgare. The sequence continues at coordinate 553,963,566 of NC_058523.1, forward strand.
CACAGTACAATACTTATGCCTTTTCTCTCTTATTTTACAAGGTTTACATGAAGAGGGAGAATGCCGTCAGCTGGAATTCTGGCCTGAAAAAGGAGCAAGTTTGAGATACCTATTCTGCGCAACTCCAAAAGCCGTGAAAATCAACGAGCAATTATTTTGGAATTTATAAAAAATACTAGGCGGAAGAAGTACCAGAGGGGAGCCACCAGGAGGCCACAAGCCTGCTAGGCAGCGCCTACCCCCCTGGCCGCGCCTAGGGGGCTTGTGGGATCCCTGTTGGCCCTCTCGCTCCCATATTTTGCTATAAGCAGGGTTTCGTTCCACAAAAAAATCAGGAGGAGGCTTTCGGGAGGATTCGCCGCCATGATACGTCCATTTTGCATCATGCTTTCATGTTGATATTTATCGCTTTATGGGCTCTTATATTACTTTGCGGTACCATATTTATGCCTTTTCTATCTTATTTTGCAAGGTTTATTTGAAGAGGGAGAATTCAGGCAGCTGGAATTCTGGACTGGAAAATGAGCAAATCTGAGTCCTCTATTCTGCACAACTCCAAATGCCCTGAAAATTTACGTGGATTTTTTGGGAATATATAAAAAATACTGGGCGAAAGAAGTGCTAGAGGGGAGCTACCAGGGCGCCACAAGCCTGGTAGGCGCCACCCCCTGGTGGCGGCTACAGGGCTTGTGGGCTTCCTGACGGCCCACTGGCCCCCCTCTTTTCCTATATGAAGGGTTTCGTTCCATAAAAAATCAATCAGGAGCTTTTTCATGGTTTCGCCGCCGCCACAAGGCGGAACTTGAGCATATCCAATCTAGAGCTCCGGCAGGACGATCCTGTTGGGAAAACTTCCCTCCCGGAGGGGGAAATCGTCACCATCGTCATCACCAACACTCCTCTCGTCGGAGGGGAGGCATCTTCATCAACATCTTCATCAGCACCATCTCCTCTCCAATCCCTAGTTCATCTCTTGTAACCAATCTCCCTCTCGCGACTCCGATTGGTACTTGTAAGGTTGCTAGTAGTGTTGATTACTCTCTGTAGTTGATGCTAGTTGGATTACTTGGTGGAAGAGTTTATGTTCAGATCCTTGATGCTATTCATTACACCTCTGATCATGATTATGATTATGCTTTGTGAGTAGTTACTTTTGTTCCTGAGGACATGGGATAAGTCATGCTAATAATAGTCATGTGAATTTGATATTCGTTCGGTATTTTGATATGATGTATGTTGTCTTTTCCTCTTGTGGTGTTATGTGAACGTCGACTACATAACACTTCACCATATTTGGGCCTAGAGGAAGACATTGGGGAGTAGTAAGTAGATGATGGGTTGCTGGAGTGACAGAAGCTTAAACCCCAGTCTATGCGTTGCTTCGTAAGGGGGAGATTTGGATCCACTAGTTTAATGCTATGGTTAGACATTGTCTTAATTCTTCTTTCGTAGTTGCGGATGCTTGCGAGAGGGGTTAATCATAAGTGGGATGCTTTTCCAAGTAAGGGCAGTACCCAAGCGCCGGTCCACCCACATATCAAACTATCAAAGTAACGAACGTGAATCACATGAACATGATGAAACTAGCATGACAGAAATTCCTGTGTGTCCTCGGGAGCGTTTTTCCTTGTATAAGACTTTGTTCAGGCTTGTCCCTTGCTACAAAAGGGGATTGGGCCACTTGTTGCACCATTGCTACTACTTGTTACTTGTTACTTTTCGCTTGCTACGTTTCACCTCGCTACACCATCACTTGTTACCGCTACTTTGAGTGCTTGCAGTTATTACCTTGCTGAAAACCGTTTATCAGAGCCTTCTGCTCCTCGTTGGGTTCGACACTCTTACTTATCGAAAGTACTACGATTGATCCCCTATACTTTTGGGTCATCAAAACTCTTTTCTGGCACCGTTGTCGGGGAGTGAAGCGCCTTTGCTAAGTGGAAATTGGTAAGGAAACATTTATATACTGTGCTGAATTTTATTGTCACTTATCACTATGGAAACTGTTCCTTTGAGGAGTTTGTTCGGGGTATGTTCACCACGAACGGAAGCACGAGGAGTTGTTCCTCAACATGAGGTACCTACTGAAAATATCTTTTATGAAATTCCTTCGGGTATGCTTGAGAAACTGCTGGCTAATCCTTTTACAGGAGATGGATCTTCACACCCAGACTTGTATCTGATCTATGTAGATGAAGTTTGTGGTTTATTTAAGCTTGCAGGTTTGCCCGAGGATGAGGTAAAGAATAAATTCTTTCCTTTATCTTTGAAGGATAAGGCGTTGACATGGTATAGGCTATGTGATGATACTGGATCATGGGACTACAAGCGGTTGAAATTGGAATTTCATCAAAAGTTTTATCCTATGCATTTAGTACATCGTGATCGGAATTATATTTATAACTTTTGGCCTCGTGAAAGGGAAAGCATAGCTCAAGCTTGGGGGAGGCTTAAATGAATGCTATATTCATGCCCCAATCATGACCTCTCGAGAGAAATTATCACTCAAAACTTTTTGCTCGGCTTTCTTATGAAGATCGTACCATGCTTGACTCTTCTTATACCGGTTCTTTTATGAAGAAGGATATTGACCACAAGTGGAATTTATTGGAAAGAATCAAACGTAACTCTGAAGATTGGGAGCTGGAGGAAGGTAAGGAGTCAGGTATGAATTTCCACTTTGATTGCGTTACATCTTTTGTTGAGACAAACACCTCTAGAGATTTTAGCGCTAAGTATGGACTTGACTCTGAGATAGTAGCTTCTCTATGTGAATATTTTGCTGCTCATGTTGATCTTCCCAAAGACAAGTGGTTTAAGTATCATCCTCCTGTAGAAAGCAACATAGTCAAAACCAATCTAGTTGAGGAGAAAGTCATTGCTTTTAGTGATCCTGTTGTTCCTTGTGCCTACGCTGAGAAACCACCATACCCTGCTAGGATAAAGGATTATTCTAAAGCTCCAACTGTGATACGTAGGGGTTACATTAGACCACTTGCACCCCGTGAGGAGATTAGAGTTGAACCTAGTGTTGCTATTATCAAAGATCTCTTAGCCGAAGACGTAGACGGGCATGTTATCAAATTCTGTGAGGACTCTGCCATAATTGCTAAACCTCACGCGAAAGACAAATACGGACCTGTAGTTGGCCTGCCCGTAGTTTCTGTCAAGATAGGAGATCACTGTTACCATGGTCTATGTGATATGGGAGCTAGTGTTAGTGCAATACCCCGTTCCTTGTATGATGAAATCAAAGATGAGATTGCACCTGTTGAGCTAGAACCCATTGATGTCACTATTGCGCTAGCTAATAGAGACACTATCTGCCCTCTGTGAATTGTGAGAGACGTAGAAGTCCTGTGTGGTAAGACGAAGTATCCTACTGATTTCCTCGTCCTTGGTACTGCACAAGATAGCTTTTGTCCCATCATATTCGGTAGACCCTTTCTCAACACTGTCAATGCTCACATTGATTGCATTAAGCAGACTATCACTTTTAGTTTCGAGGGTGTGTGTCTCATGAATTTAACTTCTCCAAGTTTGGAAGACAACCCCATGAAAAAGAGTCGTCTGGTAAGGATGAAATCATTGCTCTTATCGCTATTGGCGTACCTCCTACGGATCCTTTAGAGCAATATCTGCTTGAGCATGAAAATGATATGCATATGGATGTCACGCCCAAGATGCGACCCTATCCTCAATTTGGCACGAGGGCCTCGTCAGGGATAGAAGCGCATCTCGTCGTGTCGCAAGAATGGATATCGTTACAAGTACATGTACTAAAAATAAGAGATATATAATATAATTGGCTTACACTCGCCACAAGCTACATCAGAGTCACATCAGTACATTACATAATCATCAAGAGTAAGAGCAGGGTCCTACTACGGACGAAAACAAACGACAAAAGAAGAACGACGTCCATCCTTGCTATCCCAGGCTGCCGGCCTGGAACCCATCCTAGATCGATGAAGAAGAAGAAGAAGCAACTCCAAATGAACAATCAACGCGCTCGCGTCAAGTAACCTTTACATGTACCTGCAACTGGTGTTGTAGTAATCTGTGAGCCACAGGGGACTCAGCAATCTCATTTCCAAAGGTATCAAGACTAGCAAAGCTTACTGGGTGAGGCATGGTTAAGTGGTGAGGTTGCAGCTGCGGCTAAGCATATGTTTGGTGGCTAAACTTACGAGTACAAGAAATAAGAGGGGGGAGATCTACGCATAACGGACGTGAACTAATCATGATCAAATGAATGATCCTGAACACCTACATACGTCAGACATAACCCCACCGTGTCCTCGATCGAAGAAGGAACTCACGAAAGAGACAGTCATGGTTACGCACACAGTTGGCATATTTTAATTAATTAACTTCAAGTTATCTAGAACCAGTGTTAAACAAAGTTTCCGCGTTGCCACATAACCGCGGGCACGGCTTTCCGAAAAGATTTAACCCTGCAGGGGTGCTCCAACTAGTCCATCACAAATTACCACAAGCCGCATAGAAATCCTCCATCACGAAGCTCGCGATCTCGCCGGATTCCCTAGTGGAAAACCTCAACCCTCAGATTACCCAAAGCATCACCGGAATCCCGATGCACAAGATCTCTCGCCAAAGGTAAAACTAATCCAGCAAGGCCACCCGGTGTGTCGACGATCCCGATAGGAGCCGTGTATCTCGTTCTCAGGACACACCGTTTATGCATAGTGGACGGGAACCAAACCTCGAGTTGCCCCGTGGTGGCACCGCCGACTGCTAGGTGGGTGGACCAACACTCATGAGGAGCACTGGCCTAGGGGTTGATTAAATTATCCTCGGGTTAATTACTCCCTATGCGGTTCATTAGTTATTAGGCAAATCTAGTACCAAAGTTGGGCCTTGCCAGACCAGCTTTAATCTAAAACGAATTATCAAGGGGATCCCCATAACAACCCCGATCGTGTTAGGAGCGCTCAATTATGGAACATAAAACCGGTAGCCGAAAACTAAGGGGGCAAAGGTTGAACAAAACACCAGGCTAGAAAGGCCGAGCCTTCCACCTTTTACCAAGTATATAGGTCCATTAAATTAAACAACATTAATATATGGTGATATGACAAGGGACCCATGTTATCACATGGAAGCAACTACACCTGCAACTAGCAACACTAACAACAGGGTTAAGCAAGCAGTAACATAGCCAAATAGTGGTTTGCTAGGTTGAACAGTTGAAGGTTATCATGGCATTGTTGAGAGGCTCATATATAACAAGTGGTAGGCAACGAGACGTAAACGGTAGAAACGGTAAAACTAGCATGGCAATGATAGTAATGGTATCTGGGGAAATGGTCATCTTGCCTGAGATCCCGCTTGGAAGAAGAATGACTCCGTGAAGTCGGCGAACCAACGTAGTCGAACGGGTCCTCACATTCCGACACGCTTGCGGAACTCTATCGAAACAGAGCAAACCGGAAACAAACATCAACACAAATATTCACCACACGATGCACAACATGATGCACAACCTACTATGATGCGTGATCAGTTCAATGATGCAAGGGATGGCATGGCAATTCACCTCACACAAACTCTACACATTAAGTGAAGCTCGATATGCAACGAGTTGTATATCAACGAAACTCCACGTTTAAGTATTTAATTCACTCCCGATTATTAACACGGCAATGTTTAATGTTGTTTAACATGGCAAGGGGTGAAGCGGTGATTCTACATGGCATCCTAGACGGTTAACACGCGGAACAAAGAACGGAGCTACGGCACAAGAACATGCAACACAAGATATCATGCCATGAATGCGACATGCATGCAAGTTACAACATCACCGCAAGAAGAGAAAGAAGCAGGTGTCGCCACGGCGAGCGAAAGGGGAACCATGGCGGCAAAACGGAAACGATGCCACGGCAACGTTCCTACCACGATACTCGTCGAGATATCGTGCCAACGAATAGGGAGCGCGTGCGGGAATGGCAAATAAAGATGGGGTGATCCTGCTACCGGGTTCCCATGTGTCGAGGGCACAATATAAGAGGGAAAACATGCAACGGGCAACATCTAAAGACGCAAACATACGATACATCTCATACAACATGCATTCGTTACACGACACGTCTCATCGGTATACCTTCGACGCGTGCGAATCGGAGCGGTTCGGTTCGGTGAAGGTGAAGAACGGTCGTTGTGGACGTCGTGGAAGTCGTGGTACCGGTCTCGTCGACGGTAGTCGTTCGCTCGGCGTCGTGGTTCTCGGGTCTTCAGCGTCGGTAGTCGATCACGTCTCCGTCGATGTTCGAGGTTCGTCGAGGACGTCGTTGTACCCGCCGATCTTGTCGGTCCCATGAAGGAGGGGATGGTCCTTGCGAACTTCGGCGACGGCAAGCGGCAGCACCAACTAGTCTAGCAGCAACCTCGGCAAGCAACAAGCACGGCAACCTAGCCTAGCAGCAGCAACTAACTACAGCAACACGCAAGCAAGCAAAGGAAGCTAGCATGCCTCAGCTAGAAACCTAGCAACTAGTCTAGCAACCGGCTACAGCACCTAGCAAACATCAGCAACTACCATCTTCAAGCATCTATTAGCAAGCAAAAACGCAAGCACAACAGCACAACTAGCAAACGGCGGCGGCAGGCTACGGCAGCAGGAGCAAGAGCAAGCAGCAATGCACATCAGGCAAGCAAGCATCGGGCAACAACAACTCAAGCTAACTAGCAGGAGCATGCGGCAACAGCACTAGCAGCAAGCAAAAACGGCAACACAGAGCAGCAGCTTCGGCAGCAAACAATCAGCACAGCCGGCCGGCACAGCGCAACAACAGAACGGCATGGCGGTGGGGCGGCGCGGGGCCAAGGGCTCTGGCACGCGAGGAACTCCGGCGAGAGGATACGGCGAGGTGGCGCGCGGGTGACGGCGGGGCACGGGGGCGAGTCGGGCTCGGTGACCACGGCGGGGCCCGGGGAGCAAAGAGGCGGCGACCGGCGAGAGCGAGGGCGGCGCGCGGGGCACCGGCTGCTGCTGGCGCGGGGAGGCGACGAGAGGCCATGGCTCGCGGGGTGGAGCGCCGGACGCGGGGGAGCAAGCCGGCGGGGGGATCGGGCAGAACGGGGAGAGGAGAGGGACGAGGGGAGGCTGCGCGCACGGGGGACGAGGGACGAGGAGGGGAATCGGGAGGCCGACGCAAGGGTTGGAGGGGGGCTGGTTGGGCCTGGGCCAGCTCCTCCTTCCCTCTCTCTTTTGCTTTGCTTTTAGAAAAAATCAGACAACAACACAAAAGAAAAATGGGTTTTAACAAAATAAAAAAATGCCTTTTACTCCTTTAAAAATACACCCCAACTTTAAAAATAGTTTGGGCATTTTTTAAACGAAATAAAAATGAAACCTTTTTCTTAAGAATTAAAATAAAACCCTTTTACAAAAGAATAAAATTTAAACCCCTTTTGACAAGAGAATAAAATAAAGCCTATTTTATTTAAAGAATAAAATAAAAGCTCCTTAAAAGAGAAAAGAAAATGAGACGTTTAAAAATAAAACAAAAGGAGAAATAATATAAAATAAAACCCAAGGGTTGCCCCTACATTTAATAAAATTATTTTCTTTAAAGAAGACGAATCTTTATTTTTTTTAAAAGGGTTAAAACGGAACTTTAGCAAAACCACAAAATGAAATAAGAGGAGAGAAAGGGAGAGCTACTATCGCACTACGACTCGGTGATCACTCGAAGCACAACACTCAAAACACCACACGTGAGAGACGATGCAAGATGCCATGCATGATGCGACGATGCAAACTAAATGATGATGCAACCGAGAAAATAAAATAGCCACACGACGGAAACGGAATAAAGGGGGGAATCTTCTGGAGCGTCGGTCTCGGGTTGTCACAATGGAGGAAAGAGATGAGATAGATAAAATTGTCTTAGAACAATATCCTATTCTCAAGAATAATCTGCCTGTTGAACTGCTTGGGGATCCTCCCCCACCAAAGGGTGATCCTGTGTTCGAGCTTAAACAATTGCCTGATACTCTTAAGTATGCCTATCTTGATGAGAAGGAGATATATCCTCTTATTATTAGTGCTCTCCTCTCAGAGCACGAAGAGAAGAAGTTACTAAAAACTCTGAGGAAGCATCGTGCTGCTATTGGATATACTCTTGATGATCTTAAGGGTATTAGTCCCACTCTATGTCAGCACAAGATTAAAACCGATCCTGATTCTAAACCAGTTGCTGATCATCAAAGGAGATTAAATCCTAAGATTAAAGAGGTCGTTAGAAAAGAAATATTAAAGCTTCTGGAAGCAGGAATCATTTATCCTGTTGCTCATAGTGATTGGGTAAGTCCAGTACAGTGCGTATCTAAGAAGGGAGGTATCACCGTCGTTCCTAATGATAAGGATGAACTAATCCCACAAAGGATTATTACTGGCTATAGGATGGTGATAAACTTCCGGAAACTGAACAAGGTAACCAGGAAAGACCATTATCCTTTGCCGTTTATCGACCAAATGCTAGAAAGGCTATCAAAACACACACACTTCTGCTTTCTAGACGGTTATTCAGGTTTCTCGCAAATACCTGTTGCACAATCTGATCAGGAGAAAACCACTTTTACCTGCCCTTTCGGTACCTTTTCTTATAGACGTATGCCTTTTGGCTTATGCAATGCACCTGCCACCTTTAAAAGATGCATGATGGCTATATTGTCTGACTTTTGTGAAAAGATTGTTGAGGTTTTCATGGATGACTTCTTCGTTTACGGGTCTTCCTTTGATGATTGCCTCAACAACCTTGATCGAGTCTTACAGAGATGCAAAGATACCAACCTCGTCTTGAATTGGGAGAGGTGCCACTTTATGGTTAATGAAGGCATCGTCTTAGGACACAGAATCTCTGAATGAGTCATTGAAGTTGATAAGGCTAAGGTTGATGCAATTGAGAAAATGCCTTGCCCCACAGATATCAGAGGTATACGAAGTTTCCTAGGTCATGTTGGTTTCTATAGAAGGTTCATCAAAGACTTCTCTAAGATTTCTAGGCCTCTTACCAACCTCTTGCAGAAGGATGTTCCTTTTGTTTTTTATGAGGATTGTGAGGAAGCTTTTGAAATACTTAAGAAGGCTTTGATAACCGCACCTATTGTTCAACCACCTGACTGGAACTTGCCCTTTGAAATCATGTGCGACGCTAGTGATTATGCTGTTGGTGTTGTTCTAGGACAAAGAGTTGACAAGAAGTTGAATGTTATTCACTACGCTAGTAAAACTCTAGACAGTGCCCAAAGAAACTATGCCACTACGGAGAAGGAGTTTTTAGCAGTCGTGTTTGCATGTGAAAAGTTCAGATCTTATATAGTTGACTCCAAAGTCACTATTCACTCTGATCATGCTGCTATTAAGTACCTTATGGAGAAGAAGGACGCTAAGCCTAGGTTGATGAGGTGGGTTCTCCTGCTACAGGAATTTGATTTGCACGTCGTTGACCGAAAGGGTGCTGATAACCCTGTAGCACATAACTTGTCCAGGCTAGAGAATGTCCTTGATGACCCACGACCTATTGATGACCGCTTTCCTGATGAGCAATTAAATGACATCCGCACTTCACATCGTGCACCGTGGTATGCCGATTATGCAAATTATATCGTAGCCAAATACATACCACCCAGTTTGACCTATCAGCAAAAGAAGAAATTTTTCTTTGATTTGAGACACTACTTTTGGGATGATCCTCACCTTTATAAGGAAGGAGTAGATGGTGTTATTAGACGTTGTGTGCCTGAACATGAATAGGGACAGATCCTGCAAAAGTGTCAATCCGAAGCCTACGGAGGACACCATGCTGGAGATAGAACTGCTCATAAGGTATTGCAATCAGGTTTCTATTGGCCCACTCTCTTCAAGGATGCCCGTAAGTTTATCTTGTCTTGTGACGAATGCCAAAGAATAGGGAACATCAGTAAGCGTCAGGAAATGCCTATGAACTATTCACTAGTCATTGAACCATTTGATGTCTTGGGCTTTGATTATATGGGACCCTTCCCGAGTTCCAATGGTTACACTCACATCTTAGTTGTTGTGGATTATGTCACTAAGTGGGTAGAAGCTATCCCCACTAAAAATGCTGATCACCACACCTCTATTAAGATGCTTAAAGAAGTCATTTTCCCAAGATTTGGAGTCCCTATATATTTGATGACTGATAGCGGTTCACACTTTATTCATGGTGTTTTCCGCAAGATGCTCGCTAAGTATGATGTCAACCATAGAGTTGCATCTCCTTATCATCCTCAGTCTAGTGGTCAAGTGGAGTTGAGTAATAGGGAGATCAAATTGATCTTGCAAAAGACCGTCAATAGATCTCGAAAGAATTGGTCTAGCAAACTTGACGATGCACTATGGGCTTATAGGACTGCTTATAAGAATCCCATGGGCATGTCGCTGTATAAAATGGTTTACAGTAAGGCATGTCATTTACCTCTTGAGCTGGAACACAAAGCTTATTGGGAAATCAAAGAGCTCAACTTCGATTTCAAACTTGCCGATGAGAAGCGGTTGTTTGATATCAGCTCATTAGATGAATGGAGGGCTCAGGCATATGAGAATGCCAAGTTGTTCAAGGAAAATGTTAAGAGATGGCACAACAAAAGAATACAAAAACGAGAGTTCAATGTAGGTGATTATGTCTTGTTATACAATTCTCGTTTAAGATTCTTCGCATGGAAGCTTCTCTCTAAATGGGAAGATCCCTACGTTGTCGAGGAAGTATACCGTTCCGGTGCCATCAAAATTAATAACACGGAAGGTAATTTTCCTAGGGTGGTAAACGGGCAAAGAATCAAGCATTATATCTCTGGTACTCCCATAAATGTTGAGACCAATATCATCAATATCATAACTCCACAGGAGTACATAAGGGATGTTTATCAGCCTGTTTCAGACCCTGAAAACGAAGAGGTATCTGTTTCGGTAAGTAATTGGACTCTGAAACTTTTCCAATAGGAAATTTCCTCCATTTTGGCATTTTCGGAAAATTAGAAAAATAAAAAGCAGTCCGAAGAGCGCACGAGGCGGCCACAAGCTTGGTAGCCACCACCTACCCCCTGGTGACGGCTAGAGGGCTTGTGGGCACCTCGTGTGCCTCCCGGACTCCATTTTCTTGCGGAGCACTCCTTCTGGTCCAGAAAAAATCATTATATATACGCCCGAAGGTTTTGATCTCCGTATCTTCCTCTGTGTCCAGCTGAAACTTTGATACCATGAGTACCACGTGAGTTATAACAATTGTGGAAAATAAAAAAGATGATTGAGTATGTGGGTTTGCCTTACAAGCTCTTATTTTACTCTTTCTGATGTTATGATAAACTGCAATTGCTTCAGTGACTCTGGACTGCTGTTGGTTACTTTCATGCCCCAATCATGAGCTCTCGAGAGAAATCATCACTCAAAACTTTTATGCTCGGCTTTCTCATGAAGATCGTACCATGCTTGACACTTCTTGTGCCGGTTCTTTTATGAAGAAGGATATTGATCACAAGTGGAATTTATTGGAGAGAATCAAACACAATTCTGAAGATTGGGAGCTGGAGGAAGGTAAGGACTCAGGTATGAATTTCCAGTTTGATTGCGTTAAATCTTTTGTTGAGACAAACACTTCTAGAGATTTTAGCGCTAAGTATGGACTTGACTCTGAGATAGTAGCTTCTCTATGTGAATCTTTTGCTCCTCATGTTGATCTTCCCAAAGAGAAGTGGTTTAAATATCATCCTCCTGTAGAAAGCAACATAGCCAAAACCAATCTAGTTGAGGAGAAAATCATAGCTTTTAGTGATCCTGTTGTTCCTTGTGCTTACACTGAGAAACCACCATACCCTGCTAGGATAAAGGATTATTCTAAAGCTCCAACTGTGATACGTAGGGGTTACATTAGACCACTTGCACCCCCCTGAGGAGATTAGAGTTGAACCTAGTGTTGCTATTATCAAAGATCTCTTAACCGAAGACATATACGGGCATGTTATCAAATTCTGTGAGGACTCTGCTAGAATTGCTAAACCTCACGCGAAAGACAAACACAGACCTGTAGTTGGCCTGCCCGTTGTTTTTGTTAAGATAGGAGATCACTGTTACCATGGTTTATGTGATATGGGAGCTAGTGTTAGTGCAATACCCCGTTCTCTATATGACGAAATCAAAGATGAGATTGCACCTACTGAGTTAGAACCCATTGATGTCACTATTACGTTAGCTAATAGAGACACTATCTACCCTCTGGGAATTGTGAGAGACGTAGAAGTCCTGTGTGGTAAGACGAAGTATCCTACTGTTCCTCGTCCTTGGTACTGCACAACATAGCTTTTGTCCCATCATATTCGGTACACCCTTTCTCAACACTGTCAATGCTCACATTTATTGCATTAAGCAGACTATCACAGTAAGTTTCGAGGGTGTGTCTCATGAATTTAACTTCTCCAAGTTTGGAAGACAGCCCCATGAAACAGAGTCGTCTAGTAGATATGAAATCATTGCTCTTGCGTCTATTGTCGTACCTCCTACGGATCCTTTAGAGCAATATCTGCTTGAGCATGAAAATGATATGCATGTGGAGGAGAGAGATGAGATAGATAGAATTGTCTTAGAACAACATCTTATTCTCAAGAATAATCTGCATGTTGAACTGCTTGGGGATCCTCCCCCACCAAAGGGTGATCCTGTGTTCGAGCTTAAACAGTTGACTGATACTCTTAAGTATGCCTATCTTGATGAGAAGGAGATATATCCTGTCATTATTAGTGCTCTCCTCTCAGAGCGTGAAGAGAAGAAGTTACTAGAAACTCTGAGGAAGCACCGCGCTGCTATTGGATATACTCTTGATGACCTTAAGGGTATTAGTCCTACTCTATGTCAGCACAAGATTAAAACCGATTCTGACTTCAAACCAGTTGTTGATCATCAAAGGAGATTAAATCCTAAGATGAAAGAGGTCGTTAGAAAAGAAATATTAAAGCTTCTGGAAGCAGGAATCATTTATCCTGTTGCTCATACTGATTGGGTAAGTCCAGTACATTGCGTACCTAAGAAGGGAGGTATCACCGTCGTTTCTAATGATAAGGATGAACTAATCCCACAAAGGATTATTACCGACTATAGAATGGTGATAGACTTCCGGAAACTGAACAAGGCAACCAGGAAAGATCATTATCCTTTGTCGTTCATCGACCAAATGCTAGAAAGGCTATGAAATCACACTCACTTCTTCTTTCTAGACGGTTATTCAGGTTTCTCGCAAATACCTGTTGCACAATCTGATCAAGAAAAAACCACTTCACCTGCCCTTTCGGTACCTTTGCCTATAGACGTGTGCCTTTTGGCTTATGTAATGCACTTGCCACCTTCCAAAGATGTATGATGGCTATATTCTCTGACTTTTGTGAAAAGATTGTCGAGGTTTTCATGGATGACTTCTCCGTTTATGGGTCTTCCTTTGATGATTGCCTCAGCAACCTTGATCGAGTCTTACAGAGATGCGAAGAAACCAACCTCGTATTGAATTGGGAGAAGTGCCACTTTATGGTTAATGAAGGTATCGTCTTAGGACACAAAATCTCTGAAAGAGGCATTGAAGTTGATAAGGCTAAGGTTGATGCAATTGAGAAAATGCCTTGCCCCACAGATATCAGAGGTATACGAAGTTTCCTAGGTCATGCTCGTTTCTATAGAAGGTTCATTAAAGACTTCTCTAAGATTTCTAGGCCTCTTACCAACCTCTTGCAGAAGGATGTTCCTTTTGTTTTTGATGAGGATTGTGAGGAAGCCTTTGAAATACTTAAGAAGGCTTTGATAACCGCACCTATTGTTCAACCACCTGACTGGAACTTGCGCTTTGAAATCATGTGTGACGCTAGTGATTATGCTGTTGGTGTTGTTCTAGGACAAAGAGTTGACAAGAAGTTGAATGTCATTCACTACGCTAGTAAAACTCTAGACAGTTCCCAAAGAAACTATGCCACTACGGAGAAGGAATTATTAGCAGTCGTGTTTGCATGTGAAAAGTTCAGATCTTACATAGTTGACTCCAAAGTCACTATTCACTCTGATCACGCTGCTATTAAGTACCTTATGTAGAAGAAGGACGCTAAGCCTAGGCTGATCAGATGGGTTCTCCTGCTACAGGAATTTGATTTGCACGTCGTTGACCGAAAGGGTGCTGATAACCCTGTAGCAGATAACTTGTCTAGGCTAGAGAATGTCCTTGATGACCCACTACCAATTGATGACAACTTTCCTGACGAGCAATTAAATGTCATACGCACTTCACTCAGTGCATCGTGGTATGCCGATTATGCAAACTATATCGTAGCCAAATACATACCACCCAGTTTCACCTATCAACACAAGAAGAAATTCTTCTTTGATTTGAGACACTACTTTTGGGATGATCCTCACCTTTATAAGGAAGGAGTAGATGGTGTTATTAGACGTTGTGTGCCTGAACATGAACAGGGACAGATCCTGCAGAAGTGTCATTCGAAGCCTACAGAGGACACCATGCTGGAGATAGAACTGCCCATAAGGTATTGCAATCAGGTTTCTATTGGCCCACTCTCTTCAAGGATGCACGTAAGTTTGTCTTGTATTGTGACGAATGCCAAAGGATAGGGAACATCAGTAAGCGTCAAGAGATGCCTATGAACTATTCACTTGTCATTGAACCATTTGATGTCTGGGGCTTTGATTATATGGGACCCTTCCCGAGTTCCAATGGGTACACTCACATCTTAGTTGCTGTGGATTACGTTACTAAGTGGGTAGAATCTATCCCCACTAAAAATGCTGATCACCACACCTCTATTAAGATGCTTAAAGAAGTCATATTCCCAAGATTTGGAGTCCCTAGATACTTGATGACTGACGGCGGTTCACACTTCATTCATGGTGTTTTCCGCAAGATGCTAGCTAAGTATGATGTCAACCATAGAGTTGCATATCCTTATCATCCTCAGTCTAGTGGTCAAGTGGAGTTGAGTAATAGGGAGATCAAGTTGATCCTACAAAAGACCATCGATAGATCTCGAAAGAACTGGTCTAGCAAACTTGACGATGCACTATGGGCTTATAGGACTGCTTATAAGAATCCCATGGGCATGTCACCGTATAAAATGGTTTATGGTAAGGCCTGTCATTTACCTCTTGAGCTGGAACACAAAGCTTATTGGGCAATCAAAGAGCTCAACTTTGATTTCAAACTTGTCGATGAGAAGCGGTTGTTTGATATCAGCTCGTTAGATGAATGGAGAGCCCAGGCATATGAGAATGCTAGGTTGTTCAAGGAAAAGTTTAAGAGATGGCACGACTAACGAATACAGAAAAGAGAGTTCAATGTAGGTGATTATGTCTTGCTATACAATTCTCGTTTGAGATTCTTTGCAGGCAAGCTTCTCTCTAAATGGGAAGGTCCCTATGTTGTCGAGGAAGTATATCGTTCCGGTGCCATCAAAATCAATAAAACGGAAGGAAATTTTCCTAGAGTGGTAAATGGGTAAAGAATCAAGCATTACATCTCTGGTACTCCCATAAATGTTGAGACCAATATCATCAATGTCATAATCGAGAGGAGTACATAAGGGATGTTTATCAGCCTCTTTCAGACCTTGAAAACGAAGATGTATCTGTTTCGGCAAGAAATTGGACTCCGATACTTTTCCAATAGGAAATTTCCTTTGTTTTGGAATTTTTGAAAAATTAGAAAAATAAAAAGCAGTCCAGAGAGCGAACGAGGCAGCCACAAGGGCCCACTCCGCCACCACCCCCCTGGTGGCGGTGGGCAAGCTTGTGGGCACCTCGTGTGCCTCCCGGACTCCGTTTTCTTGCGGAGGACTCCTTCTGGCCCAGAAAAAATCAATATATAATCGCCCGAAGGTTTTGATCTCCGTATCGCGCAGTTTTCCTCTGTCTTCGTTTCGAGCTTGTTGTTTGCTGCAGATTTAGGTCAAGATGTCTTCTCAAGATTCAGAAGAAGAGATCTATGTGGCCGATGATCGTGCTAACTCTAGGATTAATGGGGACCTGGAACCATATGGCTGGACCACTGATGAGGAAGAGGACTATGAGCCCAAGGGGAAGGAGCAAACGAGTTCCGATGAAGAGGAGGCTCCTCTACCTCAACCGGCAAACATCCATGTGGAGTTCAAGAAGTCAAGCCTCCCTGACCATAGGAAGAAACCCAAGACCTTGTTTATCCCTTCTCGTTTCTTGCAGGAGAGTAAGCATGAGCTTTACCATAGAGTTTTGAAACTTGAGGAGGAAAATGACGATCTAAGAGAGCAGAACTTTTTGCTCAAGTGGAAATTAGACAAGCTCAAGACTGCTCCAACAACAACACCATCACCACCAAAGGAAGACAATTAAGCATTGGTATGGGCAATCCCCTTGGCTTCTGCCAAGCTTGGGGGAGTTGCCCTGGTATCGTATCACCTTTATATCTTTTGCTTTTACCTTTGTTTCAGTTCTTTCCTATTCAGTTTTTATTTCTTCTTTTAGAGGAATAAATCTTTAGTTTTTAGTTTGAGTCTTTTGCTTTTGTCGCTCCCCCGTTGTATTCGAGCTTACGAGCTACATAAGAAAGAGTGTCTTAGTTAAGGGCTTTGCTTTGTGCCATGATCAAAAGTATGAAAAGAACGATAGCATGAAAGATCATGAGACGATCTTATGGAAAGTGATAACCTCACTTATGACAAGTATGATGATTGAAACTTGTTGAGAATAAATCAACATAGACATTAGTCATTGTTGCAATTAATAAGAAGTGATAAGGAAAGAGAGGTTCACATATAAATATATCATCTTAGACATTTTTTACAATTGTGAGCACTCACCAAACTATTACATGCCTAGGAGTAGATGTTGGACAAGGAAGACAACGTAATGAATTGTGTTTGCTTGGTTCCAAACAATGTTATATGATTAGAGATCCCTTAGCATGTGACGATTGCTTCCACCTCATATTAGCCAAAACTCCCGCACCAAGTAGAGATACTACTTGTGCATCCATAAACCTCCAACCCAGTTTTGCCATGAGAGTCCACCATACCTACCTATGGATTGAATAAGATCCTTCAAGTACGTTGTCATCGGTGCAAGCAATAAAAATTGCTCTCTAATATGTATGATCTATTAGTGTGTGGAAAATAAGCTTTGTACGAACCTGTGATGAGGAAGACATAAAAGCGACAGACTGCATAATAAAGTTCTTTATCACAGGAAGCAATATAAAGTGACGTTCCTCCGCACTAAGAGGACACGCATCCAAACCTCAAAAGCGCATGACAACCTATGCTTCCCTCTGCGAAGGGCCTATCTTGTACGTTTATTTTTTACCCTTGTAAGAGTCATGGTGATCTTCACCAATTCCCTTTTTGCCTTTGTCTTGGCTACCGTCACATGCTTGGGAAAGATCTATATTCATATATCAACTTGGAGTTGAGTACTTATGCTTTATTGTTGTTGACTTCACCCTTGAGGTAAACTGTTGGGAGGAAAAACTATAAGCCCCTATCTTCCTCTGTGTCCAGCTGAAGCTTTGACACCATGAGTACCACGTGAGTTATAACAATTGTGGAAAACAAAAGAGATGATTGAGTATGTGGGTTTGCCTTACAAGCTCTTATTTGACTCTTTCTGATGTTGTGATAAATTGCCATTGCTTTAGTGACTATGGACTATTGTTGGTTACTTCTCGGTAAGGTTTTTGCTTCATGCTTTGCTTTCTGAAGGAATTGTTAGTTTCCCATAAGAATCTTTATGATGTATTGCTGTTCTATGTGTGATCATGATGCCCTCATGTCCGTATTATGTTTTATCGACACCTTCGTCCCTTAACATGTGGACATGTTTATGGAACTTAGTTTTCGCTTGAGGACAAGCGAGGTCTAAGCTTGGGGGAGTTGATACGTCCATTTTGCATCATGCTTTCATGTTGATATTTATTACCTTTTGGGCTGTTATATTACTTGTGGTACCATATTTATGCCTTTTCTCTCTTATTTTGCAAGAACTATTTGAAGAGGGAGAATTCAGGCAGCTGGAATTCTGGACTGGAAAAGGAGAAAATCCTAGTCCACTATTCTGCACATCTCCAAATGCCCTGAAAATTTACGTGGATTTTTTCTGGAATATATTAAAAATACTGGGCAAAAGAACTACCGAAGGGGGGCCACCAGGGCCCCACAAGCTTGCCCACCGCCACCACCACCCCTGGTGGCGCAGGGCAGGCTTGTGGGCTGCCTGAAGGCCCACTAGCCCCCC
This sequence comes from Hordeum vulgare subsp. vulgare, assembly GCF_904849725.1. Taxonomy (NCBI): domain Eukaryota; kingdom Viridiplantae; phylum Streptophyta; class Magnoliopsida; order Poales; family Poaceae; genus Hordeum; species Hordeum vulgare. The sequence goes on from NC_058523.1 coordinate 553,981,858, forward strand.
TCTTTTGCTATATGAAGCGTCTTGGTCTGGAAAAAATCAAGAGGGAGCTTTTTCGTGGTTTCGCTGCCGCCACGAGGCGGAACTTGAGCAGATCCAATCTAGAGCTCCGGCAGGACGATCCTGCCGGGGAAACTTCCCTCCCGGAGGGGGAAATCGTCGCCATCATCATCACCAACACTCCTCTCGTCGGAGGAGAGGCATCTTCATCAACATCTTCATCAGCACCATCTCCTCTCCAATCCCTAGTTCATCTCTTGTAACCAATTTCGTCTCGCAACTCCGATTGGTAATATCACCGTATATAAAGCTCGACTTGTGGCAAAGGGTTTTTCACAAGTTCAAGGAGTTGACTACGATGAGACTTTCTCACCCGTAGTGATGCTTAAGTCTGTTAGAACCATGTTAGCAGTAGCTGCACTTTTCGATTATGAAATTTCGCACATGGATGTCAAAACAGCGTTCCTTAATGGTTTCCTTAAGGAAGAGTTGTATATGATGATACGAGAAGGTTTTGTCGATCTAGAGAATGCTCACAAAGTGTGCAAACTCGAGCGATCCATTTATGGACCGGGCAAGCATCTCAGAGTTGGAATCAGTGCTTTGATGAGGTGATCAAGGCGTTTGGGTTTATACAAGTTTATGGAGAAGCTTGTATTTACAAGAAAGTGAGTGGAAGCTCTGTGGCATTTCTAATATTATATGTGGATGACATATTGCTGATTGGAAACAATGTAGAACTTTTGGGAAGCGCAAAGGATTATTTGAATAAAAGTTTTTCAATGAAGGACCTGGGAGAAGTTTCTTACATATTAGGCATCAAGATCTACAGAGATAGATCAAGATAATTAATAGGACTTTCATAGAGCATGTACCTTGACAAAGTTTTGAAGAAGTTCAAAATGGAACAGTCCAAGAAGGGGTTCTGGCTTGTATTACAGGGTATGAAGTTGAGTAAGACTCAATGCCCAGTAACTACAGAAGATAGAGAAAAGATGAGTGTTGTCCCATATGCTTCAGCCATAGGCTCTATCATGTGTGCAATGCGCTGCACTAGACTTGATGTCAGCCTAGACATAAGTATGGCGGGAAGGTTTCAAAGTGATCCAGGAATTGAACACTGGACAACGGTCAAGAATATTCTGAAGTACCTCAAAAGGACTAAGGAAATGTTTCTCGTGTATGCAGGTGATAAAGAGCTCATCGTAAAGGGTTACATCGATGCAAACTTTGACACCAATCCGGGTGACTCTAATTCTCAAACCATATATGTATTTATTCTTAATGGGGGTGCGATAAGTTGGTGTAGTTCCAAGCAAAGCGTGGTAGCTGAATCTATATGCGAAGCGAAGTATATAACTGCCTCGGAGGCGGCTAAGGAAGGTGTCTGGATGAAGGAGTTCATGACAGATCTTGCAGTCGTGCCGAGTGCATTGGATCCAATGACTTTTTTCTCTGACAACACTGGTGTCATTGCTCTAGCCAAGGAACCAAGGTTTCACAAGAGGACGAGACACATAAAGCGACGCTTCAATTCCATCCGCGATTATATCAAGGAGGAGGACATAAGTATTTGCAAAGTGCACACGGATCTGAATATTGCAGACCCGTTGACTAAGCCTCTTCCACGAGTGAAGCATGATCAACACGAGAACTACATGGGTGTTAGATTCATTACAATGTAAATCACATAGTAATGTGAGCTAGATTATTGACTCTAGTGCAAGTGGGAGACTGTTGGAAATATGCCATAAAGGCAATAATAAATAGTTATTATTATATTTCCTTGTTCATGATAAGCGTTTATTATCCATGCTAAAATTGTATTGATTGGAAACACTAATACATGTGTGGATACATAGACAAAACACTGTCCCTAGTGAGCCTCTAGAGGACTAGCTCCTTGATCAAGGATGGTCAAGGTTTCATGACCATAGACAAGAGTTGTCACTTGATGACGGGATCACATCATTAGAGAATGATGTGATGGACAAGACCCAAACTATGAACGTAGCATTTGATCGTGTCAGATTATTGCTACTGTTTTGTGCATGCCAAAGTATTTGTTCCTGTGACCATGAGATCATGCAATTCCCGGACACCAGAGGAATACCTTGTGTGTATCAAACATTGCAATGTAACTCAGTGACTATAAAGGTGCTCTACAGGTATCCCTAAAGGTGTCTATTGGGTTGGCATGAATCAAGAATGGGATTTGTCACTTCGTATGACGGAAAGGTATCCCAGGGCCCACTCAGTAATACAACATCACAACAAGCCTTGCAAGCAATGTGACTAAAGAGTTAGTCACGAGATCTTGTATTATGGAACGAGTAAAGTATTATGGAACGAGTAAAGAGACTTGCCAGTAACGAGATTGAACTAGGTATGGAGATACCGACGATCGAATCTCGGGCAAGTAACATACCGATGGACAAAGGGAACATCATACGGGGTTAACTGAATCCTTGACATAGAGGTTTAACCGATAAAGATCTTCGTAGAATATGTAGGAGCCAATATGGGCATCCAGGTCCCGCTATTGGTTATTGACCGGAGGCTGTCTCAGGTCATGTCTACATAGTTCTCGAACTCGCGGGGTCTGCACACTTAAGGTTCGATGACGTTTCGATATTATTGAGTTATGTATGTCGGTTACCGAAAGTTGTTCGGAGTCTCGGATGAGATCCCAGACATCGCGAGGAGCTCCGAAATGGTCTCGAGGTAAATATTGATACATCTGAAGTCTCGTTTTGGTCACCGGAAAAGTTTTGGGTATTTTTGGTAGCATGTCGGGAATGTCGGGAGGGCCATCGGGAGGGGTCACCCATGCCGAGAGGCCAGATGGGCCTTACGGGTGGCACAACAGCCCTTAGTGGGCTGGCCTAGCCACCCCAAGGGGCCCATGCGGCCAAGAGGTGGGGAAAGGAAAAAAACCCAAAGGAGGGGATGGTTTACAAGTAGGATTGGAGTCCTACTTGGAGTAGGATTGGGGGTGGACTCTTCCACCTCCTCCTATTCGTCTGAATCGTTGGAGGCTTTTTTTTGGCTGCCTCCTCCCCTCCCTCCTATATATACTAGATGATTTGAGGAAGCCCTAACCCTGATAAGCCACGTGTTGCCCTCTTTCTCTCTAGATCGTTTTCTCCTCTAGATTAGTTTAGTAGAGCTTGGCGAAGCCCTGCTGAATTAGTTCACCACCACCACCACCATGCCGTCGTGTTGCCGAAGAACTCATTTACCTCTCCGCCCCTATTGCTGGATCAAGAAGGCGGAGATCGTCATCGAGTTGTACGTGTGCTGAACGCGGAGGTACCGCCCGTTCAACGCCAGATTGTAATTGCATCGTGGGACGGCTTGTGATTTGGATTGCGAAGACGTTTGACTACATCAACCGCATTTGTTAACGCTTCCCGCTTAGCAATCTACAAGGGTATGTGGATCCGATCTCTCCTCTCGTAGATGGTCATCACCATGGATAGATCTTATGTGTGCGTAGGAATTTTTTTTGTTTCCCATGCAACGTTGCTGGAAATATGCCCTAAAGGCAATAATAAAATGGTTATTATCATATTTCCTTGTTCATGATAATCGTCTATTGTTCATGCTATAATTGTGTTGATAGGAAACAGTAATACATGTGTGAATAAATAGATCACAATGTGTCCCTAGCAAGCCTCTAGTTGGCTAGCTCGTTGATCAATAGATGATCATGGTTTCCTGATCATGGGCATCAGATGTCATTGATAACGGGATCACATCATTGGGAGAATGATGTGATGGACAAGACCCAATCCTAAGCATAGCACTAGATCGTATTGTTCGTATGCTAAAGCTCTTCTAATGTCAAGTGTCTTTTCCTTCGACCGTGAGATTGTGCAACTCCCGGATACCATAGGAGTGCTTTGGGTGTATCAAACGTCGCAACATAACTTGGTGACTATAAAGGTGCACTACGGGTACCTCTGAAAGTGTCTGTTGGGTTGGTATGAATCGAGATCGGGATTTGTCACTCCACGTGATGGAGAGGTAACTCTGGGCCCACTCGGTAGAACATCATCATGAGCTCAATGTGACTAAGGAGTTAGTCACACGATAACATGCTACGGAACGAGTAAAGAGACTTACCGATAACGAGATTGAACAAGGTATAGGTATACCGACAATCGAATCTCGGGCAAGTTCTATACCGACACACAAAGGAAATTGTATACAGGATTGAGTGAATCCTTAACATTGTGGTTCATCCGATGAGATCATCATGGAGCAAGTGGGAGCCACCATGGGTATCCAGACCCCGTTGATGGTTATTGGCCGGAGAGGTGTCTCGGTCATGTCTGCCTGTCTCCCGAACCCGTAGGGTCTACACAGTTAAGGTTCGATGACGCTAGGGTTATAGGGAATTGTTATACGAGGTTATCAAAAGTTGTTCGGAGTCCCGGATGAGATCCCGGACGTCACGAGGAGCTCCGGAATGGTCCGGAGGTAAAGATTGATATATAGGACACATGGTTTTGGACACCGGAAGTGTTTCGGGCGTCGCCGGTAACGTACCGGGACCACCGGAAGTGGCCCCGGGGGTCCACCGGAAGGGGGCCACCACCCCGGGAGGCTAGATGGGTCAAGTGCGGGAGGAAACCAGCCCCTAGGTGGGCTGGTGCGCCCCCCACACTCAGCCCATGGCGCAAGAAGAGGGGAGAGGGGGGAACCCTAGCGCCGGTGGGCCTAAGGCCCACGAGAAGGGTGCGCCACCCCTCCTCCCCTCCTAGCCGCCGCACCTTCCCCCCATCTAGGGCTGCCCCCCTCCGAGGATAGGGAAACCCTCAAGGGGGTGCAATGTAGGAAATATGCCCTAGAGGCAATAATAAAATGGTTATTATCATATTTCCTTGTTCATGATAATCGTCTATTGTTCATGGTATAATTGTATTAACATGAAACAGTAATACATGTGTGAATAAATAGATCACAATGTGTCCCTAGCAAGCCTCTAGTTGGCTAGCTCATTAGTCAATAGATGATCACGGTTTCCTGATCATGGGCATTAGATGTCATTGATAACGGGATCACATCATTGGGAGAATGATGTGATGGACAAGACCCAATCCTAAGCATAGCACTAGATCGTATTGTTCGTATGCTAAAGCTCTTCTAATGTCAAGTGTCTTTTCCTTCGACCGTGAGATTGTGCAACTCCCGGATACCATAGGAGTGCTTTGGGTGTATCAAACGTCGCAACGTAACTGGGTGACTATAAAGGTGCACTACGGGTACCTCTGAAAGTGTTTGTTGGGTTGGTACGAATCAAGATCGGGATTTGTCACTCCACGTGACGGAGAGGTATCTCTGGGCGCACTCGGTAGAACATCATCATGAGCTCAATGTGACTAAGGAGTTAGTCACACGATGACGTGCTACGGAACGAGTAAAGAGACTTACCGGTAACGAGATTGAACAAGGTATTGGTATACCGACGATCGAATCTCGGGCAAGTTCTATACCGACAGACAAAGGGAATCGTATGTGGATTGATTGAATCCTTGACATTGTGGTTCATCCGATGAGATCATCGTGGAGCAAGTGGGAGCCACCATGGGTATCCAGACCCCGCTGATGGTTATTGGCCAGAGAGGTGTCTCGGTCATGTCTGTTTGTCTCCCGAACCCGTAGGGTCTACACACTTAAGGTTCGATGACGCTAGGGTTATAGGGAATTGTTATACGAGGTTATCGAAAGTTGTTTGGAGTCCTGGATGAGATCCCGAACGTCACGAGGAGCTCCGGAATGGTCCATAGGTAAAGATTGATATATAGGACGGATGGTTTCGGACACAGGAAGTGTTTCGGGCATCGTCGGTAACGTACCGGGACCACCGGAGGTGGCCCCGGGTGTCCACCGAAGGGGGGCAACGACCCCGGGAGGTAAGATGGGCCAAGTGGGGGAGGAAACCAGCCCCTAGGTGGGCTGGTGCGCCTCCCCACTCTACCCAATGCGCAGGGGAGAGGGGAAGGGGGCAAACCCTAAGCCAGGTGGGCCTAAGGCCCACCAGGGGTGCGCACCACCCCTCCTCCCTGCCCTGGCCGACACCCCTCTCCCATCTGGTGGCTGCCGCACCACCTAGGGGGGAACCCTAGGGGTGGTGCACCCCCTCCCCCTCCTCAGATAAATAGAGAGGGGTTTTGGCCCTTGGGAGACAAACTTCTCCCTCTCCCTCGGCGCAACCCTGCCCTTCTTTGTCCTCATCTCTGCTGGTGCTTGGCGAAGCCCTGCCGGGAGACCTCGTCTCTCCATCGACACCACGCCGTCGAGCTGCTGGAGTTATTCCCCAACTTCTCCCTCCTCCTTGCTGGATCAAGGTGTGCGAGACGTCACCGGGTTGCACGTGTGTTGAACGCGGAGGTGCCGTAGTTCGGCACTAGATCGAAATCACACCGCGATCTGAATCACTGCGAGTACGACTCCATCAACCGCGTTCTAGTAACGCTTCCGCTTAGCGATCTTCAAAGGTATGAAGATGCTCTTACCCCTCTCTCGTTGCTGGTCTCTCCATAGGAAGATCTAAATATGGCGTAGGAAAATTTTGAATTTATGCTACGTTACCCAACAGTGGCATCCGATCCAGGTTTTCTATGTGTAGATTCTATGCACGAGTAGAACACAAAAGTTGTGGGCGATGATTTGTCAATTTGCTTTCCGCTACTAGTCTTATTCTTTTCCGGTGGTATTGTGGGATGAAGCGGCCCGGACCGACTTTACACGTACGCTTACGTGAGACTGGTTCCACCGACAGACATGCACACCGTGCATAAAGGTGGCTAGCGGGTGTCTGTCTCTCCTACTCTAGTCGGATTGGATTTGATGAAAAGGGTCATTATGAATGGTAAATAGCATTGGCATATCATCGTTGTGGCTGTCACGTAGGTAAGAAGGCGTTCTTGCTAGAAACCCAAATCAGCCACGTAAAACTTGCAACAACAATTAGAGGACGTCTAACTTGTTTTTGCAGGGTTTGACATGTGATGTGATATGACCAAAGTTGTGATGTTGCATGTATGATGTATGAGATGATCATGTTATTGTAATAGGTTTCACGACTTGCATGTCAATGAGTATGACAACCGGCAGGAGCCATAGGAGTTGTCTTAATTTATTGTATGAGATGCAACGCCATGTGCTTACTACTTTTACTTCATTGCTAACGGTTAGCTATAGTAGTAGTGATAGTAGTAGTTGGCGTGACGACTTGACGGAGACACGATGATGGAGATCATGGTGTCACGCCGGTGACGATGATGATCATGTGATGCCTGAAGATGGAGATCCAAAGGGCAAAGATGATAATGGCCATATCATGTCACTATATGATTGCATTGTGATGTTTATCATGTTTTTCATCTTATTGCTTAGAACGACGGTAGCATAATAAGATGATCCATCTTAAAATTTCGAGAACGTATTCCCCTAAGTGTGCACCGTTGCGAAGGATCGTTGTCTCGAAGCACCACGTGATGATCGGGTGTGATAGATTCTAACGTTCGCATACAACGGGTGTAAGCCAGATTTACACACGCGAAACACCTAGGTTGACTCGACGAGCTTAGCATGTACAGACATGACCTCTAATACAAGAGACCGAAAGGTTGAACATGAGTCGTATGGTTGAATACGATCAGCATGAAGTTGCTCACCATGGTGACTAGTCCGTCTCACGTGATGATCGGACACGGGCTAGTCAACATGGATCATGTATCACTTAGATGACTAGAGGGATGTCGATTTAAGTGGGAGTTCATACTTAATTTGATTAAATGAACTTAATTATCATGAACTTAGTCTAAAAGTTGTCTTTATAAATATTGTAGATGGCCAACGTCAACCTCAATTTCAACGCATTCCTAGAGAAAAACAAGCTGAAAGATGATGGTAGCAACTATGCGGACTGGGTTCGCAACTTGAAGCTCATCCTTGAAGCAGCTAAAAAGGCTTATGTCCTTGATGCGCCGCTAGGTGACCCTCCCGCTCCCATAGCAGCCCAGTACATTCTGAACTTCTGGCAAACGCGGAGTGATGACTACTCTCTGGTTAGGTGTGGCATGTTATACAGTTTAGAAACGGGCTCCAAAGACGTTTTGAGCAACACGGGGCATATGAGATATTCCAGGAGCTGAAGCTAGTTTTTCAAGCTCACGCCCGTGTCGAGAGATATGAAGTCTCCGACAAGTTCTTTAGCTGTAAGATGGAGGAGAACAGTTCTGTCAGTGAGCACATACTCAAAATGTCCGGGTTACACGATCGTCTGACTTCACTTGGAGTCGAACTTCCAGATGATGCTATAATTGACAGAATCCTCTAGTCTCTCTCACCAAGCTACAAAGGCTTTGTGCTTAACTACAACATGCAAGGGATGGAGAAGACCATTCCCGAGTTGTACTCGATGCTCAAGTCTGCAGAAGTAGAAATCGAGAAAGAGCATCAAGTGTTGATGGTCAACAAGACCACTAGTTTCAAGAAAGGCAAGGGTAAGAAGAACTTCAAGAAAGACGGGAAAGCTGTTGCCGCGCCCGGTAAGCCAGATGCCGGGAATAAGAAAAAGAATGGACCCAAGCCTGAGACTAAGTGCTTCTATTGCAAGGGAAAAGGTCACTGGAAGCGGAACTGCCCCAAATACTTAGCGGACAAGAAGGCCGGCATCGTTAAAGGTATATGTGATATACATGTTATTGATGTGTACCTTACAAGCGCTCGTAGTAGCTCCTGGGTATTTGATACCGGTGTTGTTGCTCACATTTGCAACTCAAAGCAGGAACTGCGGAACTGCGGAATAAGCGGAGACTGGCCAAGGACGAGGTGACGATGCGCGTCGAGAATGGTTCAAAGGTCGATGTGATCGCCGTCGGCACGCTACCTCTACATCTACCGTCGGGATTAGTTTGAAACCTTAATGATTGTTATCTAGTACCAGCTTTAAACATGAACATTGTATAGGGGTCTTGCTTGATGCGAGACGGCTACTCATTTAAGTCACAGAATAATGGTTGTTCTATTTATATGAGTGATATGTTTTATGGTCATGCTCCGCTGGTGAATGGTTTATTCTTGATGAATCTCGGTCGTGATGTTACGCATATTCATAGTGTGAGTACCAAAAGATGTAAAGTTGATAATGATAGTCCCACATACTTGTGGCACTGCCGCCTTGGTCATATCGGCGTTAAGCGCATGAAGAAGCTCCATACTGATGGACTATTAGAGTCTCTTGATTTTGAATCATTTGACACATGCGAACCGTGCCTCATGGGCAAGATGACTAAGACTCCATTCTCAAGACTAATGGAGAGAGCAACCGACTTATTGGAAATAATACATACTGATGTGTGTGGTCCGATGAACGTTGAAGCTCGCGGTGGCTATCGTTATGTTCTCACTCTCAAAGATGATTTGAGTAGGTATGGGTATATCTAATTGATGAAGCACAAATCTGAGACGTTTGAAAAGTTCAAGGAATTTCAGAGTGAGGTTGAGAACCAACGTGACAGAAAAATTAAATGTCTACGATCTGATCGTGCAGGAGAATACTTGAGTCACGAGTTTGGCACACACCTAAGGAAGTGTGGAATCGTTTCACAACTGACACCGCCTCGCACACCGCAACGCAACGGAGTGTCTGGACGTCGTAATCGCACTTTATTAGATATGGTACGATCTATGATGTCTCTTACCGACTTACCGCTATCATTTTGGGGATACGCATTAGAAACTGCAGCATTCACTTTAAATAGGGCATCGTCCAAATCCGTTGAGACGACACCGTATGAACTATGGTTTGGCAAGAAACCTATGTTGTCGTTTCTTAAAGTTTGGGGCTGCGATGCTTATGTGAAGAAACTTCAACCAGAAAAGCTCGAACCCAAAGCAGAGAAATGCGTATTCATAGGATACCCTAAGGAAAGTATTGTGTATACCTTCTATCTTAGATCCGAAGGTAAAACCTTTGTTGCCAAGAACGGATCCTTTCTAGAGAAAGAGTTTCTCTCGAAAGAAGTAAGTGGGAGGAAGGTAGAACTTGATGAGGTAATTACACCCCCTCTCGAACAGGATAGTAGCACAGTGCAGGAAGTTGTTCCTGTGGCGCCTACACCAACTGAAGAGGAAGTTAATGACGATGATCATGAAGCTTAGGATCAAGTTGCTACTGAACCGCGAAGGTCCACAAGGGCACGCTCTCCACCAGAGTGGTACGGCAACCCTATGATGGAAATCATGTTGTTAGACAACGGTGAACCTTCGAACTATGAAGAAGCGATGGCGGGCCCGGATTCCAACAAATGGCTTGAAGCTATGAAATCCGAGATAGGATCCATGTATGAGAACAAAGTATGGACTTTGGTGGACTTGCCCGATGACCGGAGAGCCATAGAAAATAAATGGATCTTCAAGAAGAAGACTTATGCAAACGGTAATGTAACCGTTTACAAAGCTTGACCTGTCGCAAAGGGTTTTCGACAAATTCAAGGAGTTGACTACGACGAGACTTTCTCTCCCGTAGCGAAGCTGAAATCAGTTCGAATCAGGTTAGCAATTGCCGCCTTTTATGATTATGAAATTTGGCAAATGGACATCAAAACAGCATTCCTTAACGGGAACCTTAAGGAAGAGTTGTATATGATGCAACCAGAAGGTTTTGTCGACCCTAAGGGTGCTAACAAAGTGTGCAAGCTCCAATGCTCCATCTATGGGCTGGTGCAAGCATCTCGGAGTTGGAACATTCGCTTTAATGAGGTGATTAAAGCATTTGGGTTCATACAGGTTTACGGAGAAGCCTATCTGTACAAGAAAGTGAGTGGGAGCCCTGTAGCTTTCCTCATACTGTATGTGGATGACATATTATTGATGGGGAATAATATAGAGATGTTGGAGAGCATAAAGGCCTATTTGAACAAGAGTTTTTCGATGAACGACCTTGGAGAAGCTGCATACATATTAGGCATCAAGATCTATAGAGATAAATCGAGATGCCTCATAGGTCTTTCGCAAAGCACATACCTTGACAAGATATTGAAGAAGTTCAATATGGAAAACTCAAAGAAAGGGTTCTTGCCAGTTTTGCAAGGTATGAGATTGAGTACGACTCAGTCGCCGACCACGGCAGCAGATAAAGAGAAGATGAGTTATGTCCCCTGCGCTTCAGCCGTGGGCTCTCTAATGTATGCCATGCTGTGTACCAGACCTGATATAAACCTTGCCATAAGCTTGGTAGGGAGGTACCAAAGTGATCCCGGTATGGAACACTGGACAGCGGTCAAGAATATCCTTAAGTACCTGAAAAGGACTAAGGAAGTGTTTCTCGTTTATGAAGGTGACGAAGAGCTCGTCGTAAAAGGTTACGTCGACGCTAGCTTCGACACAGATGCGGATGACTCTAAGTCACAGACCGGATACGTATATGTGTTGAATGGTGGGGCAGTGAACTGGTGCAGCAGCAAGCAAGAAGTCGTGGCAGCATCTACATGTGAAGTGGAGTACATGGCTGCTTGAGAAGCGGCTCATGAAGGAATTTGGATGAAGGAGCTCATCACCGACCTTGGAGTGGTTCCAAGCGCGTCGGGTCCAATGACACTCTTCTATGATAACACCCGGGCCATTTCCATAGCCAAGGAGCCCAGGTTTCATCGGAAGAAAAGCACATCAAACGCCGCTACAACTCCATCCAGGACCATGTCCAGAGTGGAGTGATAGATATTTGTAAAGTACACACGGATCTGAATATTGCAGACCCGTTGACTAAACCTCTTCCACGAGCAAAACATGATCAACACCATAATGCTATGGGTGTTCGATACATCACAATGTAACTAGATTATTGACTCTAGTGCAAGTGGGAGACTGTTGGAAATATGCCCTAGAGGCAATAATAAAATGGTTATTATCATATTTCCTTGTTCGTGATAATCGTCTATTGTTCATGCTATAATTGTATTAACAGGAAACAGTAATACATGTGTGAATAAATATATCACAATGTGTCCCTAGCAAGCCTCTAGTTGGCTAGCTCGTTAGTCAATAGATGATCATGGGCATTAGCTGTCATAGATAACGGGATCACATCATTGGGAGAATGATGTGATGGACAAGACCCAATCCTAAGCATAGCACCAGACCGTGTTGTTCGTATGCTAAAGCTTTTCTAATGTCAAGTGTCTTTTCCTTCGACCGTGAGATTGTGCAACTCCCGGATACCGTAGGAGTGCTTTGGGTGTATCAAACGTCACAACGTAACTGGGTGACTATAAAGGTGCACTACGGGTACCTCTGAAAGTGTTTGTTGGGTTGGTACGAATCAAGATCGGGATTTGTCACTCCGTGTGACAGAGAGGTATCTCTGGGCCCACTCGGTAGAACATCATCATGAGCTCAATGTGACTAAGGAGTTAGTCACACGATGGCGTGCTATGGAACGAGTAAAGAGACTTGCCGGTAACGAGATTGTGCAAGGTATTGGTATACCGACGATCGAATCTCGGGCAAGTTCTATACCGACAGACAAAGGGAATCGTATACGGGATTGATTGAATCCTTGACATCGTGGTTCATCCGATGAGATCATCGTGGATCAAGTGGGAGCCGCCATGGGTATCCAGACCCCGCTGATGGTTATTGGCTAGAGAGGTGTCTCGGTCATGTCTGCGTGTCTCCCGAACCCGTAGGGTCTACACACTTAAGGTTCAATGACGCTAGGGTTATAGGGAATTGTTATACGAGGTTATCAAAAGTTGTTCGGAGTCCCGGATGAGATCCCGGACGTCACGAGGAGCTCCAGAATGGTCCGTAGGTAAAGATTGATATATAGGATGGATGGTTTCGGACACCGGAAGTGTTTCAGGCATCGTCGGTAACGTACTCGGACCACCGGGACCACCGGAGGTGGCCCCGGGGGTCCACCAAAGGGGGGCAACGACCCCGGGAGGTAAGATAGGCCAAGTGGGGGTGGGAACCAGCCCCTAGGTGGGCTGGTGCGCCTCCGCACTCAGCCCAATGCGCACGGGAGAGGGAAAGGGGGGGCAAACCCTAAGCCAGGTGGGCCTAAGGCCCACCAGGGGTGCGCACCACCCCTCCTCCTTGCCCTGGCTGCCGCCCCTCTCCCATCTGGTGGCTGCCGCACCACCTAGGGGGGAACCCTAGGGGTGGCGCACCCCCTCCCCCTCCTCCTATAAATAGAGAGGGGTTTTGGCCCTTGGGAGACAGACTTCTCCCTCTCCCTCGGCGCAGCCCTGCCCTTCTTTCTCCTCCTCTCTGCCGGTGCTTGGCGAAGCCTTGCCGGGAGACCTCGTCTCTCCATTGACACCACGCCGTCGTGCTGTTGGAGTTCTTCCCCAACCTCTACCTCCTCCTTGCTGGATCAAGGTGCGGGAGACGTCACTGGGCTGCACGTGTGTTGAACGCGGAGATGCCGTAGTTCGGCACTAGATCGGAATCACACCGCGATCTCAATCGCTGCGAGTACGACTCCTTCAACCACGTTCTAGTAACGCTTCCGCTTAGCAATCTTCAAAGGTATGAAGATGCTCTTACCCCTCTCTCGTTGCTGGTCTCTCCATAGGAAGATCTAAATATGGCGTAGGAAAATTTTGAATTTATGCTATGTTACCCAACACGCAACCCCTCCCTCCCCCTATATATAGTGGGCACTTTGGGCTGTTGGAGACACCAATCTTCCTCTCCCTCGGTGCAGCCGTGCTCTTCCTTCTCCTCCTCTCTGCCGGTGCTTGGCGAAGCCCTGCCGGGAGACCTCGTCTCTGCATCGACACCACGCCGTCGTGCTGCCGGAGATCTTCCCCAACCTCTCCCTCCTCCTTGCCGGATCAAGGTTCGGGAGACGTCACCGGGCTGCACGTGTGTTGAACGCGGAGGTGTCGTGGTTCGGCACTAGATCGGAATCACACCGCGATCTGAATCGCCGCGAGTACGACTCCATCAACCGCGTTCTAGCAACACTTCCGCTTAGCGATCTTCAAAGGTATGAAGATGCACTCACCCCTCTCTTGTTGCTGGTCTCTCCATAGGAAGATCTGAATATGCGTAGGAATTTTTTTGAATTTATGCTACGTTACCCAACAGTGGCATCCGAGCCAGGTTTTCTATACGTAGATTCTATGCACGAGTAGAACACAAAAGGTTGTGGGCGATGATTTGTCAATTGCTTGCCGCTACTAGTCTTATTCTTTTCCGACGGTATTGTGGGATGAAGCGGCCCGGACCAACATTACACGTACGCTTACGTGAGACTGGTTCCACCGACAGACATGCACACCGTGCATAAAGGTGGCTAGCGGGTGTCTGTCTCTCCTACTCTAGTCGGATTGGATTTGATGAAAAGGGTCCTTATGAAGGGTAAATAGCTTTGGCATATCATCGTTGTGGCTGTCACGTAGGTAAGAAAGCGTTCTTGCTCGAAACCCAAATCATCCACGTAAAACTTGCAACAACAATTAGAGGATGTCTAACTTGTTTTTGCAGGGTTTGACATGTGATGTGATATGACCAAAGTTGTGATGTTGCATGTATGATGTATGAGATGATCATGTTATTGTAATAGGTTTCACGACTTTCATGTCGATGAGTATGACAACCGGCAGGAGCCATAGGAGTTGTCTTAATTTATTGTATGAGATGCAACGCCATGTGCTTACTACTTTTACTTCATTGCTAACGGTTAGCTATAGTAGTAGTGATAGTAGTAGTTGGCGTGACGACTTCATGGAGACACGATGATGGAGATCATGATGATGGAGATCATGGTGTCACGCCGGTGACAATGATGATCATGCGATGCCTGAAGAAGGAGAACGAAAGAGCAAAGATGATAATGGCCATATCATGTCACTATATGATTGCATTGTGATGTTTATCATGTTTTTCATCTTATTGCTTAGAAAGACGGTAGCATAATAAGATGATCCCTCTTAAAATTTCGAGAATGTATTCCCCTAAGTGTGCACCGTTGCGAAGGATCGTTGTCTCGAAGCACCACGTGATGATCGGGTGTGATAGATTCTAACGTTCGCATACAACGGGTGTAAGCCAGATTTACACACGCGAAACACCTAGGTTGACTCGACGAGCTTAGCATGTACAGACATGACCTCGAATACAAGAGACCGAAAGGTCGAACATGAGTCGTATGGTTGAATACGATCAGCATGAAGTTGCTCACCATGGTGACTAGTCCGTCTCACGTGATGATCGGACACGGGTTAGTCAACATGGATCATGTATCACTTAGATGACTAGAGGGATGTCGATTTAAGTGGGAGTTCATACTTAATTTGATTAAATGAACTTAATTGTCATGAACTTAGTCTAAAAGTTGTCTTTATAAATATTGTAAATGACCAACGTCAACCTCAATTTCAACGCATTCTTAGAGAAAACCAAGCTGAAAGATGATGGTAGCAACTATGCGGACTGGGTTCGCAACTTGAAGCTCATCCTTGAAGCAGCTAAAAAGGCTTATGTCCTTGATGCGCCGCTAGGTGACCCTCCCGCTCCCGCAGCAGCCCAGGACATTCTGAACGTCTGGCAAACGTGGAGTGATGACTACTCTCTCGTTAGGTGTGGCATGTTATACAGTTTGGAAACGGGGCTCCAAAGGCGTTTTGAGCAACACGGTCCATATGAGATGTTCCAAGAGCTGAAACTAGTTTTTCAAGCTCATGCTCGTGTCGAGAGATATGAAGTCTCCGACAAGTTCTTTAGCTGTAAGATGGAGGAGAACAGTTCTGTGAGTGAGCACATACTCAAAATGTCTGGGTTACACGGTCGTCTAACTTCATTTGGAGTCGAACTTCCGGATGATGCTATAATTGACAGAATCCTCCAGTCTCTCCCACCAAGTTACAAAGGTTTTGTGCTGAACTACAACATGCAAGGGATGGAGAAGACCATTCCCGAGTTGTACTCGATGCTCAAGTCTGCAGAAGTAGAAATCAAGAAAGAGCATCAAGTGTTGATGGTCAACAAGACCACTAGTTTCAAGAAGGACAAGGGTAAGAAGAACTTCAAGAAAGACGGCAAAGCCGTTGCCGCGCCCGGTAAGCCAGATGCCGGGAAGAAGAAAAAGAATGGACCCAAGCCTGAGAGTGAGTGCTTCTATTGCAAGGGAAAAGGTCACTGGAAACGGAACTGCCCCAAATACTTAGCGGACAAGAAGGCCGGCAACGTTAAAAGTATATGTGATATACATGTTATTGATGTGTACCTTACCAGCGCTCATAGTAGCTCCTGGGTATTTGATACCGGTGTTGTTGCTCAAATTTGCAACTCAAAGCACGAACTACGGAATAAGTGGAGACTCGCCAAGGACGAGGTGACGATGCGCGTCGGGAATGGCTCCAAGGTCGATGTGATCGCCGTCGGCACGCTACCTCTACATCTACCGTCGGGATTAGTTTTAAACCTTAATAATTGTTATTTAGTACCATCTTTAAGCATGAATATTGTATCAGGGTCTTGCTTAATGCGAGACGGCTACTCATTTAAGTCAGAAAATAATGGTTGTTCTATTCATATGAGTGATATGTTTTATGGTCATGCTCCGCTGGTGAATGGTTTATTCTTGATGAATCTCGATCGTGATGTTACACATATTCATAGTGTGAGTACCAAAAGATGTAAAGTTGATAATGATAGTCCCACATACTTGTGGCACTACCGCCTTGGTCATATCGGTGTTAAGCGCATGAAGAAGCTCCATATTGATGGACTATTAGAGTCTCTTGACTTTGAATCATTTGACACATGCGAACCATGCCTCATGGGCAAGATGACTAAGACTCCATTCTCAGGAATAATGGAGAGAGCAACCGACTTATTGGAAATAATACATACTTATGTGTGTGGTCCAATGAACGTTGAAGCTCGCGGTGGCTATCGTTATGTTCTCACTCTCACCGATGATTTGAGTAGGTATGGGTATATCTACTTGATGAAGCACAAATCTGAGACGTTTGAAAAGTTCGAGGAATTTCAGAGTGAGGTCGAGAATCAACGTGACAGAAAAATTAAGTGTCTACGATCTGATCGTGGAGGAGAATATTTGAGTCACGAGTTTGACACACACCTAAGGAAGTGTGGAATCGTTTCACAACTGACACCGCGTGGCACACCGCAACGCAACGGAGTGTCCAAACGTCGTAATCGCACTTTATTAGATATGGTACGATCTATGATGTCTCTTACCGACTTACCGCTATCATTTTGGGGATACGCATTAGAAACTGTAGCATTCACTTTAAATAGGGCACCATCTAAATCCGTTGAGACGACACCGTATGAACTATGGTTTGGCAAGAAACCTAAGTTGTCATTTCTTAAAGTTTGGGGTTGCGATGCTTATGTGAAGAAACTTCAACCAGAAAAGCTCGAACCCAAAGCGGAGAAATGTGTATTCATAGGATACCCTAAGGAAACTATTGGGTATACCTTCTATCTTAGATCTGAAGGTAAAACCTTTGTTGCCAAGAACGGATCCTTTCTAGAGAAAGAGTTTCTCTCGAAAGAAGTAAGTGGGAGGAAAGTAGAACTTGATGAGGTAATTACACCCCCTCTCGAAGAGGAAAGTAGCACAACGCGGGAAATTGTTCCTGTGGCGCCTGCACCAACTGAAGTGGAATTTAATGATAATGATCATGAAGCTTCGGATCAAGTTACTACTGAACCGCGAAGGTCCACAAGGGCACGCTCCGCACCAGAGTGGTACGGCAACCCTGTGATGGAAATCATGTTGTTAGACAACGGTGAACCTTCGAACTATGAAGAAGCAATGGCGGGCTCGGATTCCAACAAATGGCTTGAGGCTATGAAATCCGAGATAGGATCCATGTATGAGAACAAAGTATGGACTTTGATGGACTTGCCCGATGACCGGCGAGCCATAGAAAATAAATGGATCTTCAAGAAGAAGACTGATGCAAACGGTAATGTGACAGTTTATAAAGCTCGACTTGTCGCAAAGGGTTTTTGACAAATTCAAGGAATTGACTACGAAGAGACTTTCTCTCCCGTAGCGAAGCTGAAATCAGTCCGAATCATGTTAGCAATTGCCGCCTTTTATGATTATGAAATTTGGCAAATGGACGTCAAAACAACGTTCCTTAACGGGAACCTTAAGGAAGAGTTGTATATGATGCAACCAGAAGGTTTTGTCTACCCTAAGGGTGCTAACAAAGTGTGCAAGCTCCAGCGCTCCATCTATGGGCTGGTGCAAGCATCTCGGAGTTGGAACATTCGCTTTAATGAGGTGATTAAAGCGTTTGGGTTCATACAGGTTTATGGAGAAGCATGTATGTACAAGAAAGTGAGTGGGAGCTCTGTAGCTTTCCTCGTACTGTATATGGATGACATATTATTGATGGGGAATAATATAGAGATGTTGGAGAGCATAAAGGCCTATTTGAACAAGAGTTTTTCAATGAAGGACCTTGGAGAAGCTGCATACATATTGGGCATCAAGATCTATAGAGCTAGATCAAGACGCCTCATAGGTCTTTCGCAAAGTACACACCTTGACAAGATATTGAAGAAGTTCAATATGGAAAACTCAAAGAAAGGGTTCTTGCCAGTTTTGCAAGGTATGAGATTGAGTAAGACTTAGTCACCGACCACGGCAACAGATAGAGAGAAGATGAGTACTGTCCCTACGCTTCAGCCGTAGGCTCTCTAATGTATGCCATGCTGTGTACCAGACCTGATATAAACCTTGCCATAAGTTTGGTAGGGAGGTAACAAAGTGATCCCGGTATGGAACATGGAACACTTGACAGCGGTCAAGAATATCCTTAAGTACCTGAAGAGGACTAAGGAGATGTTTCTCGTTTATGGAGGTGACGAAGAGCTCGTCGTAAAGGGTTACCTCGACGCTAGCTTCGACACAGATCCGGATGACTCTAAGTCACAGACCGGATACGTATATGTTTTGAATGGTGGGGTAGTGAGCTGGTGCAGCACCAAGCAAGAAGTCGTGGCAGCATCTACATGTGAAGCGGAGTACATAGCTGCTTCAGAAACAGCTCATGACGGAATTTGGATGAAGGAGCTCATCACCGACCTTGGAGTGGTTCCAAGCGCGTCGGGTCCAATGACACTCTTCTGTGATAACACTGAGCCATTGCCATAGCCAAGGAGCCCAGGTTTCACCGAAAGACGAAGCACATCAAACGCCGCTACAACTCCATCCAGGACCATGTCCAGAGTGGAGTGATAGATATTTGTAAAGTACACACGGATCTGAATGTTGCAGACCCGTTGACTAAACCTCTTCCACGAGCAAAAAATGATCAACACCATGATGCTATGGGTGTTCGATACATCACAATGTAACTAGATTCTTGACTCTAGTGCAAGTGGGAGACTGTTGGAAATATGCCCTAGAGGCAATAATCAAATGGTTATTATCATATTTCCTTGTTCATGATAATCGTCTATTGTTCATGCTATAATTGTATTGACAGGAAACAGTAATACATGTGTGAATAAATAGATCACAATGTGTCCCTAGCAAGCCACTAGTTGGCTAGCTCGTTGATCAATAGATGATCATGGTTTCCTGATCATGGGCATTATATGTCATTGATAACGGGATCACATCATTGGGAGAATGATGTGATGGATAAGACCCAATCCTAAGCATAGCACTAGATCGTATTGTTCGTATGCTAAAGCTTTTCTAATGTCAAGTGTCTTTTCCTTCGATCGTGAGATTGTGCAACTCCCGGATACCGTAGGAGTGCTTTGGGTGTATCAAACGTCGCAACGTAACTGGGTGACTATAAAGGTGCACTATGGGTACCTCTGAAAGTGTCTATTGGGTTGGTACGAATCGAGATCGGGATTTGTCACTCCGCGTGACGGAGAGGTAACTCTGGGTCCACTCGGTAGAACATCATCATGAGCTCAATGTGACTAAGGAGTTAGTCACACGATGACGTGCTACGGAACGAGTAAATAGACTTACCGGTAACGAGATTGAACAAGGTATAGGTATACCGACGATCGAATCTCGGGCAAGGTCTATACCGACAGACAAAGGGAATTGTATACGGGATTGATTGAATCCTTGACATCGTGGTTCATCCGATGAGATCATCGTGGAGCAAGTGGGAGCCACCATGGGTATCCAGACCCCGCTGATGGTTATTGGTCAGAGAGGTGTCTCAGTCATGTTTGCCTGTCTCCCGAACCCATAGGGTCTACACACTTAAGGTTCGATGACGCTAGGGTTATAGGGAATTGTTATACGAGGTTATCGAAAGTTGTGCGGAGTCCCGGATGAGATCCCGGACGTCACGAGGAGCTCCGGAATGGTCCGGAGGTAAAGATTGATATATAGGACGGATGGTTTTGGACACCGGAAGTGTTTCGGGCGTCGTCGGTAACGTACCGGGACCATCGGAAGTGGCCCTGGGGGTCCACCGGAAGGAGGCCACCACCCCGGGAGGCTAGATGGGTCAAGTGCGGGAGGGAACCAGCCCCTAGGTGGGCTGGTGCGCCCCCACACTCAGCCCATGGCGCAAGAAGAGGGGAGAGGGGGGGAACCCGAGCGCAGGTGGGCCTAAGGCCCACCAGAAGGGTGCGCCACCCCTCCTCCCCTCCTGGCCGCCGCACCTTCCCCCCATCTAGGGCTGCCGCCCCTCCTAGGAGAGGGAAACCCTCAAGGGGGCGCAGCCCCTCCCCCCCCCTATATATAGTGGACACTTTGGGCTGTTGGAGACACCAATCTTCCTCTCCCTCGGCGCAGCCCTGCTCTTCCTTCTCCTCCTCTCTGCCGGTGCTTGGCGAAGCCCTGCCGGGAGACCTCGTCTCTCCATCGACGCCATGCCGTCGTGCTGCCGGAGATCTTCCCCAACCTCTCCCTCCTCCTTGCTGGATCAAGGTGCGGGAGACGTCACCGGGCTGCACGTGTGTTGAACGCGGAGGTGCCGTGGTTCGGCACTAGATCGGAATCACACCGCGATGTGAATCGCCGTGAGTACGACTCCATCAACCGCGTTCTAGCAACGCTTCCGCTTAGCGATCTTCAAAGGTATGAAGATGCACTCACCCCTCTCTCGTTGCTGGTCTCTCCATAGGAAGATCTGAATATGCGTAGGAATTTTTTTGAATTTATGCTACGTTACCCAACAAACGTTCCCCAACAAAGGCCCCTGGACCGCTAGAGAGCTAGCGATACATCCACTTTTCCACTACCTGGAACACTACTGACCTGAGGGGATCACCCCTCGGGTGTTGGTTGAAAAGTAAGTACTAGTCAGGCAGGTACAACCGCGTGCACGAGCAATACAAGTGGATCAGGAAACAGGTAAGACCAAAACTGCCATAACTCCTGCAAATGAACTTTGATTTTGACAAACTCAAGCTTGATGGAAAGATAACAACAATAGTTGATGGAAATCTTCAGAAGTGGCAAGAGTAATATGTCAATGATATAGAGGTGTGAAACCTCCTTCAGTTAAAAACCGACAAAAACTCCAACATCCAAAACATAATAGATGATGCATATGAAATCCGTTTTTGATTAACTTGAGCTTGTCATTAAGACGACCGCAATCTCAAAAAAACTCTCATATAGAAAAGCCAAACAAGAACCAAGAAAGATGATGCCAAGGATGCAATGGTTTTAAAAAGAGCTCTCTACAAATGATACGATCAAACTACTCACTCGAGAGCCCCCTTGATAGTATGACAAACAACCCTATATCCCGGTCTCCCAACTAACACCATGAGGCCGATAAAATAGGAAACCTAACAAGGTCAAACATTTGCCTTCCGCATGGCCCACTTGAGCTAGAAGATGACGATCTTGACTTCCTCAAGTTGGACCATCTTTCTTGATTGCGCTAGCTCGATGAAGACTAGTAGATTTCTCCCCCATACTCCATTATGGGTGAGCCTATTTTCTGCACATCTTCACATGTTGAGAATGGATGGCAAGCTTCAAGCATGATCTTCGTGATGCTCCACCTGAACTTGCACAACATAACCTTCATGACGATCGCCACTTGATATCATCCTCCATGGGTTATATGAGGTCTTATTTTTTATGCAAGCCCATAGAAATATACCTAACCCCACAAAGAAACCTCACATATATCATGGGTTAGTACACAAAGCATAATGAACGATACTTACCATACCATGGGATCACTTTATGCCACTCGGTACATCCTCTATCCTTTGTGTATTGATCAATTTGAATCACTCTTTGACATGGTCTTGATCAACCTTGTATCTTATCTTCTCTCTTCATAAATATGATGTTTTGAAGGTAAACATTAATGTTCACATAATCTTCTTCTTCAAGACATGTTTGCAACAGGCTCAACTCTCACATGACCAAACTTTTCCTAACTCTTTTAATGACACCTCGGTCAACACATAATCTCCTTTTTATAAACTTGAAACCAACAAATGATCTTCAAGCAATGCCTATGGACAAACCCTTCAAATATAACTCAAGCCAACCATTAAACATAGGGGCACCATGCTCTTTCACCTGGCGCCCTCCCAGGCTTCCCGTGCGGCTATCTGATGGTGGTGCGTCAAGAGAAGAGAAGGAAGGAGGGCCTAATGGCGGCGACAACTGAAGTTCCCTAGTGTCGTCAGGGGTGGGCGATGCAGGGGACAAAGGAAGACTTAAAAGTAGTCACGCCTCCACAAGTTCTCTAATTTGTAAAATGCTCAAGTGTAAAGAAGCTCATTAGAGGGTGGTCCGTTGTTTTGGTCCACAACAGGCCAATGCCCCCCCTCACATTTGTAGTCCATCGTTAAGCATGAACTTCGTGTCCTACCAAGCATGTACTTTCTCTTTATCTTAAGCATAGTCTTGGCACTTTCAAGTACCCTTGACCTATATAAGTCCCACATGGCGGCCATTCACTTCACTTGAATGCAACTCAAGCAAAAATTCATTTCAAGTCAGGTTTGGAGTTAAAGGTCATATTTAGACACATAGTCATACTTCTACTGACTACAATTGTTACATTACCTTTCTCTTTTTTATAAAAGGTAGTCCATTTCGTACATTGCCTTTGTTGATACAAGAGTAAATTGCGCTTCATGATACGACCCAACATCTATTACTTCTTCGACTTGTAATGGCGGTGTGTAGATAAACCACCCAATCTTGACCAAATCTTTACCGCATCCCCAACTCATAACGGTGGTGAGTAGATACGACGCCCGATCCGCTCCACGATACTATCAAATCTCGAGCATTTCTCTAATTTATATCAAAAGTGTATAGACATCCGTGATACAGCCAAATCTCTACTGCTTTTTCAACCTGTAACGGCAGATGGGTAAATACGACACACAGATCTGAAATCATACGGTGGGCGAGGGCGGGCCGGCGAGCGGGTTTTTGTGGATAAAAACAGGGGAAAGTGATGCTAGGGTTTTACTACCGCAAAGGGTAGAAGCAATCGGAAGCAGCGGCGAGAACAAAAACCACCCACACACACAGACCCAAAAACCAAATCATCTGAGTTCACAGGGTTTTACCCGTTCCTCTCCTCCGCCATCCCCCGTCCGGCCCCGGCGAGCGCTCGGGCGGCGAGACCCTCCCCCGCCCTCCACCCCCTCCCCCCTCCTCCTGCCCGGAGGCCAGATCGGGCCAGCGTAGCCCCCCTCCGCCCCGCGACGGGCTCCTGCCCCGACCCACCACCCTGTACCAGACGCGGCTCTGAATCTCCGTCCCGGCCGGCTGCCGCCGCGCGCTCCATCGCGCGCTTCGCCGCTCCAGTCCGCCCTCCGCCCCGCCTGCAGTCTTTGCCCATTGGGCTCCAAAGGTACGGGCTTGCTTGTTCGATTTCGTCCTACGATTGGATAAACCCCGCCGACCTGCCCAATTCCTGGAGATCCGCCCCTGGCTGCCCGGTGAGCGCTCTCTTCTCCATTTCAGGCCAGGAAATGGTGTTCCGGAAGAAGTCCGAGGGAGGATCCGTTGTCCGGCGGCCTCGCAAGCCACGGGACACGACTCTGGCTCCGGTACACATTTTTTTTCTTTTGTGACAGGCTCTTGCACATGTTTGATTCTGTATTATGCTGTCTTGGAAATGCATATTGGACCTGTGCTGATGGCCAATTGTAATCATTCCAGGTGAAGCGCTCTGCGAGGTTAAAGAAAAAGCAGATGTATGCTCTTGATTTGCTCGCCACAGTTGCAGAATCGTTGTCTTCGGATGAGGATGATTATTCCACCGAAAGCGACCAAGATAGAGCAGCGGCAAGTCATAATTCAGACAGGGCAACTGCTAAATCAGAACAAGTTGATGAAGCCCCACAGCTTAATAGCACAGCATTGAAGAATGGTTGCTGCGGAGGCTATCCAGTGGGCTGTGATGGTATCTGTGCCTCTCTCGTAGAAACTAGCATACTTAAGACAGAGGACTTATCGACCCAAAATGTTGCTGATACAGTAGAGGGGTCACTAATAGAAAAGGCAGATGCAGACAACTTATTGACCCAAAACGTTGCTGATGCAGCAGCAGAGTCACTGGTAGAAAAGAAGCCGGATGTGTTTGTTGAGGGCTCATTGGTTACTTGTACAAAACCATCTCTGTTGGATTGTGGTCTTGGCACAATTCCAGAGTATGGAACTATTGGAGTATGCCATCCTTGTTTCCCGACATCAGCAGATGTTAAACAAGTGCATCAAGTCACACCTGCAATAACCAGAAGTCAGGTAGATGGCGATGCCACAGCTCTGCATGGTTCGGCTGACACCATGGATGTGGATATCAAACCTTCTGTGCTTAATTCTGAGAGTAGCTCAGGAGTGCACTTGGGTGGCCATGACAATGGCCACAAGTCTTCTCCATTCTGTCCGGGTCAAGTGCAGCATGCTGCAGATATAGATAATGATGAAAAACCCACCAGGTGTGTGCATCCAAGCACCTCAGGAAGTAAGGGTGGTTATTTGTCATATATAGGTGACTGTAGAACAAGGAGATTGTTTGCCACCAGGATGAGGAAGGCAGCTCGCAGTAAGATGTGTGGAGAGCTGCCCAAGAAAGGTATTTGGAGTTGGGCTTTATGTCCTCCCCATCCCCATAGTTTCCATAACAAGAAGAATATTTCTTTTGCTACTCTATATCATTTACCATGATATGGGGAAAAAACGAAAAAATGATATAGAGTAGCAAAAGAAAGATTCATTTCTTATGGAAACTGTGGAGCTGTGGAGGAAATGAAAATCAACCCCTTTTAAAAATCTATATATCATTTGCGCTGGTTATAGCTGGAATTGTGCTGAATAGTGTTGTTTTATTTAAAGGTAGCAAGTTCTGTGGAAAGAAGACATCTGCTACACGTCGAAAGGCACAGATGCAGCGAATGCTCAAGACAAAAAAAGTAGCAGAATGCTACTCTGCACAGCCATCTGATGAAGGGATCCTGACTGAAAGTATGTAGCATACCTGTATTGCCATTTTTCCTGGTATTTAAAGGGCACAAATTGCTTAGGATGATTCAATTGTAACATTTTACAAAGATGGTACAGCTTATCATTTGATGCACAGTATTGGATAGACTCACTTCCTGTTTTGGTATACTTCCTAAAGTAAAATGCTGGTTGCCATTTCCAGCCAGTGGGACATCATGCTCCAGGGGAGGTCAGGATCCAACTTGTGCTTTTGAGTCCAGTCAAAGAAAGCCATGTGCTTCTGAGGGCTGTAATGGTAATCCTGAATATTTGTTTCTGTAGTCCATTACTTGATTCTTTGACACGATGACTTACTATTGCTTTCGTTTATTTCCAGTCAAGTTCATCATCAAGTCGTTCAACATTCCTGAGCTATCAATTGAGGTCCCTGAAAATGCAACAGTTGGTTCATTGAAGGTAAAACATTATATGTGCATCAAATTGTATAAAATAATTGTTGACTTATTAGCAACCATGCACTCGATGTGCTAACAGGATATTCTCTTTATTCTTTGCTGTCAGTAATCTATCATCAGTAACATTATCTCCAATAATCTTTTGTGGAAAATCAGTGAGCAGATCTGGCATTCCCTGTTCCCCGTTGGTGTTGCATTACAGAATTAAGAATACATTACTGCTGGTGTCTAGCTGACTGGTTATTTAAATTCCAGCAATATAAAATATTGGTGTATACTAAAAGGATGATGCATTTTAGCAGTAATTTTGATCTATCCAACATGGAAAAATTTCAGTGGCATTTTCCTCTGTCTTCATGTATTACCATAATTGCTCTGCACTTGAAATATTTGTTGCTGTTACCTTCTTATGGATAACATGTTTCAATTTTGTCTTCAGAGAATTGTAATGGATGCCGTTACTAGTAAAATTGAAGGCAGCCTCAGCGTCAGTGTGCTACTTCAAGGGAAGATCATTCAAGATGACAATAAGACGCTTCATCAGGCTGGGATTTGCCACGGGGTAAAACCAGATAGCATAGGCTTCACACTGGAATGTGAAGCTAAGCAAGATTCTCATCCTTCGGGTATAGCACCTGAAGAAATGGACTCCGCTGGTCCATCTGTTGTGAATCCACTAACGAAGTAGGTTACCCATAAAGCCACCTTTTCTCACACTACTATACTGGAGATTTGCATTAGGTGTACTGATCAGAAAGAAGAAAAGCATTATCAAGATGCTTTGCAGATGCTTCGAAATATCATTTTGCTTGATCTCTAATGTTTATGCTCATCTAAGGATTTCCTATACTCCACCATTTTTCCAGGATAAAGTTCGAACAACCTTTTATAAGCTGCACTCTGGGTGATTATCCCTATGAAGGGGCTACACAAGTCAGGCCAGAAATCTGCCAAGCGATCGTCCCCTATGGGGCTTCAAACCCAGATGCGCTGGCCATCGTGCCAGTTGTTCCCAGGTCAAGGCAGAGGGATTTCGGGCAAAGGCGTAAGCGGAGGCCCTTCTCGGTCGCTGAGGTGGAGTTGCTGGTGGAAGCTGTTGAGCTGCTTGGATTCGGCAGGTTTGTGCCCAGAACAATTCTTCCACCGCAGGATCACCGCAGATCACATCATTTCGTCTCATGTGCCCCCTGTTTATATGTTTCTTCAGGTGGAAAAATGTCAAGAACCATGCGTTTAGCGACAACGAGGAGAGGACCTATGTTGACCTCAAGGTAATCCCTCAAAAATGGCTATGCAGGAAATGCTCCATTTCACAGCTAATTACCTTGCCGCCTGATGAGCCCGCGCTGAGATGTCTTTGTTGTTGAACCAGGATAAGTGGAAGAACCTGGTGCACACGGCGAGCATCCCCCCGCAGCTCCGTCGTGGCCGGGCAATACCGCCGCAGGGCCTCCTGGACCGCGTGCTGGCGGCGCAGGCCTACTGGACCGTGCACCACGCCAAGCGCGATGAGGACGAAGGCCGGGACTAGGCCGATGCTTCCATCCATCCATCCCTGTGTAAAAAAAAAAAGAAAAAAAAAAGAGGAGAAACGAAGCAACTGCTCCTGGCTGGTGCTGGAGAGAGGCAAATGGCAGCGTCAATGGCAATGACAATGACAATGCAGGTCTGGGCGATGGTGTCTAGTTCGGTATATGTCTGTTACTCTGTTTGTATGGTTTCCAGATGGTCCAAAGTCAAAACCTGGTGTGGATCCTGCCTGGGTTTGAGTATTTCTGCTGTAGTATGTAGCTAGAAAATGTTGATGGTTGAGGAGAAGAGGCGGCAAACTGTTTCTCTGTCTGTCTATATATGTGATGTTTGTTTCTCTGTTGGATGTACTTAGGTTACATGCAGAATGCTGGATATGCAGAGTGTTTTTAAAGGAGATTGATGGATGTTTCCTTCTCTGGGCATGGATGGAAATATGCATTTTCTTTGTTGGGATGGGATGCCAGTTTCTTTGTATGTTTCATGTTTGTTTGCAGTGGTTTGGAAATGAATGTGATGTACTGTAGCATAGAAATAGCAATGGCCCTTATGATGATGATCGGCCGGCAGGTAGAGCTGGTCCAGTTGGGGAAGGCGTTAGCCGTCAGGCCTGACGTCTGAAGGCGGTTCAGCTCATGTGGATACGGGATCAGCATAGCATAGGGGTATATCCAGACCAAGAAA
Organism: Hordeum vulgare subsp. vulgare; assembly: GCF_904849725.1. NCBI lineage: Eukaryota > Viridiplantae > Streptophyta > Magnoliopsida > Poales > Poaceae > Hordeum > Hordeum vulgare. The sequence continues at coordinate 554,009,959 of NC_058523.1, forward strand.
TGGTCTTTTCTCCATACTACTCCCTCCGTTACTAAATATAAAACCTTTTAGAGATTGTACTATAAACTACATAGGGATGTACACATATTTTAGAGTATAGATTCACTCATTTTGCTTCGTATGTAATCTCCTAGTGAAATCCCTAAAAGGTCTTATATTTTGGAACGGAGGGAGTAGTTGCTGTTTGGGTTTGCTCTATCTCTGCTACTTAAAAAGAATGTAAATTGTTTTCGTCTTTCCTCGATTTTCCTTTCCCATCACCTTCCATCGGGTTTTCTTGGTTTTCCATCCTCTTCTTGTTTCAACAAATCAACCTTTGGCAACCCAATAGATTAGATGAAACCTTTGGTACATAAATAACTCAGGGTTTGTAAGTAAGCCCTTGTTTGGAACCACAATAGATTATGATAATCTGGATTATGGAGATAGATTATATAATCTGGTTTATAAAAATAATCTAGGTGGACATGTTTGGATGTCAGATTATATAAACTGTATTCCAGGTTTTACATTACATAATGATCTGTCTGCCCTTTGTTTTTTTTAAAAGGAAGGTGGCGGTGGCAGGAATGTAATTATCTCCAACTTTACAATGGTAATGGGTCATTAACAATTCATAATCTGATTTTAGCTGGGGTAGAGTAGATTGTGAGTTTTTAATAATCTGTCAATCTAGTTTTTATAATCTACATCATAATCTATTCTGTTTGGAGATAGAATAGATTATAAAAAATGGATTATATAATCTGAATGGTTTCAAACAGGCCATAAATCATGTCTTATGATAAAGCTGGTATCGGTCAGACATCTTTGGTAATCCAGTAAATAGCAAAAAATTCATAATCTGTAAATAGATTATTTCTTATGATAAAATTTGGCACCGATCGGTCATTTTTGGTAACCATATAAATAGCATCAAGTTTGCAGTTCGCAAAGAAATAAATATCAATCGATCTTTTATCTTTGGTATCCAATAAAGCAGATCAATTACGGGCATATATCTATTTTTCAGTTTAGGCAATGGCACAAAATCTATGCTTTATAAACAAAACATAATTTTATTTTTTTTATTTTGTTTGCATCAATATTTATCCTGTCTGGTCTCTTATTGCGTTTAAAAAAATATTTGGCCTACATGACAATGCACGAGCACATGCCTAGTCCAACAAAAAAAGGGAGCTCATGCTCCCTTCGGTCTGGTATAGCGCCTCCTTCCCTGTGTTTGTGTAACCATTTTTTTACAAAAAAATACCAATTTTTTTATCATAAAGGTTCATAAGAACATCTATAACTGGATTGGGCAAATCCGACATCCTAATGTCTGCACGCGTGTAATGCCGCCAGGCTCCTCATTTGCCCGCCTCACCAGTCACACCTTTCAAATTTAAACCCTCGTTTTCGACATGCGCGTAGATCATATTGTTCCTCATCAAATTCAACAAACTAAAATAAACATAGAGAGAGACGACCGCTTCCTCATGTGTCTAGGCATCGGGGATGCCCGACCATTGTGAGGCCAAAACGACGTCGAGCATGAACGGGGCAGATACCTTCTCATAGACGGAGCGAACACGACCAAGTCCATGATGAAGGCCTCCTTTTCCTATCTTCGCAGAAGCGCTGTGGGCATGACGCTCCCTCCATGATGAAAGTCTCCAGGTTGGTTGCAATGACCAGGACGCCCACGAAGTCCGTTGAGCTATCTTCCATGGTGTTGTGGGGTGGGTAGTGGGCATCCACATCTTGGACGATGGACGAGGATGAAGGCATAGAGGCCAATTGAGGGTGAAGGAGATCCATTACTTGGGCATGGAAGGAGGACGAACATGCGAGCATGGCAGACGATTAGAAGGGATTTGGTATGGGTCTGAATTGTATCTGACATGGCGGACGTGTTTGTGCGTTTCCATATCCGCCCCACATAAGGGGGGATATGAGGGGTGCAACACTAACTCGATGTTTGAGTTGGTTTCTTTGGGGTTGAGGTCCTTTTGGGTGGCGCTTTTTTGGGCCCTGACCTGGTTGTCCGTCTGTAAGTTTATGAAGGAAGTGGGAGAAGGTACGGTTGGGATGCATATTTTTGTCAGGACGGTCTTGGTTGTCTGCCCGGATGTTTAGGGAGGAAGTGCGTGTGTGTGTGTGTGTGTGTAGAGAGGAGGGGGGGGGGGGACTGGGTGGCATTTCTTATCCGGGTTGTTCGCCCGGACGTTTAGAGTGGAAGTGGGGTGTCTTGTCGGGTGATATCGTGTGTCCGGGCTGTCCACCCGAATGTTTAAGGAAGAAGTGGGGGTGACATCTTTTGTCCGGGCTATCTGCCCGAACGTTTAGAGAAAAGGGGGGTGACATCTTTTGTCCGGGTTATCCGTCCGGATATTAAGGGAAGAAATGAGGGGGGGGGGGTTGACATGTTTTGTCCGGGCTATGCGCCCGAACGTTTAGAGAAGATGTGTGGAAGGGAGGGAGCGATCTAGATGCACTAGAAAATACATAGCACCTCAAACAAATAAAAGATTACATCGAAGACCTTGCACCGCCAAACAACCACTACCCCGTGAGAACTAGCCACCAATGCATCGTTGTCGCCGCTGCCCAAATAGAGCGAGCTTGACCTTGTAAATGACAAAAAGAGAAGTCTTTGTGCGCACGTGCACTAGGGCCTAGCGCTCATCCATGAATCAATCTAAAGCGTCTGGCATGGATTTCATTGTTAGACAAGTACAACGAAAAACCCTAACATCACCGCCCCAATGGACGACATAAATCTACACCGAAGCTCTGCCTACTCCATCCCAATGGACAAAACTCAAGGAGGATCACAGACACAAGACTAACTTGACAATGAAGCTCCGCCATCCCCGAACTCTGCCCGCCCCTACAAGAAAACCCCCGACATAAACTACCGGTGAGAGCCGAGGCATCGGGAATCCCCTCTCTTCCACCGGTTGCCTGATCGACATGCATAAGGGAGGTGGATCTATGGGCTCGCCAGTGAAGCACATAAAGTTATATGTGCCGGAAAGCGTACTATTTGAAAGTTATGTACGCAAAAAAGCATACTATTTGAAAGCCCATGATATAGCAGAAGCATTTCATTTTCTTCTTGCATGTGTTGGCGGTTTTGACCGATTACTTGACTTCCTTTTCCTCAAATCTTTCTCGGATGGCTTGGGATTACTTGGGCTCTTGGCCAGGCTAAAACCCTCGCCCGGCCTTTCGACGCCGGCAGCCCCGCGGTTTGCCGTTCCCTTCTTGGAAGGTCCGCCATGGCCGTCATCCGCGTCCCGCTTCGAGCGTCAAAGGAAACCTTAGGCCCCGATGATCTGGTCGGATGGCGACGACGTCGTTCTCCTTGACGAAGGTGTCGTCTCGTGTGATTGCGATGTCCTCGTTGGTGGACTCGGAGATGTTGATATTGCTTGGGCCGCTTACGGGACAACGAGTGGGCTCGACATCGCACGTCTCTACGCTCTGCGCATCGTGTTTACGCGATTCAAATATAATAATAATAGGTCTGATCTTTTTAAATAATATAAATGAATAAAAAACTCAACGGAGGTGGGATATATATGCAGCCAAAATCTGTTACCACGAGTGGCACGTCTGATCCGGTCTGAACGTGCGCGTGCTGCTGTGATTAAAGGTTGCGTGACGTTACGTGCGAACAGCCGCTTTCGCTTCGGCCGCTTCCCTTTTCGATAAGAACCAACCAACCAACGATCTCCCTTCCATCGCTGCCCAGCAAGAACACGCCTCCCTCCTCCGACCCCGAGCTCCACAGAGTCAGCGCAAGGGGATCTCCCTCTCCCTGCTTCCTCCATGGAGAAGGCGATCGACCGGCAGCGCGTGCTCCTCGCGCACCTCCTCCCCTCCCCCGCCTCCGCCGGCAGCCAGCTTTCCGTGAGATCTCCTCCTCCCCTCCCCCCCCCCCCCCCCCCCCCCCCCCCCCCCCCCCCCCCCCCGCGATTTCTTTCCCCCTCTTCCTCTTCCCGCGATCCTCTTCTTTCTACGCGGGCGGGAGCTTGCCGAGCTGACCGGTTGATTGGTGCTTGCAGGCGTCGGCGTGCGCGGCCGGGGACAGCGCCGCCTACCAGAGGACCTCCTGCTTCGGGACGACGTCGTCATCGTCGCGTAAGCCCAATCCCCCTCCCCTCCCTCACCTGCCCGCCGATCCAGTCATTCTCTTCTTGCTAATACTAGCATATCCGTTTACCACGCGCTAACGGCAGGCAAATTGACGCCAGTTCCGATTCGCATCCTCAGCTCCTCTAGTCTAGTTCAACAGAGGGGGACAATTAGTTGGTTCTTCAGCTGGTACACAGCCGAACCCCCCAACAGTAGTTGAGCCGAGTTCAGTTCAGTTCAGGTCAGGTGGTCAAATATGCAGGGACTGATTATTTTTTTCCCCCACAGCCTAATTAATTAACCTTGTACTAGTACCGTCTTACAAGCACACCAGCCATGCTAGATGATCGTGCCGATTGTTTTTACAAGAACCAACACTTGATCCACGGTCATCACACAGTTCACAGTTCAGATCTTGTAATCTGCCTGTGGCTAGCTCATTACAACAGTTGCTGCCCAAATTATGTGGAAGCTAGGTTCTGGAAATGCAGAGCGTTCTTCTTTATGGCTGCATTATGCTATGCAAATCACAGTTCAGAGTTCGGATCCTGTACTTTGCCAGCGGCTAGCTCATTACAACAGTTGCTGTCCAAATTGTGTACCACTAGAAGCTAGGTTCTGGAAATGCGGAGCGCTATTCTTTTTTTTCGTTTTGTTTTTTGGAAAAAAAGGAGGTTGAAACCACCGGCCTCTGCATCATTGTGATGCACACATCAATCTTCATTGAAGTTGATGTAAGGCAACAAAGCCAAAACATCAATACTCAAGAGTACGAAATCACGGAACCGAATGATCATGGAATGGATGACGTGTTTGTTCTGATTATCACCTTCTTCTTGCTTGCTGCTGTGACGCCTGCAGTGCCTACCGGACACCGATATGCAAGGCCAAGCGAGGAGGCTTCAAGGACACGTACCCGGAGGACCTTCTTACCCCTGTCCTCAAGGTTTGAACTTAAGCATGTTCCTCTTTGTGGTCCTGTTCGCTGGCTCGTTCAAAACGAGAGGACAGCGTTCTCAGATTATTGCTCACTGGACATTCCCATGCATAGGCTGTTCTGGACAAAACTGGAATCAACCCAGCTGAGATCGGCGACGTTGTAGTCGGGACGGTGCTAGGCCCGGGTTCTCAGCGTGCCATTGAGTGCAGGACGGCATCTCTGTTGGCTGGAATTCCTGGTAAATACTATGTTGTCAAAATCATATAATGCTATATGCCATCCTCATATGAAAGAACGGGTTTCTTTCGTATGTGCAGCGAGTTCCACTTCCTTAATTCACTCTTCGTTGATGCAGAGACCGTTCCTGTGAGAACTGTGAACCGACAATGCTCATCTGGGCTACAAGCAGTAGCTGATGTTGCCGCTGCTATAAAAGCTGGTTTCTATGACATAGGTAATTGCAATGCACTTTGTGCTAATTTTACTGCATACTTCGTTTTGAGTCATCAGAGGTGCTGAACTACAGCTTTTTGTTCCAAAACAGGGATTGGTGCAGGTCTCGAGTCCATGTCGGTAAACTCTGTTGGTTGGGAAGGCCAAGTAAACCCAAGAGTAAGGATTCTATAAGCATCGTGTGTTTTGCTCCACGTAACTTACTCTGCTTGTGCCTTGGTAACACATTTTTCTTTGCAGGTCATTGAACTACAGAAAGCACAGGATTGTCTTCTACCCATGGGAATAACATCTGAAAATGTTGCTGAGCGATACGGTGTAACCAGACAAGAGCAAGATAAGGCTGCTGTGAGTTCCCCAGGCATATGCACTATGTTTTAATTCCATTGCTTCCCCTTGTATGAAAATGTGAATAAAATTTGTCTTCTAACAGGCTGAGTCTCATGCGAGAGCTGCTGCAGCCACGGCTTCTGGAAAGTTCAAGGATGAGATTATTCCGGTGCATACTAAGGTAAACGACGTTGCTCCTTATTTTGCTGTATATTAGGAGCAGAATAACCTATTTTCTGATCGGGGTGCATTTATGACAGTCTCAAAATTGGTGTTTTCAAATGTGTTTCATCTGCTAGTTATGCAGATGAGGAACACTTTATTTACCGTAAAGTGTTTTTTTTATATGAGTATTAGTCACTGATATTGTCTCATTCTTCAGATCATTGACCCCAAAACTGGAGAGGAGAAGAAAGTTGTGATATCAGTTGATGATGGGATTAGGCCTGGGACCACGCCATCTGGATTGGCCAAGCTTAAAACAGTTTTTAAGAAGGATGGGACTACGACTGCAGGTATTGCAGAACTCTGTGTGCTGACACTATTCCGAATAGAAGCCTGTTTGTCTGTATCTGAAAGTTTCTGTTAAACCTATGTAGGAAATTCTAGCCAAGTGAGTGATGGTGCTGGAGCTGTTCTTCTCATGAAGAGATCTGTTGCGGTGAGCAAGGGGCTTCCTATACTCGGCGTTTTCAGGTGCTGCATCTGCCTTCCCTTGCCCCATTATTGATGCGTCTCCTGGTGATATTTGAGATATAGTGACACCACATTGCTTTACTGATTATTATGTTTTAACCTCTAATCATGGTTTCAGGAGTTTCGTTGCTGTTGGAGTGGATCCAGCTGTTATGGGCATCGGTCCTGCGGTCGCAATACCTGCTGCAGTGAAGTCTGCTGGCCTTGAGATTGACGACATCGATCTCTTTGAATTGAATGAGGTGTGTTAAATTGTTACAATCCCAGTTTTTCTCCCTTTCTACGTTGCAATTATTGACACCCGATTCACCCATATGTAGGCCTTTGCCTCTCAATTTGTCTACTGCTGCAACAAGCTGGGACTCGACAGGTCAAAGGTGAACGTGAATGGAGGTGCCATCGCTATGGGGCACCCTCTTGGTGCAACAGGTAATTAACTGTACATCTGCTCGCCTGTATGGGAGCTTTTATTAGTTAGTCCATGGAATGCGATTGTGCCAACAGAAGCACTGCTGCTGCGAATAATAAACTGTCCCTGCATCATCTGTGCAGACGATGTGCTAACCCGTTGAGCATGTTTGTTTTCTTCAGGCGCACGGTGCATCTCGACCCTTCTGAACGAAATGAAGCGCCGGGGCAGGGACTGCAGATTCGGGGTCGTGACCATGTGCATCGGTTTGTTTTCCCCCCTCTGAACCCCGCCGCTCACACACACAGTTAATAATAACGCGGTTTGTGCTGGTAACTGAACACGCAATGTTATTGTGGATCGCAGGATCCGGCATGGGCGCGGCGGCCGTCTTCGAGCGGGGCGACTCGGTGGACGAGCTCTCCAACGTGCGCCACATCCAGTCGCACAACTTCCTGTCCAAGGATGCTGCGAAGTAGAGGCGTGGAATGAAATCGACCATCCTCAGGTATAGATCATCACAAGCAGCAGCAGCAGCAGCAGCAAAGACAGACCCACAGCAGAAGAATAATTTTTACAGGCAAGAAGTTTGAAGTAATGTAATTTCGTGGGGGATAAAAAAGGATGTATTATTAGTGACATAAGGCTTTCGTGTACGTTTGTTCTGAATAAAAGATGTTTTTTTCTTCTGAAGTAACAAGCCTTGCTTTGAAGGTGGAAATGCTCTGTTTTCTATGCGCTTTGCTCTTCTCCTTTTTTTGTTTTCAATTTTGCTTCATTGTGAAGTTGGAGTCAGATTCCACCTTCAGAATGTGAAGTAGAATAGCACCTGATGATGAGGTGCCCGGTGCACCTCGGCCGTTGGATCATGGATCGGACGGGCAATATTTGGTCAATGAGAGTTTTGCAAAAAGCCTCCAAATATTTCTGAAATGATGCTTGGATCCACATTTAGAGAATGTTGCCTCACCTGCTATCGGTATTGGTAGATATCATGTGGGGTAGATAACACACTAGTTCTTCTCAAATATAATTATTTAGATACAGAGAAAGTAGTAACAACGCAAAATTAATATCAAAATCAGCTGTATATACGGTGGGCACGGAGCTGAGTAGTTTTTGAAAATGTTGATTTCTTCACCCATGTCAATGCCATGGTGCTTCATTTTCCACACCCACGCAACAAAAAGGAAAAGCCGTATTAGCATTTTTCTCCCCTGAGAGTGGGTAGTAGTAGGGAAGAAATGGGTGCCTCATGATGACGGAAATGAAGTTTCACGTCAACTGCCGTTGCCGCCAACTCTCGATTCCGTCCGTCCGTCCCTCTCACCGCCGACAGCCGGCCGACATCCTCCGCCCTTCCTTGCCTCATTTTCGACATCCATCACGCCCCTCGAGCTCTTGGGTAGCCGCTTCATCATGGATGTGGGCTCAAGGTCGACGCCAAGGCTCGACAACCATGGAGCGGCAGAAGCGGTCATGGGTGGCTAGGACAGTTGCTTGTTGGGTGATTTGAGGAAGAAGATGGCCATGAAAAAAGAAGAAAAATAAAATAAGAATAAAAACACCAATGGATTGAATATTTGTTTTTACAACAGAAATTTGCAGGTACCTGTTGGACCCCAGCATGCGCGGTTAAAACAAATTTAAAACTCCCCTTATAATAGTTTTATGGTACCACGATATAAGGGATATGTTACCCTAATATGAGGCCCTATAAGCAAGTGTACTTGTTCGGACGTGCCCGTTGGCAGTAACCCGCCAGTCCCCATTTTGCTTTGTCCACAATCATAGTCGTGTATGCCCGTACCCAAATCCATACAATGCATGCAACAACATACATCAACACCACAATAGATCGAACGAGAAATATAGATATATTCTGGATTGAGCATAGTTCATCGGACACACTTCATCGGATCCAAAAGACTTAGTTCGCCAGAGGATACAAAATTTTGAGATTCAACATTTTCTTTGAGATTCAACTTTGTTCTAAGAAAATTTTGGGATTCAACTTTTTTTAGGCATTATTTGAGATTCAACTTTGTTTTAAGAAAACTTTGATATTTACATTTTTTTAGACATTATTTGAGATTCATCCTTATTTTTTTTAGGTAAGACAAAATTGAGATTCAATTCAGCTAGCACAAATAAGTTTCATGGGCATCAATAGTACCAGCAGCCCAACAACAGCCCATTAAGGCCTTAAACCCTAACGTGAAACCTTTCACTGCCTCAATTCCCGTGCTCCGCGTCTCCACCACACAAGGGAAAGAACCACCACAGCACCTCGCCGCCGCCGCCGACGACGATGTGGCGTTCCCGAGCTCGCGCTCTCCTCCTGCTCCGCTCGTCCGCCCCACCGCCGCAGCAAAATCCACTTCGGAGCCTGGCCCGAGCCCCGCCCCCGCCACCACGCCTTCTCTCCCGCTTCCTCTCCTCCTCCTCCTCCCCCCAGAAGGTCCCGCCGGCCGCCTCCCCTCCCTCGTCCTCCTCGCCCGGCGCCGCTCCCGGATCAGCTGCGCCGCCGGCCTACACCGGAAACCTGAAGGTGAGTCACGTCTCTGCACACTACCTCTCTTTCGAGGCGCCGATCTTCCTGATTAATCACTAGCTTGATTGGCAAATCAAACATTCATTATTGGTTGCTGTGAACGATTACTAGTAGAAGACTTATTCATTATTCTCGGTTGCTAGCATTAATCCAGGGCGAATCATGCCCTGACAGTGGCAAGCCAACTACTGTCCATGACTGATCTGATACAGCACTTGATTTTCTTGAGTGTTTTTATTGCCCCATCGTGTTATTGTCTACATTTTGCAAGCAAAATCACGAGTACATAGATAACTACGCACGTATTACAGAATGGCTCAACAAGATAAAAGGTACAGGGAAAATGGAATACACCAACAGCCAGTACATTTCTTATCACTAGCGGCATCTTTATCATGAAGCGGCAGAACGATCGGGCTATCTCTAACTATCAAAGCTCAAGAACAAGGTTAAGCATGGTACTGGCCGTATAGTATCGGGCTAACTACTTGTGTTACTAGGTCGATTCATCTCTCAGCAACTCTGGATTGTAACACGAGTCTTTTAAGTTTTAACCAGTAATTAATTGTAAGATTAATAACCTCTCAATGTTTGATTATATATCATATTTTTCTTCAGCTCAACTTGAGCTGTACTCCCTCTGTCAACTAATATAATAGTGTTTAGATTACTAAAGTAGCGATCTAAACGCTCTTATATTAGTTGTCAGAGCGAGTACAAAGCAAATTTCTTTACACAGATCTGACCAAATTCACAGCTTAAATCATATTGTTCTTCAGCTCAACTTGAGTTGTACAAAGGAAATTTCTTTACACAAACACTGACCAAATTCACAACTTAAATCTATGAGAGAACAAAATACTAAACTGCGAACTCACGAAACAACCAGACCAGCCTCTGCTTCAACCGGGAGGTGGGTTCCCATGACCAATAACAAGTTCTCTCTCATGATTAACAGGGTTCTCTCTCATGCCTGCTACATGACCAATAACAAGTAGTCACTAATATTAACATAGCAACATGGCTTTCCATGAACAAGACAGGAAATCAATGTGGTTCTTCTGCCGATAACTTCCGTTCCGAACAATTAGTACATCAACAAATACTACCAGCTTCACTGGGACACTAAGCTTCTGGTTATCTTTCCGGAGCTAAGCTTATAAATGTTTCTGGTTAAAGAAAGGGAAATGATGATACTACGCACACAAGAAGAGAATCCGGAACCGTTGAGGAGATGTAAATATTTTGCCCAAGTGATATGTTGGTGATTGTCTTGCAGTGCTGGTACTTTGTGTTTTGTTCTGAGAAGAAACAGAACAGATGGTAATTGAATTCTTGGAGATCCTTGTTGTTAAGTGCAGACAGCTTTACATAGTTCCAAGCACTGGAAGCAACCACAGCAATCTCTACAATTCAAAATTCTGTTAAAAAACACTCATTACAGGAAATCCAAGGGTTCTTCAAATTGGTGAGAACATTCATAGGTTCTAATTCTAGCTGAGAAGCTATCATTAAGATTCAGCAAGGATCAGACCTGTACCTTGAAAACCGGCTTCTTGCGCTCCTCCCTTGCCGGATTCTTGTCCTCCTCATCCTCCGACTTCTTGCCCTCGTCCACCACCAGTTTCTTGTCCTCCTCATCCTCCGACTTCTCTGCTGACTTCTGTGAAATGATATTTCATATATGGTACTCTGGAGTTAAAATGAGATATGAGTTTGTGAGTGCACTCATTTCACCACTGAATTCGCAGTACATATTTAGTAACTTGTTCATGGAAAGGTGCATTCTTTGATTGTTTGTTAGTTCACTAATTTCACCACTGAATTTGCAGTACATATTTAGTAACTTGTTCTTGGAGAGGTGAAAAAAAAGTTACCCTGACAATGAACTTCCATATATTGTTTTGGAACAGTATGTTATCGTTGGTCAAAGGTTATATTGGATTGAGAGAAAGAAGATGCAACCCTTTGATCCTCCCTGAAAAACGAAAGTAACCTGCAGTTAAAATCCTCTAATAACTACCCAGTATGAATCTTTCTTGCATCCAGCTTATAGTTTGAGTGAAAGAAGCTGCAACTCTTTGGCTCTCACTGAAAAATGAAACTAACATTGCAATTGAAATCCTCAAATAACTACCCAGTATGAATCTTTCCTGCATCCAGCCTATAGTTTGAACAGCATGAATGCAGTATTCAAACCATGGTGCTAATATTTGAATTACTAGCACAGTGGTACTAACACATGTTTCTGTTTTGAACTGCGCAGAAAGCACTTGCAGGGTTGAGGAGAATTGATTTAGAAGGGTTGCGGTGGCGTGTTTTTGATGCAAAGGGCCAGGTCAGAATTCTTCTGTTTGTTTCAGTTGTGAGGATTTGCCCAGGTCAAAATATTTGTTTATGCAGTAAGTTGCTTTGAATATGTGATAGGTACTTGGACGGTTGGCATCCCAAATAGCTGTTGTGCTTCAAGGCAAGGACAAGCCAACCTATGCACCTCATGTGGAAGCTGGAGACATGTGTATTGTTCTTAATGCGAAAGATATCTGTGTTACAGGAAGAAAAATGACTGACAAAATTTACTACTGGCATACAGGGTTAGTAATTCTAGCAAATACTTTTTTATACCTTATTTGGTATCATTATTAAGTTTGTTCTGTCATGTGCATTTTGCCATTTCCCCAATAGGTATATTGGCCATCTGAAGGAAAGAAAGCTCAAGGACCAGATGGCAAAAGACCCAACTGAAGTGATCCGTAAAGCTGTCATGCGCATGCTTCCCCGCAATAAATTGCGTGATGTAAGTGAAATTGCATTTCTGTTTGTTTATAAGGATTGGTCATAGGTTCATCTTTTTTCTGGTTCAAGATTATATGCTAGCTTTAATTGCTACCAGAATACTCTGCAAGTTGGATTTCTGTATGCATATTCGTGTTGGAATAACAGTTACCCTGTTATAGAGTGTGCACTTCTATAATGCGCCATGAGCTGGTGATAATGCTATTGTTCTTATTATACGTTGAGGCATGTCATGTCAGTCTGTATAATGTAAGCTATAGTCATGAGAAGTTCGTCCATATGCACTATGTTACTCGTGTCTTGTTTAAGTTGGCGTGGTAAGTTTACGAAGAGAGCCAATCTGTTCATGGTTTATGATGTATACTCAGTTAACACCTCCTGCTTTGATTCTCCAGGATAGGGATCGTAAGCTGAGGATATTTGCTGAAGGCGAGCACCCATTCCACGACCGGTCTCTCGAGCCTTTCGTCATGCCGCCACGCCAAGTGCGGGAGATGCGCCCCCGGGCAAGACGTGCGATGATAAGGGCACAGAAGAAAGATCAGGACAGGGCAGCTAAGAAAGCCGAGGGAGAAGCAGCTAAGAATGGCAAAGCTGCGGTCGCTGCATAAGTCACCTTCAGATGTGTGTGGACTATGGAGACCGATGATTTGAGCCACTAGGGTTCTACCCGCTGCACGTTCTGAATGATGACCTGCGTATCTCTTTTCTCTTTGATGACATGTAGTCTTTTGTGTTGGATTTCATAGACAGGGTGCACTAGAATCTTATCAAGCTTTGTTAAGGCGGCAAGATTGCTGAGAAGCCTGTTGAGTTGAGTTAAGAGGCACTAAACCTGGAAACGCTCAACTCCTCATTCTGAATTTCCTTTTCGATCCTAAACTTGTAACTGGAATTTTGTATTGCAAATAAAACTCAATACATTATGCAGAACAGTGTAGAGTCACATTCATATCTTGAATGGAGAAGATGGTTTATTAGGTCGAGCTATTTACTGAACTTTTTTGTCAAAATATGTTACTACTCCGTTCCTAAATATAAGACATTTTAGAGCGTAATTCACTCATTTTACTTCATATGTAGTTTATAATTAAATCTCTAAAAGGTCTTATATTTAGGAAGGGAGTAGTACTTCGTATAGATTTTTTTTCACAAAAATGCTCCTCCTTTTGCTCTCTGCATCTCTGGCGACCGGTGAAGTTACGAAAACCACCATCTTTTGTACTTGTCTATTTGTTGTTAGATGCTAAAATAAGCTAAGTATGCCGTAGAACACTAGGGAAAACTTGCCGTTGACGTCATCAAGGATGTGAATCATGGAGGTTGCTAGGGGCGGGTTCACTTCTCACTAGGGAAAACTTACCGTTGACGTCATCAAGGATGTGAATCATGGGGGTTGCTAGGGGCGGGTTCACTTGGAGAAGGTTGCCCTGAAGAAGGGTTGTGCGATGCGGCTTGGGAGTTATTCTGCACTAAATATTTTGTAATGTCTCGTTAGCATGATGACACTCAAATGTTAATACTACTAACTAATGACCATTGAAATGAAATTCACCATTCCAACCCCAGAAATGTCCGGCATCGGCGAAGGGGTCTGACCGTTCTGGAGGCACATAGACTGCACATTTGGTTTTGAAGGGCCAGTCATATCAGTTAGTAATGAAACGAACATTACATGCATGATTTGGCTAATGTGAAAAAGAAACTTACCACAAGGAGATCGTACATGGCCCGGTTAGCCGCCTCATTCCGTACCCTCTCCTCCTCCAACAACCGAGTCGTGTTCTCCTTTGCGGCCCGGTCCCTCTCCTCCAGAAGCTCCTGAATAGCAGTCTGGGTTGTCGCTGTCTCTTTCTGAAGAGCAGCCTGCAACACCACTCCTCGTTAGCATTGTAATCATCGATGACCACACACACAATGTAATGGATGAAAGTTTTGTGAGTCCGTATAACTAACCTCGATGGCGAGATCGACTGGCCGTGGACGAGGCCTTATCTCAGGACACGAGCTCGTCTGGCGCACCTTGATCTTCGGGAGAGTGAGAGGACAATGTATCATCCCATCTCCAATGGCTATCAAGCCATGGGGCCTCCCATCTCCAATGGCTATCAAGCCATGGGGCCTCCCGCCACCAGATAACATCATCAGCTCTGGATCCAAAGGTTCCTGGCTCGGGTTAAAGTCCTCCCCTCTCCTCTTCTTCCCCTCGTCCTTGTATATCACGAGCTTGTTGTGGGAGGATATGTTGGTGAACTTCTCTGGATGATCGAGGTCACACTCACAGAATGCCTTGGCCTTCTTGTAGGAGGCAGTATGGGCCATGCCATAGAGGTCGTACAACTCTGGCACCTCCGTATTATTGTGATGCGCGTAAAAGAGAGGAGCAAAGTATTAGTAAAGGGCTCAAGCTAGCACGAAGAATGAATTGCATGAATCATGAATAAAACCACATACCCAGCTCCGTCTGAACTGGAATAAGTTGGTGCTGCCTTGATGGTGTGGCACACCAACCATTTGGGCACGCCGGTCGGCTCGCCATTGGCCCGTGCACCACTCATCCACCAACGCCTCCCAACAATCCATCTCATCCGCACAACATCTCGGGGGCACCTATAAGTTAGTAAGGAGAAATTTGAGCGCTACGCCTACGAATCAAATCAAGAAAACTACGTACAAGGCCTTAAGAATAGGTAATTACCTTCATGTACTGCTCCTTCTTCAGATACTTACCGCGGCACAACTTCTTGTCCTTCTTAATACCACACATGGCGTAGTAGTCTCAAACAACGTGCGACCGAGACTCGTGGCGTAAGTTCTGTAATAGCCGCTTGCACTCGGCCTCGATAACATTGGCCGGCGCCTCCTCATATCCCTCCTCACACGTGTAGAAGGTCTGCAATCAAACGACACAACACTGATTAGTACAATAACTAGCTATATTGTTAATTTTAGATTGTGTAAAAGGAGAAATTACTCAAATCTGTTGATCACCATCTCGGCCCTCGTGTGGCACAAGACACCATTGATAATCTCCCCCGGCGGGCATGGGCAACCTCGTAGTGCTCCGAGGTAAATCCTAGTGTAGGAAGCTCACCCTCACCGGGCAACGTGACAAACTCCGGGAAATTTTCCTGACAAAGCACACCAAGGATGGTGTTCGGCTTGCGGACTCCAAGGGGGTGACTCCAACCCCTGCAGTATGACAAGGTCAACACATTATATATTTGAAGAAACTTGAAGGCAAAAGGTACAAAAAGAGTAAATGCACTTACTTCTCCCCTTCATGCCTAATCATAGGACTCTACTCGTGGGTCGCCGGCACGACCGGGCGACGTGTACTACCATGTTGGTACACGGTGACCCCGTCAACCACGTCACCCTCACTATCAGTAAACTCATCACCAGCCTCCCCGCTACCATCAAAATGGCCACCCGACCCCTCGGCTCAATCCGGCCAGGTATCCCATCCGGACGTCTCCTCATTGTCCGAAGCCTCTAGGGAGGGAGTCTCTTGGGACGTAGCCCCTGGTACAGGAGTCTCGTGAGCTGAAGCCTCAGGAACCGAAGTCTCATGGGTCGAATGCCCGTCGACCCGAGGCTCCTGGACTAGAGTCCCCGTAGCCTCCACCTCAAACGGGTATGATACGTCTCCAATGTATCTATAATTTATGAGGTATTTGTGCCATGTTCACAATAACTTTATATGATTTTGGTATGATTTATTAGAACTAACCCGGACTGACGTTGTTTTGAGCAGAACTACCATGGTGTTGTTTTTGTGCAGAAATAAAAGTTCTCAGAATGGGTTGAAAATTTAAGGAGAATATTTTTGTAAAATATAAAAAATACTAGCAAAAGAATCAACCGGAGGGGGTCCACCACCTGGCCACAAGCCAGGGGGCGCCCCCTAGGGCGCGTCCCCTGTCTTGTAGGCCCCTCGGGCACCGCCTTGATGTGAGACCGACGCCAAAAATTCTTATAAATCAAGAAACCTCTAGAAAGAAACCTAGATCGAGAGCTCTGCCGCCGCAAGCCTCTAGAGCCACAAAAATCCAATCGGGAGCCCGTTCCGGCACCCTCCCGAAGGGGGAAACCATCATCGGAGGCCATCTTCATCATTCCGGCGGTCTCCATGACGCGGAGGGAGTAGTTCACCCTCGGGGCTGAGGGTATGTACAAGTAGCTATGTGTTTGATCTCTCTCTCTCTCGTGTTCTGGAGATGGCACGATCTTGATGTATCGCGAGCTTTATTAATATAGATGAATCATATGGAGTTTTCCCCTCTCTATCTTCTTGTGATGAATTGAGTTTTCCCTTTGAACTTTTCTTATCGGATTGAGTCTTTAAGGATTTTAGAACACTTGATGTATGTCTTGCGATGGGATATCCGTGGTGAGAATGGGGTGTTCTATTGATCCACTTGATGTATGTTTTGGTTGTCAACTTTCGGGTGCCGTGACCCTCGAAATCTATGGATAGGGGTTGGCACACGTTTTCGTCTTGACTCTCCGGTAGAAACTTTGGGGCACTCTTTGAAGTTCTTTGTGTTGGAATGAACATGATGAATCTGAAATTGTGTGATGCATATCGTATAATCAAGCCCATGGGTACTTGTGGTGAATTTGAGTATCTAGGTAACATTAGGGTTTTGGTTGATGTGTGTCTTAAGGTGTTATTTTAGTATGAACTCTAGGGTTGTTCGTGACACTTATAGGGATAGCTCATAAGATTGATCAGAAAAGATAACTTTGAGGTAGTTTTGTACCCTATAATAATTTCTTTGTTAGTTCTCTGCTATTTGTGACTTTGGAGTGAACTCTTTGTCGCACGAGAGGTATTTACATATGATTCAACTATGTTATATTGTTGAGAGAACTTGCACTAGTGAAAGTATGGACCCTAGGCCTTGTTTCCAAGTATTTATACAATGTTTCGCTTGCTGTTTACTATTTGTTACCTTGCTGTTTTTATATTTTCAGTTTACAAGAACCTATATCTACCATCCACATTACACTTTTATCACCATCTCTTCGCAAAACTAGTGCACCCATACAATTTAGCATTGTATTGGGTGTGTTGGGGACACAAGAGACTCTTTGTTATTTGATTGCTGGGTTGCTTGAGAGAGACCATCTTCATCCTACGCCTCCCACGGGTTGATAAACCTTAGGTCATCCACTTGAGGGAAACTTGCTATTGTCCTACAAAACTATGCGCTTGGAGGCCCAACACGGGTCTACAAGAAGAAGGTTGTGTAGTAGAGATCATGGGCCACCATAGTAGTTCTGTGATCGGGTGAATCAGCTAGGGGTGGGGTCGAGGACGGCGTAGCAGTCCGTCTACCTCTCCCTCGGCCACGTCCTGTACCCTTCGCCTTCTTCCCTACCCGACCTCCTCTCCCGGTGGGCAACTACGAGGACGAAGAAGCACCCATGGGTGTCCACAGACTGTTGCCAAGATTCTACGTAGAGACTGGGGTGGAATGGAAGTACCCCTTGTGCGGGCCGCCGAGCGATCTGGACCCGTGCTCACCATCTTTCAAAACCTGCCATGATAAAGAGTAAAAGAAATTAGTGCAACATAAAAAAATTGAATACCCGACATGAATAATAATATGTACATATATAATTTAAGTTGGGATGCATACAAACTAATAGTAGTCTGGATCAATAAATGCATCATCATCATCACTATCACATGTGTCTTCATGAATGACGTGCTAATCGGGTCACCGTCATCAACTTGTGGAAGGCCTTTTTGTAATCGGTCAAGCATTGGCAGGTCATCCGCAGCAGTAACCTCTTCTAGTTCCGGCTCTGCTCGTTCCTGCTCAGGGATGAAGTCGGATTCACTGTCGCTGTCTACTTCCATGTTCTGGGATGAAGTACAACGGTTCTTGAAACATTTCTTTGAAAGACGTGTTTCTTGGAAGAATTCTCCGTCATATGTGTCTGGGTTAATGTGAGGTTCATAATCCTCTTCATCTCGGGGAGGTGGTCTAGCATGTGGCGGCACTTCATAAACAACATCCCAACCATTCAGATTCTTATTAGTTTCGCAGGCCCAGGTAGATAGAAAACTTGGGTCGCCCGTTGAGCCGTAATATAGACATCGAGAACATCTAAAAGTGTGCTTTGTTTGATTTTGACTAGCCCTATATGTTCATGAGTCCTTCTAGTCTCCTTTGGCTAGAACAAATAACATTTGAAGAGTATGACATTTGGTGGGTTTTCACAATACAATTGAAGTTCATAAACTGCTTCAACTCTGCCATAATACTCGGTACTTCCTTCGCCGGTAGCAGAGACACCACAATTTGTAGATTTCCGGTCGGGCATAGATAGCTCTTTGCCAAAGGTACGAAAGTGATACCCGTTGATGTTGTATTTCTCAAATGAACGGACCTTATAGTCAAAACCATTAGCGGCTTGTCTCAATTCGGCGTCCATAGACTCTGAATTAGCCTACAAGTTTAATACGAAATGATTGTTGCATTAGCCTCAAATTAGACCAGCAAATGAAATGGTCCATTATTGATAATTACCGTTTGTTTGAACCAAGAGATGAAACCGAGATAGCCGCCTCCATGCTTTGCCAGAAGCTCATACTCTTCGACGGAATCAATTTGGATGACCTCTCCATCCGAGAATTTGGTGACGTATCGACTGTATCAAATATCTGGGAATAAGAGCAGTTCAAAGGAATTAGAAGTTGTGGAAAAATGTACCGAGAACTTACTCGATGTACGGCCGCACTTCTGTTAGGTTGTCGAAGATATACAATGAAACGGTCCGCCATTCTTTGACATCCAACGTTATTGGTTTCGAAGCACCGTCTAGTGCGAGCTTTCCATTGAATTGGCTAAGGTTGGATCCACCTTTTTTAGGGTCGCCATCATTGTACTGAGGCTTCGGATTATGCAAATGACGATTTTTGGCTTCATAGTGTGTTGTCATGAAGTTTACCACCTCCTTAGTAATGAATGCCTCGACCATAAATGCTTCAATTCTACGTTTATTTTTACATTTAGCTCGAAGCGTCTTCTGCATCCTCTCAGTTACAAAGCACCAACAATTTTGCACGGGCCCACCCAATCATCCTCGGCCGGGAGATGTAAAATCAAATGCTGCATTGGATTAAAGAAGCCCGATGGAAAGATATTCTCTAACTTGTAGAGTAACATCAGCGCCAACTCCTCCATGTCATCTACCACGCCAGGCGATAGTTCTTTCGCACAAAGAACACGTAAGAAATAGCTCAGCTCTGCCAGTACTAGCCATTCATCCTTAGGTATAAAGCCACGTAACATCACCGTCATTATCCGCTCAATCCATATGTGCCAATCATGACTCTTGAGACCAAATATTTTCAATTTTGCAAGACTCGCTCCCCTCTTTAGATTCGCTGCATACCCATCGGGGAACATCTAGTGCATTTTGACCCACGAGATAATTTCCCTCATATCTGGTCTTCCAAGATTGAACTAGGCCTTTGACTTCGACCAATTATGCTTCCGTTTCGATTGTCGCATGTTTTGTAACGGTCTATGACATAGAGTCTCTTGATCGGCTCTAGCCTTAGTATTATCCTTTGACTTCCCCTCTATGCCGAACAATGTACCAAAAATGGCCTCTCCGATATTCTTTCCAATGTGCATCATGTCGATGTTGTGTGGAAGAAGGAGATCTTTGAAGTAAGGCAGATCCCACAAGCACGGCTTGTGAGTCCATGCATTATCTGAATTATACCCCTTGAAATACCCTCAACGCTCTGGATTAGGCTCGAGAGCGTTTAACTGATCCAGGATCTATTGGCCTGTCAATGCAGGTGGTGCTGAGGTTTTGACAACTTTACCTTTGGTAAAGTTCTTCTTGTCTTTTCTGAACTCATGTTGAGGATCCAGGAACTGTCTATGCAAGTGAAAGCAAGAATACTTCCGACCCTCCTGCAACCAATGAAACTGAAGAGCTTCCTTGCATGTGGGGCACGGGAACCTTCCATCCACACACCAGCCAGAGAATAGGGCATACGCCGGCAAGTCATGCATCGAGTACATGTACCAGACATGCATTTTGAAGTTTTCTTTTCTAGCGGCGTCGTATGTCTTGACCCCATTATCCCAAGCTTCTTGCAATTCATCCTTAAGCGGATGCATGTACACATTCATATTCTTCCCCGGATTGTTGGGCCCTGGAATTATCAACGTCAGGAATATGTTCTTTCTTTGCATAATCTGTCCGAGGGGGGGGGGGGAGATTGAGTGGAATGACAAATACATGCCATCAATTGTATTGGGTTGCCGTCATACCACAGGGATTGAACCCATCCGTGCTGACGCAAACTTGATGATGCCTTGGATATGCTGCTTTATCCGGATGTAATGCATCGAAGTCCTTCCACGCTTCCCCATCCGATGTGTGTACCGCCATCTTATTCCCATATGCATCTAGTTCAGTTCTTTTGCCCAATTTCTGCCATATCATCTGTCTGGCTGTCTCTTCGACCATGAAAAGACGTTGAAGCCTTGGTATGATTGGCATATACCGAAGAACTTTAACTGGGATTTGGGTCTGGCTCTTCTCACCCATACCGTTGTCTAACACAACATACCTGGAAGACTTGCAAATGGGACAATAGTTCAAGTTCGCATATTCAAGCCTAAATAAGGCACATCCTTTTTCACAGGCATGTATCTTCTCATAGGGCATCTTAAGTACACAAAGTATTTTGTCCGAATGGTACAGGTTTGCACGCATGACATGGCCTTTGGGTAGAAAGCGTCCAAATAGTGTCATCATCGCGTCGTAGCATTCCCTTCCCAAGTTGAACTGAGCCTTCAGAGTCATTACTTGTGCAATGGCATCTAGCTGACAAAGCTTAGTGTGCTCATGGAGAGGACGTTTTGAAGACTCCAACATTCCATAGAAGGCCTTTGGAGATTCCTCCATCTCATCGTCCGAATCCCAAGCATCATCTAAGTCTTGAACCATGTCTTTGATCCCGGTACCATGCTCGTTGGTGCGACGATGAACCACCTCAGCTCTGGTGCGTTGTCTAGACTCACCATGAAATGTCCACACCATATAATTAGGCTTAAAACCCCTCCTCTGGAGGTGTTTAATCATTACAGTCTCTGTCCTCTTTTATAGTTGTCGCACCCAGGGCAGGGGCACCAGCTTGTTTCCTGGCCATTTGCAAATGTGGCTTTCACAAACTCCTTGGTTTTATAAACCATTATTTGGTCATCTCTTTCTGACTAGTGTGACCGGTGTACATCCACGCACGATCACTCATCTTGCCTAGCTGCTAAAGACACAAGATATATATAATTCGGCATGTATATTCACCAGTTAATCTAGTTTGTCAATTTTATTGCGTCCATGCAACTGTACCTCTTGAGCATGCGTTGGTTTTTCCCTTGAAGAGGAAAGGGTGATGCAGCACAGTAGCAGTAAGTATTTCCCTCAGTTTTGAGAACCAAGGTATCAATCCAGTAGGAGAATCAAGCCAAGTGTCCCGAGTACCTGCGCAAACACAAACGAGCTTGTACCCAACGCTATAAAGGGGTTGTCAATCCCTTCAAGATTGATTGCAAAGAGAGATCTGAAGGCGGAAAGTGCAACAAAGTAAAAGTGTAAGGCTGATAATATGATGTGAAGTAGACCCGGGGGCCATAGTGTTCACTAGAGGATTCTCTCAAAATAGCAAATATGACGGTGGGTGAACAAATTACTGTCGAGCAATTGATAGAGCCGCGCAAAGTCATGACGATATCTAAGGCAATGATCATACATATAGGCATCACGTCCGAAACAAGTAGACCTATACTTTCTGCATCTACTACTATTACTCCACACATCGACCGCTATCCAGCATGCATCTAGTGTATTGAGTTCATGACGAACAGAGTAACGCCTTAAGCAAGATGACATGATGTAGAGGGATAAAGTCAAACCAATGATGTAAACCCCATCTTTTTACCCTTGATGGCAACAACACGATGCGTGCCTCGCTACCCCTTCTGTCACTGGGTGAGGTCACCGCACGGTATGAACCCAAAGCCAAGCACTTCTTCCATTGCAAGAATCATAGATCAAGTTGGCCAAACAAAACCCACAACTCGAAGAGAATTACAAGGATATGAAATCATGCATATAAGAGATCAGAAGAAACTCAAATAAGATTCATAGATAATCTGATCATAAATCCACAATTCATCAGATCTCGACAAACAGACCGCAAAAGAAGATTACATCGGATAGATCTCCATGAAGATCATGGAGAACTTTGTATTGAAGATCCAAGAGAGAGAATAAGCCATCTAGCTACTAGCTATGGACCCGAAGGTCTATGGTGAACTACTCACGCATCATCGGAGAGGCAATGGTGTTGATGAAGAAGCCCTCCGTATCCGACCGCCCCCTCCGGCAGGGCACCAGAACGTGCCCCAGATGGGATCTTGCGGAGACAGAAGCTTGCGGCGACGGAAAAGTATTTTCATGGATCTCTCTTGTAGTTTTGGATTTTTCGGGAATTTATAGGCGGAAGAGGTATGGCGGACGAGCCACAGGGGGCCCACAAGCCTGCTAGGCGCGCCCCCTGGCCGCGCCCAGGGGGCTTGTGGCCTCCCCTTGTGGCCTCTGCCTTGGTTCTCACGTCCCCTGCGGATCTTCTGTTCTGGAAAAAAATCTTTTCGGAAGTTTTATTCCGTTTGGATTCCGTTTAATATTCTCCTCTGAAAAGGGTCAAAAACACGGAAAAAACAGGAACTGACACTTGGCACTGAGTTAATAAGTTAGTCCCAAAAAAGATATAAAAGGCATACAAAACATCCAAAGTTTGACAAGATAATAACATGGAACCATAAAAAATTATAGATACGTTGGAGACGTATCAAGCATCCCCAAGCTTAACTCCTGCTAGTCCTCGAGTAGGGAAGTGATAAAGACCGAATTTTTGATGTGGAATGCTACCTAACATATTTGTCCTTTGTAACTTCTTTCTCGTGGCATGAATGTTCAGATCCGTAAGATTCAAAACAATAGTTTACTATTGACATGAAAACAATAATACTTCAAGCATACTAGCAAGGTAATCATGAACTTTTGAAATAACAAGGCCAAAGAAAGTTATCCCTACAAAATCATATAGTCTGGATATGCTCCATCATCCCCACACAACTAATTTAAATCATGCACAACCCCGGTATTGGCCAAGTGATTGTTTTCGCACTCTTAATTTCTCAAACTTTTTCAACTCTCACGCAGTACATGAGCGTGAGCCATGGATATAGCACTATAGGTGGAATAGAGTGTGGTGGAGGTTGTGAGGAAAAAAGAAGGAGATGGTCACATCGACTCGGCGTATAAATGGGCTATGGAGATGCGCATCAATAGATATCAATGTGAATGAGTAGGGATTGCCATGCAACGGATGCACTAGAGCTATAAGTGTGTGAAAGCTCAAAAAGAAAACTAGTGGGTGTGCACCCAACTTGCTTTCTCATGAAGACCTAGGGCAATTTTGAGGAAGCCCATCATTGGAATATACAAGACAAGTTATATAATGAAAATTCCCACTAGTATATGAAGTAAAAAAACAAGAGACTCTCTATCATGAAGAACATGGTGCTAGTTTGAAGCACAAGTGTGGAAAAAGATAGTAGCATTGCCCCTTCTCTCTTTTTCTCTTTTTTTTGTTTGGGCTCTTTGGCCTCTTTTTTCATTTTTTTGGTGGGCATATTTGGCCTCTTTTTATTTATTTATTTCCTCACATGGGACAATGCTCTAATAATGATGATCATCACACTTTTATTTACTTACAACTCAATACTTAGAACAATGATGACTCTATAGGAAATGCCTCCGGCAGTGTACCGGGATGTGCAACGGTCTAGCTTAGCGTATGACGTTGAAACATCTCGCTAGCTATCTTATGATCATGCAATGGCAATATGAAAGTGACGACACATGTCATGAGACGGAACGGTGGGAGTTGCATGGCAATATATCTCGGAATGGCTATGAAAATGCCATAATAGGTAGGTATGGTGGCTGTTTTGAGGAAGGTATATAGTGGGTTTGTGCACCGGTGAAAGTTGCGCAACACTAGAGAGGCTAGCAATGGTGGAAGGATGAGAGTGCATCTATAATCCATGGACTCACATTAGTTATGAAGAACTCATATACTTATTGCGAAAGTTTTATTAGTAATCAAAACAAAGTGCTAAACCCATACTCCTAGGGGAAGGGTTGGTAGGTGTTAACCATCGCGCGATCCTGACCGCCACACAAAGGATGACAATCAATAAATCAATTATGCTCCGACTTCCTAACATAGCGGTTCACCATACGTGCATGCTACGGGAATCACTAACTTCTACACAAACATTTCTAGGTTCACAACACCCTACTAACATAACTCTAATATTACCATATCCATATCTCAAAACTAATTGTGAGGAATCAAACTTCTCTTACTAATCAATGCACTTGAATATGGAAGTTTTTATTATATCCTCTTTGGATGCCTATCATATTTAGGACTAATTTCATAGCACACGCCCATTACCAAGTTACTTAGAGAGAACACTCTAAAAATGGTATAAGTGAAGATCGAGAGTTTTATTTCTACAAAATATGACACCGCCGTGCTCTAAAAAGATCTAAGTGAAGCACTAGAGCAAAGTTATCTATCTCAAAAGATATAAGTAAAGCACATGCGAGCTAAATTGCCTAACTCACAAGATATAAGTGAAGCTCATTGAGTATTCTAGCAAATTCACGATGAGTGCATGTCCCTCTCAAAAAGGTGTGCAGCAAGGATGATTGTGACAAAACAAGAGCAAAGACTCCTATAATACACGACGCTCCAAGAAAAACACATATCATGTGGTGAATAAAAATATAGCTCCAAGTAACGTTACCGATGGGTTGAAGACGAAAGAGGGGATGCCTTCCAGGGGCATCCCCAAGCTTAGGCTTTTTGGTGTCCTTGAATTTGGCTTGGGATGACATGGGCATCCCCAAGCTTAAGCTCTTTCCACTCTTTGTTCCATTGTCCATAAGAACATCACCCAAAACTTGAAAACTTCACAACACAAAACTTAAACAGAAACTCGTGATATCATTAGCATAAGAAAACAAACCACCACTCTTTAGGTATTGTAGTAAGCTTTATTTCTATTTAGATTGATGTTATATTACCGTATTCTCACTTTTCCATGGCTAGTACCCCCCGATACTAACCATAGTTTCATTAAAATAAGCAATCAACACAACAAAAAAAGAATCTGTCAAAAACAGACCAGTCTGTAGCAATATGTATACTTCGTGTACCTATGGTATCCCAAAAATTATGACAAATTATGAAAACTAGGGAAATTCTCATATCAACCATCAACAAAAAATAATCAACTCAAAATCTCTTTCTAGATAGGAATTAAAAATAATTTCGTGAGCACAAAGTTTCTGTGTTTTTCAGCAAGATCAAACAACCATTACCAAAACTAATCATAAAGGTTCTACTTGGCACAAACACTAAAAGAAACATAAAAACAAAATCATAACAGAATTATGATGGTGTGGACACAAAAAAACAGAAATCAAAAAGCAATAATAAATTCATTGGGTTGCCTCCCAACAAGCACTATCGTTTAACGCCCTTAGCTAGGCATAAGGCGATAGAATCAAGTATCGTCATCTTTTGTGCTCAAACCATAAGTAGCTCTCATCATGGACTCATAAGGAAATCTTATTTTCTTTCTAGGAAAGTGTTCCATGACCTTCTTTAATGGAAATTGAAATCTAATATCCCCTTCCTTCATATCGATAACAACACCAATAGTCCTAAGGAAAGGTCTACCAAGAATGATGGGACATGTCGGATTGCAATCAATATCAAGCACAATGAAATCTACGGGCACATAGTTCCTATTTGCAATAATAAGAACATCATTGATCCTTCCCATAGGTTTCTTAATAGTAGAATCCGCAAGATGCAAATTAAGAGAGCACTCATCAATCTCATTGAAGCCTAGAACATCACATAAAGACTTTGGAATAGCGGAAACACTAGCACCCAAATCACACAAAACATTGCATTAATAGTTTTTAATCTTGATTTTGATAGTAGGCTCCCACTCATCATGAAGTCTTCTAGGAATAGATATCTCCAACTCAAGTTTCTCTTCAAGAGATTTCATCATAGCATCTACGATATGATCGGTAAAAGCCTTATTTTGGCTATAAGCATGTGGAGAGTTTAGCATGGATTGCGTCAAGGAAATACATTAAATCAAAGAGCAGCTATCATAATTGAATTCCTTGAAATCCAAAGTAATAATTTCATCACTACTCAAAGTTTTGATATCCTCTACTCCACTTTTAGTGCTTTTAGCATCAAGATAAATAGACTCCGAATCATTATGGCGTTTCTTAACCAAAGTGGATTCATATCCAGCCCCATCATCATTAGGATTGACATTAGAAAACAAGGATTCAATAGGAGTCACACCAAGCACTTTGAGATCTTCGCGATTCTCATCACGAGAACACGCCTTTTTAAGCCATTCATGTCTAGCACGAATTTGGGCGGTTCTTTCTTTACTCTCATTCATGGAAACATGCATAGCTTTCAAAGTTTCATCCATATTAATCTTGGGAGGAGCACATCTCAATTTCAAAGCATCAATATCAAGAGACATTCTATCAACGGCCCTAGCCAAGTCATCAATTTTGAGCAGTTTTTCTTCTATGGATGCATTGAAAATCTTTTGCGAGTTGATAAACTCTTTCATATTACTCTCAAGATCATAGGGTAATTTATTATAATTTCCATGAGCATTGTTGTAGGAATTGCCAAAGTTATTAGAGGGATTACTAGGAAAAGGCCTAGGATTAAAATTACCTCTATAAGCATTGTTGTTGCCAAAATTATTCCTACCAACAAAATTAACATCCAAGCTTTCATTGCTATTCTAAATCAAGGAAGACAAAGGCATATCATTTGGATCTAGAGGAGCGCCTTTACTAGCAAACAACTTCATTAACTCATCCATCTTAGCACTCAAAGAGTTAATTCCTTCTATAGCATGCACTTTTTTACTAGTACGCGACCTTTCAGTGTGCCATTGAGAATAGTTTGTCATGATATTATCTAGGAGTTTTGTGGCTTCTCCTAGTGTGATTTCCATGAAAGTTCCACCAGAGGTGGAATCCAAGATATTTCTAGAAGCAAAATTCAAACCAGCATAGAAAATTTGTATAATCATCCAAAGACTCACGCCATGAGCGGGACAATTTGTAATCATCAATTTCATTCTCTCCCAAGATTGTGCAACATGTTCATGATCTAGTTGCTTAAAATTCATGATATCATTACGGAGAGAGATAATCTTAGCCGGTGGAAAATACTTGGAAATAAAGGCATCTTTACACTTGTTCCAAGAATCAATACTATTTTTGGGTAAAGATGAAAACCGAGTTTTTGTTCGATCTCGTAATGAGAACGGAAATAGCTTCAATTTAATCATATCATTATCCACATATTTCTTTTTTTGCATATCACATATCTCAAAGAAGGTATTAAGATGGGATGCGGCATCTTCACTGGGAAGGCCGGAAAATTGCTCTTTCATAACAAGATTCAACAAGGCAGCATTGAATTCATATGATTCCGCACTAGTGGCGGGAGCAATCGGAGTACTAATAAAATCATTATTATTAGTATTCAAGAAGTCACACAATTTAGTGTTTTCACACATGGTGACTTAGCAAGCACACAAGCACACAAGCAACAGAAAGCAAGCGAAAGAAAAGGGCGAGCGAAAATGGCAAATATTTTTGTAAATTTTGTTTTTTCCCAGAAGTGTGGGAGAGGAAAACGAGAGGCAAAAGGCAAATAATGTACATGCAAGAGATGAGTTTGCGATAGTTACTTGGATATGCTTCACTTTGAATACTCCCCCGGCAACGCCGCCAGAAATCCTTCTTGCTACCTCTTGAGCTTGCGTTGGTTTTTCCCTTGAAGAGGAAAGGGTGATGCATCACAGTAGCGATAAGTATTTCCCTCAGTTTGAGAACCAAGGTATCAATCCAGTAGGAGTATCAAGATGAGGCACCAATGTACCTGCGCAAAAACAAACAAACTTGCACCCAACGCTATAAAGGGGTTGTCAATCCCTTCACGATTATTTGCAAGGTGAGATCTGAAGGTGACAGGTGCAACAAAGTAATTTTGTAGATCTGAATATAGGATGTGAAGTAGACCCAGGGGCCATAGTGTTCACTAGAGGCTTCTCTCATGATAGAAAGTATTATGGTGGGTGAACGAATTACTCTCGAGCAACTGATAGAATCGCGCAAAGTCATGACGATATCTAAGGCAATGATCATACATATAGGCATCACGTCCGAGACAAGTAGACCGATACTTTCTGCATCTTCTACTATTACTCCACACATCGACCGCTATCCAGCATGCATCTAGTGTATTGAATTCATAACAAACAGAGTAACGCCTTAAGCAAGATGACATGATGTAGAGGGATAAATTCATGCAATATGATATAAACCCCATCTTTTTACCCTTGATGGCAACAACACGATGCGTGCCTTGCTACCCCTTCTGTCACTAGGTGAGGACACCGCACGGTATGAACCCAAAACCAAGCACTTCTCCCATTGCAAGAATTATAGATCAAGTTGGCCAAACGAAACCCATAACTCGAAGAGAATTACAAGGATACGAAATCATGCATATAAGAGATCAGAGGAGACTCAAATAATATTCATAGATAATCTGATCATAAATCCACAATTCATCAGATCTCGAAAAACACACCGCAAAAGAAAGTTAGATCGAATAGATCTCCATGAAGATCATGGAGAACTTTGTATTGAAGATCCAAGAGAGAGAAGAAGCCATCTAGCTACTAGCTATGGACCCGAAGGTCTGTGGTGAACTACTCACGCATCATTGGAGAAGCAATGGTGTTGATGAAGAAGCCCTCCGTGTCCGAATCCCCTCCGACAGGGCACCAGAACGTGCCCCAGATGGGATCTTGCAGAGACAGAAGCTTGCGGCGACGGATAAGTATTTTCCTGGCTCTCTCCTTTAGTTTTAGGATTTTAGAGAATTTATAGGCGAAAGAGGTAGGGCAAAGGAGCCACGTGGGGCCCACAAGCCTGCCAGGCACGCCCCCCGAGGCCGCGGCTAGGGGGCTTGTGATCTCCCCCGAGGTCTCGTGCCTTGGTTCTCAAGTCCCGTGCATATCTTCTGTTATGGAAAAAATCATCCCGCGTGTTTTATTCTGTTTGGACTCCGTTTAATATTCTTGTGTGAAAAAGGTCAAAAACACGGAAAAAACAGAAACTGACACTTGGCACTGACTTAATAGGTTAGTCCCAAAAATAGCATAATCATGCTTATAAAACATCCAAAGTTGACAAGATAATAGCATGGAACCATAAAAAATTATAGATACGTTGGAGACGTATCAATCACCCACCCCGAGGGCGCGAGAGAGCGGCTCGAGAAGCCGAGTATAGAACCGAGCCTCCCCGCATTAAAGGAAACGAACATGTGCAACCCAGGGGAAGACACGACCTACGACGTGACTTGGACAAGAGAACATGTCGCAACATGTCCATCTATGGATCTAGAAGGTACTCTCCCACTCGATGGGATGGAGACCAACCTCAGTTTACCCACAGCAACAAGGATCAAGAACCGTACCGGGCACATCCAACATTCGATCTCTGGCACAATATAGCCCGGGTCAGAGGTGCCATCCACCCACTATGCTTTACAAATGAGGTCATGCAACACCAATTCCCGGAAAGGTTTAAACCCGTGAACATAGAACAATTCGACGGGACCACAGATCCTGCCATGTGGATAGAAGATTTCCTTCTCACATCCATATGGCCGTGGGAGATGACCTCCACGCCATTAATTACCTACCCCTAAACCTGAAAGGACCAGCGCGGCAATGGCTAAATAGCTTACCCGAAAATTCCTCGGAAGGTAGGAAGAGCTCAAAGAAGCCTTCGTGTCTAATTTTCATGGAACTTATGTTTGACCGCCGGATTCTTCCGACCTGAGTAACGATGTCCAAATGGCGGGTGAATTGGCCAGAGAATTTTGGATTAGGTTCTTAAGCAAGAAGAACCAGATCGTGGGTTGTCCGGATGTCGAGGAGATAGCCTCCTTCGGGCATAATATCCAGGACGAATGGCTGGCTTGCTAGCTCGTCCAGGATAGGCCGAGAATAATGTCCACTCTCACTTCCCTCATGATCCGCTATTGCGCGGGCGAGGATAATTGGCTAGCTCAATGCGGACATAATACAGACGACCCCGATACCTCTGAAGTTCGGGATGATAATGGCAAGCCAAGACGAAACAAGAACAAACGCCCCACCGTAACGGTGACGTCGATGACACAACCGTAAATGCTTGCTGCCACATCTCAAAACCTGGACAGTGAAAGAAACCCCTTAAGAGGAGCATGGATGGACCGACTCCATTAGATAAAACTATGGAAAGACCCTGCCCGATCCATGGCACCCAAGACAAGCCCTCCACCCACACCAACCGTAACTTTTGGATGTTTAAACAGGCCAGTAAACTAGCAGTTGACGAACAAGGCAGGAGCCCACGAAGCAAAGACGACGACAAGCCCCGCGGTCCAACCACTAGGGGACAGAAACAGTTCCCCCAAGAGGTGAAAACCGTGAATATGATATACGTTACTCACATACCAAATAAGGTGAGGAAGCGATCCCTTTGGGAGGTATACACTGTAGAGCCCGCAGCCGCGAAGTGAAACCTATGGTCAGCTTGTCCGATCACCTCCTAGACCCCATCATAGATGGGTACCACCTCACAAGAATCCTTATGGATGGAGGAAGTAGCTTTAACCTAATTTACTCAGATACGGTTAAAAAGATGGGCATAGACCCATCAAGGATCAAACCCAGCAACACTACCTTCAAAGGAATGATCCGAGGCATGGAAGCCCGCTGCTCCAACACGGTAATGTTGGAGGTCGTGTTCGGCTCACCCGACAACTTCCACAGCGAAGACTTAATCTTTGACATCGTCCCCTTCCACAGCGGGTATCACGCATTACTCGTCCGCACAACATTTGCCCACTTCAACATTGTGCCTCATCACGCCTACATAAAGCTCAATATGCCCGAACCTAGGGGAGTTATCACCATCAGCGGCAACATAGAATGCTCCCTCCGGACCAAGGATCACACAGCGGCCTCGACAACTTAATGCCAATGCGACAACGAAGCATCAAGCCACAAGGTAGCCATCAAGGTGCGGCAGGTAGGCAAGCGAGCCCGAGCTCAATCGAATCTCCTCGAAACATCTCCAGCTCAAAGAAAATAGGGACACCCTCCCCACGGCATGACCCGGTCACCCGCAAGGTATGTCCCTCGTAGACACAATTTCTCTCTCAAAATACCATGGCCAGTTGTGGGGATCCATCACCAAGGGCCATATGTTTGGTTCGACCAAACTACGGTCCAAACGTCTTCATGGACAAAAACGAGATACCATTAAGGATGTCACAAGCGTCAAGCTCACCCACACCACGAAAGCTTCTCAACATCCTCTATTCAAGGTCCGTCTACCGACAGCAACCACCTCTAAAGGATACTACCCCTCCCTTCTGAGAAGCATAGGAGAAATTGCGAAGCTGGAAACAGGGCGGACGTCAAGTCACCCATGGAAGCCCGTGGGGAAAACGTTGCTTTGGAAACATGTTGCAATAAACAATAGTTACCTGCAACAGCTGCCTTGGTGCCATGAATTATAAAAATTCATAGCAAAAATTATTTATAGACTCTTTGCAGTATTTTGACATATATATGTTTCCTGCTCATTGGCGTCAAAAGGTAAATTTGTTACTAAAAACCAAGCCTTAGCTTCATATTTTAGTGAAAAAGGAAATAATTTTAATTTCACAATATCATTATCCATTTACTTTTTCTATTGTATATCACAAAGTTCAACAAAGGTATTAAGATGAGTAGCGGGATCCTCATTAGGACTTCCTAGAAAATTTTCTTTCATGAGAAGATTCAGCAATGCAACATTAATATCAAAAGCATTCACACTAGTGGCGGGTGGTATTGGAGTACTAATAAAATCATTATTACTAGTATATGAGAAGTCACACAACTTAGTAGTATCTTGAGACATGGTGACCGAGCAAGCAAAGTAACAAGCAGGACAAGTAAACTAGAGAGTGGAGATGGAAACTAGTGACAAGCTAAACAAGCAAAGGTAGTTTTTTTTGTATTTTTGTTTTTAAGCAAGAAAAATATAACATAAAATAAAAGAAGCACAAGTAAATGATAATTTGTGTGAAGTTACTTGATAGTTGGTGATGGTATTCCCCAGCAATGGTGCCAGAAATCCTTCATAATACTTGTGATCTGCGTTGGGTTTTTCGTGAAGAGGAACGTGTTATCGCAGAATAATGTGGGTAAGTATTTCCCTCTATTAAGAAACCAAGGTTTATCGAACCAGTAGTAATATCAATCCTCAACCGTCTTCAGCGGCTGCACACAAAAGAGCAAACAACTTGGACCCAATGCGCGCAAGAGGGTTGTCAATCCCTTGATCTCATTATTTGTAAGCGAATGAGGTGTGTAGATGATTGTAAATAGTTGTGACTTGAAAAATAAAATAAAATACAAATAATAACAATGACAAAATTGGAAGTTTTCTGAATAAAGAAGTGAATAGAGCCGGTGGCCATAGTGTTCTCTAGTGGCATCTCTCATGAAAGCAACATAAGGTGGGTATGTTGGAAATATGCCCTAGAGGCAATAATAAATTGGTTATTATTATATTTCCTTGTTCATGATAATAGTTTATTATCCATGCTAGAATTGTATTGATTGGAAACTCAAATACATGTGTGGATACATAGACAACACACTGTCCCTAGTGAGCCTCTCAAGGACTACCTCG
Organism: Hordeum vulgare subsp. vulgare; assembly: GCF_904849725.1. Lineage (NCBI taxonomy): Eukaryota > Viridiplantae > Streptophyta > Magnoliopsida > Poales > Poaceae > Hordeum > Hordeum vulgare. The sequence goes on from NC_058523.1 coordinate 554,043,256, forward strand.
TTCATCAAAGATGGTCAAGGTTTCGTGGCCATAGACATGCGATGTCGTTTGATAACGGGAGCAAAAAATTAGGAGAATGATGTGATGGACAAGACCCAAACTATGAACATAGCATATGATCGTGTTAGTTTATTGCTACTGTTTTCTGCATGTCAAAGTATATGTTCCTATGATCATGAGATCATGTAACTCCCGGACACCGGAGGAATACCTTATGTGTATCAAACATCACAACGTAACTAGGTGGCTATAAAGGTGATCTACAAGTATCTCTGAAGCTGTCTGTTTGGTTGGCATGGATCAATACTAGGATTTGTCACTCCGTGTGATGGAGAGGTATGATACGTCTCCAACGTATCTATAATTTTTGATGGTTTCATGCTATTATCTTGTCAAACTTTGGATGTTTTGCATGCCTTTTATATAATTTTTGGGACTAACTTATTAACTCAGTGCCAAGTGCCAGTTCCTGTTTTTTCCATGTTTTTGACCCCTTTGAGCGGAGATTTTGAAACGGAGTCCAAACGGAATAAAATCCCCGAAAAGAATTTTTCCGTAACAGAAGAAGATCAGGAGACTTGAGAGCCAAGGCAGGGGGGCCTAGAGGCCCCACAAGCCCTCACCCCGCGCCAGGGGGAGGCCGTGGCCCATAGGCTTGTGGGCCCCCTGGACCTCCTTTGCCTAGGGTTTGCACCTATATATCCCCAAAAATTCCACAAAAAATCAGGAGATCATCGAAAGTACTTTTCCGCCGCTGCAAGCTTCTGTCTCCGCAAGATCCCATCTCGGGCACGTTTTGGTGCCCTGCCGGAGGGGGGATTCCGATACGGAGGGCTTCTTCATCAACACCATGACCTCTTCGATGATGCGTGAGTAGTTCACCATTGACCTCCAGGTCCATAGCTAGTAACTAGATGGCTTCTTCTCTCTCTTGGATCTTCAATACAAAGTTCTCCATGATCTTCATGGAGATCTATCCGATGTAATCTTCTTTTGTGGTGTGTTTGTCGAGATCCAATGAATTGTGGATTTATGATCAGATTATCTATGAATCTTATTTGAGTTTCTTCTGATCTCTGTTATGCATGATTTCATATCCTTGTAATTCTCTTCGAGTTGTGGGTTTTGTCTGGCCAACTAGATCTATGATTCTTGCAATGGGAGAAGTGCTTGGTTTTGGGGTCATACCGTGCGCTGACCTCACCCAGTGACAGAAGGGGTAGCGAGGCACGTATCGTGTTGTTGCCATGAAGGGTAAAAAGATGGGGTTTTCATCATTGGTTTGAGATTATCCCTCTACATCATGTCATCTTGCTTAAGGCATTACTCTGTTCGTCATGAACTCAATACACTAGATGCATGCTGGATAGCGGTCGATGTGTGGAGTAATAGTAGTAGATGCAGAAAGTATCGGTCTACTTGTCTCGGACATGATGCCTATATGTATGATCATTGCCTTAGATATCGTCATGACTTTGCACGGTTCGATCAATTGCTCGACAGTAATTTGTTCACCCACCGTAATACTTGCTATTTTGAGAGAAGCCTCTAGTGAACACTATGGCCCCCAGGGTCTACTCCACACCATATTTTCAGCCTTACACTTTTTACTTCGTTGCACTTTCCGCCTTCAGATCTCACTTTGCAAACAATCTTGAAGGGATTGAGAACCCCTTTACAGCGTTGGGTGCAAGCTCTTTTGTGTTTTTCCAGGTACTCTGGACTTGACAAGATTCTCCTACTAGATTGATACCTTGGTTCTCAAACTAAGGGAAATACTTACTGCTCCTGTGCTGCATCACCCTTTCCTCTTCAAGGGAAAAACCAACGCAAGCAAGTCTCCGTCAACGTGTCAATTTCTGGCGCTGTTGTTTGAGAAGTAGCAGAAGGATTTCTAGCGCCGTTGCCGGGGAAGGACTTTTGTTGCCATAGCAGAAGAATTTCTGGCACCGTTGCCGGGGAGGATCAAGTCAAGAACTCATCCAAGTAGGTGTCGCAAACTCATCTCTTGCATTTACTTTGTTTGCCAGTTGCCTCTCGTTTTCCTCTCCCCCACTTCACCAATTTGCCTTTTTCGTTTTTCTTTTTGTTCGCCTTTTTTTCTTGCTTGCTCTTTGCCCGCTTGTCTGCCCGCTAAACATGGCCCAACCAAAGGATTTTTTTTGCTCACTATGCTAGGATAGAAGAGATTGAAACTAGTGTTAAGGGATTCATGTCTACACAGTTTGAATACAACAGTTACTTTCGTAGAGAACTAAAGGAGCAAAATTCTTTTCTGGATTTTATGAGTAGAGAAGTTGATGATATGGCCAAAGACTTCCTTGCACTAAATTCTCAGTTTGCTCGTCTTGAAAATTTGGTAGGCCAGATCTCTGATAAGCATGCTACCTTAGTCAATAAAATGGTTGCTAAACCCGAAACTCGTGATGAGAATCCCAAAGATCTTAAAGTGCTTGGTGTGACTCCCATTGAATCTTTGTTTTCTTATGTCAAACCTAATGATTATGGGGCTGGATATGAATCCACTTTGGTTGAAAAGTGCCCCAATGATTCGGAGTCCATCTATCTTGATGCTAAAAGCATTGAAAGTGGAGTAGATGATGTTAAAACTTTGAGTAGTAATGAAATTACTACCGTGGATTTCAAGGAATTCAATTATGATAGTTGCTACTTGATTGAATGCATTTCTTTGATGCAATCCATGTTAAACTCTCCACACGCTTATAGCCAAAACAAGGCCTTTACCGATCATATCGTCGAAGCTATGATAAAATCTCTTGAAGAGAAACTTGAATTGGAAGTCTCTATCCCTAGAAAGCTTCATGATGAGTGGGAACCTACCATCAAAATCAAAATAAAAAACTATGAATGCAATGCTTTGTGTGATTTGGGTGCTAGTGTTTCTGCGATACCAAAGTCTTTATGTGATGTTCTGGGTTTTAATGAGATTGAAGAGTGTTCTCTTAATTTGCATCTTGCTGATTCTACTGTCAAGAAACCCATGGGAAGGATCAATGATGTTCTTATTATTGCAAATAGGAACTATGTACCCGTGGATTTCATTGTGCTTGACATTGTTTGCAATCCTACATGCCCTATTATTCTTGGTAGACCTTTCCTAAGGACTATCGGTGCTATCATCGATATGAAGGAAGGGTATATTAGATTTAAATTTCCTTTAAGGAAGGGCATGGAAAACTTTCCTAGAAAGAAAATAAGATTGCCTTATGAATCCATGATGAGGGCCACTTATGGTTTGAGCACCAAAGACGACGATACATGATTCTACCGCTTTTATGCCTAGCTAAGGGCGTTAAACAATAGCGCTTTTTGGGAGGCAACCCAATGAATATATCTTTTTCTTTCTGTTTTGTTGCTTCCACACCATCACAATTCTGTTGTGATTGTGTCTTTTGTGTTTCTTTTTGTGTTCGAGCCAAGCAAAACCTTTATGACTAGTCTTGGTAATGGTTGTTTGATCCTGCTGGAAAAAGATAGAAACTTTTTGCTCACGATATGATTTTTCATTTTTATTCAGAAATAGATTTTGAGTTGATTCTTTTTTCTTCTGGTTGATATGCCTTTTTCCCAGGCCGTCGTAATTTTTTAGATTTTGTGAGGTACCAGAATTATACGAAGTATACAAATTGCTACAGACTGGTGTGTTTTTTCAGAGATTCTGTTTTTGTTGAGTTGGTTGCTTGTTTTGATGAAACTATGGTTAGTATCGGGGGGTACTAGCCATGGAAAAGTGAGAATACAGTAGCCCAACACCAATATAGATAGAATTCAAGTTTTCTACAGTACCTAAAGAAATGGTAGTTTGTTTTCTTGTGCTAATGTTATCACGAGTTTCTGTTTAAGTTTTGTGTTGCGAAGTTTTCAAGTTTTGGCTGATGTTCTCATGGACAAAGAGATAAGGAATGGAAAGATCTCAAGGTTGGGGATGCCCAAGGCATCCCAAGCCAAATTCAAGGACACCAAAAATGCTAAGCTTGGGGATGCCCCGGGAAGGCATCCCCTCTTTCGTCTTCAATCCATCGGTAACATTACTTGGAGCTATATTTTTATTCACCACATGATATGTGTTTTGCTTGGAGCGTCTTGTATCTTAGGAGTCCTTTATTTTTGTGGTGAAACAATCATCCTTGCTGAACATCTTTTTGAGAGAGAGAGAGATGCACTCATAGTGATTTTTGCTAGAATGCTCATAGTGCTTCACTTATATCTTTTGAGCTAGATACTTTTGCTCTATGTGCTTCACTTATATCTTTTAGAGCACGGCGGTGCATGACTTGGTTGTTGGCTTATGCTATGAAAGTAGTCCCAAAGGTGATAGGTACCCAAAGAGGATAAAAAACCTCCATCTTCATGTGCATTGAGTAGAAAGAGAAGTCTTGATTCCTCTCAATTAGTTTTGAGACGTGGATTCAGTAATATTAAGAGTTATGTTAGTAAGGTGCTGTGAATCTAGAAATACTTGTGTTGAAGTTAGTGATTCCCGTAGCATGCACGTATGGTGAACCGCTATGTTAGGAAGTCGGAGCATAATTGATCTATTGATTGTCATCCTTTGTGTTGAGGTCGGGATCGTGCGATGGTTAACACCTACCAACCCTTCCCCTAGGAGTATGCGTTTAGCACTTTGTTTCGATTACTAACAAAAACTTTCGCAACAAGTATGTGAGTTCTTCATGACTAATGTGAGTCTATGGTATAGATCCACTTACACCTTCCACCATTGCTATCCTCTATAGTGCCGCGCAATTCTCGCCGGTGCACAAACCCACCATATGCCTTCCTCAAAACAGCCACCATACCTACCTACTATGGCATTTTCATAGCCATTCCGAGATATATTGCCATGCAACTCCCACCGTTCCGTCTCATGACTTGTTCCGTCACTCTCATATTGCCATTGCATGATCGTAAGATATCTAGCGAGATGTTTCAACATCATACGCCATGCTAGATCGTTGCACATCCCGGTACACTGCCGGAGGCATTTCTTATAGAGTCATCATCATTTTGAGCTGTGAGTAAATAAAAGTGTGATGATCATCATTATTAGAGCATTGTCCCATGTGAGGAAATAAAAAAAAGCCCAAAGAGCCCAAAAATAAAAAAGAGGAGAAAAAAGAGGCCTAAAAGCCCAAATAAATAAAAAAAGAGAAAAGGAGAGAAGGGACAATGCTACTATCTTTTTCCACACTTGTGCTTCATAATAGCACCATGTTCTTCATGATTGAGAGCTTCCTGCTTTGTCACTACCATATGCTAGTGGGAATTTTCATTATATAAATTGGCTTGTATATTCCAATGATGGGCTTCCTCAAAATTGCCCTAGGTCTTTGTGAGCAAGCAAGTTGGATGCACACCCACTAGTTTTCCTTTTGAGCTTTCACATACTTATAGCTCTAGTGCATCTCTTGTATGGCAATCCCTACTCATTCACATTGATATCTATTAATGGGCATCTCCATAGCCTTTTGACACACCGAGTCAATGTGACCATCTCCTCCTTTTTGTCTCACAACCACCACCACACTCTATTCCACCTATAGTGCTATATCCATGGCTCACGCTCATGTATTGCGTGATAGTTATAAAAAGTTTGAGAAAGTAAGAGTGCGAAAACAATTACTTGGCCAATACCGGGGTTGTGCATGATTTACATGAGTTGTGTGAGGATGATGGAGCATATCCAGACTATATGATTTTGTAGGGATAACTTTCCTTTGCCTTGTTATTTTGAAATTTCATGATTACTTTGTTAGTTTGCTTGAAGTATTATTGTTTTCATGTCAATAGAAAACTATTGTTTTGAATCTTACGGATCTGAACATTCATGTCACGTGAAAGAAGTTGCAAAGGACAAGTATGCTAGATAGCATTCCACATCAAAAATTCATTCTTTATCACTTCCCTACTCGAGGACGAGCAGGAGTTAAGCTTGGGGATGCTTGATACGTCTCCAACGTATCTATAATTTCTGATGGTTTCATGCTATTATCTTGTCAAACTTTGGATGTTTTGCATGCCTTTTATATATTTTTGGGGACTAACTTATTAACTCAATGCCAAGTGCCAGTTCCTGTTTTTTCCATGTTTTTGACCCCTTCCAGAGGAGATTTTGAAACGGAGTCCAAACGAAATAAAATCCCCGAAAAGAATTTTTCCGTAACGGAAGAAGATCATGAGACTTGAGAGCCAAGGCAGGGGGGCCCAGGGGCCCCACAAGCCCTCACCCTGCGACCAGGGGGGAGGCCGCGGCCCACAGGCTTGTGGGCCCCCTGGACCTCCTTTGCGCTAGGGTTTGCGCCTATATATCCCCAAAAATTCCATAAAAAATCGGGAGATCATCGAAAGTACTTTTCCGCCGCCGCAAGCTTCTGTCTCCGCAAGATCCCATCTCGGGCATGTTCTGGTGCCCTGCCGGAGGGGGGATTCGGATACAGAGAGCTTCTTCATCAACGCCATGACCTCTCCGATGATGCGTGAGTAGTTCACCATAGACCTCCGGGTCCATAGTTAGTAACTAGATGGCTTCTTCTCTCTCTTGAATCTTCAATACAAAGTTCTCCATGATCTTCATGGAGATCTATCCGATGTAATCTTCTTTTGCGGTGTGTTTGTCGAAATCCTATGAATTGTGGATTTATGATCAGATTATCTATGAATCTTATTTGAGTTTCTTCTGATCTCTCTTATGCATGATTTCATATCCTTGTAATTCTCTTCGAGTTGTGGGTTTTGTCTGGCCAACTAGATCTATGATTCTTGCAATGGGAGAAGTGCTTGGTTTTGGGTTCATACCGTGCGGTGACCTCACCCAGTGACAGAAGGGGTAGCGAGGCACGTATCGTGTTGTTGCCATGAAGGGTAAAAAGATGGGGTTTTCATCATTGGTTTGAGATTATCCCTCTACATCATGTCATCTTGCTTAAGGCGTTACTCTGTTCGTCATGAACTCAATACACTAGATGCATGCTGGATAGCGGTCGTTGTGTGGAGTAATAGTAGTAGATGCAGAAAGTATCGGTCTACTTGTCTCGGACATGATGCCTATATGTATGATCATTGCCTTAGATATCGTCATGACTTTGCGCAGTTCTATCAATTGCTCGACAGTAATTTGTTCACCCACCGTAATACTTGCTATTTTGAGAGAAGCCTCTAGTGAACACTATGGCCCCCAGGGTCTACTCCACACCATATTTTCAGCCTTACACTTTTTACTTCGTTGCACTTTCCGCCTTTAGATCTCACTTTGCAAACAATCTTGAAGGGATTGGCAACCCCTTTACAGCGTTGGGTGCAAGCTCTTTTGTGTTTGTGCAGGTACTCTGGACTTGACGAGATTCTCCTACTGGATTGATACCTTGGTTCTCAAACTGAGGGAAATACTTACTGCTCCTGTGCTGCATCACCCTTTCCTCTTCAAGGGAAAAATCAACGCAAGCAAGTCTCCGTGAACGTGTCAATTTCTGGCGCTGTTGTTTGAGAAGTAGCAGAAGGATTTCTGGCGCCGTTGCCGGGGAAGGACTTTTGTTGTCGTAGCAAGGTATCGCGGGGCCCACTCGGTAATGCAACATCACAACAAGCCTTGCAAGCAATGTGACTAAAGAGTTAGTCATGGGATTTTGTATTACGTAACGAGTAAAGAGACTTGCTAGTAATGATATTGAACTAGGTATAGAGATAACAACGATCGAATCTTGGGCAAGTAACATACCGATGGACAAAAGGAATAGTATACGGGATTCACTGAATCCTTGACACAGAGGTTCGATAGATAAATATCTTAATAGAATACGTAGGAGCCAATATGGGCATTTAGGTCCCGCTATTGGTTATTGACCCGAGAGTGTCTCGGTCATGTCTGCATAGTTCTTGAACCCGCAGGGTTTGCACACTTAAGGTTCGGTGATGTTTCGGTATAGTTGAGTTATGTATGTTGGTGACCGAAGGTTGTTCGGAGTCCCGGATTAGATCCGGACGTCACGAGGAGTTACATAATGGTCGATAGACGAAGATTGATATATAGGAAGAGGGTATTTGGACTTCGAAATGGTTTCGGGCATTTCCGGAATGTACCGAGAATGACGAATGGGTTTTGGGGGTCAACCAGGAGAGGACCACCCACCCGAGGGGCCACATGGGCCTAAGAGGTGGTGCACCAACCCTTAGTGGGATGGGAAGCCAGCCCCTAAAGGCCCTTGCACCAAGGAGGTGGGAGGAGGCCAAGTTGGGAGGGAATCCTATTAGGAGTAAGACTCCACCTCCCTTAGTGGAGGAGGATTCCTCCCTTTGGTGCGCCACCGCTTCCGCCTTCCTCCTATATATATTAGAGGGGAGAGACGGAAGCCAAGACCTTAATCCAAGGCGCAGCCCCTGTCCCTGCCTCTAGTTCGTTCTCCCTCTAGAATAGGATCGGCAGTGCACGACGAAACCCTAACGGATCAGCTCCACCACCATCGCTGCCATTCCGTTAGGCTGTTAGAGAACTCGGCTACCTCTCCGCTCCCTCTTGCTGGATCAAGAAGGCGGAGATCGTCATTGAGCTGTACGTGTGCTGAACGCGGAGGTGCCATCCGTTTGGCACTAGATCGGCATGGATCGTGATGAGATCGCAGGACGGATCGTGATGATATCGTGGGACAGATCGTGATGGGATCGCGGGACAGATTGCGATGTGGATCGCGAATATGTTCGACTACGTCAATCACGTTATATACGCTTCCGCTTAGCGATCTACAAGGGTATGTAGATGCACTCTCTCCTCTCATAGATGGTCATCACCATGGATAGATATTATGTGCGCGTAGATTTTTTTTATTTCCCATGCAATGTTCCCAAACAGTGGCATCATGATCTAGGTCTATGCATAGATGACATCTCGAGTAGAGCACAAAGGAGTTTGTGGGCGTTGATATTCAGATTGCTGCCCTCCTTAGTATTTTCTAGATTCAGTGGTATTGTTGGATGAAGCGTCCTGGACCAACCTTACTCGTACGCTTACGAGAAACCGGTTCCATTGACTGACATAAAGATGGCTGGTGGGTGTTTGTTTCTTCTGCTTTAGTTGAATCGGATTTGACATAGGTGGTCCTTGGAGAAGGTTGAATAGCAACTTCTATATCACCATTGTGGTTTTGAGTAGGCAAGAATCGTTCTTGCTAGATACCCATAGCAGCCACGTAAAACATGCAACACAAATTAGAGGACGTCTAACTTGTTTTTGCAGGGTATGATGTGATATGATATGGCCAAGTACATGATGTTATATATTTGATGTATGAGATGATCTTGTTGTAATAGTTAAATATAGACTTGCATGTCGATGCTAAGGCAACCAACAAGATCCATAGGGTTGTCTTTAATTTATTTTGGCGCTTGGTGATGCTTTGCTTTATCGCTAGTTTAGTACCATTAGTAGTAACAACATAGTTGGCGCAAGAACCTTGATGGCAGCACAACGATGGATATCAAGGTGTTGTGCCGGTGACAATGGAGATAATGCCGGTGCTTTGGAGATGGAGATAAAAAAGCACAAGATCATGGCCATATCATGTCACTTATGATTTGCATGTGATGTTAATCCTTTTATGCACCTTATTTTGATTAGGATGATGGTAGCATTATAAGGTGATCCATCACTAAAATTTCAAGATAAAATTGTGCTCTCCCCGAGTGTGCACCATTGCGAAAGTTCGTTGCTTCGAGACACCAAGTGATGATCGGGTGTGATAGACTCTACGTTCACATACAACGGGTGCAAGACAGTTTTGCACACGCAGAACACTCGGGCTAAACTTGATGAACGTAGCTTGTACAGACATGGCCTCAGGTCACAAGAGACCCGAAGGTCGAACATGAGTCACATAGTTGATATGATGAACATAGAGATGTTCACCATTGAAGCCAACTCAACTCACGTGATGATCGGTCTTGAGTTGGTGAATTTGGATCATGTGTCACTCGAATGACTAGAGGGATTTCAATTTGAGTGGGAGTTCTTACGTAATATGATTAATTGAACTTATTATCATGAACATAGTCAAAATGTCTTTGCAAATTATGTTGTAGCTTGCGCTGTAGCTCCACTGTTTTTGATATGTTCCTAGAGAAACCTTAGTTGAAAAATGATAGAAGAAATTATGCGGAATGGGTCCATAAACTAAGGATTATCCTCATTGCTGCACCGAAGGCTTAAGTCCTTAATGCACCGCTCGGTGTGCTACCCCCCCCCCCCCCCCCCGAGCGCCGTCTGTGGATGTTGCGGGCATCTGACACACACATTTTTGATGACTATGTGATAGTTCGGTGCGTCATGCTTTACAGCTTAGAATTCAGGCGCCCATGACGTTTTGAACGTCACGGAGCATATGAGATGTTCCAAGAGCTGGAATTAGGATTTCAGGCTCGTGCCCGTGTTGAGAGGTATGAGACCTCCGACAAGATTATTTGCGTGCAAAGTAAGGGACAAAAGCTCAACCGTTGAGCATGTGCTCTGATTGTCTGGGTGCTACAATCGCTTGAATCGAGTGGGAGTTGATCTTCCAGATAAGATAGTGATTAACGGAGTTCTCCAAAGTCACTGCCACCAAGCTACTAGAGCTTTGTGATGAACTATAGCATATCAAGGATGAACTAGATGATTGATATGTCTCCATCGTATCTACTTTTCCAAACTCTTTTGCCCTTGTTTTGGACTCTAATTTGCATGATTTGAATGGAACTAACCTGGACTGACGCTGTTTTCAGCAGAATTGCCTTGGTGTTATTTTTGTGTGCAGAAATCAAAGTTCTCAGAACGTCCTCAAAATTTACGGGGAACATTTTTGGAAAATATGAAAAATACCTGCGCAAAGATCCATCGGAGGAGGTGGGCCAGTGGGCCACAAGCCCTCCCACCGCCACCCCCTGGTGGCGGATGGCAAGCTTGTGGGGCCCACATGGCTCTGCCGCCCCCAATCTCAGCTCTATAAGTTCACTTTCGTCCCAGAAAAAATCAAGAGAGAAGATTTCGTCACGTTTGCGATACGGAGGCACCGCCACATCCTGTTCTTCATCTGGAGGGCAGATCTGGAGTCCGTTTTGGGCTCCGGAGAGGGGAAATCGTCGCCATCATCATCATCAACCTATCTTCCCTCTCCAATTCCATGAAGCTCTTCATCGTTCGTGAGTAATCTATTCGTAGGATCGCTGGGCGGTGATGAGTAGGATGAGATCTATCATGTAATCGAGTTAGTTTTGACGGGGATTGATCCCTAGTATCCACTATGTTCTGAGATTGATGTTGCTACTACTTTGCCATGCTTAATGCTTGTCACTAGGGCCCGAGTGCCATTATTTCAGATTTGAAATTATTATGTTGTCACCAATATATGTGCGTTTTAGATCCAATCTTGCAAGTTGTAGTTACCTACTATGTGTTATGATCCAGCAAACCCAGAGTGACAATAACCGGAACCACTCCGGTGATGACCATAGTTTGAGGAGTTCATGTGTTCACCAAGTGCTAATGCGTTGGTCCGGTTCGTTATGAAAAGGAGAATCTTAATATCCCGTAGTTTCCTTTTGGACCCCGCTGCGACGGGAGGGATGGACAATAGATGTCATGCAAGTTCTTTTCCCTAAGCACGTATGACGACACACGGAATGCATGCCTACATCACATTGACGAACGGGAGCTAGCCACATATCTCTCCATGTTATAACTGTTGCATGATGAATATCATCCAAACAAATCACCGACCCATTGCCTACGAGTTTGTCCTACTACTTCTGTTACTTGTCTTCCTCTGCTGCTGTTACTTGTCTTGCTCTGCTGCTACTGTTGTCGCTTGCTATTGTTGCTACTTGCTACTGCTGTCACTACTGTTGTTCCTTGCCGCTGCTATTACTCGTTGCACAACTGCTACCTGCTACAATCTTGATTTGCTCGACGTTGACGGGAAAAGACAATTTCCGTCAACGGGCAACTTGGCGCCATTGATACAATCGTTAGGAATAGTCTGCCGTCAACAGATCGTTTCTGACACCGTTGTGATCATACTACTTTGTTGTTACTACTTTGCTTGCAGATACTAATCTTTCAGGTGTGGTTGAATCTGACACATTCAGCTGCTAACACTTGAGAGTATCCTCTCACCTCCTATAGGCGTACCAACAAATTTGGGTCGAATACTCTACCCTCGAAAAGTGTTGCGATCCCACGTGCTGGTGGGCCGTCAACAACACTCTCTTAGTTTCGATTACCGGAGAGTGCTAGCAGCATTCTTCTGGTGCCGTTGCAGGGGACGGTCTGTTGTCACGGAATCAATGATCCCTGAATTATTCGGGATGTTTGACACCGCGAAAGTAGAAATCAAGTAGGAGCATCAAGTGTTGATGGTTAGTAAAACCACTAAGTTTCGAGAAGGGCAAGGGAAAATAGGGATACTTCATGAAATGGCAAACTAGTTGCCGCTCTAAAAGAAGAAACCCAAGGTTGAACCCAAACCCGAGACTAAGTGCTTCTAATATGAGGGGAACGGTCACTGAAGCAGCACTACCTTAGCTACTTAGTAGATGAGAAGGCTGGCAAAGTCAACAAAAGTATATTGGATATACGTGATATTGATGTTTACCTTACTAGTACTCCTAGTAGCACCGGGGTATTAGATACCGGTTCAGTTGCTAAGTGTTAGGTGATGATGTATGTTGGTACTAGTTCCAAGGTTGATGTGATCAAACATCACACACTCTCTCTACCATCGGGATTAGTTTTGAACCTAAATAAATGTTATTTGGTGTTTGCGTTGAGCATGGACATGATTAGATCATGTTTACTGCAATACGATTATTCATTTAAAGGTAATAATGGTTACTTTGTTTACTTGAATAATACCTTAAATGGTCATGCACATAATATGAATGGCTTACTGAATCTTGATCGTAGTGATACACATGTTCATAATATTGATGCCAAAAGATACAAAGTAGTAATGATAGTACCACTTACTTGTGGCACTGTCGCTTAAGTCATATTGGTATAAAACGCATGAAGAAGCTCCATGGTGATGGATATTTGGACTCACTTGTTTTTGAATGGTTTGAGACATGCGAACCATGCCTATTCATGTAAACGCATGAAGAAACTCCATGCAGATGGATCGTTTGGACTCACTTGATTTTGAATCACTTCAGACATGCAAATCATGCCACATGGGAAAGATGACTGAAGACCTCGTCTTCCTATGATGGAACAAGCAAGAAACTCATTGGAAATAATACATTTGGATGTATGCCGTCTAATGAGTGCTAAGGCATGCAGTGGATATCGTTATGTTCTCACTTCACTGATGATTTGAGTAGATACATGTGTATTTGCTTGATGAATCACAAGTCTGAAATATTGAAAAGTTCAAGCAATTTTAGAGTGAAGTTGAAGATCGTCGTGACAAGAGGATAATATGTCTACGATGTGATCATGGAGGTAAATATATATCTGAGTTGCGAGTTTGGTATAAATTTAAGACAATGTGAAAATTGTTTCGCAACTCATGCCACGTGGAACACCATAGTGTGATGGTGTGTCCGAACGTCATAGTCGCGCCCTATTGGATATGGTGCATACTATGATGTCTCTTACCAAATTACCACTATCGTTTTGGGGTTAGGCATTTGAGACAATCACATTCACTTTAAATAGGGCACCACGTAATTCCATTGAGATGACACCGTATGAACTATGGTTTGGAGAAACCTAAGTTGTCATTTCTTAAAAGTTTGGGGCTACAAAGCTTATGTCAAAAGGCTTCAGCCTGATAAGCTCGAACCCAAAGCGGATAAATGCATCTCCATAGGATATCCAAAATCACTTGGGTATACCTCCTATCTTAGATCCGAAAGCAAAGTGTTTGTTTCCAGAAACGGGTCCTTTCTCGAAAAAGAGTTTCTCTCAAAAGAATTGAGTGGGAGGATGGTGGTACTTGATGAGGTTATTGAACCATCACTTGAACCAGAGAGTAGAAGAGCGCAGGAAGTTGTTCCTGTGGCACCTACACCAGTTGAAGTGGAAGCTGATGATGGTGATCATGAAGCTTCGGATCAAGTTACTACCAAATCTCGTAGGTCGACAAGGACACGTACTACTCTAGAGTGGTACGGTAATCCTATCTTGGAGGTCATGTTGCTGGACAACAGTGAACCTACGAGCTATGGAGAAGCGATGGTGGGCCAGGATTCCGACAAATGGCTAAAGGCCATGAAATTCGAGATAGGATCCATGTATGAAAACAAAGTGTAGATTTTGGAAAAACTACTTGATGGTCAAAAGGCTGTTACGTACAGATGGATCTTTCAAAGGAAGACGGACGATGATGGTGAATGTCACCATTAAGGCATTAAGAAAGCTCGACTTATCGTGAAGATGTTTCTCACAAGTTCAAAGAGTTGACTACGATGAGATTTTCTGACACGTAGCGATGCTAAAGTCTGTTGGAATTATGTTAGCATTTGCTCCATTTTTCGATTATGAAATCTCGCAGATGGATGTCAAAACATCGTTTTCATGAGGAAATTTTGTATGTGATACAATGAGAAGGTTTTGTTGATCCTAAGGATGCTAACAAGTATGCAAGCTCCAGCGATCCTTCTATGGACTGGAGAAAGCATATGGGAGTTGGAATATATGCTTTGATGAGATGATCAAACTTTTTAGGTTAATATAAATTTTATGAGAAAATTGTATTTCCAAGAAAGTGAGTGGGAGCACTATAGAATTTCTGATGAGTATATGTGGTTGACATATTGTTGATCGGAAATAATGTAGGATTTTTGGAAAGCATAAAGGGTTGTTTGAAAGGATTTTTTTCAAAGGAAAACCTGAATTAAGTCTACTTGAACATTAAGCATCAAGATCTATGGAGATACATCAAGACGCTTGATAAAACTTTCGATGAATGCATACCTTGACGAGTTTTGAAGGAGTTCAAAATAGATCGATCAAAGAAGGAGTTCTTGGTTGTGTTGTAAAGGTGTGAAATTTGAGTAAGACTCAAAGCTCGACCACGGCAGAAGAAAGAGAAAGGACGAAGGTCGTCCCCTATACCTTAGTCGTAGAATCTATTGTATGCCATGTTGTGTATTGCACCTGATGTGTACCTTGCCATGAGTCAGTCAAGGGGTACAAGAGTGATCAAGGAATGGATCACTAGATAGCGGTCAGAATTATCCTTAGTAACTTGAAGACTAAGGAAATGTTTCTCGATTATGGAGGTGATGAAAGAGTCCATCGTAAAGGGTTACATCGATGCAAGCTTTGACACTAATCCGGATAACTCTGGGTAGTAAACCAGATTCATATAGTGGAGCAGTCATTTCGAATTATTCCAAGTGAAGCGTGGTAGAAGCATCTACAGTATGACATAGAGATTTGTAAAGTACACACAGATCTGAATGTTTCAGACCCGTTGAATAAAAACTTCTCTCACAAGAAAGACATGATCAAACCCCATAACTGTATGGGTGTTAGATCCATTACAATCACATAGTGATGTGAACTAGATTACTGACTCTAGTGCAAGTGGGAGACTGTTGGAAATATGCCCTAGAGGCAATAACAAATTGGTTATTTTTATATTTCCTTGTTCATGATAATCATTTATTATCCATGCTAGAATTGTATTGATTGGAAACTCAAATACATGTGTGGATACATATACAACACATTGTCCCTAGTGAGCCTCTGAAGGACTAGCTCGTTGATCAAAGATGGTCAAGGTTTCCTGGCCATAGACATGATATGTCGTTTGATAACGGGATCACATCATTAGGAGAATGATGTGATGGACAAGACCCAAACTATGAACGTAGCATATGATCCTGTCAGTTTATTGCTATTGTTTTCTGCATGTCAAAGTATATGTTCCTATGACTATGAGATCATGCAACTCCCGGACACCGAAGGAATACCTTGTGTGTATCAAACGTCACAACGTAATTGGGTGACTATTAAGGTGCTCTACAGGTATCTCCGAAGGTGTCTGTTGGGTTGGCATGGATCAAGACTGGGATTTGTCACTCCGTGTGACGGAGAGTTATCTCGGGGCCCACTCGGTAATGCAACATCACAACAAGCCTTGCAAGCAATGTGACTAAAGACTTAGTCACGAGATTTTATATTATGGAACGAGTAAAGAGACTAGCTAGTAATGAGATTGAACTAGGTTTAGAGATACCGACATCGAATCTTGGACAAGTAACATACCGATGGACAAAGGGAATAGTATACGGGATTAACTGAATCCTTGACATAGAGGTTCGACCAATAAAGATCTTCATAGAATATGTAGGAGCCAATATGGGAATTGAGGTCCCGCTATTGGTTATTGACCGGAGAGTGTCTCGGTCAAATCTGTATAGTTCTCGAACCAGCAGGGTCTGCACACTTAAGGTTCGGTGACGTTTCTGTATAGTCGAGTTATGTATGTTGGTGACCAAAGGTTGTTCGGAGTCCCGGATGAGATCCCGGACGTCACGAGGAGTTCCGGAATGGTCCGAAGACGAAGATTGCTATATAGAAAGAGGGTATTTGGACTCTGGAATGGTTTCGGGCATTTCCGGTAATGCACCGGGAATGATGAATGGGTTCCGGGGGTCCATCAGGAGAGGTCCACCCACCCCAAGGGACACATGGGCCTAAGAGGTGGCGCACTAGCCCTTAGTGGGCTGGGCAGTTGATACATCTCCATCGTATCTACTTTTCCAAACTCTTTTGCCCTTGTTTTGGACTCTAATTTGCATGATTTGAATGGAACTAACCTGGACTGACGTTGTTTTCAGCAGAATTGCCATGGTGTTGTTTTTCTGCATAAATGAAAGTTCTCGGAACGTCCTGAAAAATTACGAAGAATATTTCTGGAAAATATGAAAAATACCTGCGCAAAGATCCACCGGAGGGGATGGGCCAGTGGGCCACAAGCCCTGTAGCCGCCGCCCCCTGGTGGCGGCTACCAAGCTTGTCGGGCCCACGTGGCTCTGTCGCCCCCAAACTCACCTCTATAAATTCACTTTCATCCCAGAAAAAATAAGAAGAGGAGGTTTCATCGCGTTTGCGATACGGAGGCGCCGCCACATCCTGTTCTTCATCTGGAGGGTAGATCTGGAGTCCGTTTTGGGCTCCGGAGAGGGGAAATCGTCGCCATCGTCATCATCAACCTTCTTCCCTCTCCAATTCCATGAAGCTCTTCATCGTTCGTGAGTAATCTATTCGTAGGCTCGCTGGGCGGTGATGAGTAGGATGAGATCTATCATGTAATCGAGTTAGTTTTGACGGGGATTGATCCCTAGTATCAACTATGTTCTGAGATTGATGTTGCTACTACTTTGCCATGCTTAATGCTTGTCACTAGGGCCCGAGTGCCATGATTTCAGATCTGAAATTATTATGTTGTCACCAATATATGTGTGTTTTAGATCCAATCTTGCAAGTTGTAGTTACCTACTATGTGTTATGACCGGGCAACCCCGGAGTGACAATAACCGGAACCACTCCCGGTGATGACCATAGTTTGAGGAGTTCATGTGTTCACCAAGTGCTAATGCGTTGGTCCGGTTCTTTATGAAAAGGAGAACCTTAATATCCCGTAGTTTCCTTTTGGACCCCGCTGCCACGGGAGGGATGGACAATAGATGTCATGCAAGTTCTTTTCCCTAAGCACGTATGACGACACACGGAATGCATGCCTACATCACATTGACGAACGGGAGCTAGCCACATATATCTCCGTGTTATAACTGTGGCATGATGAATATCATCCAAACAAATCACCGACCCATTGCCTACGAGTTTGTCCCACTGTTGTTGTTACTTGTTTTGCTCTGCTGCTGTTACTTGTTTTGCTCTGCTGCTGTTACTATTGTTGCTGCTACTGTTACTTGCTTTGCTCTGCTGCTACTTGCTACTGTTGTTACTTACTACTGTTGCTACTTGCTACTGCTGTCACTACTGCTGTTTCTTGCCACTTATGTTACTCGTTACACTGCTGCTACCTGCTACAATACTTTTTCGCTCGCCATTGCCGAGAAAGAATATTTCCCGTCCACGGGCAACTTCTGGCGCCATTGATACAACCGTTAGGGATAGTCTGCCGTCAATAGATCGTTTCTGGCACTGTTGCTATCATACTACTTTGCTGCTAATACGTTGCTTGCAGATACTAATCTTTCAGGTGTGGTTGGATCCGACACATTCAGCTGCTAATACTTGAGAGTATCCTTTCACTTCTTGTCGGGCGAACGAACAAATTTGGGTTGAATACTCTACCCTCGAAAACAACTGCGAACCCACGTGCTGGTGGGCCATTGCAAGACAATTGCTAATTGTTGAGCAACTGGGAGCAGTTCTGGCTCCGTTGCCGTGGAGGCATCAAGTCAAGAAGACGTCAACAACATTATTCTAGTGTCGTTGTCGGGGACTGCTAGTAGCACTTTTTCTGGCACTGTTGTCGGGGAAGGGATTGCTATATTTTCTGAGTCACTTGGGATTTATATATGCTGATCACTATGAAGAATCTGAAAGATCCAAAAATCAAAGTTTTGCCCTCAACTATGAGGGGAGGTAAGGAACTGCCATCTAGCTCTGCACTTGATTCACCTTCAGTTATGAGTAACTTTGCGACATCGCCTCTGGCTAGAAATCTTGATATGTCGCCTGTGCCTGATACTGCAAGAGATGCTATGCTTGATACTGCTTTGCCTGATGATGCTAGAAATGTCATTTTGCCTGATGATGCTATGCTTGATACTGCTTTTCTTGATGATGCTAGAGATGCCATTTTGCCTGATGATGCTATGCTTGATACTGCTAGAGATGCTACTTTGCCTGATATACCACTAGGGGTATTCCTTGATGCTCATATTGCTAGAGTTACTGCCAATGCTCGTGATGCTTCTAAAACTACCGATACTATGGAGATAGAACCTGCTTTTGCTCCTGCTAGATCTAGCTCTCCTAGATATGAATTGCCTGATATACCTGAGGGTTATGTTATGGAGGGAGAGATAGGTGATGATTTTCTTGCGTGTAAGGATGCCTATGATGCTGAGAAATTACTTCTCAAGTGGAAGGAAAAATCTCTGAAAGCTAGGATGAAATACGACCCGAAGTTTGCCACTTCACCTATCTTTATCACCGATAAGGATTATGAATTCTCTGTCGACCCTGAGATAATCTCTCTAGTCGAATCTGATCCTTTCCACGGTTATGAGTGTGAGACGGTCGTAGCCCATCTTACCAAACTACACGATACAGCCACCCTTTTCACTAGTGAGGAGAAGATCCGCTACTACTATATCCTTAAGTTGTTTCCTTTCTCTCTAAAGGATGACGCTAAAGCATGGTTCACTTATCTTGCTCCTGGATGTGTGAGTAGTCCCCAGGATATGGTCTATTACTTCTGTGAGAAATATTTCCCTGCCCATAGAAGCAAGCTGCCTTGCAGGAAATATACAACTTTGCTCAAATCAAAGAAGAGAGTCTCCCACAAGCTTGGGGGAGGCTCATCCAGCTACAGAATGCTTTGCTTGATCACCCTCTTAAGAAGAACAAGATACTTGATATCTTCTATAACGGACTTACCGATGCTTCTAGAGACCACCTAGATAGTTGTGTCGGTTGTGTTTGTAGGGAACGAACTATAAAACAAGCTGAGTTTCTACTGAATAACATCTTGATCAACGATAATGCTTGGACTATTCCTGAACCACCTCCTAAGCCAACTCCTAAGAAAAGAGGTATTCTATTCCTCAGTCCCGAAGATATGCAATAAGCCAAGAAATCTATGCAAGAGAAAGGCATTAGATCTGAAGATGTCAAAAATCTACCACCTATCGAAGAGATCCATGGTCTCGATAACCCGATACAAGTAGTAGAAGTGAATTCTATGCGTAGGTTTGATGAGAGTGATATTCCTTTTGACAAACCTCCTAGCCTATGCTTTGATGAATTTGACAACTTTGTTGCCGAACAACAGAGTTTCAATGATTATGTTAGCAGACATTTGGAACAAAGTACTCGTATGCTTAGTCATCTAAGTGCTTGTGTAGACAGAAATGTCAATGATCTGAAGCTTCTGAGTAAACACGCCTCTATGATTACTACTCAGGTAGAACAAGTACTTAAAGCTCAGAATGACTTGCTCAATGAATTAAATGACAACTCTGTCAAAGTCATTACTAGAGGAGGCAAAATGACTCAGGAACCTTTGTATCCTGTAGGCCATCCTAAGAGAATTGATCAAGATTCTCAAGGAATTAATGCTGATACACCCAGTCATCCTAAGAAGAAGGATGATAGAAACCTACATGTCAGTTCAACAAATACTGTCACACCTCAAGAACCAAATGATATTTCTTTGTCTGATGCAGAAACACAATCTGGTGATGAACATGAACCTGGTGACAATATGGACAGCGATGTTCATAATAATGCTCAACCTAGCAATGATGAGGATGTGGAGATTGAACCTACGGTTAATCCTGATAACCCACAACCTAAGAGATACGATAAGAATGACTTTGCTGTTAGGAATCATGGTAGAGAAAGGGAGCCATGGGTTCAGAGACCCATGCCCTTTCCTCCTAAGCCATCCAAGAAAAAGGATGATGAGGATTTTGAGCGCTTCGTTGAGATGATAGTACCCGTCTGCAGATGCGGTTAATTGATATGCTCAAAATGTCTCCATATGCCAAGTACATGAAAGATATCGTGACTAATAAACGGTAGATACCAGATCTTGAGATCTCCACCATGCTTGCCAATTACACTTTCAAAGGTGGAACTCCTAAAAAACTTGGTGATCCCGGAGTGCCCACTATACCTTGCTCCATTAAAGGAAACTACGTAAGAACTGCCTTATGTGACCTTGGAGCCGGTGTTAGTGTTATGCCGCTCTCTCTTTATCGTAGACTTGAACTGGATAAGTTGACACCCACTGAAATATCTCTAAAAATGGCCGACAAATCAACTCCTTTCCCTATCGGCATTTGCGAGGATGTGCCTGTTGTGGTTGCTAACACCACTATCTTAACAGACTTTGTTATCTTGGATATTCTCGAGGATGATGCCATGGCGGTCATCCTCGGAAGACCCTTTTTAAACACTGCATGGGATGTTATAGATTGCAACAAAGTCCATGTCACTTTCCACGTCAACGATAATGAGCATACAGTGCACTTTCCGAAGAAACGATATCAAGTACATTGTATCAATGCTATTGAAAAAACTTCATCGATTCTTATTGGGAGCTTTGAATGCCCTATTTCTCGTGTCAAGATGAAGTATGATGTGCTTGTTGGGGAAATACATATCCCCATTGAGGTGACTTAGTGGCTATTCGACAATTCTCCGTTTGCTCTTGCGATTCGAAAAGGTTTTGTCATGAGGATTTGATCAACCCCATTGACGGATTTCTTTCGATGACCATGAAGTGGATGAATCAAAGAGTCACATACCTCTGTTTTAAGCTTTCACCTTCTGTTGCTTAGAAGAAAAATGATAGATTTAGTTTAGTTTTTCCTATTTTCTGTTTTAGCGTCCCGAATAAAAATGCCCCGAAAATAAAAGTTCTCCGATGGTCCTGAAAATCTATTACGGTTTTTTCTAGAATATTTGAGAAATACTGGGACTGAGAGCTGGCCTAGGGGCCACACCAGTGGGCCACAAACCCTATAGCCGCTGCCCCCCTGGTGGCGGCTACCAAGCTTGTGGGGCCCACAGGGACTCTCTCCACTCATTCCAGCTCTCATCCTCTTCTTCTACCTCAAGAAAAAATTGTCTCGCAGCTCAAACCCGTGTTCTTGCTCATTTGCGTGAGATTTTCGATCTCCTTTCTCAAAGCACCATTCTCCGAACCGTTTTGGGGAAATTACTCCTTGGTAAGTGACTCCTCCATTGGTCCAATTAGTTTTTGCTCTAGTGCTTATCCTTCGCGTATTCTTGCTACCTTGGTGACCATGTTTTTGAGCTTGAAATGTTGATTTTAGCTGGTCCCAAGTAGTCTTAGCGCGTGATACGATCTCTAGGCACTAGTAGGAGTAGTTGCTACGAGTTGGGTTAATCCTTACTCACTTTTCTTTCGAAGTCTCTAAAAATTTCAGAATTTTTCAGAGCTATAAAAGGGAAAAGATGAGGAGGTTCTTTAGAGGCTCTTCAAGCCGCAACCCCAAGGAGGATGAGAAGAACCACCCCAAGTATGTGGTTCCTCGAGTCACAGAGGTTCGAGCGTGCGAGTGGCCAAGTGATGAATTTTTGCGCGCCGCTGGGCTTTATGAAGACTTTTATTATTTGGTGGAGAACGCATGTCTTACCTTGTTCGTTGAAGATAAGTGCTCACAATTACTCCTCCTCACCAATATTTTCGTTCAAAGCTTCAACTTTTATCCGAGAAAGAATCCTCCCATGGTTGAGTTCATGTTATACGACATCCCCAGTGCATGACACTACAGGATTTTTGCAATGTATGCAAATTACCTTATGTTGGGGATATTCATGACCCTCGTCCACGGTACTTGGAGGATTTCATAGGTACTATTGATGTTGGAGAGGAGAGAGGAGTGTCTCGCGCTAGAATTGCTAGCATACATTTTCCTGTGTTTTGGTACTTCTCATTATTTGTGGGAAAATGTTTGATTGGTCGTGGGGAGGCTGGATCACTTAGCTCTCCAGACCTTGCGGTTTTGTGAGAAGGCCTTTATAACGATAAGACTTATAGCCTAGGTGCTATAGTATCTCAGCGGTTGAACACAAACCGTTCCAAGGGTGTCGTCTATGGAGGTATCTATGCTACCCGTCTTGCCAGACACTTTGAGATACCCGTTAGACTGGGGGAGGAAGGAGAGATGCTTCTTCCTGAGAAATATCTGGATTATGACAGCATGGTTCGCCATGATTTTCTGGATAGAGATGCTAGTAGACGGATGATTTATAACCTGGTATTTAGTCAGGGTACTCGAGAGATTATTACTTTGCCTGCTCCTTCTTTGTTCGATCTTCATGCAGGCAGGTACACTATTATGCCCTCGGACATCTACGCATATTGGGGCTTGGCCCAACCACAGGTGCCCGCGGCCGAGCCGCCAGTCGAGTACCAGACGTCAGTTTATCAATGGGAGCCAGAGGAGCTCACACAGCGGTGGCATCCACAGTCCGCTCCGGAGTATCCCAGAGCTGGTTATTTCCCGCCTTGGGAGTAGACCAAGCTAGGCCAAAAGCCTAAGCTTGGGGTAGTACGTGTTCTCACCGACCTTACATTCATGCTTATGCTTTCACTTTGTTAGTCGGTGTTTACACTTTGCCACTGTATTATCCATGCTAGTTTATTTTCGTTTTCTTGTTTTCTGGTTTTGTGTCCTTTTGAGAAAACCCAAAAAGATTTTCCTTTCTTCTTTTGCTTGTTGGGAGTTTTCCCGTGTAAATAGTTTTCTTTTTCTTTGGGTCAAGGTAGAAGATATTGGTTACAATGTTTAGTGGCTCTTGCATGCATACCTGTTTAGCTTTCAAAGAGCCATATTACTTTGTCTTCTCCTTTGTGTTTGCCTGCAGATTCAGCTTAGTCTAATGCACGAGCACTCTTATTATTGTTCACATCGTTCGATCGTGCAAGTGAAAGGCAACAATGATGATATATGATGAAGTGACTGAGACTGGAAAAGCTGGTATGAACTCTATCTATTTTGTTTTTTGTAAATATGACTAGCTTGTCGTCCCAGATTCAGCTTAGTTGTGAGAGAACCATGTTTGCAATGACAACTTAGAGATCATAGTTTCTGATGCCATGCTTAATTAGCTGAGAGCTTATAATGGTTTGTCTTGAATGCCAACATAGATTTTGAGAGGACTATGATGTAGTATGATAGGATGGTATTCTCCTTTGAATGATTCAAGTGACTTGACTTGGCGCATGTTCATGCATGTAGTTGAAACAAAATCAACATAGCCTCTATGATGTTCGTATTCGTGGTGATTTATATCCTGTTCATGCTTGCACTCAATGTTACTCAAACTCATTGCATCTTGATGACTGTTGTCGCTCTCTAGTTGGTCGCTTCCCAGTCTTTTGCTAGCTTTCACTTGTACTAAGTGGAATACTGCTTGTGCATCCACTTCCATAAACCCAAAAGTTTTTCCATCAGAGTCCACCATACCTACCTATTTGCGGTATCTACCTGTCGTTCCAAGTAAATTTGCATGTGCCACTCTCTAAACCTTTGAGAAATAATCTATTTTGCATGCCCGAACCGCTCATGTGGTGACAGGGGGCTATTGATATCTTCCATGTTAGGCGTGTTATCCTCGACATGTGTTTATTCACTGTCATTCACGAGAAAAGGGCCGGTAATTGGAATGCCCAGTTCCACGCTTAAATCGAAAACATAACTGTAAAACAAGACTCCCCCCGGATCGATGTTAGTATGGACGGTACCCGAGGATTCGGCTAGCCGTGGAGTGTGATTGATTGGTGGTGGGGGAGTTAAAACTTTACTTTTCTGTTTGGGAACCGCCTATAGCATAAGTAGCATGGAAGATATTGAGAACTCTTGGTCATTGCGTTGACAATGAAAGCATGCCACCCAAAATTATTATCTCTGTTTTCAAAGCTTGAGCTCTGGCACCTCTGCAAATCAATGCTTCCCTCCGCGAAGGGTCTGTCTATTTATTTTCCTGTTGAGTCATCCTCCTCTTATATAAGCACCAATTAGAGAGCACCTCTGTCATTTTTATGCTTTGCTTTTGATTGATATTGAGTATGACTATGACTGGATCTTCGTTGCTATGAATTATAATGTTTAGTCAGCCCTTGATCTTTGAAAGTGCTCTGCATTTATGTTTTGCGGTCTCAGAAAGAGCTAGCGAGATACCACTTATTCATATTGCTTCATGTTTGTTTCGATTGAATTGTTGGTATCTGAAACTCATTATTATTTGCTCGCTAGCTGATTATGCCATTGATATTAGTTTACCGTGAGACCTACTTGTAGTTACCTACTATGTGTTATGACCCGGCAACCCCGGGGTGGCAATAACCGGAACCACTCCCGGTGATGACCATAGTTTGAGGAGTTCATGTGTTCACCAAGTGCTAATGCGTTGGTCCGGTTCTTTATTAAAAGGAGAACCTTAATATCCCGTAGTTTCCTTTTGGACCCCGCTGCCACGGGAGGGATGGACAATAGATGTCATGCAAGTTCTTTTCCCTAAGCACGTATGACGACACACGGAATGCATGCCTACATCACATTGACGAACGGGAGCTAGCCACATATCTCTCTGTGTTATAACTGTTGCATGATGAATATCATCCAAACAAATCACCGACCCATTGCCTACGAGTTTGTCCCACTGTTGTTGTTACTTGTTTTGCTCTGCTGCTGTTACTTGTTTTGCTCTGCTGCTGTTACTACTGTTGTTGCTACTGTTACTTGCTTTGCTCTGCTGCTGCTTGCTACTGTTGTTACTTGCTACTATTGCTACTTGCTACTGCTGTCACTACCGTTGTTCCTTGCCACTGCTGTTTCTCGTTACACTGCTGCTACCTGCTACAATACATTTTCACTCGCCGTTGCCGGGAAAGAATATTTCCCGTCCACGGGCAACTTCTGGCGCCATTGACACAACCGTTAGGAATAGTCTGCCGTCAATAGATCGTTTCTGGCACCGTTGCTATCATACTACTTTGCTACTGATACTTTGCTTGCAGATACTAATTTTTCAGGTGCGGTTGGATCCGACACATTCAACTGCTAATACTTGAGAGTATCCTTTCACTTCCTATCGGGCAAACCAACAAATTTGGGTTGAATACTCTACCCTCGAAAACTGCGCGAACCCACGCGCTCGTAGGCCATTGCAAGACAATTGCTAATTGTTGAGCAACTGGGAGCAGTTCTGGCTCCGTTGCCATGGAGGCATCAAGTCACGAACACGTCAACAACATTATTCTAGTGTCGTTGTCGGGGACTGCTAGCAGCAGCCAGCCCCTAAAGGCCCTTGTGATACGTCCCAAACGTATTTATAATTTTTGCTTGTTCCATGATCTTTTGGGTGTCATTGTTATATGTTTTCCTACACTTTTACATCCTTTTACACATATTTGGACTAACCTACTAACTCAGTGCACCCAGTGCCAGTTTCTGTGACCTGATGTCTATTTTGCACGGGGGTTTACCCAATTTTCTGAAGCCGAAAAAATCCAGAAAAATTATATAAAAAATCAGCGAAACGGAAGCTTTCGGATCACCGAAGAGGGGCCAGAGGGGGCCAGGGGCCTCCCACGCAGCCTGCAGGCGCGGCCTGGCCCTAGGCCGTGCCAGAAGGCCACCTGGGTAGGTCCCACCTCCTCCGGTGCCCTCCGTTGGCCTATATTTAGAGTCCCGAGAGGAAACCCTCACAGACTTTCTGGAATCGCGAATTTCTCCATCGTTTTGCCGACGCAACGCTTCCGAGATCGGGAGCATCAGGAGACCTCTTCCCGCTACCCTACCGGAGGGAGGATTGACCTCCGGGAGCTTCTCCACCGCCATGGACGCTTCCCGGACGTGCCGTGAGTAGTCCTCCTTGGATCATGAATCCATGAACAGTAGCTATGTGATGTCTTTTCTCCAATCTTGTGCTTCAATGGTTAGTCCTTGTGAGCTGCCCTACACGATCAAGGCATCTATGTAATTCTCTTGCTATTGCTATGCTCGGTTTGTTGGGATCCGGTGGATTATGAGATTATGTTCAGATTTTTATGAGTTATATATTTGATTATCCTTTTATATTATGTTCCTTAGTGATTCATGCATTTTCTCCGTTGCTATTTATTGCTTTGGCCAAGTAGTAGATTGTGACTCCAAGAGGGAGCGTTCTGCATGATTGTGGGTTCACGCCCCTCGATATCTAGCTTGAGTGACAGAAACATGAGACTAGGGGATGTGCTTGTTGCCACCAGGGAGAAGACAATGGTGCTTGTGACCACGGTTGCAAACATTGTTTACCTTACGCATAGTTCGTTAATGCAGTTGTCCGTTGCTTTGAGTTTACACTTTGGGTGGGGCTCGCAACTTAATACCGGAGAGATGTTTGTGACAACCCGATGCCGACGTTCCAGAGGATTCCCCTCTCTTTCCGTTTTCGTCGTGTGGCTTATTTTATTTGTCATGTCATCATCGCATCATGCGCATCATCTGCATTGCATCGGCATCTCCGTTGCCTCCCGTTTTCAAAAACTTGCATCCGTTAGTAGTTGTCGGTTCTCGTCGTTGCCCGTTCTGAGTCCGAACGCACACGCACGCGCCCGCGGCACCGTCGAAACCCTATTTTTAAAGTGCTTTTAAAACTTTCTCTGATCGAGGTGAAACTTGGCACGCGGTCGCGATTAGAGGTAGCTAGGCCTCCTGTCGAATTTCGTCGCGATCGGAGACCGTCTCGTACCCGAACGGTCGACCGTAGCGGCACCGTATCCGGTCTACCGTCGGGCGTGTGTTGGTGTTTTTAAAAATTCGTGCCGCGCCGCCCTTTCTCCCTCTCATCTCCGGATATTCCCTCTACACGGCCACTTAGCACGTCCCGCATTCGGAATTGTTTAATTCCTACCGCGCAGTTGAAACCGGGGCGAAAAGCTGCTAAACCTAGCCCCCCCCCCATTTGTTATAAATAGACCCCTCCAAAATTTTAGGCAGCCTCCCCCTAATCCTGCCTCGTTTTCCACGCCCCTAACCCTAGCGCAGCCTCCCACCTCTCTCTCCCACCTCCAGCCGCCGGGCCCGCCCGAGCCCGGGTCAGGCCCGCCGAAGCCCATCTCGGCCCGAGGCTAACCCTAGCCCGAGCTCCCGCGCCTTCGCCGTCGACCGCCGCATCCCGCCGGCAACCACAGCCCCAGCGCCGCCGGAGCAGGTCGTTGCGCCTCGCCCCCTCGATTCCCTGCGCTGTGCCCCGCCTCCGGCAGCCGTCGGCATCTCGAGTTCCTCCCGTCGGAGCCCCAACCTGCAGCTTCTCGCTGGCCAACACCTCCTGGCACCCGCAAGATGTCGCCGCCCGAGCTTGCAGTCAGCAGATCCGGCCGTCCACTCGGATCCGGCCCTCGCCCGGCGAGCCTCGCTGGTTCCTCGTCCCCGCCGGCGCCATCAGAGGAAGCAGCCGCCGCCGCCATGGCCTCTCGCAAGGAGAACGAGGCCGAGCAGCCACTCGCTCGTCCCGAGCGTTGACTGCGTCGCTCCTGGGCCGGCCTCGCCTCGAGCGCCCCGAGGCCCAGCAGCCGCGCAGCTCCCCTTCGGCCCAACAGCACCACCACGAGCAGGCCCAGTCGAGTCCCTTCGGCCTCCTTCCGACCAGGCCGGCCCAAGAGGCCTTTTCCCCAGGTGAGACTATTCCCCCGCCCCCAGCGCGATTTAATGTGTTTCGCTTGACCTGTTCGGCCCATTAGGGTTTTTCCATGTTTTAGGAATTTCTAATTCCAGAATATAGGCATATATTCGAATGCCCGTAGATTTTTATCCGTAAGTCAGAACGAGGCGTATATTATATGGTTTTGGGGTAGCTTCGCGAGTAAAACACGATTTCACCACTTGCATATTTATTTGTCGTAGTTTAACGTGCCAAACGCATAGTTTTGCGTGCTGTTTCAATAGGTTGCGCCCCGTAATTATTTTTCTCGCAAGTCCGGGTTGATCGAATGCCGTAGATAAAATGTCCTTATTTTAGGAATCATTTTTGCATGTATTTTAGAGCTGTCAATTGTATTTTTACGTGCAGGGATTGCCGGTAGTTTATTTTCCCGTATATAGGTTATTCTCCCGCATTTTTGTGTGGCTTTATTTGGTGTTGCAAACCCCACATATTTTATATGTTTCCGGGGTAGAAAAATCCAATGGATTTTTCTGTGCAATTAGTTTTAGCTTTCGAGTAAGTTATTTCGTGAGATATTTTGCTATGTTGCCCTTTTGTTTAATTCGTCGGATTTATTCCGTGCCTCGTTTGAATTAGTTGTCAACTAGGGAGTTGATCTTGGATGTTTTGTTTAGCCCCTGGTATTTTTGGTCGCAATAGAAATGCATGTTTAGGTGTGTTTTGCTTGCTCTCAAGATGCTAGAAATAGTGCTGTTTTAGAGGAGCTGAAATATTTCCAAGTCTGGAATCTGTTATATTTTGTTGCTGTCTTGTCTTGCTTGCATCTTGTGATCTGTAGCTCTTTTGAGGTTGGTCCAATGGAGTTAGTTGTACCCCTTGTTTTTCTCTAGCATGCTGTAAAGTTTCATGCCATTTGGAGTCCTGTAGCTATAGATTTTGCTGTTGTCAATATTGCTTCAGATCGAAAACTGCACTTTCATGAGGTGTAATTTTCACTAAGTCTGAAATAGTGTGTGAGATGCCATTTTGTGTCTTCTTTTCCTAGTGCTCCTTGCTGCCTTGTTGGTTGTTGTTAGTTGTTTTTAGTAGTGCGTCTTGCCCTCTTTCATGCCATGCCTTGCTTGAGCTTATCGGAGTTGTGTAGCCAAAGTTGTGAGGCGTAGAAAATGCTATGTGGCTAATTTTGGCAGATTGTAATCATTTCTTGTTTTGCTCGTAGTTGTTGAACCGTAGCTCCGATTTGATCGTGTCCTACATGAAACTTGCTTAGAATCTTGTGTAGTTTCATTTTCCCTTGCTGTCTGAATGTTTTGAAGTGCTCGTAGCCGTCGTTGCACACATATTGCATTCATGTCATCATATCTTGCGGTGCTTGTATCTTTTGATCCGTAGCTCCGTTGGAGATGTTCTTTATGTGTAGATTGCTTGCCTTGACGTGTAGAATCACGTGAACCTATTTGTTTTGCTGTTTAACAACTAATTAAAGGTGTTAATTCATATCTGGACAGAATTGTAAATTAACATGTGAGGTCGTTTCGGAGGTGCTATATGTCATTTCCGACCTCACTTAAAATGCCTAGATAGGCAGTTTAATTTCCGCTTCACCTCTTGCATGTTTGACAACATTAATATTGCCATGCAGATAACCGGGAGTGAATTAAATAATTAAAGTGGAGTTTCGTCAATATGCAACTCGTGCATATTGAACTTCACTTAATGTGTAGGGTGTGATTGTGTGATTTGTCATGCCGTGACTTGCATGTATTGAGTAGCTCATGTATCATATGTGTTGCGCTTCGTGTGGTGAATATCGTGTGTTGATGCTTGTTTCCGGTTTCCCCGTCTCGATAGAGTTCCGCAAGCGTGTCGGATGTGAGGACCCGTTCGACTACGTCGGTTCGTCTGCTTCACGCAGGCATTCTTCTTCCAAGCGGGATCTCAGGCAAGATGTTCATTTCCCCAGATACCATTACTATCATTGCCATGCTAGATTTACCGTCTCTATCATTATGTCTCGTTGCCTACCACATGTTAAATATTAGCCTCTCAACAATGCCATGAAACCTTCAACCTGTTCGACCTAGCAAACCACTGATTGGCTATGTTACCGCTTGCTTAACCCCGTTGATAGCGTTGCTAGTTGCAGGTGCAGTTGCTTCCATGTGAAAGCATGGGTTCCTTGTTATATCACCATATTAGTGCTATCTAATTTAATGCACCTATATACTTGGTAAAAGGTGGAAGGCTCGGCCTTTCTAGCCTGGTGTTTTGTTCCACCTTTGCCCCCTTAGTTTCGGCTACCGGTGTTATGTTCCATAAACGAGCGCTCCTAACACGATCGGGGTTGTTATGGGGACCCCCTTGATAATTCGTTTTAGATTAAAGCTGGTCTGGCAAGGCCCAACTTTGGTTCTATTTGCCCAACATAATAATTTATCATGTTCCATAACTGAGCGCTCCTAACACGATCGGGGTTGTTATGGGGACCCCCTTGATAATTCGTTTTAGATGCGCTCCTATCCCTGGCGAGGCCCTCGTGCCAAATTGAGGATAGGGTCGCATCTTGGGCGTGACAATGTTTTGGATAGATATCTCAAGGTGGATGATTAGTAAGTAGATGTTGATGAATAAACGGTCTACTTGTCTTGGCGTACTGCCCATTACTATTGAACCTCTAACTATCAAGTTGCATAATTAGCATTGTGGTGCGATCATAATTCTGTCAATTTCCCAACCGTGATTTGTTTACCCAAGCATAGTTGTTTATCGTATTTTGGGAGAGAGACGTCACTAGTGAACATCATGTGACTCCGGTCCATATCACCATCATTGTTTACACCTCCATCATTTACCGCTTTCATTTACTTTTCCGTTGCAATCACTATTACCTTCCCACTTGTGTTTTGATCCTTTGCAAACTACAAGGCCGGAGATATTGACAACCTCTCCATACTCGTTGGGAGCAAAGTAATTTGTTGTGTGTGCAGGTCCACTTCTTCTCCTGACCAGGACAGGAGACACCTACTTGTTGATCCTTGGAGTCCGTCTGGTTCGATAAACCTTACAGTCTCCGTATAAGGGAAATCTCCTGCTGACTACATCTCTACCTTCCACTTGGGGTAACCAACGAGGGGTGAGAAGTATATCCATCAACTCATCATCAAGCAAATTTCTGGGGCCGTTGCCGGGGACTCCGGTCTTCAAGATAGGGGAGTTGCACACTATCTTTTACCTTTGCTTTTTAGTCTTGTTAGTTTTCTTTTTAGTTTTTGCTTTAGAGTCTTATACCCAAAAACCACAAAAAAATAGTTGCTTTGTTCTTGCTTGTTGCTGCTGCTATGGGTTCCACTGAGAACACCATGTTGGGTGAATCCACTAGTCACAACAACAATGATTATACCTTCTCCTCTATTGATCCAGTTACCACTAAGGGTCTTTTTGCAAGTAAACCATGTGACTATACTAGTCATTATGGAGAATTATGCCCTTGTCATGGTCGCATCGGGAAGCCACAAGATCTTTGGTTTGAAGTTGCTCCTAAATGTCCCCAAACTTGGGAAGACATCCAAACTCTTATAATAGAGAGCAAATCAAACGTAGAGGATGACACTACAATTTTACTTAATAGCAATAATATTGATTTTGACAATTGTAGTCTCTCCGAAGTCATCACCTTTTTGCAAAGAATGGCTAAAGACCCCCACACTAGTACACTCAATATTGCCTTCACCGAGCATATTACCAATGCTCTTATCAAAGCTAGGGAGGAGAAGCTCAAGCTAGAGACTTCTATTCCTAGAAAAATAGAAGATGGTTGGGATCCTATGGTCAAAATTAAATTGAATAATATCTCTTGCTTTGCATTGTGTGATGTTGGAGCTAGTGCTTCCGTTATGCCCAAAAGAATGTATGATATGCTTGATTGGAAACCTTATGATCCATGTTCTTTTGGTGTTCGTCTTGTTGATTCTTCCATAAAGAAACCTTTAGGGAGAATTGATGATGTGCTTATTATTGTCAATGATAATTATGTGCCCGTTGATTTTCTTATTATGGACATTGAATGTGATCCTTCATGTCCAATTATTTTTGGACGTCCTGTTTTCCGCACCGTTGGTGCTATCATTGACATGAAAGAGGGAATTATTAAATTCCAATTTCCTCTTTAAAAGGGAATGGAACACTTCCCTAGAAATAAGATTAAGTTACCTTATGAGTCCGTTACTCGGGCAATTTATTCTTTTGGAGTTGATAACACTTGATCTTCTTGCATTATGCCTGGCTCAAAGGCATAAAAGAAAGCGCTTGTTGGGAGGCAACCCAATTTGTTTTTACTTTATGTTTTAGTGGTCTTGATGCTTGTTACTACTGTATCAACATCATTGTATATTTATTTTTAAGCCTTGTGCCAAGTTATAGCCTCCGATTGCAAGAAAGTTCAAAAATTGTGACATGTTGTCCAGAAACAGATTCTGTCTGCTTGACGGAACAATTCGCCAAAAATCACCAGATCATCTTTTTGATCTGAATAGTTTTTGACAGGATGCTCTATAAAATTTCCTTTCTGGCTTCTGTTCTGAGTTGTTTGATTTGAGTTGCAGAAGTGCCCTGAATAAATTATTTACTATCTGCTGTTCTGTTTTTCACAGATTCTGCCATGTTTTGCGTTTTCATCGTTTTGCAAATCCTAAGCTTACTTTTTATTTGCAAAAACCTTTTTTCATTCATCAGAAGCAGTAGATTTTCATGAAAATATTTATTTCCAGAAGGTAATGAATTATTTTATTAAGGGAACTAACCACTCTAATCAGCTTATGATGAGTTTCGTATGAAGGGAGTTTTCAAGTATGTGATGGGAGAGATGATGAAAGAAGATACAGGAGTGTCAAGCGCTCAAGCTTGAGGATGCCCCCATGCACCCCAATAAATATTCAAAGGATACTCAAGCGTCTAAGCTTGGGGATGCCCCCGTGCATCCCCTTTTCTATCAACAATCATCAATTCGTCCATCTCCATGCTATATTTTTATCACTTCATATGATCTCTGCTATGCTTGGAGCGTCCCGCTATTTGCTTTTTAGTTTGTTTTAGTTTTGCCTGCTGTTCATAACAAGTCGGAACCTATCCTACCTTGTTTGGGAGAGAGACACGCTCCATTCCACTCTAGAACACAACATAGGTTTTCATGCTTATCTTTTATGTGTGTTCTTCATCTTTTCGTAGCTACTGTCATGCTTAGCTCTTAGTTTTCATGCTTATCTTTTTAAGAGCTTTTATTTAGGTTGCTTTTGGAACTCTCTTGAGTTATCATGCTTATCTTGTTTAGAGAGTTGGCTCGTTGCACTGAGTTGTGTGTCTTGCATGAGTAGGCAATTGAGGTTGCTATTTAAGTATAGTAGTAACTTGCAATAGTCTTGAGGTATTTATTTGAGTAATATTTGGACTATTGGTGCCAAGAGCTTGAGCCTATTAGTGATAGGTTTCGTATTTTGGGAAATCCATGTGTTTTTCAAAAACTAAAATTAGTTGAGAACTCTAGCTACTAAATTGATCGCTAACCTTTGGAGTGGTTGGAATATATAGAATACCCTCACGTTACCATGAGTCGAGGATGCGCAAGGATAACCAAACCCCCAAACACTCCTCCTCGGGGTACTTGTCTCTTTGTGAATTTCCTAACTAGATAGAGAGTTACCGATAATAAGTGTATGAGTTCTTCGGAGTAATGTGAGTATTCGATTGTTGGCACTTCCACCATCCATATTTTGCTAGCCTCTTTGGTGTCGTGCATTGCCCTTTCTCAAATTGAGAGTTTGTGCAAACTCCGTTGGTGCATCCAAACCCATGACATGATATGCTCTGTCATACATAAGCCTCATTATATCTTTTTCCTCAAAACATCCACCATACCTACCTATTAAGGCATTTCCATAGCCTTTCCGAGATACATTGCCATGCAACATCCACCATCTCATGACTTGATCTTCATGTCATACATGCCTTTGCTTGATCGTAGAGCCGCATGCTAGTTGGGCCTTGCCCTTATTACTGCTACATGACGCGCTAGTATCATTGCATATCCTGCTACACTGGCAGAGGCATACATTTGCATACATCATGATAGTTTTCACTTGTCTTTATCTTGAGTACTTCTTATAAAGTGTGATGATTTTTCTTTTTATTCATGTAAAACATAGAGTGTTGCCCTTAAGTGAGGAAAAGATCCTAAAGTGGACAAAACAAAAGATCCCAAAGAGGACAAATGAGAGATAAAAAGAAAGAGCCAAAGAGGCCACAAAAAAATTAAAAAAAAAGAAAAAGAAATAAAAAGAGAGAAGGGGGCAACACTACTATTCCTTTTGAAAGATCCACACTCGTACTCCATTGTGATATTGGTACTACATAGAGATTATCATTCATGCATAACTATGTGGGGACCCTTACACTATAGAACTTGGTTTGCATATTCCAATGATGAGCCTCCTCGAATGAGCTCTAGGTCTTGATGAGCAAACAAGTTGGATGCACCCCCATTAGTTCTATTGGAGAGCTTACCTTAGCTCATATGTGCATCCGTTACATGGCAATCCCTACTCCTCACATCATATCTATCATTTGGCTTTCTCTCGCCTATGGTTGTCCTCATTGGTGTGAGCCTTTCACACCTTTTTGTCTTCCTTCCCCATCATTATTCTATTTGCCACCCCAAGTGCCAACATATCTTGCTTACGCTCATCCATTGCATGAGTGCTCAAAATCGAAAGGGAAAGGATCATTTTGATTTGTGCCTGACTAGTGGTCTGGGGATGAGTCAAAATAAGATTCCAAAGGAGACTAAGTGTGAGGTTTAGTATATTGAGTTCTCAATTAAAAAATATTTTATGATCTCAACCCATCTCCCACTTCTTGCATGCAAACACCATTTGGAGACATTCGAGTCACGGACAGCGAGAGTTCTTGCACCTTTATGTTCTTACTTTGCTAAAGTTAATACTAGATATAGACTCTTGCTTGCTATTGTCTTGACTTGAATTGCATATCTTACTTGCTTTACTATGAAGTTCTTATATGTGTGTTAGCATGTCACCACAGAAATTATTGTGTTATCATTTATCTACTCGAGGAGGACCAGAAATTAATCTTGGGGATGTTGATACGTCCCAAATGTATCTATAATTTCTCCTTGTTCCATGATCTTTTGGGTGACATTGTTATATGTTTTGCTACACTTTTATATCATTTTACACATACTTGGACTAACCTACTAACTTAGTGCACCCAGTGCTAGTTTCTATCTGCTGATGTCTATTTTGCACGGGCTCTTACCCAATTCTCCGAAGCCCGAAAAATCCAGAAAAATTATATAAAAAATCAGCGAAACGGAAGCTTACGAATCACCGAAGAGGGGAAAAAGGGGGGGCAGGGGCCTCCCAGGTGGCCTGCTGGCGTGGCCAGGCCCTAGGTCGCGCCAGGAGGTCGCCTGGGTGGGTCCCACCTCCTCCGATGCCCTCCTTTTGCCTATACTTAGAGTCCCGAGAGGAAACACTCACAGACTTTCTGGAATCGCGAATTTCTCAATCGTTCCACCGCCGCAGTGCTTCCGAGATCGGGATCGTCAGGAGACCTCTTCCCAGCACCCTGCCGGAGGGAGGATTGACCTCCGGGAGCTTCTCCACCGCCATGGACGCTTTTCGGACGTGCCATGAGTAGTCCTCCTTGGACCATGAGTCCATGACCAGTAGCTATGTGATGTCTTCTCTCCAATCTTGTGCTTCAATGGTTAGTCCTTGTGAGCTTCCCTACATGATCAAGGCATCTATGTAATTCTCTTGCTATTGCTATGCTCGGTTTGTTGGGATCCGATGGATTATGAGATTATGTTCAGATTGTTATGAGTTATATATTTGATTATCCTTTTATATTATGTTCCTTAGTGATTCATGCATGTTCTCTGTTGCTATTTATTGCTTTGGCCAAGTAGTAGATTGTGACTCCAAGAGGGAGCGTTATGCATGATTGTGGGTTCATGCCCCTCGATGTCTAGCTTGAGTGACAGAAACATGAGACTAGGGGATGTGCTTATTGACACCAGGGAGAAAATAACGGTGCTTGTGACCACGGTTGCAAGGATTGTTTACCTTACACATAGTTCATTAATGCAGTTGTCTGTTGCTTTGAGTTTACACTTTGGGTGAGGCTCGCAACTTAATATCGTAGAGCTGTTCTGGATAGATATCTCTAGGTGGATAATTATTAAGTAGATGCTGATGAATAAACGGCCTACTTGTCTTGGCGTACCACCCATTACTATTGAACCTCTAACTATCAAGTAGCATAATTAGCATTGTGGTGCGATCATAATTCTGTCAATTGCCCAACTGTGATTTGTTTACCCAAGCATAGTTGTTTATCGTCTTTTGGGAGAGAGACATCACTAGTGAACATCATGTGACTCCGGTCCATATCACCATCATTGTTTACACCTCCATCATTTACTGCTTTCATTTACTTTTCCGTTGCAATCACTATTACCTTCCCGCTTGTGTTTTGATCCTTTGCAAACTACAAGGCCGGAGAGATTGACAACCTCTCTATACTCGTTGGGAGCAAAGTTATTTGTTGTGTGTGCAGGTCAACGTCTTCTGCTGACCAGGACAGGAGACACCTACTTGTTGATCCTCGGAGTCCTTCTGGTTCGATAAACCTTACAGTCTTCGTGTAAGGGAAATCCGTTGCTGACTACATCTCCACCTTCCACTTGGGGTAACCAACAAGGGTCGAGAAGTATATCCATAAACTCATCATCACCTTGCGCCAAGGAGGTGGGAGGAGGCCAAGTTGGGAGGGAATCCTACTAGGAGCAGGACTCCACCTCCGTTAGTGGAGGAGGATTCCTCCTCTTGGTGCGCCACCGCTTCCCCCTTCCTCCTATATATATTAGAGGGGGGAGAGGGCATCCAACACCTTAATCCAAGGCGCAGCCCCTGTACTATCTCATACCAGCATGGTGCAAAAAAATAAAAAGGAAAAATAAACACAAAAGACGCTCCAAGCATTTGCACATATCATGTGACGAATAAAA
Organism: Hordeum vulgare subsp. vulgare; assembly: GCF_904849725.1. Taxonomy (NCBI): domain Eukaryota; kingdom Viridiplantae; phylum Streptophyta; class Magnoliopsida; order Poales; family Poaceae; genus Hordeum; species Hordeum vulgare. Next base: position 554,080,716 of record NC_058523.1, read on the forward strand.
ATATAGCTCCGGGTAAAATTACCGATAGATTGTAGACCAAAGAGGAGATGCCTTCCGAGGCATCCCCAAGCTTAGACGCTTGAGTATTCCTTGAATATTACCTTGGGGTTCCTCGGGCATCCCCAAGCTTAGGCTCTTGTCTCTCCTTATTCCTTCATCCATCGTGGTCTCACCCAAAACTTGAAAACTTCAATCACACAAAACTCAACAAAACCTTCGTGAGATACGTTAGTATGATAAAGTAAATCACCACTTTAAGTACTGTTGTGAACTCATTCCAAATTCATATTAGCATTATATCTACTGTAATCCAACTTCACTATGGTTCATACCCCCCCCCCTCCGATACTACCCATAGATTCATCAAAATAAGAGAACAATGCATATAAAACAGAATCTGTGAAAAACAGAACAGTCTGTAGTATTCTGAACTTATACCATACTTCTGATACTCCAAAAATTGTGAACAATTATGACAATTATGTAAATTTTCATATCAATCAGCAACAAAAATAATAAACTCAAAATCTCTTTCTGGATAGGAATTAAAAATAATTTCGTGAGCACAAAGTTTCTATCTTTTTCAGCATGATCAAACAACTATCACCCAAACTAATCATAAAGGCTTTACTTGGCACATTATTTTTATAATACAATGGAATTGTACAAGGGGATGATTATTTTTGCGAGAAACTTCCATAAAAAATTGTACATTGTTTCCATGGGCATGAACACAAGTGTTCAAGGTCGACCCTCACTTCCGCAATGCATCACCTTTCAATCGCTTCTCTTTTTGAAAAAGTTTTAAGTTACCCTCTATATTTTTTTGTTTTTAAACTATATAAAAGCACTCAACAGAAATAAATGACTCTCTAAAACTTCCGGGTTGTCTCCCAGGCAGCGCTTTCTTTAAAGCCATTAAGCTAGGCATAAAGTGCTCAAGTAATGGATCCACCCGGATCCCAAGGTATATCAAAGCCAATTTTAATTAACAATGATTTGTAATTTAGTAGTGAGCACAAGGTAACATATATCATGCAATGACGATGTCTAACTCTCTTCCTATGCATCGGCATGTCATAAAAGAACAATTCATGCACATCAAGTAAACGCCAATACATAGCATAAGCAGTTTCTTGCAATTCTATCGTATTGGAAACATAGAGAGGTGGAGATGTAGTTCCTCTCTCATAATAATTGCAAGTAGGAGAAGCAAGAACATGCAGATTATATTCATCAAAATCATCATGTGTAATAGTAGAAGGCAACCCATCTATGTAATCCCTAATAATAGCAAACTTCTCCGATATAGTGTAGTTGGGAGAGTTCAAAAAGATAATAGGACTATCATAAGTGGGCACAATAGCAACAATTTCATGTTTAACATAAGGAAGTGAAGCAAGTTCATATTCATAAGCATCATTCATATTGGCATCATGGCCACAAGCATAGGAAGCATCAAGTTCATCAAAAAGGGATATTTCAAACAAATCCAAGGGATCATAGCAATCAACATAGCATTCATCCTTCGGTAAGAACGAAGGGAAATTAAACAATGTATGAGTTGAAGAGTTACTCTCATCAGAAGGTGGGCACAGGTAGCTAGTCCGCTCTTCCTCCTTTTGTTCTTCGCTCTCCTCGTCATCTTTTTCATCTAATGAGCTCACAGTTTCAGCATTTTCTTCTTCCATAGTTTCCTGCAAAATATTAGTCTCTTCTTGGGCAGCATAGAATTTCTCCATAAATCGATAAATATGGGCATTATATTCATAATTAGTATAACAATAACGAAGCATAACCAAATTTTCAAATTGGTAAGCAGCATCATCATTATCATCACACCTTTTAAACAGAGCTTCAATTTCATAAGCACCCATAAAAGCAACAAACACTTCTATTTGTTCCACGTCATAGTAATCATATATACCATTAGCATAAGAAGCCAAGGTTTCATTAGCATTAAATTTACAAAAAAAGGGAAGGTGTTTAGCCTTCATCCTAGAGCAACAAGTAATATCATATCTCGAGCATAGCTCCCGAGCATACCATTTCAACATATGACTTTGATCCCATAATAGTTCCCTTTTTGAGTCAAGCGATAATCCCTAAAGTATTCAAATTTATCCAAAGTGTATCCCATTATATAATTTAATGGGGTTTTCTGAGGATTATTGAAGAAGTGCATACTATTTTCCACATAACGAGCATCGAGGGTTTTAGGAGGTTCCCCATCTCCATGAGTAGCAAGTACACCTATTTTTTTTTTGTATTTTGTGTTCCAAATCCATAACTAAAGATAGAGAACAACTTAGAACAGCAAATAAATCTACTTAGTGATAAAGCAAACAAGCACACACGAGAATATTCACCCCACGCTATTGCTCACCGGCAACGGCGCCAGAAAAAGGTCTTGATAACCCACAAGTATAGAGGATCAATTGTAGCCTTTCTCGATAAGTAAGAGTGTTGAACCCAACGAGGAGCTAAAGGTAGGACAAATATTCCCTCAAGTTCTATCGACCACCGATACAACTCTATGCACACTTTATGTTCGCTTTACCTAGAACAAGTATGAAACTAGAAGTACTTTGTAGGAGTGATAGGGTAGGCTTGCAAGAAAAGAAAGAACACGTAAATAAAAACTAGGGGCTGGTTAGATAAAGGAACAATTACGTTAGTTTAATGAGTGTGGAAAAGTGGTGGTAGGAGTTGCGGAATTGTCCCTGAGCAATTGACTATGTTACTAGACCGATAGCAAGTTTTATGTGGGAGAGGCCACTGCTAGCATGTCATCCCTTACTTGGAATTCTATGCACTTATGATTGGAATTATTAGCAAGCATCCGCAACTACTAACGTTCATTAAGGTAAAACCCAACCATAGCAATAAGATGTATTGGTCCCCCTTCAATCCCATATGCATCAATTTCTATGCTAGGTTGAAGCTTCTGTCACCCTTGCCGTCCAATACATAGTCCTATCAACATACTACTAACCCTATGGTGTGATCCACACGCGCGCTCATATGATGGGCACCAAAGGACAACAACATAACCACAAGCAAATTAAACCAATCATAGCAATTCATCAATCACCGATAGGACAACGAAAATCTACTCAGACATCGTAGGATCGCAACACATCATTGGATAATAATATGAAGCATAAAGCACCATGTTCAAGTAGAGGATACAGCGGGTTGCAGGAGAGTTGACCGCTGAATATAGATGGGGAAGGTGATGGAGGTGATCGTGAAGATGACGGAGGTGTTGGGTGTAGATCGATGTCACACGATGATGTCCCGGGCGGCCTTCCGGCGCCACCAGGAGAGAGGGGGAGAGAGCCCCCCTTCTTCTTATTCTTCCTTGACCTCCTTCCTAGATGGGAGAAGGGTTTCCCTTCTGGTCCATGGTCTCCATGGCGGCGGAGGGGCGAGAGCCCCTCCGAGATTGGATCTCTCTCTCTCTGTGTGTCCTTCTGTTTATGCGCTACCAGATTTTGCCTTTCATCGTTTCTTAAATTCCTGGAGATCCGTAACTTCGATAGGGCTGAAATTTTAACACGATTTTCCTCTGGATATTAGCTTTCTTGTGGCGAAAGAAGGGCCCCAACCGCCTTAGCGATTGGTCACAAGCCTGCCAGCCGCGCCCTAGGGGGGCTCCTCCTGGGCTTGTGACCCCCTCAGGCATCGTTTCGCGTTGATTCTTCTTCCCAAAAATCATAAATATTCCAAAAAATCCCCGTAGGTTTTTTATTGTGTTTGGACTTCGTTTGGTATGGATATTCTGCGAAACAAAAAATATACAACAAACAGGAACTGACACTGGGCACTGGGTCAATATGTTAGTCCCGAAAATAGTATAAAAAGTTGCCAAAAGTATATGAAAGTTGTAGAATATTGGCATGAAACAATGAAAAATTATAGATACAACGGAGACGTATCAGGGGCCAAGGCATCAGGGCGCGACCACCCCCTTAGTCGCACCTTGTTGCCTTGGGGGCAACATAAGGTTCGAATTTTCATTAAAGAAAGGGATGGAACACTTCCCTCGGAAGAGAATCAAACCACGTTATGAATCTATCATGAGGTATACTTATGGAATGAGTTTCAAAGATGACAATACTTGATCATCTGCATTATGCCTAGCTAGGGGCATAAAATAATAGCGCTAGTTGGGACTTGGGAGGCAACCCAATAGTTATCTTAATTTTTGCTTTTTACTTTCTATTTGCGTGTCATGACATGATTTTTGCCTCTGTAACAATTATGGTTTTGTGTCTAAATTAGAGTTTGTGCCAAGTAAAGCATTTGGGATGGCTTGGATAATAGTAGAATTGATACGGTGCAAAAACAGAAACTTTAGTGTCTAGTGGAGAATCTCTATGATTTTACTGGAATATCTTTTTGATCTGAAATTGTGAGACAATATTCCTATACAAATTCCCTAGGCCTTCCTAAGTTTTCACAAGTTTTGGAGTTACAGAAGTAGGGTAATTAACTACATCATTATAGATTGTTCTGTTTTAGACAAATTATGTTTTTTGCATGCATAGTTTGCTTTTTTGATGATGCTATGGATTATATCGAGGGGTATAGGTCATGGAGAAATTCGAAAAAAATATCTTATAAAATAATAAAATTTGAATCAATTTGTAACAGTACCTTAAGTATTTGATATGTTCATTATACTAACGGATCTCACAAAGTTTCTATTGAGTTTTGTCTGCTGAAGTTTTCCAGTTTTGGGTATTACCGTGATGGACAAAGGAATAAGGAGCAGGAAGAGCCTAAGCTTGGGGATGCCTGATGCACTCAAAGGTAATCTATTAGGAATACTCAAGCGTCTAAGCTTGGGGATGCCCCGGAAGGCATCCCCTCTTTCGTCTCAATCCATCGGTATGTCACTTGGAGCTACCTTTATTCATCACATGATATGAGCTTTGCTTGGAGTGTCGTTTGCTTTAGTTTGCTTTTTGTCCATAGTTTTCCATAATCTTAATTCTCTGAATACACCCACTTGAGAGAGACACACGATCACCATGATTTATTAGAATACTCTTTGTGCTTCACTTATATATTTTGAGCTTAGCAGTTGCTCTAGTACTTCACTTATATCTTTTAGAGCTCGGTGGTGTATATATTCTATAGAAATAATTGCACTCCCATTCTTCACTTATATTTGTTTGAGAGTTAATAAATAGTGATGTTAATTTTCATGGGTTATAAGATTAGTTCAAAAATAAAAGTCATTCTTTGAGTGCATAATCAAAACCACACGTAGCACATAAAAGAGAAATCATGGTCAATGATACTAATGTGGTAATGTGGAAAAGCATGAGTGCACAATCATTGGTCGATAAGAGTATCGTGAATTAGAGTCATGACTTGCTGTTCATCCAAATATTTTTATGGAATGGTGATGATGTGTGAGCATACTTATTCCTTGTTGAAATCCTAGTGTTGTGTTAGTCGGGGGCGCGCGATGGTTAACTCCTACCAACCTCCTTCCTGGGGGCATGCGAGTGGTGCTTTGCTTAGAGAAAGCTAATAAAATCTTGCAATAAGTATGTGAGTTCTCTATTACTAATGTGAATCCATGGATATATGCACTCTCACCTCCACATATTTGCTAGCCTCTTCGGTACCGTGCATTGCCCATTCTCACCTCAAGGATCGGTGCAACTTTCGCCGGTGCATCCAAACCCCGTGACATGGTACGCTATGTTGCACATAAACCACCTTATATCTTCCTCAAAACAGCCACCTTATACCTATCATGGCATTTCCATAGACATTCCGGGATATATTGCTATGCAACTTCCACCGTCACTCCATATGGCTCATACTTCATATAAGCTGGCATAGTATTTGTGGCATGGCACCGTTCATCATTATTATACTTGTTATGCTTGATCATTGCACATCCTTGTACATTGCTAGAGGCATTCATATAGAGTCACATCGTATCAGTCTTCATGTTGAATTGTAAGTAAATAAAAGTGTGATGATCATTATTATTAGGGCACTGTCTCGGCGAGGAAAGGAAGATGGAGACAATGAATCCCCCACGAGATGGGATAAGACTCCGGACAAAAGAAAAGAGAGAAAATGAAAAAAAGAATAAATGAGAGAAAAGAGAGAAGTGACAGTGCTACTACCTCTTATTCCACACTTGTGCCTCAAAGTGGCACCATGTTCTTCATATGAAGAGTTTCTTGATTTTTCACTTCCATATGCTAGTAGGTTTTTTTCATTATAGAACTTGGCTTGTATATTCCAATGATGAGCTTCCTCAAATGCTCGAAGTCTTAATGAGCAAGCTAGTTGGATGCACACCCACTTAGTTTCATCTGAGCTTTCATACACTTATAGCTCTAGTGCATCCGTTGCATGGCAATCCCCACTCCTCGCATTGATATATATTGTTGGGCATCTCCATATTCCGTTGATACGCCTAGTTCATGTGAGTCTTTCTTCTCCACTTTCACCCCATTAAAACCTGTCACCATATCCATGGTTCACGCTCATATATTGCGCAAGTAATAAAAAGCTGACGCATGTTAAAAAGTGCGATCCAATTGCTTGACTTGACACCGTTGTGCTTAACATTTTATGTGGTGAGGATGAGGCCATGTTATATTTATATGATAAAATGAATAGGGGGTGAACATTCTTTAAGGATCATATGCTTTGAAACTAAATGACTATGTTGCTTGTGTTTATAATCATTGCTATGTTGATATTTGTTAATGCATCATTTCTCAATGATCAAACCTGCAATAGATTACATGTTGGGTAGCATGTCACATCAAAAATTCTGTTTTTATCATTTACGTACTCGAGAACGAGCAGGAATTAAGCTTCGGGATGCTGATACGTCTCCAACGTATCTATAATTTTTTATTGTTCCATGCTATTATATTATCATTCTAGGATACTTTTTGGGTATTTATACATCAGTTTATATTATTTTTTTAGCACTAACTTATTGACCCAGTGTCCAGTGTTAGTTCTTGCTTTCTTCCTGTTTCTAGCTTTTCACGTTTAAAGTACCAAATGAAGTCCACTTGCCATGAAACTTTTCGGTGATTTATTATGAACCAAAAGAAGACCTCGAAGCTTCGGAGGAGGCTTGAAGCCTCACGGGTGGAGCACCACACAAGAGTGTGCGCCAGAGGGGAGGACCTGTTGCCTTGTGCCCCACTCGACTGCCTCCTAGCGTACCTCTTCATCCTATAAATTCACATTAACCCCAAAAACCCTAAGGAGAACCCCAAAACATTTTCGCCGCCACCTCAAGTCTCTCTTCCACCCTGAGGCCATCTAGAGCCCTTTTCTGGTGCCCTGCTAGAGGGGGAATCGATCATGGAGGACCTCTACATCAACCTCGCTGCCCCCATGGTGATGTGTGAGTAGTTCACCACAGACCTACGGGCCCGTAGCTAGTACCTAGATGGCTATCTATCTCTCTTGATCTTCAATACAATGATCATCGCATCATCGCTTTGATCTATGTGATCTAACTCTTTTGTGCGGTGCATTTGTTGGGATCCGATGAATTGTGGGTTTGTGTTTAGATTATTCATGATAAATATTTGAGTCCTCTCCTAATTCTAAATATGGTTCTTATGTGCATGATCATCATACCTTCGTAAATCTCTCCGATCTATTAATTTGGTTTGGCCAAGTAGTTTGATCTTTCTTCAGTGAGAGAGGTGCATTGTAGTGGGTTCAGTCTGACGGATTTCTATATCCCAATGACAAAATAGGGGACAGGATACGTCCTTGTATTGTTACCACTAAGAATAAAATGATGGGGTTAATTCATATTAATTGAGTTCTCTTTGTCTACATCATGTCATAGTTATCCAAGCATTACTCTGTTTACTTAATACTCTAGATGTATGTTGGATAGCGATCGATGGGTGGAGTAATAGTAGTAGGTGCACGCAGGAGTCGGCCTATTTGCTTATGGACATGATGCCTATATACACATGATCATTGCCGTGAATATCACATAACTATCCGCTTTTCTATCAATTGCCCAACAATAATTTGTCTACCCATTGTATGCTTTCTTTCATGAGAAATGCCACTAGGGAACACTATGCCCCCCCCGGGTCTATTCAATTTTAAATTTACAAACGTTACAATTTCCTCGATGCCTTTATTTAGTTTTCATTTAGTTTTCACTTTGCAACTTCCAACCACACTACTTACTTGCTTGCAAATAACGACACAAGGGGATTGACAACCTCTTGCCCACGTTGGGTGCAAGTATTTGTTTCTTTTGTGTGTAGTTGTTGAATACGGGGGTTGGTTGTTACTCCTATTGGATCGATAAACATTGGTTCTCTACTAAGGGAAATATTACCTATATTGTGCTACATCACTCGTTCCTCTTCATGGAAAACACAACGTAGATCACAAGTATCATGAACTGCCGCTCGTCGTCAGCAGCCGCCATTGGAGTCGAGGAGGATATCATCTCTGTATTTGTCGTGGGTGGGCTTCTTGCATTGTGGGGAAAGCTTGAAGAGAGACAAGAGGTTAAAATGAGCGGTGGACTAAATGAGGGTTGCACGGGCTGTAATTGACACGTCTTGTCACCACGTTCCCTGTGGATTATTGTTGTGCAAGCTTGACCAGCGCGCAAACATGTGGTTCGTTTGGCCACATAGTGACTCAAAGTACCGCCAATGTATCGTTGGTGAGCCCGTCCCCGTGCAACCGGGGAAAACTTCCCCGCTCGGGTCGGTTGGGCAACCGTTGGCTGGAAGAAGCTCCCATTATTGTTGGCGTTAAATGGGACATACGATTGGAAAAACAAAATGTGTGCAATGACTTAAAGCAAAACACACGTTCAACACTAAATAGCGGGTCGGGTGTGACGATGTGAATATTCGATGTCGGTTTCGTAATATAGTTCGTTTGTGATGAGACCGGGAGGGGAAACACAAGCCAAAATGGTAAATAAATCAAGTTGGTTACATGTTAAGGTGCAGATATCAATCTTCCATTACATATTTAAGTCAAAATGGTACTACCAAAATACGACTCTCATATGATGTCAGTTCACTGATTGTATCAAAATGGCAGAACTATGACAAGCCTTAGATTCGATGATTACAAGGTTCAAACTGATATTGAAAATTATATTTAGCTTATGCAGAACCTTTGTCATGCAACTCTAGATGCCCGCGTTGATCACCTGAGTCGGTGGTCTACACCTTTGGCTCAGACCTGGCGAGGATCCAATACCCGCCGATGTCGTCCTTCGCCGGCCCCATTTATGGGTGTATTTCTACATCCATATGAGGTTTTCTCCTTAGCGTCCGGTGCAAGGGGGGAGAGCTCCAGGACACCGACGTCATCATCGAGCCGGCACAGGACAAGGTCCACGGCTGCGTCCCTTGGAATGCCCGGGTCCTCTTCGTCGGCGGCGCCAGCACCCCTCTTCCCGACAAGTTTTTCTCCATGGTCGGCGTACGCTACATCGGCAGCCCCCACTATAAGCTCTATAATGTCCCCTTTGCTTCGTAGTTATGGTTCTTAGGGTAGTTCTAGTAGTGTTAGATAAGATTGTGGACTGTTTATTCGGCCCGATTCGATCTGATTTGATTTGGTTTGACTGGATTCAACCAAATTCGATCTGAATCCACTGTTTTGGGGATGAGCGAGAGTGCATGCATACTTTGTTCACCCCACATGGCTAGATTGTTCATAATGCAGTATTTGTTTGCATCCTGTTAGTGCCACATTGTTAGTTTGTATTGTCATACTGTAAGTTTGTAGTTCCACAACTTTATCTCTCGGTGTCACATTGGTAGGTGTTAGTGCCACATTGTTAGTTCTTACTGTCACATTGCTACTTCTTAGTGTTGCTACTAGTGTATATGCTCTTGTTCTTGCTATTGTTGTTAGTTCTTAGTGCTCTTCTTGATCTGGTTGCTATGTTAGGGTACGTGAGTGCATGTGGTATGCAAGTAGGACATACATGAATGCCAAAAATAGTAGGTGCAAGTAGGACAGAGTAGGACAATGCGTGTTGGTGGCTTGCTCTGGTCATTGCTAGCTCTGACCAGGGTAGCTCTGATCACTGTTAGCACGTATAACTGTTAGCAGTGATCATTGTAAGCTGTGCCCAGTGAGCATAGATGATGTCATATGTCATATGTTAGCAATGATCATATGTCCTACTTGTTGGCATTGATCATGTGTCATATGTTGTTAACTAATGTCCAACTTGCTAACAAGATAATGAAGACGAAGTGGGACAGAGCCGGCAGTGATGAGCAGGTCATCATCGACGCAGAGGGGGAGGAGGACCTCATCCTCAAAAAATGGTGGATAGAGAGGGTCGTGCTTCCTGGCAGGAGGGAGTACATGAGCATGTCATTGGGTGCTGGTAGGAGGCCGAGGACCAGCCATGAGGAGGGTGCACGGGAACCTACCAGGTTCTACGTGTAGATCCATGACTAGGAGGACATCTCCATGCTCATCATCCCGCCTACATTCAGGTCGGTCATGAAGCAATGGATGGTCACCTGTCCTCCTCGCGTCGTCAGTCTCTCCGCCAACAAGTGGTGAGAGTTTTGGCTCTAGGTGAAGATGTCCACATGGCACATGATGCTGGGGTGCAGCTCGGAGTACTTCTGTCGTCGACACAAGATCGTCCCCGGCAACCTTGTAGTCTTCAGGCTCTCCCACCTCGCGCTAAAGGTGCATATCTTCAACGCTAGCAGCTCCAACATCTACAGGGTCTGGTGCTCCAAGCATTTGTTCCTCGCAGTCTGAACGGAACTGAAGTAGTGTAGGTTTGAAATGAAGTATGACCGTCTCTTTTGATGTGAACTGGTCTATGTTTTGCCCAGGGACCGACACCGTGGGGTACAGAAGGGGCATGAGACACCCTCCTATTTTTAAACATATGCCTAGTAGTATTTAAGAGATGCATGGTCTTGCTTTGCTCTTGTTTTGTTGTTGTTGTTGTGTTCTTACTGTTGATGGTCGATGTGTTATGTGTGATGTGCGTGTTGTGTGCTGATAAATAGGTGATAAATCCACCACATATAATAAAATGAGTAGATCGATCAATTACTTGCACACAATCAAACAGATGTGCTTTACATCTGCTCTCACCCAAAGCTCAAACACAAAAAAGAAAACAACATCCATCAAACTTGGCCTTGATGCAATGCACGCAACCAATCAACATATACTCAGCCAGACCTAACTGGATCAAACATGGAAATGAACAAAAAAAACTAACCAAACAACCCATATTTAAGCATGTGAATAGTTTGGAATTAAACTTAGTTTTTGGATTGGTTTTTGTTTTGGTTTCTATATGTTTGGTCTTTACTGGATTGAGATGAAAACCAGTTCGGTCTGGTTTGGGTTATGCCTAAGAGCATCTATAGTCGAACGCCTCAAACTATCCCTCATACATGCGCGGACGCATCCGATCAACGACCGGACATGAGAGAGAAGGAAAAGGTGACCCAACTGGACCCCTCATATCATCCCTATACGTCCGGTCTGTCCGCAAACCCTCATATCCATCTCAAATATAGGGAGCATGTGAGAGCTTGCGGACGCGCCCGGATGCACCCGGTCAGTCCGCCACGAAGGACGTGACCCCACCCTGGATTACCTTTGCTTTTTTCTTTATTCATTCTTTTCTTTCTTTCTCTTTCTCTCCACCAATCACGTGCAAGTGAACGAACATATGAGAAAGAAAATGAGAAGCGTGGCTGCGCAGACGGACAAATAGGAGACATGCCTGATTACTGACCGTGCACGTCCACGGGCTTTTAGAGCATCTACAGCTGGACCCCTCAAACCCGCCTCAAACACCCGGGCAGCCCGGCCGGTCACTCACCGGTCACAAAAGATCGATCCAGCCGGACCCCTCATACCCATCTCAAACGCCCGGACTGACCGACACCCCTCATATCCATCTCAAATATGAGGATGATATGAGTGCTCGCGGAGGCGTCCGGGCACGCCCGGTCAGTCTGTCACGTAGGACGCGACCCCACCTTGGACCACCTCTTCTCTTTGTTTATCCATTATTTTCTTTCTCTCTCTTCCTCTTCACCAATCACGTGCAAGTGACCGGGCATATGTGAAAGAAAATGATAAATGTGGCTGCGCGGACGAACAAATAGGGGACATACCCGATTACTGACTAGGTGTGTCCATAGACTTTTAGAGCATTTATAGCCGGACCCCTCAAGCCCGCCTCAAACACCCGGGTAGCCCGCCCCGTCACTGGATCGTCACAAAAATCGATCCAGCCGGACCCCTCATACCCATCTCAAATGCCCGTACTGACCAGCACCCCTCATATCTATCTCAAATATGGGGATGATATGAGGGCCCGTGGACGTGCCCGCGCACGCTCGGTCAGTCCGTCGCGTAGGGCGCGACCCCACCCGGACCACCTTTTCTCTTTCTTTATTCATTCTTTTCTTTCTCTCTCTTCTTCTCCACCAATCACGTGCAAGTGACCAGACATAGAGGAAAAATATGAAAGGTGTGTCTGCATAGATGAAAAACTAAGGGCTCAAAACGGACACGTCCGGTCACTGGGTGAGAGTGACCGGACACGTCCGCAGACGTTTGAGGGGGCCGAAATGACGTTTCACTAGCGTCAGCATTGAAGCTACGCGGGCGGCGTAGTTCCGACGCACCGCCCGCGTCGCGTTGTCGGTTTCTACGCCTGTTCAATGCTGGGGTAGTGTTTACTACACGGAATGGGAAGGATATCTACCACGCTCGTTCAATAGCCGTCCGTCCGTATGCCGCCACTAAGTTGGCTCGTCGACCGAGGAACCAACTCCGACGCACCCCCCGCGTCGCGTTGTCGGTTTCTATGCATGTTCAATGCTGGGGCAGTGTTTACTATACGGAATGGAAATGATATCTACCACGCTCGTGCAAGACCCGTCCGTCCGTATGCCGCCACTAAGTTGGCTCGTCGGCCGAGGAACCAACTCCGACGCACCCACCGCGTCGCGTTGTCGGTTTCTATGCATGTTCAATGATGGGGCAGTGTTTACTATACGGAATGGAAAGGATATCTACCACGCTCGTGCAAGACCCGTCCGTCCGTATGCCGCCACTAAGTTGGCTCGTCGGCCGAGGAACCAACTCCGACGCACCCCCCGCGTCGCGTTGTCGGTTTCTATGCATGTTCAATGATGGGGCAGTGTTTACTATACGGAATGGAAAGGATATCTACCACGCTCGTGCAAGACCCGTCCGTCCGTATGCCGCCACTAAGTTGGCTCGTCGGCCGAGGAACCAACTCCGACGCACCCACCGCGTCGCGTTGTCGGTTTCTATGCATGTTCAATGCTGGGACAGTGTTTACTATACGGAATGGAAAGGATATCTACCACGCTCGTGCAAGACCCGTCCGTCCGTATGCCGCCACTAAGTTGGCTCGTCGGCCGAGGAATCAACTGTGACGCCACGTATTGACGCGCACGGACGCATGGCCTCACCAGAATCCCCTATTGAAAGGCTGGCATACCTGGCTAAACTCAACACCTTAGAGCATCTCCAACAGCCTTTGTATATTTGGCTAGGATTGCTAAAAACTGGGAATATAGCAATTTGACCCAAAAATGTTGCTCCAACAACCTTCGTATAAGTGGTCCCCCCACAAATTGTTCTACAAAGCTTGTTATATTTGCACACACTCTTGATATATTTGGAAAGTGGAGAGGCAATTGCTATAATTTGTAGCAGTCCAGTTTTTGCGGTCGCCTACATCCATTTGTTTCATTGACAAATGGACCCCACGCCCCCTAGCTTCCTGTTGCGCTGGGCCTGGCACATGTCTACACGTGTCATTGAGATGTTTGCTAAATTTATAGTTGTTGGAGCAAAAAAAAATACTGTTGGAGGTGAGCGCTAGCGTGCTATTTTTCGTTGCTTTAATTTTTCTGTATTACTGATAAGTGGGTCCTATATAGGGTAGAGGGACCCTATATAGTTAGATAAGGTACTGTATGAATATATGCAGTTAGATAAGGTACTGTATCATTTTTCTGGGTTTTTTAGTTCGCTGTATGTTATTTTTACCAGAGATGTAATTAACTCGTGGCGAATCATCCCGGCCGCCTCGCACCCCCGTTTCGTGCTCTCCTCGCGGCACGTGCGCCTGACTGACTCCTGTACACAGCACTCCTGTACACAGCACGTGCGCCTGACTGACTCCTGAATGACTCCTGGCGATGGATGTCATGGATCGTCTTCTTCTTCTTGCTTGCATTGCATGAACACGACTCGGCGGGAGAAGCCGTTGGTTCGTGCAGCTGCTGAAATGTTTATTGGTTTTCTCTCGTGCGAGAGGGATTGAGATTGAGAGAGGTGTGCGTGTGAGGGAAGCCTGAGAGAGAGAGACCGTGTGCATTGATTGATTATTATTAGTGGTGGTGGTGGTGGTGGTGGTGATGATGGTGGCGGGGCCGGCGATGGGGAGTGGTGTCGGCGGGGGGAATGGCACGGGGCCGGCTGAAAACGAGCGGTTGCGGGGCCTTGTCGGCCCGTCGCCGCCACGCAGCCAACAAAACGCGCCACACATTTCGCACTTGTCGCTGGTACTACACTAGTCATCTCATCGTAAACCTACTCCTGGCGTACCACAACCAGCGCGAGGATTTAACGAGCTGGGCAGTCGATTGTCACTCATGCCCGGCAGCAGACGTGCATGATTTTCTGGTATGTTTGGGAGAGTTTAGCCAAACCCAACCCAACCAAAGCATTATTTATGTATGCCTCTCCCCTTATAGTCAGGACCACTCCACCAGCTGCACCGCACCGCACACCACTCCGTCCTCCTCCTCCCAACCGGGCGTCGACCACGGCCAACGACAAAAGAAGAATGCTGCCGCCCCGAGCCCGGACACGCCTTACAAAAACAACGGAGGGTCTCACTTTGCTGTTTTTCCCATACGGAATTACTCCGGATATGTTTAGTTGGAGACTAATTTCATCGAATCAAAATGTGACAAGCCATGAAATGTAGCTGAAAAATAGAACGCCAAACTTCGATAATTTTTTTTTAAACTCTATGACAATTGGATCACAGGGGCAATAAAATATGACAAGTCAAACGGATACCAACTAAAGTGTCAAAAAAAATTGGTTCTCAATCTCACACACACACGATTAATCGTTTTTCTTCCGGCAAAATAATCGCTCGGGCAGGGAGGGGAAAACATTCTCCTACCACGTACTGTACTAGTAGTAGTACTCCTGTAGAGGAAAGAGGATAGGGAGAGAGGGACGGGCGGTGCCTTTTTGTCCATCCATTCCTGCGTCGGGCTCGGGCGGGTCTCTCTCTTTTTATCTTTCTCACTTTTCACTGTCCCTTCAATCTCGTACGCCCAAGAAAAGCAAACAAAACCCACCAACAGGCCGCTCCATCCATCCATCATCCTTCGGGTAAACATCAAAAGAGAAAAAAATGCTACGTGCGCCTGCCATCGTGCTGCACACTCTGCCCAACAAATAAGGGTCTACGAACAATATATGATTGGATGGTTAGAAGCACAGTAATATATCCAATCATTAGAATTCAAGTCTTGACGTTTTATTATTTCTAAATTTAATTTAGCATTTTCGGCAATACGTTTTTAGTAAAAGGAGACGTTATCATCAACGACGAGGCACCTACATAACTTCGTAAAATCTTAAGATGATATATCATTTTAATTTCTCAAAGATACTTATGGAGATATAATGTGTGTGTGTGTGTGTTTGTATGTGCGTGTATATAAGCAATTGCTTATGTACAATGTTTAAAATAATGTCTACGAATAAAGTGCATGCGTCCAAGTTCATACACAGCAACCTGCTCAAGCCTCTACCCGAAAATTCACAAAGGCACCCACCGGCACGGCCCGACATGACCACCCTTTGACGTCGAGATTTGTCCACACAAATGCAATGCACCCAAAATTTGTTAAAGAGAACAACAAGTGTTTTTGTGCGCTTTGAACACGCGTGAATATATTTTAATATGATATCGCTATTGTACATATATGTACTCCCTCCGTTCCTAATATAAGTCTTTTAAGAGATTTCACTAGGGGACTACATACGAAGCAAAATGAATGAATCTACACTTTAAAATATGTCTATATACATCCGTATGTAGTTCTCTAATGGAACCTCTCGAAAGACTTATATTTAGGAACGGAGGGAGTAGTATCTTATTGCCTCTCGTTGAAGTACGGGATGGATCTTAGGGTGCGTTTGGTTGCCTTGAGTGAATAGTGCATGCATTACAACTGCATCCCACTAGAGACGGGTTTAGCAAAAACAAGCAGCAAACCAACATATACATGTTATTTGGTTGTCTCCATTGCATCAAAGTCCACTTTAGGATCAGCGGCCTCGGCAACGTTCAAGTAGCCAGAAGTGGACGACAACGGCAAGGGCGTTGTAGCTAGAAGGTGTTTGGTGTGAAGGGGGAGGGGGAGAATGGCCGATGTGCCACCGACGGGTGAGGTAGGGGAGGGGGGGGGGGGGTAAGGACGGGCGTTGCACGTGCCCCGTCATGTCCATGCCGACGCAAACCCGATCCAAATTTAAGTCGAAATAAGGTCACGAACGAACGAAAAACAGACACTTTTTTGTTTGCGTTGATGTGTTGGGTCATGATTTTTATCCGTTTGATGAGCAAGGTGTATGGCGTTGATCATCCAACATTTTCTCAGACAGTTTTGTAAAAGGAAAACGGCTCGGCAGCCCCTCATGTTCCGTCTCTCCCAATCAAATGCATGAATAGCAGCACCCCACATGTTTCCTGTGATTCAGTACATGCCAATCAAAGAGGCCCTTAAATCCATTTGTTCCATCATCATAGAGATGGAACAAGACAAAGCAGCCGGGGCTCCATAGCAGTTCCCCCGGCACCCCATGGCCCACATGTCAGTAAAGCAGCAGCAGCCAGCCAGCCAGCCAGCCAGCAGCAGCAGGAGGAGAAAGCTAGTATTAGCTTCCTGCACACCAGTACCATACGGCCACACCCACACGCATACCCACAACTCACTCAGCTCAGCTCCAGCCGGAGTCGTTGCTCGCTCGCATAATCATAGCCTCCCCTCCCCTCCCCTCCCTCCCTTTCCTCCCTCTCGAGGCGCCTCCCCTCCCCTCCCCTCTCACGCCCACACACGCGACGCGAGCACGGCCGAGCAACCGGCCGATGCGAGGGCCCACGGCGGCGGCGGCGTTCGGGCCCGGCGAGCCGCCTCCGGCCGCGGAGGAGGTGGTGGAGGAGAACTCCGGCGGGGAGGAGGAGCTCGAGCTGGGGCTCTGCCTCGGGTCCAAGAAGCTGCTGCAGCTGCCGGTGGCGCCGTCGCCGTGCCGTATCCTGACGGCCAGGGACCTGCACCCGGCGGCCGCGCTGTCCCCGGACTCCTCCGTGTCCTCCTCCTCCCCCGCCGCGGCCAAGCCGGAGGACGGCCCCGCGCCCGCCGCCTCCCCGGGGACGCTCGCCTCCGGCCACCCACAGAGGTTCCTTCTCGCTCTTCTCTCTGCCTCTTTGGTAACAAACAAAAGAGTAGAAATTTGTGATTTCTCCCGGCCAAAGCTCCCACTTTTTTTGCTGCCTCGCCGCGCCCCTCAAATCCCTGGCTTCTATCGCCTCCCTGCAAACCCCGCCGTACCTGAACCTGCAAGATTTTGACTGCGTGAATGAAATTCTGAAGTATGAACTGCACGCCTGTACCGCCTAGTTTTACCCAAAATGGTGCAGACAGAAACGAACCGATATTATCCGGTGGTTGTTTTGCCGTTCCGATGCGGCAAAAAAAAAAACACATCTGTCCGACCGCCGTTCGAGATTTGTGCACGGTACCGAAAGGAAACATGATGTCAGTCAGCGTTACCCGATTTGCTGTTGAGCTACCCACACCAGCTGCTTCACCTCGACTAATCAGAACTACATTTTTTCCCCCTTTGGCAGTAGCTTTGGAGTGGTGGGATGGCCACCAATAAGAACATTCAGGATGAACAGCCTGTTCGGCCAGGCCAAAGACAATGCCTCGGAGGCCGAAACCAAGAAGGCCGCCGCCGATGACTCCGGCTCGCAGAAAGACAAGGAGGAGACCGAGAAGAAGGGCCGGGTGCCAGGGTGGGTGAAGGTGAACATGGATGGGGAGGTCATTGGGAGGAAGGTGGACCTCAACGCCCACCGCTCGTACAAGACCCTTGCCTTGGCCCTTGAGATCATGTTCACCAAGCCGTCCGCCGGCCTTTGCGCTTCTAGTAAGCCTCAATTGTAACTTCTGCCTACCTTGCGCAGTTCGTAATTGCACATATAGTAAGATGGTTCGTAGTTGCGTTTATGTTGAGTTGTCAATTCAACGCTACCGCATTAGGATTCATGGTGCTACAATTCTCACATCGGTGAAGTGTAGTATCTCTAGGCCTACTATAGTTAAGAGGATAGCTCCAACTTTAAGTGCAAACGTTATACATTTCCAAGCTTTTGACGCACTCTTTCTTTATTTGAACCTGAATCATGCTGTTCTTGGAATTGCCAGATGCTACGAAGTCCTTGAAGCTGTTAGACAACTCTTCTGAATACCAGATGACATATGAAGACAGGGATGGTGACTGGATGCTTGTTGGAGACGTCCCTTGGGAGTAAGCCCTCTGCGCTAGGCATTCAACTATTAGGAATGGCTTTCGTACTTACAAGTTCCTTGGAATAATTCTCCGGATGTCCGCGTATGCAGAATGTTTGTTGGCTCCGTGAAGAGGCTAAGGATCATGAGGACATCGGACGCCAGCGGTCTCGGTTAGATTCTTTCTTACCTCTTTCGTATGACCGATGACACATAGCCGAGCATCTGAAGCAAGTCTTAATCAAAACAGCGCATCACACCATTTTCCTGTCCGCAAACACGCACACACAGATGGTGCTTGACCTATAGGCCTTCAGAAATGATCGCCTTTTCAGCACGCAAAAGCTTTCGCCGCTGCAATCAGTTAACACGTAGCATTCCATTCCGATTGTACATCCATTGATGCCCCCTGTTTTTCGCCACCGCAGGGCCACGGTTTCAAGTCAGTCACAGAACCGCAGCCTTGACACGAGGGAGGACATGAGACGAGGGTGATGAAGAGCCGCCGACCGACCGAAAGAGCTGTGTACCGTCGCCGGCAAAAGCTTGAAATACGTCGTGCATCCGACACCGACGTTCCATGTCCGAGCAGCCAGCCACTGTCTCTGGCGCAGCCGTTGTGATTACTTGTGTGTCTAGTTGAGATGGCAGGAGCTAGGATGCCCTCTTCCTGCTATCTATCTAGTGGTGGTGACTCGGTTCAGAGCTTGTAGTATCTATTCTTTTCCCAGGCCCCCTCTCCAGTTCTGTCCACACTTGGTGAAGTGCTGATCACTGCTAGCATATGTGCTCTTTTTTGGGGGGTCATATATATGTTTTTGTGTGTGGCACAGGTGTGTTGTTCTGTTGAGTTCAGTTGTGAGATGAGAAGCCCACCTCAGAAGATAGACAGATAGCTCAGCCTTGCCAATGTGTGCCTGTGAACAAACCGACCAACACAACCATACCAAACAGCTACACCTGCTCCGCCCCTGCCGGCCAGGCAGAGAGAACGATAGATAGCACACGCCCACCGCATGATCCTGAGCTCGTGATAGATGGCATGCTCCGGGCCTGTCTGGATCACAGAAAATTCACAGGAAAGCAGCTGATCTGCCGCTCGATTTTTGTAACAGACCCATACATACATACAGCGACAGCAGCAAACATACAAGCAGCATAAAACATGGTGGTGGCGGCACCGGCCTGCCTGCCTGCCATCCAAATCTTGCATCTCAGCCATGGAGCGAGAGCCAGGGGCGCACTGCGGATTCGTGGTCCAGACCACATGCTCGATTCCCACAAACAATGGCAGGATACCATCAGCCAACCAAAAGACAGACACAGTGGAGAAACGGTCCAGGCACAACGCTCCAGAGAGGAATCACGAAAGGATGCCGACGAATGATAACACACACGGGACAGCAGCACACGCAGGAAGCGTCCGTGACAAATGACAAATGGCGTCGTCCTCATCAGGCCCACTCGACAACAAAATGTTTCACACGCTGAACACACCGACTACACAGGAGGAGCCATGTATAGTTTCAGAAAACCAGATACAGGGAGATAGACCGGCCAGGAAAAAAATCCCACCATGTGGAGGGCACACGCTGCACAGCTGATAAAACCGAGTGCTTCATCTGTACGACTCGAGGCGCTTGGGCTTGCTCTGGATGACCGCCTCGATCTTCTCCAGGACCTCCGGAGTCAGCAGCGGGACGACCTCCAGGGCCTTCATGTTCTCCACGATCTGTTGTTCATCACGCGGTTGCCGTGCAACATGTTAATACTGTTAGACGCAGAAACAATTAATCTGATCTAGAACAGAGGTGGGTGTAGCGTACCTGGCTTTCTTTGGTGGCCCCGGTGATCACGGACGACACGTTGGGGTTAGACGCGCACCACGCGATACCCAGCTGGGCCATCGAGACCCCGAGCTCGGAAGCGATCGGTTTGAGCCCGTTCACTTTCCTAAGCGTGTCGTCAACCAGAGACCTGTTTGCCAGGTTCTGGAAAGAGAAGCAGAACACTCGTGTGAGGGTCATTCTGGAATTATGCATCGGTTAGGAAAACTGATTCTGCACGGACGTGTCTGTTAGGGAGTGGATTCCATAAGCTTACAGGAATCCCAAGGGTGCCATCGTTATTAGTTAAAATAATTTTGAAGGAGGGGATACATATATGCTATATGCAGTTAAGAAGAAAAGCAGGAATATGTTGGTGTCGTACAGTGACGGTTTCCATAGTTACCTTGTAGTTATCTAGGGCAAACCGACTTTCAGGAGGTATATTGCCTTTGCTATATTTTCCAGTGAGAACTCCTGAAGCTAGAGGACTCCATGTAGTTAACCCAATGCCATAAGTACTGTAAAGAGGTACAAACTCAGACTCAACCTGCAGTAACGCAAAACATTTATTAGTTTATGCGATACGATCACACAAATACCTGCATACATCAACAAATTGTGTTGACGACAACGTATCGGTGACAAAAGCAGAGCCGATACTTGCTTAGTTGAATGCTAATGATAGTTGAGTACAAACAAGAAACAAAATGCGATTAGGCACAAGTAAACATAACAATGATTGCAGTTCCTTATCAGAATGTTTCATATGAGTGATCTGCTAATAGGTTACTAGGCATCGAATGAATACAATCTGAGCATTTCATAGGCTAGAGTGAAATACAGCGTTCTCAAATGTCAGGTGGTAAATTCGTTACTGGTTTGCAATTTAGATTCATTCAAGTACACATTGATTCTCATTAGACTCCTTGCATCTTTTTTTCCCAGTGAAAATAGATTTAATGTATTTCGAAATACATCGACACAAAGTGATTCTACAAAATACTGCTTAAAGAATCTGCATGCACATGACAATAAGCAGCCCTATGAACTTGCCAAATACTCCCTCTGTACCTAAATACTTATAGTTGGAAGGAGTAATGTTAATTTCATTGGACATGCAAATGAAGGATGGGAAGTGTTACAAATCGGAAGTACCAATAGTATGAGTTGCCAAAAATATATAACAACACAAATTGTTTATAGTTGCAAAAGATATGTAACTAACACAGAATGTTTCTTTTTGGAAGCTAGATGGTAGATGCTAAACTGAAAGGCTGTTCATCCCCCAAGGATGCAAACAACAATCTGTGTTGTAATTTTAATCATCACCAAGCCAGTCATGGAAAACGATAAGCGTACTCCACTACCCATCATAGAAAACTCCAGGTCTACTTTAACTAAGCTAAGCTTCTACACTCTGTTTAACTGAGATCTGAAACAAGCCTTGCAAGAATGTTTACGTGAATTAAAAAAATAGAAGTTTTTAACTAGCTTTGGAGATTTTTATAAAGCAACTTTGATTACTTAACTGAGCCAGCTTATCGAGTTGGCCACAAAGAAGACATCAATCAGTTGAATATGCAGATCAGAGTGACAAGGACAAGCGGTGCCTTTTTTTCTGACTGGTCAAGACCAATATCAAATTGCCTACTCGACTGAGAGTCTGAGACTAACTATCAAACAATTGTTCCAACAACACCCCTATAAGCAACTTCCGTGTGGTCTAAGCTGTCTGAACTTATACCTAACCTTTTATAATCAGCAACATGATGATGTTTGCCTGGAAAACTTGATGATGCAAAGTATATAAAACAATACGAGCAACATCACGGTCTGATTTAGCAGCTACCCTACTCCAAAGCGATGCACGCCAAATCAAGAAAGATGAGATTTATGCTACCTAACTCCCTTGACTGCTAATCTTCGTATGCTTTACAGTTGCAACGAACCAGTGGCCTCTTGAGTTAATATATATGTGTGTGTGTGTGAGTGTGCAATCGATGCTGGAGTAGTAGATTTTTAATGGGGAATGGTACTTGCTGTCTACAGAATCCAAAAGGAAATTCCTCTCCTACCATCAATTGTACTACTACTTCATCGGAGTCAATTAAATGCTAGAAGACAAATATCCATTCAAATTCACTCCACTGTGAGGCATGGGCTACAGCAGCAGCAGTTGTACTTCTACAATAAATCAAATTATCAAGCAGCAGTTGTACTTCTACAATAAATCAAATTATCACCAACAAATTTGAACGAAGGCACATTTGACGACCTGAAAACATCAGAAAGGACTGGCACTGGCTAGTCAAAGATCTAGCAAGTACACATGGATCCATATGCCCAACCAATCCAATTCGTCTGCCAGTTCACGGCCACCGATTGACTAATTTAAGATCAACCAGGAAGCAGCTTATTGAGTTAACCAGGAAACAGGCATCAGCCAACCGGAATACACAGAATCATCAGCTATAGCGGGCTATCTATACATGAGACCTTTTAATGGCACCCTGATGAAAAGGCTATCGCGGGGCTATAGCCACCTATTTAAAACTATGACCACAGATCATCTATGACAAGGACATGTGGTGCCCTTTTTTCTGCTTGTCTGGGACCAATATCAAATTTTCTATTCGACAACAACACAATATCAAACGATGGTCCCAAGTTCCAACTACAACCCTGTAAGCAACTTCTGTGTACCCTAAGTTGTCTCAACTTACACCTAACCTTTCGCTATCAGCATTGTGCTGTTGTTGCCTGGAAAACTTAATGATGCAGGAGTATACAGAACAATACCAGCCAGCATCACTGCCTAATTTACCAGCCATCCACTCCAAAGTAATGCCCGTCAAATCATTGGAAGATGAGATTTATGCTGCCTAACTCCCTTGACTGCTAGTAAGTGCTAACTCATATGTTCTACAGTTGCAAAAGGGAGGCTGTCCCCATCACTGAAACAAATAAACTAGCGGCCTCTTGAGTTAAAAAAAATGCACAATTGGGGTTGAGCCAATTTTCCATGTATTCCTAGGTAATAGTAGATTTTTATTGGGGAATGGTACTTGCTGTCTACAAAATCAAAGAGGAAATTCCTCTCCAACCATCAATTGTAGTACTCCATCAGAGAGTCAATTAAATGCATGCTGTAGAAGACAAATATCCATTAGAATACACACTCCAACATGAGGCATGGGCTACAGCAGCAACAGCTGTAGTACTAGTTCTACAATAAATCAGATTATCCCCTACGAATTTCAACGAAGGCACATTCTGGGACTTGAAAACATCAGAAAGGACTGGCACCGGTGAGTCAAAGATCCAGCAAGTACACATGGATCCATATACCCAACCAATCCAATTCATCGTTGCCAGTTAAGTACTACCCACTGATTAATTTAAGATCAGTACGTACAATCAGAACATAATTAAGTAGATTTGTTAATCTACAGCTGCAACAGTTGTATTACCACATTAAATCAAATTACCCCTTACGAATTTCAACAAAGGCACATATTGGGAATTGAAAACATCATGAGGATACTTGCTGTCTACAGAATGCAAGAGAAAATTTTCTCGGTACATTAAACTCCTACAGTAAAGGCAAATATCCACTCGGAATCCACTCCAATATGAGGCATGATCTACAGCAGAAACAGTTGTACTCCTACAGTAATCAAATTATTCCCTAGAAATTTCAACCAAGGCACATTTTGGGACTTGAAAACAACAAAGAGGACTGGCACAGCCGAGTCAAAGATCCAGCAAGTACACATCGATCCACACATCCTCCCAAGATAGTATCATTGGTAATACAGTACTAGTACTGATTAACTAATCAAACATCAAATCGAGATTAGCAACACATCCAGCGGACCATTGCTAATACTCCAATACTAGTAGTGCAGTACCAGTGCCGCTAATGGATGGGCTAATTAGAGACGAACTCGAGATTAGCAGCAGCAGCGTAATGCAGAAGAATTAAGCACAGGTACCACTGACGGACTAATTAAACGTCAAATCGAGATTAGCAACACATCCAGCGCGTCATTGCCGATACCCCAGCAAGCGCTAGTACAGCACCACTCATGTATGGATTAATTAAACACCAAATCGAGATTAGCAGCAGCAGCAGCAGCAGCAGAATGCAGAAGAATTGGCTGAACTAGACGAGGCAGCAGCAGCGGTGGTGGTGGTACCTTGTGGCGGGAGAAGAGGTTGTACTCGGGCTGCTCGACGATGGGCCCGACGAGGTCAAGCCGGTTGGCGACGCCCCACGCCTCGGTGATCTGCTGCGCGCTCCACTCGGACGTGCCCCAGTAGAAGGCCCAGCCCTGATCGATGACCCAGTTCATGGCCCTGACCGTCTCCTCGATGGGCGTGGTGGCGTCGGGGCGGTGCGCGTACACCACGTCGACGTACTCCATGTCGAGCCGCTTGAGGGAGGCCTTGAGGCCCTCGACGATGTGCTTGCGGGAGAGGCCCTTGTCGTTGGGCCCCTGGCCGCCCCAGAAGAGCTTGGTGGAGATGACGACGTCGGCGCGGCGCCAGCCGAGGTCCCGGATCGCCTGGCCCATGATCTCCTCGGCGCGGCCGTTGGCGTAGACCTCGGCGTTGTCGAAGAAGTTGACCCCGGCGTCGCGGCAGGCCTGGAGGAGGGACTTGGCCTCCTTGACGTCCAGCTGGTTGCCGAAGGTCACCCACGCCCCGTAGGACAGCTGGCTCACCCGCAGCCCCGACCGGCCCAGGTTGTTGTACTGCATCTTCGCTGGCTGCCTCGCCGCCGCCGCTCGCCGCCGGTGGGCGTGGGGGTGGGTTTAGATCTGTGTGCGGTAGCGCAGGCTGTAAGTGGGCGTTTGGGGAAGAAGGTGGAGGGGGGATGTGGATGTGGGTATATTTCTCAACTCCGGTTGTGTGTAGGCTGGCGCATGTGGCGGGCCGGGGGCCGGACAGGTGGACCGGGCTGTCGTGGGGCCCGCGGGGTCAGTGGGTGAGCGGTCGAAGGCGGCGTGTGGGGACAAGGAGAGCATCCGTTCCAGCGGTTTCGCCGGCGGGAATGGATCCGGCGTCTGACAGATGGGGGCCACGGGGAGGGACGCACAGAAGAGAAGGAGAGGAAAAAGGCGAAAGCGAATCCAAATCCCTCGAGTTTTTGGGAATCAGGTGCTCAATCTACGGGGTACTGGCCGGAAAAAAAAGCAGCAGCCCACCACGCTCGGCGGGCCTCAGGCTGACGCGTGGGCCCGGGCGCCTTCCGGCCGGCGAGATCCGGGCGGAAGAAACAGAGAGAGACAGACGCCGACGAGTAAACTGAAATGCCTGGCGAGACAGAGACAAAAACGTCCTGGTCCGAGCGAGCGATCCTTTCCAAAAGGAAAAGGAAAGAGATGTGGGACGCAACGTGGGCGGGCGGCGCACCCGACGATGCTGCCGTGAGAGCACGGCCAAACGATCCGATCTATATACCACACGCACATGTGCGTTCTCCTCGTCAGACGAGGATCCGATGTGCTCACCCTTTTCTTTACCAACATGTTGATCCTGTTTGGATCAAAGTTAGTTTGGGTTAGTTTAGACTCAACTAACCCAAAAACATTCAAACAAAAAGGTTAGTTTAGGTTAGATATTCGTTTAAAACTGCTACATGCATACAATGATGTCAACAAGATTCCTTTTAATTTTGAATTTTAAAAAGTTTTATCTACAAAATTGTTAATTCAATCGATGATCTGTTTTCATCATTAACTTTCTCTCGACGAGTTCTTCGAAACTATATCTCATGTCGACATGTTCCGTCAACTATTTTTTTTCATCCATACTTGCTGCATTTTTTGACCCCACTTGTCATATTATTAACCACTTACTTGCCTGAAAAAATAACTTAATTCACACTTTTAATGTTTTTTCGTAGAAAACCATGTAACAGTTTTCATTATACATGATATAAAAGCATTGTCATAGGTTGTGTTTGTCAATTTAAATATGCAAACTTGTCATATTTACATACAACTTTGTAAAAAAAAACTATTTTATGTGTTTGTTAGTTTAACTATGTCGAGTTATCATATTTATAAACGATGATTAAAAAAGATTTTTTCTGGTCATCGATTTTAAATATGTTGAGTTGTCGTATTTTTACGCGTAATCGCTTAAAAAAATTTGTTTGTGCTTGCCATTTTTATTATGTTTAGATGTCATATTTATACGCAGTTTCCAAAAAATTTGGCGATTAAGTTATTTTTTATCAGACAAGTAAGTACTTACTAATATGACAAGTAAGTACAGCAAATGTGGTAAGTACGAGCAAAAAAAAAAGTTATCGACATGGGATCTAGTTTTGAAGCTTTTATCGAAACAAAGTCAACGGCGAAAACGAATCATCGATCGAATTAACGGTATAAGAGATAAAAGTTTTTGAATTCCGATCATTTAAAAAGATTTTCATGACATCATTGCATGAATGCATGCATGAGAAGAAAGGATGCAAGCCGCTGCACGGAATGTCCATCATGCGGCGCTTCTAAATAGAATCTCCCTTAAAAAAATGACATCAACAAAAGATCCTTTTAATGTTAAATTTTAAAAAGTTTTATCTCTTAAACTATAAATTCAATTGACAATCCGCTTTCACCGTTAGCTTTCTCGTAACGAGATCTTCAAAACTAGATCCCATGTCAACATGTTTCGATAACTTTTTTTTTCCGTCGATAGTTGCCAGATTACTATTATTTAGTTGCTAGATTATGAGACACTTAGTAGCCATATTTATTTAACTTAGTTGTCAACTTAGCAACCATGTGTATAGATTTATTGTCCGTTTGAGTTGGTGCGTTGGAGTTGCCCTTAAGCAGCTATGGCTTGATGGACTACCAAATGATGTAATGGTTCGCATGGCCAGCATGCCTGTTGTGCCGGTGTGATTATGGAATCGGGTGTTCCATTTCATTTTTTTCTGCCAAAAAGGTCCAAATTTGTTTTAAAGAAATGGCTTTAAATAAGAAATTTTGGAATTCTCAAAAGAAGAAGAAGAATTGGATTAAAGCATGGCATGAACTCGTCCCATTTATTCCTACGGGTCGAGTTGGGCCTCCACTCTCGGGCCAGGCTCGCAACAGAAATCTGATCAATTTTCGCTCACACATTCTCATCGTCGTCCCCTTCTCCAGTTTCGGGCCGCCACGCCACACACACCCGTGCGACCTCACCCGAGAGCGAGCATGCCGCCGCCGCCGCAGCCGCCCTTGGCAGCGCCTGCGCCGGCAGCACCCTGCCCTATCCGGCTCCGCCCCGCACCCACCCGCCGCCGCCTCCCAGCCGCCCCCCGCGCCGTCTCCCTCGCGGCCTCCCACGCGCACGACGCCGCCTTCCTCAGCCGCGCCGCCGACGTAGCCGACCGCTCCGCGGGGCTCACCTGCCCGCACCCCAACTTCGGGTGCGTCATCGCCCGGCCAGAGCCCGAGGCCGACGGTCCAGAGGCCCGCGTGGTCGGGGAGGGGTTCCTCTACGCGCAGGGCACGCGCTGCGCGGAGCTCCTCGCCGCCGAGGAGGCCGGCGAGCGCGCCCGCGGCGCCACCGCCTACCTCAACCTCGAGCCCGGCGACTGCTACGGGGACAGCACAGCCGTCGCCTCCCTCGTGCAGGTGCTCCACTGAATGAACCCCCCTTCGCCACCTCCCTTCAATTTCTCTAACAGCATCGCTATATCTCTTAAGATTGTCATAAACCCAAATGTGGATGGTACTGCAAGCATACGATTGTAGCATCGTGATGAAACTTCTCATCTGTCAGATAGTGCAGATTCCATGGGCATAATAAGCCATAATGCTGGATACTTATTCTCCCTTGTCCCAACCCCCCTAGTATAGATTTCTATGTATCTTGTAGTGGCAGTCTGGCAGAGTATTACTTTACTTAAGATGACTATATGATGAGGGCGTGCAAATCGGATCCCATTTTTGTTCGAATTAGGAGGTTTTGACCTCCGTGGGCTTGCTCGCATGAACACTGATGAAACTAGAAATATATTTCGCTCAACCTTCTTTATTGATAATTTAGTCATACGCATTCAGATTGACGTTGTATATCCATGTAAAAAGATGTCCTGTATGCAGGGAGAAAACTAATGATTTTATCAGGCAGGAATTACAAGAGTCGTGGTAGGTCTTAGACATCCCTTGAAGCACTTGAGAGGGAAAGCGATTCAATCACTGCGAAGTGAAGGCATTCAGGTCGATGTTGTGGGGGAAGATCTCCAGAGCAAATTGTTCAAGGTGACTCTTGGCTTATATGTTCATTCTCAATTACTATTTTTATTAGCTACAAGTCAAAGTAGCCGTGAGCACTTTGCGAGGGGCACCCTATCTTGTAGTGCTGTTGCTTCATTTTCTCTATAAACCATTTTTAGAAGTGGTCTAACAATTTAAAAGTGCAAATATTTATTTTCTGCAATATGCATGCTAAAGAAAAGCACACAACTGGACATTATGTTCCAGATTTATTTTGTATGCTTTACTTTGAGTAACCGTTGGATCTAAAATCACTATGCAACCGTGCTTTGTAGGATCACGCGATGTAGCGTTATAGTTTCATCTTATATTATCTTTAACACATTAGAAATATTTTGTGGATGTGACAGTTGACACTAAGGATAAAATGTTTTTTATACTCTGAGGTTATCTTTAACACAAACGTGAATCTCGCAGTGTCCACTTCTATTGATATATCTGACTTTAATCAGAAATTCAAGTTCATTAACTTCATTTATAGCATATTGGAAAGAGTGAACACAAGGATTATACTCCCTCTGTCCCGGTGTATAAGTCATTCGCGTAGTTCTATGTCACCGATTTGAGAAATTAAATATGTGTTATATATCATGAAAAGTATATCACTAGATTTCTACACGGATATAGTTTCTAAATATATATTTTTTATCACATATAATACATATTTAGATAGTTAAATTGTCGACCTAGAACTACGCAAATGACTTATACACCGGGACGGAGGTAGTATCTGAGATCGTGCATTGTTTGCAGCACATAGGAGACTACTCCATGTCTTAAGCAATATGGATATGATGTGCATTGTCCGAAGATAGAATGTAACAAAGATAACTAATTCACCAAAGTGTCTAACATTTCAAGTATAATTACTAACAAATACTGAGCATCTCACTAAAGCTAAGAGCTTTTTGATACCCTTTTAAGCTGTAGGTTCAGCAACCCTACCCTTTTAAGCTGTAGGTTCAGCAACCCTACCCTTTTAAGCTGTAGGTTCAGCATCCCTACTGAATGCAAATTACAGTGTAGCATAATGACTTAATTTTATCGCATGGTTGTGTGCTTACATTGTATTGGTAGTCGTGATTTAGGCAGCCTTTTAATCCCACCTCCCATTTATTCACTTCAGTTCTTTTGTTATGAGTTTGGAGCACCTATAAACCCCTTCCCTTTTTTTTCTAATGTGTTTTTCATCTTTAACCTAGTACGCATCTCAGAAATATATGTTTATCAGTTAGCTCTTTTAGTTTTCTGTGCATTAGGTACTGGTTACTTAGACTTCGTTTGGCATTGCAATAGATCATGGTTATCTTTCCCCACCAGCTTTTCAAGTAAGAACATTACAATGCAGTAACTACAAAACATGAACTTAGCTGGCTTGCTAATATGTTTTAATGTGTTCACTGTAGGAAGCTCTTACTTCATGCCTCATCGTAAATGCTCCATTACTTTACCGAGCTGCCTTTCGTGTTCCATTCTCTGTTTTGAAGTATGCTATGACTGCAGATGGTGAGGCCTAGCTTTTCCATTTGCTCTTTTTAGTTTGGTTAATTTGTTACATGCTACAGCTTAGCATTAATATCCAACTTGTACATTGCTTCACTTCCATCGATGGAAATGACAGGCAAAATTGCAGCTAGTAGTGGGCACGCGTCTTGGGTAAGCGGCAGAGCATCCAGAGGCCGAGTATTTGAATTGCGTGGAAGAAGTGATGCTGTTATAGTTGGTGGAAATACAGTCCGCCGTGATGGTAATGAAGAAATAATACAATAGATTCTATTTAGTGTATTTCATATTGGTGTTCCTTCATAGGATTGAAAGGCTTTTAGTTGTGTTCTAGATCCTCGATTAACTGCAAGGCATGTGAAGGGGCATGTTCCAGTGCGCATTGTAATGTCACAAACTTGTAACCTTCCTGAAGAAGCAAATTTATGGAATGTTCATGAGGCCTATACAATAGTTGCAACACAAAGAGGTGCTCGGAGAGATTTCCAAAAGAAGCTTGCTATGAAGGGTGTTGAAGTAGTGGAATTTGACATGCTAAATCCTAGAGATGTTATGTCATATTGTTATGATCGTGGGTACCTTTCTGTATTATGGGAGTGCGGTGGGACCCTATCTGCTGCTGCTATATCTGCAAGAGTTATTCATAAGGTAGATACTTTTTATTTCACTACATGGTTGCCATGTGCATTTACGCATCTATTGAACATATTACATAGTTATCCAGAATGTTTATTGGCTGCTTTTGTTTGTTCTAGTTCGTTGAGTAATATTTATTTGAGTTCTGAACCTGAAATCAAACCTGGCAATGTTAAGACACTGTTCCAAGTTATCTGTTGAATTAGTGAACAAGTTATGTTCAATGTCTTTGCAATTGTTTTTTACTTCAGCTTAATGAGCTTCCGGTCTTCTAGAATAGCAATGTTAAAAGGATATTCTTGACTTGGGTATGCAGATGCGCCACATTTCAGCACTATGTAGACATGCTTTATATCAGGGAGAAACATAGTACTGCTTAGTGAATTTTTGGGAGGGACAACTCTTTGGACGTAAGTTCCGGGAGGGGACTTACAGAATCATAGGGATAGTCTATGTGCATTCACTTCCCTAAACATCTTATATCCACCATGCACCATGAACATCAGTCAGTCCCCATATGCGCATTAAATGGTTTCACTTTATTAGATTTGCTCTTTTTCTTTTTGCCTCTGACTCTGTGCATGTTGTATGCCATATTACGATTGAGCTCTGCTTACAGCTTCACATTGTTTTTTTTTGTTCTTCCAACAGGTTTATGCATTCTGTGCTCCAAAAATAATCGGTGGAGTAACTGCTCCAACACCAGTAGGTGACCTAGGGATGAATCAGATGACTCAGGCGATTGATTTAATTGATGTTTCATATGAGCAGGTTAATTCCTTATGTTCCACTTCCAGTTCTTATATGTGTTCACCATCAATTATATCAGCATATGTACTTGTTAGTTGTTATATTACACTTCTATTACACCATGTGTCATGCTTTTCTTGCTGATATTTCCCCTACTGGCTACCATTTCCAGGGTGTTTGGTTGGGCCTTTCATTGTCTTTTGCACCTTGGCTCATAAGCCAAAAAAGCTCTTATTTAGGGGTTTTCGGTTTTGGCTTTTGTCTCTAAATAGGCCAACAGCCACAGCCAAAGCCGAAAGCCCCTAAATAGGAGTTTTTTTTTTTTGGCTTAAAAGCCAAGTAAAAGCTCAACCAAACACCCTCAGCTTTGGATGAAAGTTCCTACAAGTCTTATCTTATAGTAGTATAATTATACAAGTTACACTGAACCATCAGAGTAACTGTTTGTGAATGTAGGCATATGTATATTGTTTTATTGTAGTAATGGCATCTGCATATGTCCCTCTTTAGTTTCACCATTCATGGCAGTATATTATATATTTCCGTACAATATTGCAGATTGACCGTGACATGCTCATGAGTGGATTCATCCAACCTATTCCTGATCTATCACCTGTAATACCATCTGCGGATGAAATACCTTCAGATGATCCAGAAGTATCTCCATATGAAACAAATATTATATCCTTTTACAAGACTTGGGATACCTTTGGGGCTTTTTCAAACTTTTCTCCTCATCCAATTGACATGCCTGACGAAAAAGGAGATTGTTTGACATGGCCAACAGTGGAGCACTATTACCAGGTTTCTCTTTCCTGACGTTTATTAGTTCTACTTTTGTGTCATTGTACGTGCTTTGAAAATGAATTCTGGATCATGATGCACACAACATTTTGTAAATCTGCAACATCTGCAGACGTTACATTAGCAATGATAACTGCACCTGTGAACCTGTCAGTGAGCCGACAAGTTTTTGCAGGCACATAAGTTTGTTGGTGTTGAGAATCCTCAAGCAAGCAACATTGTGCAAGAAATAAAGCGGGCAAGGAGCCCCGAAGAAGCTGCTAGAATAGGAAGGACCCGGCAAAGAGAATTCCCTGAATTGGTATATCTGAATGTTCCGCTTTAATATTTTCTGAGCAGTGACCATTTGCATACTTCTGATTGGTTATATACCAAACCAGTTCTGCCATTCCTTTTAATTGAGTGTTATTTCTTTCCTTGTCAGTTACGGCCAGACTGGGAGTCGATGAAAATCGATGTGATGTACAGAGCTCTGAAATGCAAGTTTTCAACTTACGCTCACTTGACCGAGATGCTGCTGTCGACGGCTGGCTCTGTCCTCGTCGAGGCCTCACCCCATGACTTGTTCTGGGGCGGCGGGCGCGAGGGCGAGGGCCTGAATTACCTGGGTAGACTGCTGATGCAGCTGAGATCAGAGATTCTGGGAACGGTTCGAACGAGCGTTGAGGCTCGAGGACAGGAGGTGTGAGGTCTATGCATGTTCTTGATAGTGTCACATTTTGTTCTGGTGGACGAGACACCCAATTTTGTCAAACCACGGCGTCGAAGAATCCCTATTAAGAAGAGAGATGATCTTGTATGATTAATACTACCTGATATGCTCTAGTTTAAACTTTAAAGTGTAAGTGTAAGGGGGGTTCAGATGCACAGGTGATGCTCCTCCAAGATGCAGAACCTTGCTCAAACATCAATTTTTTGTTGATCATTTGATGTAACAAATGATAGATGCCAAAAAAGGAACATCCATGCGAAAAGCTCGCAGAGAATACTCAGCGTGATGATGATGGAAGAATGGCTCATTGGCTAGGTTGCTACCATATGATTGTAGCCAACATTCTGTTGGTTGTAGTGGGGGACATAACATACGAGAATATCGAAGAAGTGTAGACAGAATCCTGTCTCTAACCCCTTTTTGTTGGAAAACACTTCAAAACAACAGACTGATTTCTAGTTCGCGCCCGTGTCCTTGGATCGGATTTGATTGGACGAGGCGCAGTGCACCCACACACGTATGATAGAGACAGATATTTGCAACACAATCCAAGTTGCAGTGGCAACACGGCTCATGTTGCAACATGCATCGGCTCAATTAATGCAAACACATGAGCTTGTAACATGGCCCAAAGTTGCGGTGACAACACAACTCATGTTTCAACATACTCTAACTGGGCTCACACAGTCACTTGCAACATGGCCCAAGTTGCGGTGGCAACACAACAACCTACATCAACACACAGGTTTCACGGCGATTATTGTTTGTAGTAATAACACGACTCATGCCAGATCCAACGACTCTAGAGGCTGATCCAATCTGCAAGTCAACCAACTGACACGTAGCGTCCACCTTTTTTTTTTCTTTCTACACAAAAGATCGTCACTCCATGTGAAGTATATCACGGTGAAAAGAAGCACCGGACAGGTCAGATAACAAATTTAAAAGGATACCCTTTTTCAAATATGTTTACGCGATTTTAAGAATATATACTGTTTTATGAAATACATTATCCTGAAGTAGAAATACAAAAGAAATAAAACAAGACATGACCCATATTCTCCCTGGTGAACAATAAATTAAGAACAAATAGGAAATAAATTCTAAAATTTATGATTTTTTTTGTAGATCTTTGCCAATTTTCACGCGAAACGGGATATCAATTCTTTGTTGGTGAAAAGACAAAATTAAGTGTACCATTTAATGATAACATTTATTGTTTGACTTTTTTTTTTGCACAGGTCAACATGCTTAAGCTTTTCCTGAGGTAACATTTGAGTGTGACAATAAACACATATATTTCGTTAGTAGCAAACCCGTGTCACATTATTATTCAGCTACTTCCGCCCAGAGACGCCCGGGCAAATGGTAATTATGCATGCCCAGTTATAGAATTCAAACTAAAACTTACTATTTTTGACGCTGACTTGAAATTAAAACTTGAAAGCAAACTAAAACTTATTACTTTTTACGCTGAACGATCGAGTGATACCATCACCATGCATGCATGCTCCAGTTAATTACTTCCTCCGTTTTTAAATATAATTTTTTTAAGAGGTTTTCATAGGGGACTACATACGGATGTATATAAACATACTTTAGAATATAAGTTCACTAGTTTTGTTTCGTATGTAGCCCCTAGTAAAATATCTAAAAAGACTTATATTTAAGAACGAAGGGAGTAGAAGTCTAGGTCCAACCATTTGATGTTGGTACAAGAGATTTTTTTTTGCTTTGTTTAAGACATTGTCCA
Organism: Hordeum vulgare subsp. vulgare; assembly: GCF_904849725.1. Lineage (NCBI taxonomy): Eukaryota > Viridiplantae > Streptophyta > Magnoliopsida > Poales > Poaceae > Hordeum > Hordeum vulgare. The sequence goes on from NC_058523.1 coordinate 554,115,641, forward strand.
TTAGTTCTTATAAGAGAAAAAATGAGATAGAAAATCTGAACACTAACAGAAAGCCAACGATAGGAGAAATATTTTTTCAATTAACAGCTTGCATATCAATTAATTTATGCTCTGGCTATTACCTTGGTTCTTGTAATCGTCATTTTGACCATTTTCTCTAAAGGTACATGCTTGGAACATTGACCATCTAATGCAATCAATGGGAAATAATTACTCGATATCATGTACTAAGAAATTCTAAATGTTTGGAATTAAATAACTTTTTCTTACCTTGGTTAGGATTTGGTTTGTGCCTTTCACGAGATTGGATGGTAGCATCATGCTTCAATGGTTGAGAGCTTGAACCAGAAAAACATATGAATCAATTCGGCTTTCTTCCCGTTCATGTCTACAAAAGCATAAATAAACAACTGATTTTGATACCTATAGTATGTATAATTATAATTTCATAATTTGTAGATGAACAAACTAATCAGATCTGAAAATAAGCTACCTTTTTTCCCGCTCATCTGTGCGTCCCGCCTGCCGGGACCTGTCTGTGATCCGTAGATCGGCGCCTGCCTGTGCCGGCGTCCCCTTCCTTATGGATTTCAAATCACGTGAAAACAATTTCTAAATGTTTTTAAAATCATGCCCGATTTAATGGGTGCTTTCATTCATTTTTATGAAAAGGCATTCTATGGATTTCTTGTAGATCCATTTTCTGCTCAAATTCCATCAGATATGATATATCCAAATATATCAGTAGCTTCATTATCTATATGGTCACTCTAGTTATTTGTCATATGGCCAGAAGGATCCTAGAAAAGTGTTTCTTGTAATTTTAGAGCACTTCTAATTTTCTTCTTGATGTGTTGCTTATTGCGGTTCATTTCGATGTTAGATAACAAAGTAGACTAATGAATTGAAGTAGGAAATCCACCCCTCCCTCTCCGTGCCGCCAGCCCGAGACCATACATCACCTCTCTCCCACTCCGCCGTTCGTCCCACACCGTTCGGCTGCCATGGCCCGATAGAAGAGACTACATATGCTATGCTCACGTCGGACTGCCACTTCCAGATCGAGGAGCGGATCCGGTCGATGTGCGCTGCCTGCATCGTTGTCGGCCTGCCTCCGGATTCGCCGGAGCCGGAGGAGGAGGAGGAGCTACCACCGGCTCCGGGCTTTAACATGGAGGATGCGGATGCTGAGTTCGTGGTCGCTCAAGCGGCCAAGATGGCGGAGCAACAAATGAGGCCTATGTGGCCAACTGGCAATTCATCCGTCAGTAGCAGGCGGCGGCCGACGCGTTTTTCGCCGAACTCGATGCGAATGTAGAGGCGGGGCAGCCGAAGGAGCTTGTAGGAGCCGGAGCTGCGTCTGCCACCCATTTATTGGAGCCGAGCACAAAAACAATGGACATCTCCGATTGTTGATCTCGCATGCTTTTTTATGAATTTAAACTTTGTTATATGAGGTATCCGGATGGAGACATGCTTCTATATGGATCTTAGATTTGTCATATGATGTATCCGGATGCAAAGAAGCAAATTTGATACTTGACCGCTCACTGTCCGCGGACACGCCGAGACACGCCCACGTGCGTTTGAAAGGTCAGTTTTGTCAGACCCGGTTATAGATGCTCTAACAGCCAAGAGCATCGTACAAGCAGGCCTTACCCTGCCCCCTCACATCAAGCAGAGGCGATAAGGTGATAAGATTAGCCTGTCCTGTCTAAACATGTTCAACAGCAGAGTCATAACAGTTATACATTTGTACTCCATTATGGTGTGATTGATCATGCGGCATTAGTGGTTCAGCAACTCAGGATTCAGCAAATCAGCAGTGAAATCTCAACAAAGATTGAGTACCAAAGTCATCTCATCAGCAAACCGCAACGATAACCACAGATTTACTTCAACTTTTGTCCTGAGAATTCAAAAAGTTCAGTGTTGATCTGTTCTCATATTTTGCTTTGCTAGTGTCTTGGTTTCTAGTTTGTTTTTGCAAGTTTCCTACCAAAGAAACATTTACATCATCGTTCTTGCAATTGCCCCAAAGTTATTCATTCATCAGTGTATTGTACCCATGCAGTATGGGTATTTCTCATCATCATCATAGAAACAGAGAGCAGTGAGCAGCAACGAAGATAAGCCATGACCAATTACTGGTTTATACTCTATATAATATCACAATGTGCACGCGCGATGTGTGAAACAAAGAAAAATATATCATGGGTATGTTTGACATAAACACTAGTAAGATCAAGTATTCAAGTGCCAGAAATATCCTATCCTATGTGTAGCTCTCCTGCCTAGTTACAATGTTGGCAGCCCTCCCTGATCAGCAGTAGTACCAAAGATCTCAGTTTTGAGCAGCGGCGGCGGTGGCCGGCTGCTGGTCCTCCCTGGCCTTGCTGATGCGGCTGAGCACTGTCGCCAGGAGCGGCGGCGACACGATCTGGTACTCGTGCATGACCCAGCCGGTGGTGTTCGCGGCGGCGCCAGCGTCCTCCCCCTCTCCCGCGTCGCCTTCATAGGTGAGCTCGGAGCGCCTGTACTGGATGTCCAGCTCGCCGCCACCGGGGTGGACCAGGGTGACGGTCTCGACGGAGGCCTTCTGGCCGCGCCACCGGCCTCCGGCGCCACCCTTTACGCCGCGCTCGCGGCTCTCCGGCGCGTCGTCGGTGGTCTGCAGGAAGAAGGCGTGGTGGCTGCCGCCGTGGCCGTGCTTCGCGAACAGGTCGGCCGGCGGGAGGCTGGCCGGGTCGTCGTCGATGATGGCGTGGGCGAAGGGCGGGTCGCGGACGCCGACCGCGCGCGGGAGGAGGTAGTGGGCGACGAGGTCGGCGTCCGTCGGGTCGAACTTGAACGCCGGCGCCGTCTGGAAGCCGAACCTGGAGGCCTCCATCCCCGCGCGTCTGGATCTGGTTCGAGGCGGGGGTGCTCGTCGGGGCTGCCCGGAAGCGCGGGCCTAGCGGGGTCGATGCTTCGCCGCCGACGAGCGGAGGAGGTGGAGGGAGGAGGGGGGCGATTTGGATTCTGAGCCGCCGGCGTGGAAGAAGTGGAGGAAGAGAAACTAACCTGACACTGCCTTTTATTGAAACCGCAAAATAGAACTTGAACAATAACAACGATCAGAAATAGATAAGAACTGTGAAAATAAGTAAGGAAATAAAAAATAACAGATAAGGACTCTTCTAGAGAGACCAGGGTAGGACTGCTGTCATGCAAGTTTTGCAAGAAGGACCCTGAAGAAAATACTATTACATTTGAGCAATTAGGGATCTCTACACAAACCCGAACAATCGACCGTCCAGCCGTGACACTCGCCGGAAGAGGAGGTAGGTCTAGAACACCCCTAGAACTAGGCCGACACCAACCCAACAAGGAATTGAGAGCTGATGAACAACGGTGCACTTGTTCATGTGGCACGTCAGCACCGGGGATTGTCCTCACATTGACTAAGATCCTGACCCATTAGTCCCGTCGCCGATGTCGAGGGAGAGCGCTAGATTCTCTGTCGATAAACCTCTAATCTTGCTCCATGATCACCATCTTCACCATGTTGTTGGCGCCGCCCGTGGATAGTCAGTCACAAACAACAAACTAAAGGTCGTCGCCTTGAGCGAACGGCAAGCAAACAAGATCATCAACTCTTTGACATAACTATAGCGAGGGAGAGGCCGAGAGATCATCTTATTCGACTTGGTACCATCCTCACCGCACAATTGTGTCATCGAACAAAGACCTAACCCTATCTCTGTATTTAGACTAAAGAGAAACGATAGCTTATGCGGGAAGAGGGGGGGGGGTACCTGATGCGGATCATTCCATGGACACCACCATAAATCTATCATCAACTTAGAAGCTCCAAGTGTACCTATGACCAGGACCCTGCATGTGCCATCGAAACCGAGGTGATTTCCTTTCTATACAATCTACCTACATTTGCACATGAGACATGGGTCCTATCTCAAGAAGGAATGCTATGTACGATTAGTTGCGTTGGAATCAAGCATGGAGAGGCGAGGAATGGAGGCTAGATATGACTAAGATGAAGGCGCTCGAAGAGGTAACAAGACTACCAAGAGGCTATCTTCAGCCATCTGCATAGGTCGGACACTCTGACCCAATGGTTAACCCTATGCCCAACTTACACAATGCTCACTGGACACATGCGGGATACTCCAACCTTATCATCTGATCAGATACCCGACTGGTCAGACAGTCCAATAGAACATCCGACCGAATGTCCGACTTGCATAAGAAATTCTAGAAAGTCAGATATTTTGTTGGACACTATATTAAAATGTCTGACATATCAAGATTTTTCGACTCCTGCCGGAACATCCGACCTGCATGCGCACAGTGTGAAGGGCCACGAGATGTGTATCCAATGCATAGAATATCTATTCTGCACCTCTCCTCAGTTTTAGGGTTAGCAAAGCCTTTAGTCTAAACTTAAGAGACTTTTACTCATCTACCCATCTGCCCCTTCCCTTGGAGATCAAGATCTCATACGGGATGAGAATCCATTGGGTTTCAAGGCCTCTTGCATGATAACAACACCGGAGTACATGACCTTCATATCATTTGGATTGGGGAATATTTATCTCGCAAGACCTCCACTTCCTCTTGTATCTGTAGAAAAACTTTGCCCTAGCTATTTTTCCCTTTGTTGTTGTTGAATGCTTGAGATGTACCCCTTTCTCCTTGTGATTTCACTATTCTTGGTGTGGATCTTGTCTCTAGTAGTTTCCTCTTGTGTTTTCTCCTTTGTGTTCTTTGTGTACATCGTGCTTTTCCTCAAATTCACCCTCAACTCTAAAGATCGGTCCACCTACACAGGTTGCCCCAGATTAGTGTTGTTCCACTGGTGCTCACAAAGGGGGAGATATCATCGTCTCTCCACTGCTTTTCTCTCAAGAAGGGAAGGAGTGTGTTGTTTGAGAATCCTTGCTTCAGCTACTATCCGTTAGCCGTCCATTTGGGTGATGTTTCTTTGTGCGAGCCTTATTCTTTTTCTTGTGTTGACTAACTCATAACATCCACTTCTAGTTTATGGGGCGATCCAATTTTGGATAATGACTTTTGTATCAAATTTTAGGAACATATATGTTGTTGGATGGATATATGCATGATATGTTGTATATCCGGAATTAGTTGAGTCACTTTCATGAAAGGTTGTTAATTGCAGGATGAATGCTTGTGCATGTTGCATTATACTTTAATCGTATGTGTGTTAATTGGAGGGTGAATGCTAAAAGTTGTCACACACTGTAATTTTGATCAGCTCCCACTTGACTCGCTCAGGCGAGCCTCAAGCAATTGAATTTTGCCACGACTCATGTTTGCATGAGCAATTGAAATTGGGCACGCCCCCGCAATCCCAATCAATTGAAAGTTGTCACGGCTCATGTTTGCATGAGCAATTGAAATTGGGCATGCCCCACACTGCCCGATCAATTTAAAGTTGTCATGATCACGGTTAATGTACCGCAAATTACCTTCAGCGATGGAGCTTTGATGCCTTGGTAGTGTGAACTTTGTTTCAAACACTTTCAATTTTTTGTGCCTGCAAATAGGTCTTCACGCAGAGTTTGTGATTTAAAGGTGGATTTCTCCTGCGAGTGAATGCCGATGACGGCGACACATATTTGGCTCGTTTTAATATATGTAGTCGTCATTAGGTGGTTTACGAATCTGAATATAATTATTTCTGATGTTCATTGTACTGTCATGACTAAAGATAAATAGATTAGGGGTCAAAGGAAAAAAGTTATGCTAAGTTTACTGATTAACAACGAGTACAAGGGAATAAAAATGCATACATAGTAGAGAAAAATAAATCACAAGAATACTTGATTAAACCGGAAACAATTGGAAAATGCCATGGCCGTAGGGCGAGGGAGGGTGTCGAATCCCAAAAGCAGGGGCTGGGTCGGCGATGGCATGGTCGGTCCCTGGGAGGAGGGGGTGTTGGGGTGGCCGGAGTGGTCGCCGTTGGTATGGGCCGGAGGGGTGGAGGCTGGGAGAGAGCCGTTGGAGGCTGACTGTTCGCAGGGATTATTATCGGAGGAAAGCATATGGGAAGGAGGATGGAGTGACCATGGACAAGAACCAAATCGTCGGCAAGGGCCTACGAGAGGACCAAGACATGAAATAGTGTTGGGAACCAGCCGGTCCTTCCTCCCGAATGCAAGCACCATCGCAATGGATGCATGATTGCCCTAGCATGAGAAAAAGAGAGCAAAGGAAGGACCCAAGCGCTGCCCTTTTATTCACCAGCAAAATGCCGAGGTCCACTAGGGAAGCAAACGAACCACATACACGTATTTTTATTTATTTATTATTATGCAAAAAAAAAGACTCGGATTTATGATTAATATCTTAAAAGACTTATATTTAAAAACGGAGGGAGTACTAGCTAGCTAGCTAGGGGAACGTAATAAAAAGGAGCCGTCATCGAGGGCTGCAGATATCTCCCGGCCAACATGTGCGGCACCAACACAATGGCTGTCAGACAACAAAGACTTCAGATTCATCTAATCGAGGTCCTCGGCTTGGACAACATAGGCACATAGCACTCAGGAGTGATGATAAGGCTGATCGTAGTGGTAGTATCATAAATGGTATCATGCATGTCAACTAGGCATATTTGATGAGGTGACATATAATTGAATGAAGAAAGAGATGATTGAGTATCATATTAAATGTTGTGCTACTATGTGTCATGCATGATAATAAATGAATTGTTCTATGATACTATTATATGATACTATGCATTACAGATGTAGTATCATACACTAGTATCATATGTATGATACTAATATATGATACTCTCCATTACAACCAGCCTAAGGCTAGTCGTAGTGGGAGTATCATAACGATATCATACATTTTTTGTTGATGTGGCACATCATTAAATACGGAAAGAGGGGATGTGATATCATATTAAATGTTATAGTATTTTGTGTTATGCATGACAACTAGTGAATCATTATAGATACTAACTTGTGATACTATGGAACTAGTACTCCCTCCGTCACGGTTTAGAAGGCACGTTTGGAAAATCTTTGGGATCAAGGTAGTCATCGATTGGTTGTGAGATGTAGCAGGTGTAAATGCTAATGCGCCTAATCAACTGAGAAAATACTAGTACTAATGGGTGAGCAGCAAATTGAAAGGGCGCATGCATGAGTAGTGCTGGTACTAATTAATAGGAGTAATTGCTTTCGCGCCTTAAACCTTGTCTATTTTGAAAACGCACGCAAATTTAACTGTGCCTTCTAAACCGTGACGGAGGGAGTATCATACAGTAGTATCATAAACATGATATTAGTATATGATACTTTCTATTACGGACAACCTAATAGGACTCCGGGATTGTGTCACTGGGTAGATTTATGGTGACGATGCTAAGGCTGGTCACAATGGGGAGGAACTTAGTAGTAACATCACACACTCCAATACAACTTTGCTTATGTGGCACGTATTTAATGAAGAGAGAGGTGCTTGTGGTAACTAGCTAAGTTACCGGAACATCACACACTTCAAGAAACAATGAGTCTATAGCCTGATAAATGCATTGTTGCATGACACTACATACATGTTACTCCCCATTGTGAAGGTAGGAACATAGTCTAGAAAAGTGTGTAAGTTCATACCTTATGTTACTCCCCATTGTGACCAGCCTAAGGAAGGCTTGGTCGCCGGCACAAGTTATCGAGAGTGGCACGGATAAAGGAAAAGAATGGAGAAGACAACGCTCGAGATTCCTTGGTGGATGGAATATAGAATGAGCCGTCAAATTAAGAGGCAATAAGAAAGAGGCAACAATAAACGATTGTCAAATTAAGAGGCAATAAGAAAGAGGCAACAATAAGTACGATTGGGAAAAACAAAATTAGATGATTCGTTTCATTGAAAAAAGAAAGAATTGCTGGTGCGATAGATTTGCTAACATGAAAGACTACATGTTGATTGATGATGTGGATGGGTTATATGTCAAGAGAAATAAGATATAGGGGGTCGTATTTTCCTTGTCCGGGTCTCCTTTCTTTTATTGTGCTGACCGACTTATAGCATCCTTCTAGTTTATGTGGTGATCCATTTTTTCATAATGTTTTTATGTAGAGGAACATATGTGTTGTTGGATGGGCGTATGCATAATTTGTTGTACAGTTAGAAGCCTAGCCACTTTGATGAAAGATTGATGAATCCTTGCACTGTTGCGCATGTTGCATTATACTTAACGAATGTGTGTGCCATGATAAATCATCATCATTGATATCATCATCATGATATATAGACGAGGGAAAGGAAGAGGGAGAGGAATCGAGGGGTGGGGACCCAGGGCTGGGCCGCTGGCCAATCTCCTCAGTTATTTTATTTTCTTCTCGACGACGCGAACTTTTTTGTCTGGTAGTTAATTCAACGTGGATAGCGCGAGAGGGCGTCCCTGATGCGTAGCTTATTGTTTTGGATACGGACATGTTTGTTGCAGTTTCATGAAAGTTCCACACATATACTACGACGCATCATCGGGGAGAGGAGATGGGGGACGAGGGAGCTACAAACACATGGTCGAAATCGCATGGCGCGCGCCGCAATTGGACGGCTGGTCCTAGAATCAGCTGGTTGCCACCTAGCACTGTTTTCTCTCTTTATATTAGAACAAAAGAAAGATATTGCATAAGACTTAACTTGAAACATGCAGGAAATTAAAATGTGATTGAACTTTTATGAACCGATTGTTACAGTCTGATCTGATGATACACTCCATTTATCCATGGTAGGGGTCACACGACCCAAGCGATGTACGGCACATCCATCCATCATCTGCTTATAATTAATTAACGATTCCCGGAACACCCGGCAGACCCGAGGATGAATCCCAGGAAGAAGAGCCAGAGCTTGATGTTCGGCCGATCAAGAGATTTTTTTGGGGGGGGGGGGGGGGGGGGGTTGTTGTCATAGAGGGGACAAAGCCCCCCTCGCCCCCCCTGCGCGCGCGCGCATAGGGGCGAGATGCTGCGCGCCGTGGCCGTGCGGTGGCCGCTGGCGAGGAGGCCGGGGCGCAGCTGACGCCCGAACGCCGGTATCGACATGCTCTCCATCGCGTGATCTTCTCCTAGCTTTTCTTCTGACATTCAACCAACGAATATAAAAAATAATAAAAATCACATATAGATTCATACACCACCTAGCGACGACTATAAGCACTGAAACGAGTAGAAGGCACGCCGCTGTCATCGCCCCTCCCTCACTTGTACCGGACATAATTTGTTGTAGTAGACATTTGGAAAGTCATCGTGCTAAGATCCCATAAGACCTACGCACCAGAACAACAATCGCCGTCGATGAAGAGAAGTTTAGACCTGAAGGATCCAATCTTAAGACACACTAGCAAAAGGACCCGTGCGTTGCAACGGGAAAAAATAATACCACATATTTTTAATTAAAGAATTTAGAGAAAGAAATTAAAGGAAAGAGAGAGTAGTAGTGCACAGTCCATTAGGCGTGCCAATGCCCAGCCTTACCCACTCCTAAATCCCCTAACCTAGCCCGTGACACCACATAGTAAATTTGGCCTCGCGCTCAACGAGGAGAACCGCGCCGCCATCGGCGTGCTGGGCGCGGTGCCTCCCCTGCTGGACCTCCTGACCTCCCCCGCCCACCACCCGCGCGCACCGCGACGCCGGGATGGCCATCTACCACCTCTCGCTGGCCGCCGTCAACCAGTCCAAGGTCGCCCGCTTCCCGGGGGCATCCAAGGCGCTCCTCAGCGTCGCGTCCAGCGCCGCCGAGCCCACGCCCATCCGCAGGCTGGCCCTCATGGTGATCTGCAACGTGGGCGGCTCCTCGGAGGGCCGCGCCTCTCAGATGGACGCGGGCGTCGTCGCGGCCGTGTCCGGCATCCTCCTCTCCTCCCACGACGTCGCCGAGCTGGAGGAGTGGTGCGTGGCGGCGATCTACGCGCTGAGCCACGACAGCCTCCGGTTCCGCAGCCTGGCGCGCGCGGCCGGCGCGGACAAGGCCCTCCGCTGCGTGGCTGAGGAGGGGACCCCCGGCGGCGTCCGGCGCGAGATGGCGAGGAAGACGTTGCGCGCCATGCGGGGCGACCTGGACGAGGAGGCGGACCTGACCGGCAGCAGCCTGGAGTGCGGCGACGGGGACGACTGCGGCGGGAGCATCGTGTCGGACGGATTCATGTCGTTCCAGTTTAATTACCTAAAAGATAGGGGCTTTTTAAAAAGGCAGCGATGGGTTTTCCGACGGAAGCAATAGCCTCTTTATTATTAGGTAAAGATGAACAAAGCCGAACAAAGACCGGATCCGAGCATATCCACGAAAAACAACCACCAAACAAAATTCCACAAGATACACCAGAGACACACCTCCATACGTTCTCCGACGATGCTACACGCACCATCGGGACGGGTGCTAGATGGGGAGAACCTTATTCCATTTTCAATAAGGCGATGTCGTCTCGTCTTCCTGAGTACAACATAAATCCTAACAAAACTTAAGGCACCTAATAACAGAGCCATCTCGCTGACAAGGGCCGGGATCCACCGCGCATCCATCACCCTAAGGCCACAGGAGAAGTGGTAGCGACGGGAGTAAGAGATGGTATTTTCATATTAGGAGATTGGCATTTTTATTTAAAGAGATGGTATTTTTATATTAAGAGATTGGTACCTTTTATTTTATAGAGATGCCTTCTTTTAGGTACATGGCATTTTCCCCTCTGTTTTTACAAGAAAAATATGTTTTCTTCATCCTTGTCATTTCTATTCATTCGCTGCGAGCAGCTCGTCCCAGCGACAAATTCGATTGCCAGATATTGGCGCCCTCCATTCATGAAAGTTGCACAACATCTGTTTTATGGCAACTACGCAGCTAATACCACAATTGTTGAACAATCCCCAAATGGACCTGGATGGAAAGCTACAAAGCTTCCCCACATTCTCTTGTTGATTCGTTTATTTCAACAGTGCATAACAGTGTAAATCAAGATCAACTTTGTGTCATATAGCAACTGAATAGGACCAGTAAATTAAACTGCAACTCAAGAATAAATGTTCAAGACAACAACACCACCATGTGCCCACGCACACACAGAGAAAAGTACAACATCAAACTGGGTAGAGTTCAACATATTCAGTCTCATGTTAGCCTGACATCCTTGAGAAGTCTTGCAGCCATGGCCCCGGACCTCCTGATTTCCCAGTCGTCCGCGTCTTCTTTTGAAGCCGTACAAGGTTCAGCCTTCACTCCGGGGTCTTCGTCTTCTCCCGGGTTGGAGGCATCGTCCTCCTCCTCCTCGGTGCTCCCATTGCTGTTGGGTCCGGTCTCGGAGACCGACGAAGCTTTGAGGTCCATCATGTAAAGATTTATGCTAGGATGTTGATATTTAGCATCCATCTGCGCAAGAATTCGGAAACAATACGAGAGGGTGAAAACTATCTTAGTACCGATGCAAATGAGTGGAGGGAAATAATAATGAAAATACGCACCTTTGATTTGGATATAGTTTTCACATTAAAGTTGATTTTCCACATTTCCATCATCTGCTCATGGACAGTGGTGGAACGGATCTCGTATCCTAGCTGCTTATCAAGCAGTTACTTAGCTCTGTGCTACAGATCTTTTGCAGGGGTAAAATGAAATTACTTGGACAGGGGAAACGACATACCAGCACCTTCGTCTTAGGACCAGATAGTGCAATAATTGTCTCGAGTAGAGGTTGCAATAGATGTTCTGAATAAACCTTGAAAACACGCAAAAGATGAAACAGTAAGTCTCTGTTATCTAGGGATATGATATTACTGTCCAATACAAGTTATTATGTCGAATGTTTGTCATCTGCCTTTAAATTTCACTATGTTCTCAGAATTTTGATTTCAATTCGTACGGTATGCCTGTTTCTCATGACATCCATGGACAAATATTCCCAAGAATCTGTAATGTGGGGCTTCCCTATAGTTTTCCATTCAAAAAAGAACCTGTAATGTGAGTAAGATTTTTCTTCTTCTAAAGTTAGGAAAATACTTCAGCAGTTACCCATTAAAAAAACAGTAATTCGATTACACAGGGATTATGGACGATTTTCTAAGATCAGCCAGTAGATATATTGCTCTTTCCTGATTGTAACTGAGCATAAAAATTTGTGTATTATGAAAACAGGATACACAACTTGACGGAAGAACTTGCACCAAACGCAAAGGGTACATCAGAAGCTTACGACATCAGTTCCAATGATGTAATCGAATGGAGGTTCAACGGCTCTGATATGTTCTTTGTTTCCCCAATCCAATTCTGCAACCGTAACTGAGCCAAAGGAGCCTATTTGAAAAGGACACTTTGTAAGAACTAGGAATGCCCAAGTGTGGTGAGTATCCTACGTACTTAAATTTAGGTAACCAGTAAGGAGCATGTCATAAGGTCTATGCATTCAGAACATGTAATGATGAGAATATCTTCAGGATATCTGAAATTACAGCAATGAACGCTGCTTTCGTTGGTTCTGTTTAGTAACAAACCTGAGTCAGAATTAGACTGCGCAATCCACGATTTGTTGCGTTCAACATTCCTCATGAGCAGCGGGAGCACCTCAACCTGGTCGGTCGTAACGACGTCACAACCCAGCAATGCCATTCCTGAATGAGAAGCACATGTATTATTTTCCTTGAGACAGAGCCTCCAAAATCGTAGATGTTTCTGAAAGGACAACGAGATCCAGCTTACCGAGCCCGGCTAGACCGCAACCAGCTCCTAGCTCAATCGCCCTTTTCCCTTTCAGTTTAGACGGACAAAACCTACCTTTCCTGCTATTCTTTTCCTGCAGATATAAAGTCAGACTGTTACATTAGCACCAGCAAATCAAGCTTACAAAGCGCAGAACTGTAAAACAGAGCTCAGAACTAACAGCAGCAGGCCATTACCAGGAACTTGGCGAACACCATCGACGCGTCCCATACCGTCGTGCCGAGGTGCTTCGAGTTAGGGTCCTGCAGACATCGAAAAAAAATTCAGACTTCATCAGAGCGGCAGCACAGAAGAAGCTATGAAAACCGCATGGCGTCACGGGGCATGACGACGACCTGAGAAATATGCAGGCGGTGGCCCATCAGCTCCAGCGTGATCGCCGACGTGCTCGGGGAGTTCAGCCTGCCGTCAGATGTTCACCGTACGTCAGTGGAGTTGCATGGAAAATCAGAGGGGGGGAGCGAGCTTGCCTGTCGTAGTCCATGGAGTCGGGCGAGATTCTGCCCGGCCGGCGCTCCGGCGGCGTCGAGGCTGCGGCGGCGAGGGTTTGGGGGAGGACCGGAGGAGGGAGAGCGGCGTCTAGCTGGGTCGCGGAGGCCCATACACTTTTCTTCAGATGGGCTCGAGGCAATGCACAATGACCTCCAAGCCCACGTCTACGTGTCCGATTCAAACCAAACGCCAGATGAGCGGCGGCGCGTCTCCCCCGGCATCCTCCACGCCGACGGCGACGAGGCCTCGCCTGTCGAGGTTCCGCCGGGCCGGCACCGCCGTCGCGGCCGCCGCTCCGGGAGGCTTCCTCCACCTCTCCCTCCTCGCCACCCTCCGCCGCCGCCCCTCGCTCCAGGCGCACGCGCAGCTCCTCCTCCTCGGCCTCCCGCTCCCGGCGCACGCCGCCTCGCGCCTCCTCCGCCCGCACCTCCGGTCGGGGAACCACCTCGCCTCGCTCCGGCTCTTCCTCCGGATCCTGCGCGACCGTGGACGGCCGTCCAAAGCCTCCCAGGAGACGGAGACGGAGGCCGTCCCCAACTCCCACTCCCTCTCCGCCGCCCTCGCGGCTTGCTCCCACCACGCGTCCCCCTCCCCCGGGCTCTCCGCCCACGCCTTCCTCGTCAAGTCCGGCTACGCCTCCGACCTCTTCGCCGCCAACTCCCTGCTCCATTTCTATGCGTCCTTCCGTTTACCCTCTCTGGCGCGCAGGCTGTTCGATGAAATGCCGGCAACGGACACCGTATCGTTCAACACTCTGATCGGTTCGTATGTGCAGTCGTTCTGTATTGATGACGCTTTCGGAGTATTGAGGGTCATGTTGGAGCGAGGATTCCGGCCGGATGGGTGGACCATCACGGCGTTGTCGGGCGCATGTACGGGGCTGAAGGATTTGAGGGTGGCAAAAGCGTTGCACGGGGTTGCCATGAGAGCGCTTCGGCCTGCAGCGTTTCAGTCGCAAGAGGTGGTGATCGTGTTGGTGGACATGTATGCAAAGTGCAGGGGGCTGGTCCTTGCCAGGAAGGTGTTTGATTTGGCTGGGGAGAAGGCAAGGGGTGTGAGGTTATGGACCACGATGGTGTCAGGGTATGCAAGGTCTAGGGAGCTCGAGATGGCTAGAACGTTATTCAATGAGATGCCAGAGAAGGATTTGGTCGCATGGACGGCTCTTATTGGTGGATTCGTGCAGTCTGGCAGATCTAAGGAGGCATTGATGTTATTTGACGAGATGGAAAAGGCGGGATTTGAGGCAGATGGAATCACGGTCGCTAAAGTTCTTTCAGCTTGTGTTCAGTATCGTGCGTTCGATGTGGCAAAGAGGCTTCATCATCGTGTGAGGCATAATGAGCTGATTAGCACAGATGCAGGACTTGCTACTGCCTTAGTTGACATGTATGCAAAGCACGGGCTCATACAGACAGCTATGGATGTGTTTTCTGGTGTGGATGACAAATTGAAGACCGTCGAGTTGTTCAATGTTATGATAGACGGACTAGCGCATCACAATTCTGGTGAGAAAGCGATTACGCTTTTTGATAAAATGAGATCGCTCGGGCTCCATCCTGATAAGATCACGTTCACGGCAGTTTTGTGTGCATGCAGCCGCGGTGGCTTGGTGACACAAGGGTTTGACATATTTAATTCGATGGTTGGCAAGTATGGTGTAGAACAGGATATTAAGCATTATGCTTGCATGGCTGATCTCCTTGCAAGAGATGGACGGCTTGACGATGCTTACCACTTTATCCAGAACATGCCTTTCAAAGCAAATAGTGTGGTGTGGGCTTCTCTTCTGAGACAATGTGAGATCCGTGGAAATATGAGGATTGGAAAACTTGCAGAGGAGCAACTTCTTCAGTTTGATCCTAGTTACAAGCCTGAAAGTGAAAGCCTCGTCTTGTCTGACATATTTTCGGATGGAAGGAAACAAAAGAGGGCTGCAAGGGTGAGAAAGGTTATTCACCTCAAACCTAAGCACGGGCATACAAAATAGCAGTATAGGTTTTGAAGACACAATATGTATGGGGAGTAGACAGCTCCCAATATAGTGAGATGGTTTCTGTAGCTTTTGGGTTGGTAAATTTAGCCACAAAACGGCAATAAAATTGTCAGTAATCTTCGGATGCATGATGGTTCTCATCTTTTTCAAGTATCTGTTGAAGACTTACAACAGAGATATTTGTATGAATGATGGAAGTATGGAACCAGGCTCCATGAAATGAAACAAGGGTCATTATGTTCACAAACTGCAGGCAAGCCTCTCTTTCTTTTGTTTTGTTTCTGTGCAGTGCATGCTTAAACTAAGCATGTGTTCAAAATGTTGGAGATCTAGAACAATCCACCTGTTAATTAAGATCTAAGCCTAAGTGAGTTGATCAGAACTAACAACAGCTGACCTAACTCTGTGAGAATCATATCTGAACATAATATATATTTTTTTTATCCGAACACTCTCTGGTCAATGAGCTGTTGAACTGCAGAAAGGAAAACGAGAGCACAGAAAGAAGCTCACAACTGCTTGTTGCAATGGCAAACTACTGACTTTTCTTCATCTTTGTTCTTTAAAATGTATGTGTTTCCAGATAAAAAGATTTAATTTTTAAATTACTTCTACAATTTTAAACCTGCATTTTATTGTGTCCTTGTTTCAAATATTTAGATTGCTCTCCTTTTTGTTAGCTACTAAGGATTATCTGAAGTCAGATTGAGCATCACTCGAACTAATTTATTATTGCAAGCTCTCCTTTTCATCCATAACAGTGTCAAGAAGTTGGTGACCTACCACAACAATAGCTAACCTTTTTGTTTGTGCTCCACCTTTTTGCTCTCAGTATAAGATACCACAAACACACTCTTCCAGGAGAGTTGAAGTATCACGGCCAAAGCTTAAGACAAGGTCTAACTGATCATGGCAAAGGTATGTTCTTTCGAGCATCTAAAAATATGTACAGATCCATGGTACAGCTAGTTCTCCATATTGTTATGAGATTGTGAGGTTCTTATGAATGTGTGGCAGGAACAATGCAAGGATAACTTGCCGAAGACTTATGTTCTGAAGATCGTCATGCACTGCCATTGCAATGGTTGCATCAAGAAGATCAATGACGGGGTGAAAGAGATTGCCCTTTCAGAAGGTACATATGCAAGTCACTCATATCAGCATCTCTTTGTGATAGACTGATGTTATATTTTTGTTTTTATGCATGTCTGCTGTTTCACTGCCTTTATGAATTATGTAAAATTTTGGCCTTAATGGTTATGAAGGGGTTGAGAGGGCTGATCTGGTGGCAGAAACAGCAGAGGTGATAGTGGTCGGGAGAATGGACCCAGAGAAGCTCTGCTGCTTGCTGCATGAACTAACGCAGAAGCATGTGAAGATGGAAACCAAAAGAACCGTGACCGAAGGAGAAACTGCAGCTTCTTGGGAAACCAAGAACCGCGTTGGCCAGGTACCATTGTCTTCAGGCTAACAAGTCGATCGTCCATCAAAATTATAATGTTAATCATACTATAGTCAAATGATAGTGGTAGGAAATACAGAGCTGGCTATTGTTAAATCGGTCTAGCATTCGTTTTGGTCCTATTGATGCAGTTATTCCTTCATGTTCATCTTTCGCTGGGGAAACAATAGGTACATAGGAGTTAGGACACAGAATGTACACATTGCACTAAATTAGGTAGGTGACCTGCTGAGCTACACATTTCT
Organism: Hordeum vulgare subsp. vulgare; assembly: GCF_904849725.1. NCBI lineage: Eukaryota > Viridiplantae > Streptophyta > Magnoliopsida > Poales > Poaceae > Hordeum > Hordeum vulgare. The sequence continues at coordinate 554,132,592 of NC_058523.1, forward strand.
TGTAAGCGATGTTGTTTATGCCCAAACACCATGTTCATATTTACCTCCATTTCTCAACTGCTACGCGCCAAGTAGGAAGATAGTGGGTCACCAGCTATGAACCATCTGATATACGATGCACTGCATGATCATCTCAATTTCTCCAACTGAACCTTTCAGGCTACTTCCGGCTTGTTCGCTTCCGACACACCTATTACGCCGAGCGCGCCGCCAGTTCCCGAGGCATGGAGGAGCCAGACCGTGCCTTCCCAGAGATGCGCATACCGTTGGTCGCTACCTTTGCCCGGCGCGCTAGGCGTGTGGGCTGCATCTGACATCGAGGGGACAATGGCGGTCTACGACCTCTGAAGGCTTATTCACCAACACAGCCAGCAGACCCTCCTGCACTCCATCGTCACCTTCGCTTTGCGCTAGCTGATTTTTTGTCGCATAAGCATTTTCTGCCAAGAGCTTTAACTGACGTGTTCTTTGTTTCTATCCGTGGCTTAATGACACGGACATTCTCTCTTTTGCTTCGTTGTTCATTTGTGATGTTGTGCACTGCAGTAGATAGGAATCCAGGGGAGAAGTGTAGGAACTGGGGATGGAATCCCAAGTCCTGTGGGCTGCCTGGAGTTAGTGGGCAGTCTTTGCTGCTGCTGCTCTGTTTTACTGCTGGGATGAGTTGTGCAAGTAAATTTGGTCTAAGGCCCTAAAATATCAATAAAATTGTCAGCAATCTTTGGATGCATGCTGGTTTTCATTCTTATTATAAGTGTCTGTTGAAGATTAACGGCAGAGATATTTGTTTGAATGATGGAACCAGGCTCCATCAAACAAAACAAGGGCCATGCTCTTGCATTCACAACTGGTGATGCTAATGCAAATATTTGTGGACAAGCTATGACATTATTTGTTTTTTTTTCTGTGCAGTGCGTGTGTTCGAAACGTTGGAGATCTATAAAAATGCACGTGTGTTAAACATAAGTGAGTTGGTCAATAGTACTACCGACAACTCACAGTTTAATGCAGATTGACAGCTGACCTATCTCTGTCAGAATTATCTGTGAACACTTCATGGTCAATGTGCTGTTGAACTGCAGAAAGGAGAATGAGAGCACAAAAAGAAGCTCACTAGTGCTTGTTGCATGGCAAACCATTGACGTGTATTCATCTTTGTTTTAAAAATTTGTGTGTTCAAGATAAAAGCATGTATTTTCAAATTACTTCTATAATTTCAAACCTGCATTTTATTGCAAATATTTTGTACTGTTCTTTTCTTTGATAGTTTTCTTTGTTAGTTACTCGTACTGATTATCTGAAGTCAGATCGAGCATGATTGGAGCTAAGTAACTTATTATTGCAAGCTCTCCTTTTCATACTCCCTCCGATTACCTCTCGATCGGTAAATGGACGGATTAGCCACAAATCTACAAGGCCCCCGATCGCCAACCTTGAGAAGGTCGGTACACCTCACTTTATACTCATGAGTTTTACCCGTGGCGTCAACACCCTTCAATCTCCCTCCTTTATATGCAGAAGCACCACCTGGCAATCCAATGTCAGATTAGTCTAACCATCGCAATAGGACTAGTGGATAATTTTTTTCTCAAAGATTATCATTCCTACACCTTCATATAGTCAAACACATGCCATCAATGTTAACAATTATCAATTCTTGCGAACTAACCTGTGATTGAATTGTTACTAGGACAGCAGTATCCTCGACCCACCCGCCACTAGGGTTCACGTCCTAGACTTGACACTGATGCTCGTACTTTCCTAAATTTATTTCAGGCTTCCAGCGATGTTTGTTTAGTGAGGAAAAAACGTTTCCCCTGACTACAATGTGCATATGTTGACTTTGTAAAATATCAAGATGCTATGCTAGTTCAGACTTTCGAAGATACTCATACGGATAGAATGTATGCGCGTGTGCTTATATGAGTGAGTGTATGCTTGTGCATGTGCATGACTTCAATTGTGCCGTGTTAGTAAAATAGTAATTACCAATTCCTTACTTGTTTTGAGGATTTATTCCTTACTTTCATTTAGGAAGTTCGTTTTAGAGCTTGAAACTTTGAACATGCATGCGCCGGGCGGGACCCAATGACGCCATGTGGGGTTGTGTGGTGACGTGGTGTGGTGTAACCCATGGCAAAAAACCCAAGCCCGAGCCCGCCTCGGCCTGACTGTTGGGCCTGTATTTGAGGCCCAAGCCTGACCCATCAAAGAAAAAGCCTGTCGGGCCTTAGGACGTTGGGCCAGGCCCTTCTATAAATTGCAAAAAAATCAGGCCCGAGCCCGGCCTGGCCCGGTTGTCAGGCCTAGACCTCAGGCCTAGGCCCGGCCCATGGGCATGGTCGGGCCACGTATCCCATGGTTAGGTTTAAATGTGTTAGAAAAAATAATTACCACTTCCTTACTTTTTTTTGGGATCTATTCATTGCTTTCTTTTAGGTGGTTGGTTTTAGAGCTTGGAACTTGAACATGCATGCGCCGGGCCGGGACCCCAACGACGCAATGTGGGGTTGTATGGTGTGGTGTATCCTCCTGACGCGGCGCAGCACATGCACGGCTCGACAGCCTCACCAAGCTCTAGTCACTGGGCTGGGGTCTCTTCTTTCTTGGATTTACTAAAACACAACATGAGCTGGGGTGGTTTGCCGTGTGTGGCATCGTGCCAAGTCAAGTCGTTAAAGGTGACGGACGGAGCATGCATCCATCTATCTATCTCACGCGGCGCGACACGTCCATGCATGCATGCATGCATGGCCCCGCTTGTGCAGTGGTACGTTGACCGGCTGGTCGTGACCGTGCCTCGCCCGTCCACACACCTGGCAATCTTGTTGGCTCGTCACGTCTCGCTGTATTATTTAAGCCGCTTCCATAGAGCCTTGTGATTCCTCATCAGCTCCGGTAGTTGCTCCGGTTTCAGCTCGTTGGTTCGGTGTGAGAGAGAGAGAGAGAGAGGGAAGAAGATCGAGGAGGAGGATCCATCTGCTCCATCACTGCCGTCGATGGGGAAGACGGGCGGGGAGGCGGCGAGGGAGTTCGTGGTCAGGGTGCCCATGCACTGCCGCTGCATCGGCTGCAGGAAGAAGCTGCGCGCCGCCGTGAGGGGCCTCAGGCAGGCCGCGGGCGTGCAGGCGGTGCACCAGTCGGCGGCGGAGGACACCGAGGAGTTGCGCCTGCTGGCCACGGCCGACCCCGAGCTGCTCCGAGGGCTCGTCCACAACGTCATGGGCAAGCTTAAGAAAGTCGACCTCGTCTTCCCGCCCAAGAAGAAGGAGCGCTCCAGCGCCGGCGCTGGCGGCGGGAAGGAGGACCCTCGCCTCGTGGACGCCGCCGCCGTCCAGGGGCTGTTCGCCGATCTGCAGAGGCAGGCCCCGCAGCCGCGCTATCGTCAGCACGACCCTGCAGACCACCACCAGCACCAGCAGCAGCATCAGCGACAGCCGGAACTCTGGTGGAACACCTATGGCCCGGCGTACCCATGGCTGCCGTCCTACTGCCCTGGCGCGTCAGCACCTGCTTGGGAAGCGTACGGGCACCCTCCGCCGGCGTCGGCACCACCTGGCCCCTACGTGCCCAGCGCGCCATGGTGGCCCGGCGGCCCCGGCTACTGATCGATCGAGCGGTCGAGCCGAGCCGGTCGCACCAGTCGAGACGAGAACGTATGCCAGACCTCATCACGACAAGACGCCGATCCACATACATATATAGAATTACATATAGATATACGAGTATATATATATATATATACTTCGTATACTTGTATCTCGATCGATCATTTGCTATAATTAATAGTACGTGCTGCTAGTATAGTAGCTAGCCTGAATAATCTACATATTGTATTTGTAAGTTCACGTATATATATGCATACGTTATGTTGTTTGCAGACCATTCATTTCGTGACTCTCTTTTGTCGAGAAAAGGCCATCATAACTAAAGAAACTTGCTCACCTTGTCAGTCCAACTAGAAGAAATTTTATTATAATAATAAAACTAGGAAGCGTTATGCTCGTTTTCTGACTTTTGATTATCAATAATCATTCACCTACGAAGGGTTATGAAAGTTTTTACGTAAATTCCCCTTACTAAGATCATCTCCAACAACAGTCCAACCCACGCGCGCTAAAAACCTGTGTAATCTATATGCCACGCGCGTCCGATGAAACCTTGCTATTACGCACGCGTTAAAAATGTCAAATTTGAGGCACGGTGCTGTTTTAGCGCGGTTATTGGAGATGCTCTAATGCTTAATAATATATTGTCAACTGGCTACCCACGTAAAATTTACACAAATATCTTCGTAGGTGACAGAAAAAAGCTTCAACGGTATATGAAAAATGTTTCAACGGTATTTTGCTACAAGCATCATGGCAGAGCTGGGACCGATGAGGAGGGTCGCGACGGACGGCGACCAGGGATGACCGGCGGTGAGAGAAGATGAGGAGGTGAGGCGTGGGGTGCGGCATGTGTGGGGGCGACGCCCTCCTTTTTCTCTCTTTCTTCCGTATGGGAGGTTGAAGATGGGATGCGGAACATGAGAGGAAGACCTGACGGTTACGCGCGTGCAAACCGAACAAATCCGAGCTGACCGGTCGATATATTGGGCCGACGCGCCGGCGCGGGGTACTGCTCCTTAGAGGAAGGACCATGTAAAATGCATGTGACTTGTTTGTGTATTTAGCATTTTTGTTGGTTACGTGTCCCCGAGCCCGTGACGCGTTCGTCGAATGGAGAGCAAAATAGGGACCCAACAGTTACATGTATGATCATTCTCCTTTTTGATGGTTTTGTTGGCAATGGAGTGATAGAGGAACCGAGTAGTACACCAACGAACCCAGTAGCTCATGTTGAAGGAGGTCCAATCGACAGTGCGATATGCAGGACAGTCGACGAACGCTTTTGCAGACCTGAAACCCCGTATGCTTGGGAAAGACCCCGTCAGGGAGTGCGGCAGCTATGGGCTGCCCTAGGTCGATCCGCTCGTCCCTAGAGCCTCGGGATTCACATCTCTCAAACTCGAGAAACAACGAAGAATGAGAGAGAAAAACGATGGAGAGATAAAACGCAGATGAACAAGTAGTATATATTGATTTATTCGGTTGTGTGTTGTTTCAATCGGCCGCCACCTTTACTATACATAAGAGGTGGTTGAACTTCTCGTTCAAGCAAATTATTCATTTAGGCTTTTTTACAAGAAGATTACATCAATTCACGTCCTAGATTTCTAGTTTTAGTCTAACTCGGATTCAACCGGAATCTGATCCAAACTTTTGTCTTGCTTCTCGCACATGCCATAGAATCTGCATATGATCTTCGATTGAGACGATCTTTATATCAAAAGCAATCGTTTCGACGATACGAACAATTATTTTGTTGATCACTTTTCTAAATAAGACCATCTTGAATATTTCACGAAATCATCTTTAACTTTCAGTCGGGTTTGATCATGTGCTTGACTAGACTGTCCGAGTTTTGTAGAGATTCTGCAGGCCGTATATGCCTTAAATGATTGATGTTGTGCACATTTTCGTTCGAGGTCATTTTAATTACATTTTTTATCGTGTCAAAATCAGGTGTCAACAATTCCAAGTCATAAGTCCATTGTACCCGTAATTGTTAAGAATATGAATAAAATTACAGATGTTTCTAAAAAAATGGTTTCAACGTGTATTAATTTTGAAAAAGATCATTTAGTACAGTACTACAACTAATACCGAGGACGAAAGAGAGAGAGAGACACGCTGTACCGTATCATGTACGTGCGGGGCATGTACGTAGTTACTAATGTCTGATCCAGAATCAATCATGTCTGATCCAGAATCTATCAGGGAGTAGCTCTAATGTGTGATCCAGAATCAATCATGCATGAACGGATGCAAAAGGCCGGTCGATCGGGCTGGTCTCATCGTATTCCTCGTAGTAGGGTCAGGTGTGCTGGCATTCCAGCTCTAATGCCTGATCCCTAAGCATGGCAATGTCGTGTTTAATTTGTCCTCCGTCCATAATAATGCGGCGTCATCTCATCAAAGCACGTGCACCCCATGGGCCATGCCCCGTTTTCATTTGGCAAGGAACCCGCGACCTGCGCGTCAACCAGAACCAGGCCTGCAACTGGGACATGCGTCGGGGTACAGTTCATAGACGGGCTTGTGTTACCACATTTTCTTTTACACATGATGATGAGCGAGAGTTGGTAAATTAGTAAATACTTCAATGCTGTGATGATGAAGGGTAAGTAAATGTGTGCTATGCATGGTTACAGTCCCTGCATGCACTTGGAAGAACGGATCCTTCCTGTAGGGTGCCAGCACGCAGGATTTGCAAGATTGTGACGATGGTGGTGCATCTGTACGTACCTCACACCAAGCCTCTTATGAAGTCATGATGATGAGACGAGAGGGCCAACAAATTGTGGTCCGGCTTGCTTCTTCGGTGAGAATTGCTACGCAAATTGCGTTCGTTCGTTCCTTAATTATCGATCGATGAAGCAAGCAATGGGTAGGGGGGATGTATGGATCGGGCTGCCAAGGAGGACGGAGGGTCTCCGGCGGTGAGGTCCGGCCCCATCCACACTAGTGGGGACGGGGCCTTTAGCCCCGTTCCGTAAGGGGCTTTAGTCCCGGTTCACCAATCGGGATTAAAGGGGCGGGACTAAAGGTCTAACCTTTTGTACTGGCCCTCTTACAAGCCGGGACTAAATGTGCTTCACGTGGGCGCCTCGTAGCACCTCAGGGGCAGGACCTCGTAGCACGTGGGACTAAAGATTTTCAGATTTTGCTTATTTTCGGGGGTTTTTTTATGAAATTATTTTTGGGTTTTAGGGTTTAGGTGTTCGGGAGATTAACGTGATGCCTCGTTTGGTGTTCGGGAATTAGTTTTCATATAATTCTAAATATACATGTTTATGCATATATATATATAAGGTTAACTTATCTTACAAGCGAGCATATATATACAATTATATGGAGATCTGAATTATCGGGACTAGAGCCCGTCTATTTGATTACATGGACGAACATCAGTAATAGCCCCTAGCTACACTAAATCGTCCTTTGTCATCTATAGCTTCCGTCCTCAGAAAGGTCGCAAGCTCCTCTGCATCAGCAATCGCGCGTTGCTCTGATAGGACCTTCGTCGTCATGGCCGTGTGCTATATAAGAAGATGAGATGAATATGAATATCAATCATGATAACAAAGAATGACGGGTAAAAATAGAGGTGTGAATGTTCATTGCTTACGTCGAATATGTGATCCTTGTGCTCAGAGGTAAACATGCGAATGGTCTCGCAAACATAGTATCCGCATAGATGCGTTCCCCGTGGCTGTTGGTCGCACTTTACGAGAATAGAATATATATATAATCAAAATAATAATCTAACATCATAGATGTATTGAAAATAGAAGTATATCATACTACTACTTACATGAGCCGCTCTAAAGGTCAACTTCTCATGCTCGATACCGGGAGTCACGCACTTGAACCGCTTCCAAACCCTGCCCGACAAGGATAATGATTTGCTAAGTTTTTTATTAATTGATATATCAGAAAATCATCGAAAGAGACCGATAGAGCGCAAGAATGATTGAAATTACCCTTGGAGCATGTCCTACAGGCTTTGGAACTGTTCCAAGGGTCTCGATAATGGGTCGAAGGCATCAACTCTTCCCTTATCAATTTGAATGTCCAACAGAATCCAATGAAAGCTACACATGTATATATATATATATATATATATATATATATATATATATATATATATATATATATATATATATATATATATATATATATATATATATATATGTGTGTGTGTGTGTGTGTGTGTGTGTGTGTCAGTAACTTATCAATTACACTTATAAGTGAATGGACACAACAGAGTAAAGACCCTCACCTGAAGTTGTATGGAAACAGCATGTGGTCACATAAATTTTGATCTGTTAGAAACCTTAGAAGGTTTTCCTCCGTCTCCTTGGGATAATTAGTTAGCGTCGCTATATGTATTTTATCTGGGTCAATAAACCCAATATTTAGGATGCTCTTACTTTTACAATCCAGAATCTTCATTATGCATAATAGAGTACAAGTTATATATAAACAATGAATTGAAATAACTAAACAAGTTATATGTAGAGAACGAATTGAAAAACTTACAGACAATAGCAACTCATAAGCGATTTGTCGAGGGCGTCGCCATTGTACATCTGGAAGAGTTCATCAAAGTCGATATGGATTTGTTCGGGGCGGCCGTAGTACTCCCGTGGGACACTCAGCACGATCATCGTTCTCCCATTCTTTGATTCACTTAAGTACCATTGATGCAAGTAACGTATATTTGTTGGGAGATCATCTTTGCTGACCAAAGGCTCACCCATCACAAACTGTGGCTTAGGGGCTACCACAGCCTTGGGTATCTTGTCGTCTTGGGAAGACAACAATTCTTCAACCGAGACACCACATGCAGCCGCCAACTCCTTTGCTCTTTCTAAAGCTAGCCCCTGCACCGGAGGGGGAACATTCTCGGTTAACACCTTGAGGGGTGGGATCGACTGTTTGGCCTGTTGTCCAAGCTGAGGAACGTCTGATTTTTTCTTGCTTGTAGTTGAACTTGATTTGCTCCCACTTGCACTTGCACGTGATCTGCTCTTTTTCACTTCCTTCTGCAATGTGCGTGTATAGTCATCAGGCTTATGGTGTAAGTCATAAGGTCTGATAGGAAGATTAGCATGACGTACCTTTGGGAGGGGCGACCGTTTGCGCTTTGGGGTGCTCTGTGGCTTAGGAATCGTCGGTGGAGCGTTCTTGGTGGCACGCTCCCGCTTAGTATCCGGAGCGGGCGGCGGCGGAGACGGACGACCCAAGTCCGGCGGCGGTGATCGAGATGGACTCGTGTTGTGCTGGCCGACGTCATGTGGAGGGCTTGCACGTGATCTGCTCTTTTTCCCTTCCTTCTGCAATGTGCGTGTATAGTCATCAGGCTTATGGTGTAAGTCATACTGTGATGGAAGGGTCGTGAAGTATTTTGCAAATGCTATTTGCTTCTCGGTGTATTCCGGGCGGGGCTCGGGTTCTTTCTTTTTCATCTGCGCATCATGATGTTCCTTTGCTATCCTGGCGTTTTCCTCGGGGGTACGATCATAAGGTCCGATAGGAAGATTAGCATGACGTACCTTTGGGAGGGACGACCGTTTGCGCTTTGGGGTGCTCTGTGGCTTAGGAATCGTCGGCGGAGCGTTCTTGGTGGCACGCTCCCGCTTTGTATCCATGGCAGGCTCAGGCTTTGTATCCGGAGAGGGCGGCGGCGGAGCGTTCTTGGTGGCACGCTCCCGCTTTGTATCCGTCGCAGGCTCAGACTTTGTATCCGGAGCGGGCGGTGGCGGAGCGTTCTTGGTGGCACGCTCCCGCTTTGTATCCGTGGCAGGCTCAGGCTTTGTATCCGGAGCGGGCGGCGGCGGAGCGTTCTTGGTGGCACGCTCCCGCTTTGTATCCGTGGCAGGCTCAGACTTTGTATCCGGAGTGGGCGGCGGCGGAGCGTTCTTGGTGGCACGCTCCCGCTTTGTATCCGTGGCATGCTCAGGCTTTGTTTCCGGAGCGGGCGGCGGCGGAGACGGACGACCCAAGTCCGGCGGCGGTGATCGAGATGGACTCGTGTTGTGCTGGCGGACGTCATGTGGAGGGCTTGGAGGTAATTGAGGTGTAGGTGACCTGCGATGACTCAGAGGCGGTGTTGTCCTTGGGGCCGAGCCTGGAAGCTTGATGTAGTTCTTGTCCCATAGGATGACTCCACCTAGTACTTCTCCGAGTGTCCTCTCATCTTCGAGTCCAGCTATGTCGAGCTCCATATCATTAAACCCCGTCATGATTTCATCCACCCCGACTTTAGCAAAGCCAGCTGGAATCTCACGGCCATGCCAGCGTGCATCAGGGCCAGAAGGTAAAGCTTGTCCGACGGCCACCTTCATGGATATGTTCTTGAATTTCTGATGGAGTTCACATGATGTTGACTCCTTGATTCCATCCCCGGGGTAGCCGGGACCGCCCTCTATCATTCTTCGTTCATCGTCGGGCGGGGCCTCAGATTCAGCCACGCTGCTTTTCCGCTTAGATGGGGCGCCGGTAATATCAAGTGCAGGATCTTCCTGGCGCGGTACTCCTCTAAGCTCATCAATCTGCTTGTGTTGCTTGTTAATCCTGGCAAGCAACTGGTTGAACTTGTCATTCTCCTCATCCTGCTGCCGCTTCTTTGCTCTCTCTCGTCTTCTGTAAGTGTCTTGGTCTCTGGCAAACCCAAGTCACCACGGGTAAGATGGACCGAAGCCTCGCGTTCGTCCTCCATGTTCGTCGTTGCGGAGGAACAGTGTGAACAAATCTTTATCTCTATGTGCAGTGAACTTTCTTTGTCCCTCCTTAATTTCTTTCACTATCCTTTTCCAATTCTCCCTGGGTATCCTAAGATTGTCATTGCAGATGAGGTCCCCTGTTGTTTCGTCGTACGACCCATCATGCGCAAGGAACCAATTTCTTGCTCTCAATTCCCACTCATCACGGAGTGTTTCAGGTACTATGCCTTTATCTATCAGATCTTGCTCTTTCTTTTCCCACTTTGGGATGGCAGTCTCATAGCCCCGTGGGCCAGCTTGTGGTGATATTTCTTCTTGTCGTCATTTATCTTGTTCTTTTCTGATAATGCTTGGGCATCTTCTGACTCCTTGTACTCTTGAAATTCTTTCCAGTGATTCGCCTTCTTGGCTAGATACCCCTCGAATACTTACACTTTCTTTGTCTTCAGATAGTTTTTTCATAGCTTCTTCTTCCAGCTACGGAACAGTTCGGCCATCTTCTTTAGAGTCCACTGCTTAACTTTGGCCCTCAGTTTGTCTGTGGCGTCTTCATTCTCACATTCTGGCAGGTTGAAATGTGACATGAGATCATTTCAAAGATTATCTTTGTACCTTTCGGTGACATAGTCACTATCGGCTGCCCCTTTGCGCTTGTTCCACTCCCGAACGCTGATCGGGACGTGATCCCTAACGAGAACTCCGCATTGCTTCTTGAATGTGTCAGCAGCATTCTTAGGAAGCTTGGGTTCACCCGTAGGCATTATCACCTCAAAGGTGTAATGCGTCCGTGCATCCAACTTTCTAGTCGGGCCTCGTTTCGTAGATTTGCTCGATGTGGAGGCCTAAGAGGGAGAAACATTTGTCAAATGAATGTATATGTATACAATATAGATCTATCTCCAATATTTTTCACATATTACAAGTTATTGTCGAACTTCATATGTATACCTCGCCGGACTTTATTATTTCTTCACCGGCTTCTCCACCGGCTTCTCCATTAGTGGAGCTATCACCTTCTCCGTCATTGGACCTATCTCCTGCCCCATCGGCTTCATCTTCGTGTCGGTCAACCTCCATTCCATATCCGGAGTCGTTTAGATATGACGTCGGAGATTCAGCTAGTTCAACGTCGGGTCGACTTTGATTATATCTTCGAGAAGTTCTTCCTCTTCGAGGTTCCTGATATGTGGATCCATAGTTCTGCAAAAAACGGACATTTAATTAACTAATAAACTAACAAACTATATAAGAGGGGTTGGAAACTTCAAAGGCTCGTTTTATATAGGAGGAACTTTAGTCCCCGGTCTTGGCTAGAACCTAAACTCTAAAATATCAGCCGGGCGGAGCCTAGTCCCGGACACTTAAGCATATACAATAGCAAAATTAAACTAGTTATATTAATTTATTGCTAAAAATAAACTATTAACACTTAAACATATACAATAGAAAAATTAAACTATTAACACTTAAGCATATACAGTAGCAAAATTAAGCAATAATCTAAGAAACACTATTAACACTTAAGCATATACACTATACAATAGCAAAATTAAACGACAAAAAAAATATTTATTCTTCTTGTAACACTAAATTAATTTTTCCTCTTCTTCTATGTAATATCCCAAAATTATAAATTTTGGAATGTTAATATAATTATTAGATTGATTGTTTGTTTGTTTGAGTGATTGAAACTTGAGTAGAATTCGAAACTTCTCAAAAAAAATGAGAGGGAATAAAATGACTTTCCCAAAATTGTCTATTTTTAATCCCTTTTCAATTTTGAGTTTGAATATTTTCAAAATCCTTTGATTAAAAAAAAATCAAACGGGAGGAGGAAAATGACCCTCCAAAAATCGGAGACTATGTCTTGATTTAAATTTTAAGTATTTGCAATTTATTTGAAATTCAAATTCCTTTTCATTTTAAAGTTATTGCAAAAAAATATATTTTTTTAAAAAGTATTTTTTTGGTTTTGAAAATATGTTCATGTTTTAGAAAATTTTATTCTGAAAATTTTGATATATAATATGCCTATATAAAATGTTCTCTCTATTTTCATTTTTTACGTTTTCTTCACTTTTTCTAAAAAAAAACATTGTTTAAAAAAAAAAAAGGCACGGCTCGCATGAATCGCCTCTTGCGGCCGGCGAACCTTACCTGACCCATGAGAGGCTTTGTTTATTTTATCTCCACGTTACGTATATGTTTAGTCCCACATTGCCTATCTATGGACCATTAGACCTCCCCTCCACCTATAAGTATAGACCCGTAGGAGCATCCAAAAATCATTTATTTCGGGTTAAATCAATCTTTTGGTTTAATTAGATTTATTAAATAAAAATATTTTTTCCTTCTCTTCGGCGGGATTTCTAGAAGTCGTCTATTCATTGAAATTAATTCTTACTCTGCATTCTAAAGGTATTTTTCTTCGTATTTTCTTTTTACTCCCGTAGTTTATTATTTCTAGACTAGTATTCCTACACTAGTATACGGTAGAGTAATTAGATATATTAATTAGTCTTCGTATTTACACATTAGTATTAGAATTCTTTTAGACATAACACTTTTCTTCCATAAAACAGCTTGGCTCTGATTTTTCAAATAGGCATAACTTTTTACTCGTTTATCCGAATTAGATGAAACCAACGCCTAGAGTTTCGTCTTGATCCCACCTATCCTGTGAACCTATCATATCAACTTTTTGAAATTTTCAAATTTCGAAATTTGTTCATATTCATATTCAAACTTCTTTTGATCATATCTTTTTATCTGTAGCTCCGTTTTAGATGAATCCAATTGCGTCGGTTTCGTATCAAAGTAATCTCCCCGTTTGTATCATTAGTTTTAACTTTTCAACTTATAATTTTGATCAAATCAGATTTATCTATTAGTGCCCAAAAGTGTTCACATCGTTCTAAGCCGATTAAATGTTATATTGACGTATTTGTATCTTTTGATCCGCTAGTTCAAATCTAGTAATTCTTTTTTCTACACGCTCATATTGATCTCTTATATCCGGTAGCATCATTAGTTTCGAACTTTGAACCTTACAAATTTGAGCGATTCAAATTTGTATTCGAACATTCATTTGATCTTGTCTTGCAAATCGTACCACCTTTTCAATTGATTTCTTTTACCCCTAAACACTCATGTCATATATTTTTGTACGTAACCATCGTACTTCAGTTCAACTTCTCTTGACCTTTTGAATGCAAATTCAATTCATACTTCAATTCGCTATAACTTGCGTTGTAGTGCTCCATTTCAAGAAATTCTTTCTACAAATAAATTCTTATGCCTTATACTATTTGTCAAACAACATTCATCTTGTTCTCCCAATATTTTTGATCATCTCCCATAGTGTATGCAAGTCGAGCTTATATAACGATAGTTGATCATCCTTTGACTCTTTTGATTTGACCCCTTTCATCGTACCTTTTACAACACCATAAGGCCCTATCTTTTTTTTATTAAACCTTAGTACGTTGTTATTTTGCACCAAGACATGCTTTGTTCTTATGTTCTCTTGGTTCTTCCTTTTTGACATGAATGTTTATTGAATGCTATTTGTTTACGATAGATTGCTCGGAGTGTGGCGAGTAGAATTATCAGGATTTTGAGAGCGACTATCTTCATCAAGTAATACGAGGCAAGTCACTTTGATCATACTATCACCTATGTTTTATGCATCGTAGTTCTACCATCCTATGCCCAATTGCATGCTGAGTAGGTACTTGGAAATTTTAGTATAGATTGTAGTATCATGTGGTAGGCACACAACAACCCTGATACTTGGCCCCGGGACGACAAAATTCATATTGCTATGCTTGAGTAGACGGGATTTCGGTTGAGTGCATAACACGAGTGATGCGAGGTTGATTAAATAATCAAGACCGGTTAAGACAAGATTTTCAAGACCTCGGACGCAATGCAACTCTGGGTGAAGGACGGTTGATCGGCTCCCTGGAGAACCCAGTGGATGACCCGGGATGCTGGAGAGGCCATGACATCCTGCGGAAAGCTTCACCCAGGCTCAAAGAGACGGACGGATATTTTCAAGACCCAAGGCTTACCTGCACAGCCACAAGTCATTATGGGCTCTGGCTTGGTTGGACAACGCGGCGACTCTGGACAGGCGGTGCTAGCAGATGTAGAAGAACGGTAGGAATGGATGGGCACCGACAGGGATTCAGAGGGACCCGTTGAAAGACCATGTTTTGATCATCCGATCTTCAAACACCCTAAAGTGCGAGGACATGCACGGAGGCGATCAAATCATGTGGGGAACGTGTGCAAAACTCTGCAGAGTACTCAAACCTAATCGATTAGCCGTGTCCACGGTCATGGACAACTTGAGCCAAAGGAACTAAAGTTATCTGGAATTCTCAACACCATTACATATATTTGATGAGGGTATTATTGATAACCTGGGTTTGAGAACTGGTTGGCGGAACCATCTCATTAACAACCAACAACGTAGTAATATTTTGCTTTTAGCCCTCTTGTTGTAGGAGAAAATTTGCTTTACGCTAAAACTTACAACACCACCTGCCATATATGCATGTAGAGATAGATGATTATATTTTTCCCCCTCTCATATGTGACTTGCCGGCATATTCAATATGCTGACCTACACGGCTGCAACGTCTTATGTTGCAGATAGTTTCTTCGACGAGTAAGAGTACGATTCAGGGTTACGGTCTACACTCAACTTGCCGTTGGTGTTTATTGGGACTCCACTCCCTTGACTGCTTCCGCTGAAATATTTAAGGTATATATCAGTTTTACGCTATTTACATGTGATTCCACTTTGATATATACATTGATGTACTGTGTGTGCCAGCATACTGATCCAGGGATGGCACAGAAACACACAGGCTTGACTCATTTTGAGTCGGGTCGCTACATTCTACTTCTTCTTCTACTTCTACTTCTCCTCTTCTTCTACTACTTCTCCTCTCCTCTTCTTCTATTTTTCCTCTTCTTCTCCTCTCCTCCTCTTCTTATTCTCCTTTTTCTTCTTTTCTTCTCCTCCTCTTCTTATTCTCCTTTTTCTTCCTTTCTTCCCTTTTTCTTCTTTTCTTCTCCTTTTTCTTCCTTTCTTCTCCTTTTATTCCTTTCTTCTCCTTTTTTTTCCTTTCTTCTCCTTTTTCTTCCTTTCTTCTATTTTTCTTCCTTTCTTCTCCTTTTTCTTCCTTTCTTCTCCTTTTTCTTCTTTTCTTCTCCTTTTTCTTCCTTTCTTCTCCTTTTTCTTCCTTTCTTCTCCTTTTTCTTCCTTTCTTCTCCTTTTTCTTCCTTTCTTCTCCTTTTTCTTCTTTGCTTGTGCTGGCCGGAGTATTGGGGAGGAGGGGGCGTGGGCCTTACCGGCCGGAGGTGTCGACGGCGCGCGGCGAGGAGGGCGGCACGCGGCGAGGAGGACGGCGGCGGAGAGCAGGACGACGGCGACGGCGGCGAGCAGGACGGCGGGCAGCCTGACGACGTCGTCGAGTTTGTCGTTGTGCCACGCCGGGGAGGAGAACGAGAGGAAGAAGAAGAGAAATGGACAATTTGGGTTCCAAATTCTCTAACTCCCGCTTATACAGGTGGACCTTTAGTCCCGGTTCGGGGTTCGATCCGGGACTAAAGACCCCTTTAGTCCCGGGTGGTGCCACGACCCGGGACTAAAGGCCCTTTTTCGGCAGACCAAAAGGCGGGAAGCAGGGGCCTTTAGTCCTGGGGCGTGGCAAGAACCGGGACTAAAGGGTGTCTTTAGTCCCGGGTGGAGCCACGCCCCGGGACTAAAGGCCCTTTTTCGGCAGACCAGAAGGCGGGAAGCAGGGGCCTTTAGTTCCGGGGCGTGGCAAGAACCGGGACTAAAGTGTTGCCTATATAAACCCTCGCCCCTGCCCACCATATCCCCTGTTTTTTGGTTGTTGAAGTGTGACCATGCCATGCTCTTGCCACTCTAGTTCATGCACATGACGTGTTCGATGAAATGCCCGAGCCACTCTACTTAAGCTTTCTCCTCTCCAAGCTCGACCTCCAAGCTCCATTTTCCTTAATATTTGTCTAGGTTTGGCCGTGCACCAACTGCGAGCACCACCGTGGTGAGCCTCTTGTTCTTATCTTCTTTTTAAAATCAAATTTTTTTTACTTGTATGATTTAGATACATACTTGTATAAATTACTCACTTTCATTATTTTTTGTTATTATATAGTGCGATAGTTTTGGTATCCGCCTCCGTCGGCCCTCGTCCTGTCTATGATTCGGATGTGGTATATATTATCTTTTATAACTATTTATTTTATTTAGGGTTTATGACAATTATGACGACCAATGTGACATATATATTTTAATCTAGGAGGTATGTGAACCGGAAATTCCAACACACATAAAAATTCTTCTCGACAAGTTAAATTTGGTTGAAAAAGAAAACAAATACTTGAAGAAAAAATTGAAAATAATTGAGGATAAGAATATGGAACTAGAGTTGCATGTCGCCGATGTCATCGATGATCGCAAGATGAAGATCGATGCGATGCGGTTGAAGATGGATGCAATGCGCTTGAAGATGGATGAAATGCGCTTGAAGATTAGGAATATTAGAAAATATGCCATTGATAAAGAGGCTTGGTATCATTATGTTGTTGGGTCAATTGTTACCTTAGTTGCTATTTTGATTGTGTTTGTTGTTGCATTTAAATGTTTTACATAGTTGTATGTTGTTTTATGAGAGAACTTTATGTATTTATTTTTTGCAATAATAACATTTGATCACTACTGTTCTTTGGCTTTAATGTGATGATGAACTTATATTAATTTGGTCATATGTTCTGCAATGGTTTTTTGATATATTTAATTTCATAATAGAGATGAATCGTCAATGATAATATATAATTTCATAGTATGGTTTTTTGAACTCCATACTTTTTGTGTGTTCAACAATTTCTGACTTCATTTGGTATATTTTGTGCATTTACTTATTTTTTTTGAGCTAGTTGACCCTGAAATTGAAAATCACTACAAATGAACTCTGAAAATGTTGAAAGTTGGCATGCTATCATCATTTCACCCACATAGCATGTGTTAAAAAGTTGAGAGGGCTATGACAAAAACTGGATGCACTTCGTGTACAAAACGGACAGTCTCTCTCGAAGTATCAGGGTTTCGAACGAGAACTCATCTCTTACAAAGGGATTTCATTTTTTTGAACTTATTTGAACTCCATACTTTTTCACTTTGAAAGGCGGAATTTCATGAAACTTATTATAATCTTCTGACATGTCTGTCTTGTCATCTACTCCCACGATGTTTCTTTTCCCTGAAAGAATTATGTGGCGTTTTGGCTCATCGGACGATATCTTCTTTTGCTGATTTCTTTTTCTCGTTAATATAGACATGTCCTTCACATAGAAAACCTGAGCGACATCATTGGCTAGGACAAATGGTTCGTCCATGTACGCAAGATTGTTGAGATCCACTGTTGTCATGCCGTACTTTTGGTCTACAACTACCCCGCCTCGTGTCAGCTTCACCCATTTGCACCAAAATAAAGGGATCTTAAAAGTAGGTCCATATCTCCTCTATGTACCCGTAATATGTTTCCAAACAGTGCCCATTCTCGTCTGTTGCATCAAAGCAGACACCACTATTTTGGTTGGTGCTCTTTTTATCTTGGGCAACCGTGTAAAATGTATTCCCATTTATCTCATATCCTTGGAAAGTACATATAGTCGAAGATGGTGGCCTGGCCAAACAGTACAACTCATCTCCAACGGTGTCGTCATTCATGAGATGTGTCTGCAACCAACTGCCGAAAGTCTTCTCGTGTTCCCCTTTAATCCAAGAGTCAGCCTTCCCCGGGTTTTCAGAGCGTGGAATATTCCTGTGTCTCACGATATACGGAGCCACCACGGTGGAATTGTGTAGAACTGTGTAGTGTGCTTGAGAGAAAGAATGCCCGTCCATACATACTTTTGCTTTCCTTCCTAGTGTGCCTTTTCCTGTCAGCCTACCCTCATACCGAGATTCAGGAACACCAATCGGCTTAAGGTCAGGAAGAAAGTCCACACAAAACTCAATGACCTCCTCTGTTCCATAGCCCTTGGAGATGCTTCCTTCTGGCCTAGCACGGTTACGAACATATTTCTTTAAGACTCCCATGAACCTCTCGAAGGGGAACATATTGTGTAGAAACACAGGACCGAGAATTCTAATCTCTTCGACTAGGTGAACTAGGAGGCGTGTCATGTTGGAAATATGCCCTAGAGGCAATAATAATTTAGTTAATATTATATTTCTTAGTTCATGATACTCGTTTATTATCCATGCTATAATTGTATTGATTGGAAACACAATACTTGTGTGGATACATAGACAAAACACTGTCCCTAGTAATCCTCTAGTTGACTAGCTCGTTGATCAAAGATGGTCAAGGTTTCCTGGCCATAGGCAAGTGTTGTCACTTGATAACGGGATCACATCATTAGGAGAATCATGTGATGGACTAGACGCAAACTAATAGACGTAGCATGTTGATCGTGTCATTTTGTTGCTACTGTTTTCTGCGTGTCAAGTATTTATTCCTATGACCATGAGATCATATAAATCACTGACACCGGAGGAATGCTTTGTGTGTATCAAACGTCGCAACGTAACTGGGTGACTATAAAGATGCTCTACAGGTATCTCCGAAGGTGTTAGTTGAGTTAGTATGGATCAAGACTGGGATTTGTCACTCCGTGTGACGGAGAGGTATCTCGGGGCCCACTCGGTAATACAACATCACACACAAGCCTTGCAAGCAATGTGACTTAGTGTAAGTTGCGGGATCTTGTATTATGGAACGAGTAAAGAGACTTGCCGGTAAACGAGATTGAAATAAGTATGCGGATACTAACGATCGAATCTCGGGCAAGTAACATACCGAAGGACAAAGGGAATGGCATACGGGATTATATGAATCCTTGGCACTGAGGTTCAAACGATAAGATCTTCGTAGAATATGTAGGATCCAATATGGGCATCCAGGTCCCGCTATTGGATATTGACCGAGGAGTCTCTCGGGTCATGTCTACATAGTTCTCGAACCCGCAGGGTCTGCACACTTAAGGATCGACGTTGTTTTATGCGTATTTGAGTTATATGGTTGGTTACCGAATGTTGTTCGGAGTCCCGGATGAGATCACGGACGTCATGAGGGTTTCCGGAATGGTCCGGAAATGAAGATTGATATATAGGATGACCTCATTTGGTTACCGGAAGGTTTTCGTGCATTACCGGAAAAGTTTCGGGCTCATCGGTAGTGTACCGGGAGTGCCGGGAGGGGTGCCGGGGACCATCGGGAGGGGTGTCACGCCTCAAGGGGTCTCATGGGCTATGGGAAGAGATAAACCAGCCCCTAGTGGGCTGGAATAAGTTCCCACTAAGGCCCATAAGGTTTGAGAAGAAAAAAACACAAGGTGGAAAGAGTTTCCAAGTGGGAAGGTGGAATTCTACTCCAAGTAGGATTGGAGTAGGACTCCTCCACCTCCAATTTCGGCCAAACCTTTAGGTTTTGAGGCTGCCTCCTCCCCTCCCTCCCACCTATATATACGGAGGTTTAGGGCTGATTTGAGACGAGTTTTCCATGGCAGCCTGACCACATACCTCCACGGTTTTTCCTCTAGATCGCGTTTCTGCGGAGCTCGGGCGGAGCCCTGCTGAGACAAGGTCATCACCAACCTCCGGAGCGCCGTCACGCTGCCGGAGAACTCTTCTACCTCTCCGTCTCTCTTGATGGATCAAGAAGGCCGAGATCATCGTCGAGCTGTACGTGTGCTGAACGCGGAGGTGTCGTCCGTTCGGTACTAGATCGTGGGACTGATCGCGGGATTGTTCGCGGGGCGGATCGAGGGACGTGAGGACGTTCCACTACATCAACCGCGTTCACTAACGCTTCTGCTGTACGATCTACAAGGGTACGTAGATCACTCATCCCCTCTCGTAGATGGACATCACCATGATAGGTTTTCGTGCGCGTAGAATTTTTTTTGTTTCCCATGCGACGTTCCCCAACAGTGGCATCATGAGCTAGGTTCATGCGTAGATGTCTTCTCGAGTAGAACACAAAAGTTTTTGTGGGTGGTGATGTGCGTTTTGCTGCCCTCCTTAGTCTTTTCTTGATTCCGCGGTATTGTTGGATTGAAGCGGCTTGGACCGACATTACTCGTATGCTTACGAGAGACTGGTTTCATCGCTACGAGTAACCCCGTTGCTCAAAGATGACTGGCAAGTGTCGGTTTCTCCAACTTTAGTTGAATCGGATTTGACCGAGGAGGTCCTTGGATGAGGTTAAATAGCAACTCATATATCTCAGTTGTGGTGTTTGCGTAAGTAAGATGCGATCCTACTAGATACCCATGGTCACCACGTAAAACATGCAACAACAAAATTAGAGGACGTCTAACTTGTTTTTGCAGGGTATGCTTGTGATGTGATATGGCGAACGATGTGATGTGATATATTGGATGTATGAGATGATCATGTTGTAATAGATAATATCGACTTGCACGTCGATGGTACGGCAACCGGCAGGAGCCATAGGGTTGTCTTTATAACTAACGTTTGTGCTTGCAGATGCGTTTACTATTTTGCTAGGACGTAGCTTTAGTAGTAATAGCATGAGTAGCACGACAACCCCGATGGCGACACGTTGATGGAGATCATGATGATGGAGATCATGGTGTGACGCCGGTGACAAGAAGATCGTGCCGGTGCTTTGGTGATGGAGATCAAGAAGCACGTGATGATGGCCATATCATGTCACTTATAAATTGCATGTGATGTTAATCCTTTTATGCACCTTATTTTGCTTAGAACGACGGTAGCATTATGAGGTGATCTCTCACTAAAATTTCAAGACGAAATTGTGTTCTCCCCGACTGTGCACCGTTGCTACAGTTCGTCGTTTCGAGACACCACGTGATGATCGGGTGTGATAGACTCAACGTTCACATACAACGGGTGCAAAACAGTTGCGCACGCGAACACTCGGGTTAAGCTTGACGAGCCTAGCATGTGTAGACATGGCCTCGGAACACATGAGACCGAAAGGTCGAGCATGAATCGTATAGTTGATATGATTAGCATAGAGATTCTTACCACTGAAACTATTCTCGACTCACGTGATGATCAGACTTGAGATAGTGGATTTGGATCATGTACCACTCAAATGACTAGAGAGATGTACTTTTTGAGTGGGAGTTCTTAAGTAATATGATTAATTGAACTAATTGTCATGAACATAGTCTAATGGTCTTTGCGAATTACGATGTAGCTTGCGCTATAGCTCTACTGTTTTATATGTTCCTAGAGAAAATTTAGTTGAAAGTTGATAGTAGCAAACTTTGCAGACTGAGTCTGTAAAACCGAGGATTGTCCGCGTTGCTGCACAGAAGGCTTATGTCCTTAATGCACCACTCGGTGTACTGCACCTCGAGCGTCGTCTGTGGATGCTGTGAACATCCGACATACACGTTTCTGATGACTACACGATAGTTCAGTACAAAAATACTTAATGGCTTAGAAGCAAGGCGCCGAAAACGTTGTAAAACGTCACGGAACATAAGTGATGTTCTAAAGAGATGAAATTGTGATTTCATGCTTGTGCCCTTGTTAAGAGGTACGAGACCTCCGTCAAGATTCTTTGTCCACAAAGCACAGGAGAAAAGGCTCAATCGTTGAGCATGTGCTCAGATTGTCTGAGTACGACAATCGCTTGAATCAAGTGGGAGTTAATCTTCGAGATGAGACAGTGATAGTTCTCCAAAGTCACTGCCACCAAGCTGTGAGAGCTTCGTAATGAACTATAACATATCAAGGATACATACAATGATCCTTGAGCGATTCGCGATGTTTGACACTGCGAAAGTAGAAATCAAGAAGGAGCATCAATAGTTGATGGTTTGTAAAACCACTAAGTTTCAAGAAAGGCAAGGGCTAGAAGGGATACTTCGTGAAATGGCAAAACAGTTGCTGCACTAATGAAGAGACCCAAGATTAAACCCAAACCCGAGACTAAGTGCTTCTGTAATGAGGGGAACAATCACTGAGGCGGAGCAACTCAAGATACTTGGTAGATAAGAAGGCTGGCAAAAGTCGAAAGAAGTGTATTTGATATACATGATGTTGATGTGTACTTTACTAGTACTCCTAGTAGCACGAGGGTATTGGATACCGGTTCGGTTGCTAAGTGATTAGTGACGCGAAATGAAAGCTACGGCATAAACGGAGACTAGCTAAAGGCGAGGTGACGATACGTGTTGGAAGTGTTTCCAAGATTGATATGATCAAACGTCGCACGCTCCCTCTACCATCGGGATTGGTGTTAAACCTGAATAATTGTTATTTGGTGCTTGCGCTAAGCATGAACATGATTGGATCGTGTTTATTGCAATACGATTATTCATTTAAAGAGAATAATGGTTACTCTATTTTCTTGAATAATCACCTTCAATGGTTTATTGAATCTCGATCGTAGTGTTACACATGTTCATGATATTGGTGCCAAAAGATACGAGTTGATGATGATAGTACCACTTACTTGTGGCACTGCCGCTTGAGTCATGTTAGTATAAATTACATGAAGAGGCTCCATGCTGATGGATCTTTGTACTCACCTGATTTCGAATCACTAGTGACATGCGAATCATACCACATGAGCAAGGCCTTGTTTTCATTGAGATGAAATAAGATAGTAACTTGTTGGAAGTGATACATTTTGATGTATGCAGTCCAATGGGTGCTGAGGCACGCAGTGGATATCATTATGTTCTTACTTCACTGACGATTTGAGTAGATACTAGAGTATTTACTTAATGAATCACAAGTCTGAAATATTGAAAAGTTCAATTCTGTTTCGGAGTGAAGTTCGTCGTAACAAGAGGATAAACTGTCTACGATATGATCATAGAAATGAATATCTAAGTTACGAGTTTTGGTACGCAGTTAAGACAATGTGGAAATTGTTTCGCAGTTCATGCCACCTGGAACATCATAGTGTGATGATGTGTCTGAACGTCATAGCCACGCACTATTTGGTATGGTGAATACTATGATGTCTCTTATCGAATTACCACTATCGTTTATGGGTTATGCATTAGAGACAACCGCACTCACTTTAAATAGGGCACCGCGTATTTCCGTTGAGATGACACAGTATAGACTGAGGTTTAGAGAAATCTAAACTGTCGTTTCTTGAAAGTTTGGGGTTTCGACACTTATGTGAAAAAGTTTCAGTCTGATAAGCTCGAACCCAAAGCGGATAAATGCATCTTCATAGGATATCCAAAACAGTTGGGTACATCTCCTATCTCAGATCCGAAAGCAAAGTGTTTGTTTCTAGAAATGGATCCTTTCTCGAGGAAAGGTTTCTCTCGAAAGAATTGAGTGGGAGGGTAGTAGAACTTGATGAGGTTATTGAACCATCACTTCAACCAGTGTGTAGCAGGGCGCAGGAAGTTGTTCATGTGGCGCCTACACCAATTGAAGTGGAAGCTGATGATGATGATCATTGAGCTTCGAATCAAGTTACTACAAACCTCGTAGGTCGACAAGGTCGCGTACTGCTGCAGACTAGTACGGTAACCCTGTCTTGGAGGTCATGTTGTTGAGCAACAGTGAACCTACGAGTTATGGAGAAAGCGATGGTGGGTCCAGATTCCGACAAATGGCTGGAAGCCATGAAATCCGAGAGAGGTTCCATGTGTGAAAACAAAGTGTAGACTTTGGTAGAACTACTTGATGGTCATAGGACTATTGAGTAAAAATGGATCTTTAAAAGAAGACAGATGATGATGGTGATAAGTCACTATTAAGAAAAGCTCGACTTGTCGCAAAGATGTTTTCGATAAGATCAAACAGTTGACTATGATGAGACTTTCTCACTCGTAGCGATGCTAAAAGTCTGTTAGAATTATGTTAGTTGTTGATGCATTATTTATGAAATATTGCACGTAGGATGTCAAAACATTGTTTTCTCGATGGTTTCCTTGAGCAAACATTGTATGTGATACAACCAGAAGGTTTTATCGATCCTAAAGATACTAGCAAGTATGCAAGCTCCAGTGATCCTTCAATGGACTGGTGCAAGCATCTCGGAGTTGGAATATACACTTTGATGAGATGATCAAAGATTTTGGGTTTGTACAAGGTTTATGAGAAACTTGTATTTCCAAAGAAGTGAGTGGGAGCACTATAGAATTTCTGATAGGTATATGTGGTTGACATATTGTGCATCAGAAGTAATGTAGAATTTCTGTAAAGCATACAAGGTTGTTTAAAAGAAGTTTTCAAAGGAGTACCTGGATTACGCTACTTGAACGTTGAGCATCAAAGATCTATGGAGATAGATCGAAAGCGCTTAATAGAAGTTTCAACAAGATGCATGCCTTGACAAGTTTTTGAAAGAGTTCAAAATAGACCAGCAAAGAAGGAGTTCTTGGTTGCGTTGTGAGGTGTGAATTTGAGTAAGACTCAAAACCCGACCATGGCAGAATAAATAGAATAGACGAAGGTCGTCTTCTATGCCTTCGCCGTAGAATCTAAAGTATGACATGCTGTGTACCGCACCTGAAGTGTGCCTTGACTCAAAGTATGTTGAGAGGTACAGAGAGTGATCCATGATTGAATCACTAGCAGCGGTCGAAATTTATCCTTAGTAACTAATGGACTAAGGAATTTTTCTCGATTATGGAGGTGGTTAAAGAGTTTGTCGTAAAGGGTTACGTCAATGCAAGCTTTGACACTAATCCGGATAACTATGAGTAGTGAAACGGATTCGTATAGTAGAGTAGATATTTGGAGCATTTCCGAATAGCACGTAGTAGCAGCATCTATAAGATGATATAAAGATTTGTAAAGAACGCACGAATCTGAAAGTTTCAGAACCGTTGACTAAAACCTCTCTCACGAGCAAGACGTGATCAGACCCCATAACTATATGGGTGTTGGATTCGTAGGAATCACATGGTGATGTGAACTAGATTATTGACTCCAGTGCAAGTGGGAGACTGTTGGAAATATGCCCTAGAGGCAATAATAATTTAGTTATTATTATATTTCTTAGTTCATGATAATCGTTTATTATCCATGCTATAATTGTATTGATTGGAAACACAATACTTGTGTGGATACATAGACAAAACACTGTCCCTAGTAATCCTCTAGTTGACTAGCTCGTTGATCAAAGATGGTCAAGGTTTCCTGGCCATAGGCAAGTGTTGTCACTTGATAACGGGATCACATCATTAGGAGAATCATGTGATGGACTAGACCCAAACTAATAGACGTAGCATGTTGATCGTGTCATTTTGTTGCTACTGTTTTCTGCGTGTCAAGTATTTATTCCTATGACCATGAGATCATATAACTCACTGACACCGGAGGAATGCTTTGTGTGTATCAAACGTTGCAACGTAACTGGGTGACTATAAAGATGCTCTACAGGTATCTCCGAAGGTGTTAGTTGAGTTAGTATGGATCAAGACTGGGATTTGTCACTCCGTGTGACGGAGAGGTATCTCGGGGCCCACTCGGTAATACAACATCACACACAAGCCTTGCAAGCAATGTGACTTAGTGTAAGTTGCGGGATCTTGTATTATGGAACGAGTAAAGAGACTTGCCGGTAAACGAGATTGAAATAAGTATGCGGATACTAACGATCGAATCTCGGGCAAGTAACATACCGAAGGACAAAGGGAATGACATACGGGATTATATGAATCCTTGGCACTGAGGTTCAAACGATAAGATCTTCGTAGAATATGTAGGATCCAATATGGGCATCCAGGTCCCGCTATTGGATATTGACCGAGGAGTCTCTCGGGTCATGTCTACATAGTTCTCGAACCCGTAGGGTCTGCACACTTAAGGTTCGACGTTGTTTTATGCGTATTTGAGTTATATGGTTGGTTACCGAATGTTGTTCGGAGTCCCGGATGAGATCATGGACGTCATGAGGGTTTCCGGAATGGTCCGGAAATGAAGATTGATATATAGGATGACCTCATTTGGTTACCGGAAGGTTTTCGTGCATTACCGGAAAAGTTTCGGGCTCATCGGTAGTGTACCGGGAGTGCCGGGAGGGGTGCCGGGGACCATCGGGAGGGGTGTCACGCCCCAAGGGGTCTCATGGGCTATGGGAAGAGATAAACCAGCCCCTAGTGGGCTGGAATAAGTTCCCACTAAGGCCCATAAGGTTTGAGAAGAAAAAAACACAAGGTGGAAAGAGTTTCCAAGTGGGAAGGTGGAATTCTACTCCAAGTAGGATTGGAGTAGGACTCCTCCACCTCCAATTTCGGCCAAACCTTTAGGTTTTGAGGCTGCCTCCTCCCCTCCCTCCCACCTATATATACGGAGGTTTTAGGGCTGATTTGAGACGACTTTTCCACGGCAGCCTGACCACATACCTCCACGGTTTTTCCTCTAGATCGCGTTTCTGCGGAGCTCGGGCGGAGCCCTGCTGAGACAAGGTCATCACCAACCTCCGGAGCGCCGTCACGCTGCCGGAGAACTCTTCTACCTCTCCGTCTCTCTTGCTGGATCAAGAAGGCCGAGATCATCGTCGAGCTGTACGTGTGCTGAACACGGAGGTGCCGTCCGTTCGGTACTAGATCGTGGGACTGATCGCGGGATTGTTCGCGGGGTGGATCGAGGGACGTGAGGACGTTCCACTACATCAACCGCGTTCACTAACGCTTCTGCTGTACGATCTACAAGGGTACGTAGATCACTCATCCCCTCTCGTAGATGGACATCACCATGATAGGTCTTCGTGCGCGTAGGAAAATTTTTGTTTCCCATGCGACGTTCCCCAACATGTCATTATATTGAAGAAGGATGGCGGGAACAACAACTCAAAGCTGACCAGACATTGGACCACATCAATATGTAACCCTGATAGACTTTCTCGATCGATTACCTTCTGAGAAATTGCATTGAGAATGCACATACCTTCACAATTGCCAGGCGAACATTTTCCGGTAGAATTCCCCTCAATGCAACCGGAAGCAATTGCGTCATAAGCACGTGGCAGTCATGAGACTTTAGGTTTTGGAATTTTTTGTCTTTCATATTTACGATTCCTTTTATATTCGACGATAAGCCTGTCGGGACCTTGATACT
Organism: Hordeum vulgare subsp. vulgare; assembly: GCF_904849725.1. Taxonomy (NCBI): domain Eukaryota; kingdom Viridiplantae; phylum Streptophyta; class Magnoliopsida; order Poales; family Poaceae; genus Hordeum; species Hordeum vulgare. Next base: position 554,160,071 of record NC_058523.1, read on the forward strand.
GAAAAGGACTTCAAAGAAGATTTCCTTCTCTTCCTTCGTAAGAGCGTAGCTGGCACGTCCTTGAAACTGCCCTGGATGCATGCCATCTCTTCCTTTATGACGTTCCTGGTCCTCCCGTGCTTCCGGTGTATCTTTTGACTTCCCATACAAGCCCAGGAAGCCTAGAATATTCACTGAGAGATTCTTCGTCAGGTGCATCACGTCGATTGCCGAGCGGACCTCATGGACTTCCCAGTAGGGTAGCTCCCAAAATATAGATTTTTTCTTCCACATGGGTATGCGCTTATCAGGGCCGTTAGGAACAGGTTGGCTTCCAGAACCCTTTCCAAAGATTACTTTTAAATCTTTGACCATATCAAATACTTCAGCACCAGTACGGATGACAGGCTTCCCCCGGGGTTCTGCCTTGCCATTTAAATGCTTGCCTTTTTTCTTTAAGGGAAGCTTGGGCGGAAGAAAACGACGATTGTACGGATACACATTCTTCCTACAGTTGTCGAGATATATACTTTCTGTCTGATCCAAACAGTGCGTGCATGCATTGTATCCCTTGTTTGACTGTCTTGAAATGTTACTAAGAGCAGGCCAATCATTGATGGTTACGAAGAGCAACGCTCGAAGGTAAAATTCCTTTTGTTTGTGCTCGTCCCACACACGTACACCTGGTTCGGCCCACAGTTGTAAAAGTTCATCAACTAATGGCCTTAGGTACACATCAATATCATTGCCGGGTTGCTTTGGACCTTGTATAAGCACTAGCATCATAATGAACTTCCGCGTCATGCACAACCAAGGAGGAAGGTTGTAGATACATAGAGTAACAGGCCAGGTGCTGTGACTGCAACTCTGCTCCCCAAAAGGATTCATGCCATCTATACTCAGACCTAACCATAAGTTCCTTGCGTCAGCTGCAAATCTCGGGAACTCTCTCTCGATTTTTCTCCACTGCCGACCATCAGCGGTGTGCCTCAACTTATCGTCTTTCATACGATCTTCCATGTGCCATCGCAACAACTTCGCATGATCTTTATTTCTGAACAGACGTTTCAACCGTGGTATTATAGGAGCATACCACATCACCTTGGCAGGAATCCTCTTCCTGGGTGGCTCGCCCTCAATATCACCAGGGTCATCTTTTCTGATCTTATACCGCAATGTAGTGCATACCATGCATTTATCCATATTCTCGTACTTCTCACCGCGGTAGAGGATGCAGTCATTAGGGCATGCATGTATCTTCTGCACGTCTAATCCTAGAGGGCAGACAAGCTTCTTTGCTTCGTGCGTGCCGTTCTTTCTTGGAAGCATCTTCTTCATCAGTATCAGCAACTTTTCGAATGACGAGTCAGTCACACCGGTCTGTGTCTTCCACTTCAGCAATTCCAGTGTGCTACCCAGCTTCTTCTGGGCATCTTCACAAGTTGGATACAACAATTTGTTGTGGTCCTGTAACATCTGCTCGAACTGCAACCTCTCCTTTTCTGTGTCGCAACCTCGCCGTGCATCAGAAATGACCCGGCCAAGATCATCAGCGGGCTCATCTGGTTCCCGTTCTTCATCCTAATCTTCTTCTTCATTGTCTTCCATTGCGGTATCAGCATACTCATGGAACATAGATCGGTAGTTGTCATCATCGTTCTCTTCTTCTTCATCGTCGTCTTCCATCATAACCCCTCTTTCTTCGTGCTTGGTCCAAACATTATAGCCCGACATAAAACCGGACCGAAGCAGGTGGCTCTGAATGACTCTTGAGGAAGTGTAATCCTTCTCATTCCGACATTCAACACATGGACAAAACATATAGCCACCACCATGCTTGTTTGCATCGGCTGCATCTCGAAAAGAATACACGCCTTCTCTGTAAGCGGCTGTGCGTCGATCACCGTACATCCATAGATGGCTCATCTGTGTTATACGACAGTATATCAAATACAATCACGATCCTAAAAATTAGTACCGCACGGTCTAAACGAGGAAATATAGTTGCTAACCTTTTAGAATAAGTAGAAATAAAGAGGAAGAGGTTTAAGCGTGGCTCGGGCATCTCATATCGTAGTTGTGTTCGGTGAACTGAAGCGACATCGCTCTAACACACATTTCAACAAACACCTCTAGTGCATCAAAAAAAAAGTGGAGAGCAAGCACCCACCCACAATCCTCCGTCCAAGATAAATGCAAGGAAGAGGGGAGAGGGGGGATGTGCTATATATAGGCAGAGGACTTTAGTCCCGGTTTGGGACACGAACCGGGACTAAAGGCTCCTTACGGGCCGGGACTAAAGCCTCGAGGGAGGCATTGAGAATTGTGGCGACGTGGCCGGGACTAAAGGGTCCAGGCCAAAGGCCCGTTTTCCACTAGTGCCATGTACATGTCTCCATGAGAGCGCGTGCAGATAGACACGAAGATATATAGATTCAGTAGTGAGGAGCGACGTCGACGTGAGTTGCCACACACAAACACTCACTCACTACACTTGGCACAGAGAAGAGATAGACAGAGTGACGCCAGCCGTGACACTCGAGTCGTCTAGCTCGATCGCTCCCTTTATATTGCCCGGCCTTCTTGTTTACCTCCGGCCACTTCCATGTTCCATTCCCTGCATGCCTGAACCTCATCAGCGCTCCGTAGTCTCTGTACTCGAGGCAAGAGATCACAAAGGGAGGGAGGGAGGAAAGGATCGACCGATCAAGCCATGGGGAACAAGGGGAGCAGCAGCGTAAGCAACACAGGAGAGGAGGGCTGGGAGTGGGAGGCCACGACGGCGAGCAAGTTCGTGCTCAAGGCGCCGACGGACTGCCGCTGCCTGGGGTGCACGGGCAAGCTGCGCGCCGCCGTGGCGGAGCTCGCCCTGGCACCGGGGCCCCGACGCTGGCCAGCTTGGAGGTGGGTATGCTGGCCACGGGGGACCCCGAGCGCCTCCGCAGGCGCGTCAGCAAGGTCATGGGCAAGATGGTCGGCCTTGTCTTCCCGCCCGACAATGAGAGCCCCCGGCTCCCGTGATGGGAGCAGCGTGCCGCCGCCGCCGGGCCATCGTCAGTACCTGCCGGGCCCGCCGGGACCTGCTGGGGTAGTGTACGGGCACCCTGTTCCGGTATCGGCTACACCTGGCCCCTTGGTGCCCCGTGCCCGGCGCAATAATGCTAGACCTAAGAAAAACTTACAAAGGTTTACTTAACCTTTCAAAGTAATTCTTCTCTCTCTCCCTGATTTTCAGTAAAGGTGCAGCCCCTCATCCCCTCATCCCGAGGTGGCCCGACAGCCCCGTGTACTGATTGGTCGATCAAGCGGTCGAGCAGTGCCGGTCGTGCGCCAGTTGGAGACGTGCACGTACGCCGCCAGACCTGATCATGAGACGACGATCATCCACATGCATGATCTTTACTTTCCACTCTAATTTTTTTAGTTTTTCATATCAAATTATACTTTTTCTCTTCAATCACCCGTCTCCTGCAAAGGATCCCGCTTCTTCATCTGTATCTATTTTTTCTGATATTCGATCTTACATGATATACGAGACATTACATTGAAGCTATGCATTGTACATGTACTTATGCTTATACGTATGTGCCAGCAGCTATGAAAAAAATGCTCGATGCATCATTACTAATTAATACAACGTGCTCGAATAAGTCTGCTATACGTTTTGTAAGTTCCATCGTATGCATATCAATGATATCATATGTATGCAGGCCGTTGAAGCTACTGCCACTCTGGTTGATGCCATCATAATTCTCTTCTGTTGCCTGTGTTGGCTCTCTCAGTCTGTTGGCAAATGGCAATGGGTATATGTACCTAGGGCTAGGGGTATATGTACACGACGCTGTGGTGCGCTTTTGCTCCGGTGCTCCCCCCTGGACTGATCGCTTGGCGCGAGAAACACATGGACGGGTGAGATCTCTTAAAAACGATTCGGAAAGAGGGGCACGGTTGTCCTTTCTATGCTGACGTAGAGCGCGCCTAGAGGCCTGTACGAGCCCTTTTGTACGCGGAGGGTATACATGTATTGTGCGTGGGCGTTTTGATTTCACGTGTAACCTGAGGCGGTCGTGGGCTAGCACGTGTGGATGAAAACTTCCAAAAACGTCCCATCCTACAAGAGGGAACCACCACCGGGTGCATCTCCCACACCATTTTACCCTTCTCGAAGCCATTGTAGTCCTCGTGGAAGTACCGGTCGAAGACGCAGTAGGGATTGAGCCAGATCTGCTCGTTATCGGAGCTGTCCTCGTCGCCGCTGACCTCTTTATCCTCCTTTAGTGGTAGTCCGGCCATTTCATGGACCGTCTGATTCTGCTCTCAGGCAAGGGCGTGTGTGTTCCTCCGTTGTCGTTTCTTCAAAATGCGCGCACGGATGACTTCCTCCTCTGCGACCACCCGCGTTGCCGCCATTTCCATCGCAATATGGGCCTCGGGGGGCTTATCCTCTCATTCACATGACGGGCAACCCATTACCAGTGGGACTCATAGTCTGCCGGATGGCTGATGGGGAAGGAGAGATTTTCCGGTAGCCGGGGTCATGATAATCTAGCCCCGGAGGACCCGAGCACCCATTGAGTCGACGACATGAAGTCACGTCGGACGGAAATTGTCGTCAGCCGGGCTCGAGCCTGGCCCGGCCCGACCGCTTGAAAAATCCCGACACGGCCTGACCGTTCCGAAAAAGGCCGACACGGCGCGACCCAACTGTCGCTAAAATCTGTTTTTTCATAGGCCTGAGCCAAGTCCGACCCGACCATGAGTCTCGATATCCAGGCTCGAGCCAAGCCCGATGGCATGATTAATCTCGGCCCGACCCGGGTTTTTGGGTTGTCCGGACCGGGCTTTCATGGACAAGTATAATCGGGATCATCCATCCTAGTGTGTCTAGGTAAGGGGAGCTCCTCGTTGGTACTTTACGCGCAAACTAAGGGAGCGGGCACTCACAGCCGCCGAGTCATGGGCCGGCCCATATGACTCGGCCAGCCCATGTGGCGAGCACTCAACTCGTGAATCGTGATCTCCCGCTTGCTGGCTTTGTTGTTTTGTACGGCCGCGGTTGACCAATTGACTAGTCAACCATTAACTTTAATTAGAAAAAAGAAACAATAAAATAATAATAAATGAAAATTTTGAGATTTCAAAAAGTTCATGGGTTCTGAAAAAAGATCATCCTATTTTTATAAAGTCAACTGAGTATGAAAAAAATTCACATAAAAATTTAAAAATCTCATCCATTTGAAAAAAAGTTCATCAAATTTGAAGACGCGTTCATTAATTTGAAAAAAAGTTCATCAAATTTGAAAAAACGTTCATCAATTTGAAAAATCATCCATTCAACAAAAAGTTCGTCGATCTTGTAGAAAATTTCATCAAATTTGGAAAAAAAAACATTGATTTCCAAAAATTTCATGGAATTTGAAAAATATTCACCAAAAGATGAAAAAAGATCGTCTAATCAGAAAATATTTCATCAAACTTTAAAAAGTTCACCGAATCTGAAAAAAAGTTCACCAATGTTGAACAAAAGTTTATCTGAGAAAATAGTTCACGAACTTATAGAAACTTCATGTATTTTGAAAAATAGTTGAAAATTATGAAAAAAGTCCATTGATTAGGAAAAAATTAACCAATTTCGAAAAAACTTTCATTATTTTGAAAAAAGTTCATCAAACTTGAAACAATAGTCATCGATATGAAAAAAAGTTGATCCAATTCGGAAAATGTTCACAAATTAAAAAATAGCTCATAAATTTATAAAAAATATAAATTGTAAACTGCGGGCATTTATCAATTATAAGAAAATGTAAAATTAAAGAGATAAAAAATCATCAGTTTTTAAAAAAAGTCCACAAAAAAAACCATCAATCATCAGAAAACGTTCATAAATATTGAAAAAATTCATCCATTTAAAAAACGTCCCAAAAATGACAAACGAACTAGGAATGAAGAAAACTGAGCAAAAAGACCAAATAAAGGAAACAGAAAAAAGCAAATATATGCGAGTGGGTAACTTAGCTTAGTGGTTGCTGCTATAAGCTAAGTGGAGAGGTTGCCAGTTTGAAACCTAAGTGCTGCAGTATTTTTCGTTTTATAACAGAAAAAGGGAGAACCTATATGCGGGCGGTCCAATGCACACCCGAACGGAGGGTTTTGCACGCGTCGGTTTGTAAAATTGCATACAACCGACGGCTGTAGTGCTAAATAGGACTAGTTAGCATGCACGTGCAACGCATGACTAACCGAATAATTTATAAATTGCTTTTTATATTAAAATTTAAGTATATACTCCCTTCGTTCCTAAATATAAGTCTTTATATATACATTACTTGCACTCCATTGAAAAATTGAAAACAAATGTATTCAGTGGAATAATGGAAAAAATGTTTGAAGTAACATAAGACAAGGAGAAACATTAGGCTCACTTGAAGGTTGCAGCAAGCTATAATGGATCCTAACTTCTTCACTTGATGCATCATATCTAGCTTCGACGCCTAAAAAATTAGCAAGCATATTGTGAGCAGATGCCAAATATAATTGAAGCATAAACAGTAACACTCTAAGTGCAGTGTAAAAATTTACCTGTCCTGTTGACACAATGACAGGATCTCGCATCAGGTCAAGAGATATTGGGCAACGGAAATCTTCAGGCATAGCTACAGTGTCAGACTTAACTTTGTCAGGTGAGTCTTTTGCTTCATCACTTGTTTGGCCATCACCATTGGTCGGTTTTGCAGAAACAGAAACTATAGTGTTTTCAAGTTCTTCAATTAGCTCAGATGTTATTTTTATAATGTCAGATTTAGATATCCCGCTTATTTCTAAAATTAGTAAAGCAACATGTTGCAACTCCAGGTGATCACTGCTGACGTTTTCCAACAACAATGTCTCTGGCTGGCTGTTTGGTTCTTCAGATTGTGACCCGACATTATCAACATGATGAGCTAAGATATCATGAATTTTTGAAAAAATATTTAGATCAAGGGCTCCCTTCTTCTCCATTTCTCTTTTAAGCTAACCCCGCACTAAATCAACTTACAGATTAATCAAATTCAAGCCGGTATGATTAATTAACAAAGGATCAATCTTAGTAATGTACCAGTTAATCGGGTTAACTATACCTCCTCTTGAACTTCATCAGATATTTGAAAGCAATTATGTGGTAGATTTGTTAGAGCTGCTTGCAACTGCCAAGTCACATACTTGAACTGAACAGCAATATTCTTGTCGTTGACATCATACAATGAAAACAATGAAGCATAAGAATTAAAGATACTACCATGTTATTACATGCAAAAGGACTATATAAAAAGGAATGAAGCAAGTCAGACTGTACAGATTCGATACAAATGCATCCGTGGTCATATCAAAAGGTTGTTCTCAACTGAGCCAACAGACATGCACATACCAAGCTATTAGAAATTGTATCTAAGTTGCCGGTAACACATAGAATGTCAATGTGATAAGAATACAATATTGGAAAGAATAGTGAGCTAGATTTCATATTCACATGTTGTATGCCAATTTAATTATTTAGACATGACAGTTTTACATTATTATGAACTAACACGAGAAAAGGGTTTTTCCTACATCCAATCTTGTCAGTTAGTATAATCATTGCTAGACTTCTAGGAGATATCGGATAAAAAGAAACACGTGCTACTTATATCCTTCAAACAAGATCAGTTTGGCCCCACCATATAACCAGCATGTGGAGAGAACAATCCTGCAGGCAACACAATCTAAAAGTATCATACTATTGTGCCTCCTAAAGATAGAATCTAGTGCTAATATATGTTGCTTAAATTAAAAGACAATTTGGACGTCTGAGTCCTGAAGTAAAGAGTAGCTTGGGGACAAATGGATCACAAAACCTCCTGAAAATTTGAAAATTTGAAAATTATAGTGACAACTAATAAACACTTATCTTCCTTGAACCAATTTTAGGAGAGATGATTTCAAGTACTCAAACAACTCGCTTATCTACTCCACCGCATACACACAATCATGCAAATTTGGCAATGTATCCCAAGTAGCATTGTGTGGTCTTGAGACCAAAAGCTAATTTGACGAAATACAAGACTAGAGTATCAAAAGGCTCCAGTAAGCAACAATAATTAGATAAGAAGATATTGAAGGTTGCAAAATACGAATTGGCAATGGCAATGAGCATTTCAGATGGATAATGGAAAAAAAGGGAAGGCAGGAAATCAGGTCAACATGTCCATGCTAAGAATGCTAAGACGTTCCTCGTTTGACACCTTTGTTCTTCTTACCTGGTGCGCACAAGTTTAAATTCATGAGGCATCATAGAAGTATAGGAGGACACGCATGATCTGACCACATCAAGATGCACCCAAGTCTAATAAGATCTAGAGCCGCGGCACTTGAAATATAACAGCGCAATAGCTGCAAGTGGAGCGGCTGGACAAAAAGATCTACGCGCAAGCGAAAGTAAAACTTTCGTGAATGAAACGAACCACGACGCCTAAAATAGATCAATCCAACGAACGCGCGGACCAGACGCCGCGCAATCGCGCTCAAAGTGTTCGGCGAAATCTCGCCAAGAGCCGCGCGTCAAGAAGCGGGCAATGCAGAAGGTTTGATTCTTTCAACCCAGAGATACCCGGCAGTCACCTGATCCGCCGTCCCTGTGTCGAGCGCTGGCCCGCGGCCGAGCGCGACGAACCTCCTGGCGGCCTAGAGCGCCCAGAGCAGGTCGGCCTCCCAGGCGGTCGCCTCGGGCTCGGCCGCGCCGTTCTCCCCCGCCGCCTCGGCGACGAGGTGCGTGAGCAGGGTCACCTTGCGCGGGAGGCGGAGGCAGTCGGCCCGCAGCGGCTCCTCGGCGGCAGCTAGGTCGGCGGCGCCCACGGCCGCGATCTCCGCGGCCGCCCTGGCCGTCGCCGCCATCGCGCCGCCCCGGGTCAGGACTCCGCGCGGAGGACGGGAACGGGGAGCGGCGGGGAAGCAGAGGGGGGAGGAGGCATGCCAATCTCCAATGTCAACGTCGCGCAGTAATGTAGGAGCGGTGGTGGAGGGGGGATTAGGATTTGTGAGACTAATTGTCTGGTGTTGATTACTTCATGTATTTTGTTATACTAATTGCTGGATGCACGTAATAAAGTTCTTGTTTGGTTGTTTAATAGTAGTATAGATTCGCCTTACTTAAGACGCTGTCCATCGAGACAGATGACGGGGTCTCGTTGGATGAAGATTTTCCACATGGGTGGGCTGTTCGGTAAGACGCTATCCACCGAGACATATGAAGGGGTCTCATTGGATGAAGATTTTTTACATGGGTCGGGCTGTTCGGTCGGACAGATGAAAACGAAGTGGAAGGTCTGATCATATAGATACTTCACAGATGGTCTCATGTACCGGCACGGGAGGTAAGTCGTTAGATTTTGGAAACATGGGTTGGAGTTGGAGATCAGATAACTCGTCGCTGCAGTGCCCACTGCTCAGTGTGTGCACACGCCGTGCAGCCCTTGGCGTCAAGTACGTCAACCACGCGTCAACCTCGTCCATAGCCGTGGAGAAGACCGCCATTGCCGTGTTACGTAAATTGCTGCTGCTGCTGCTGCTGCATACGTATATCTGAACTCTGATCAGTTCTCAGTTCAGTTGTCACGTGGCGCGACATGCACATGCATGCAAATGCAATGCAACGGGCCGGGGTACCGTGCGTGCTTCTGCTCCGTGTTCCTACGATCGATCGATATGATGCGATGATTGATTACGCGATGCTGCTTCCCGTCCTGACTTCCTCCCTTGCCGTAGCACGAGCGTGGCGAGTGCTGGGTGGGTAGTTGGCAGGGTGATGGAGTTTAGCAAATTGTGATCGGGCTTGCTCAGTGGAAATTGCTAGCGAAATTGTGATCTTCGCTCCTCGCCGATGAAGCAATCATGGGAGGAAATCACGAGCGTTTGTTCAGGGGAAATTACAGGCAAAATTGTGATCACTCGACGTAGGCGACCCCTCACTTCACCTGGGCGCCAACATTTGGATTTTTTCACTGTTTTGATCCTTAAGGCGTAAGTTGATCACGTAATGAACTCGGTTCGAAAGTATTTCACGTTTTGACTCTTTTGGAAACGCTACGAACCGTGGCGTTGCAGCCCTGTTATGAAACGTCAGTCTACTGGACGTTGCGGGCCTCGTGTGCAACGCCAGTCTACTGGACGTTGCGGCACTTTCCCAGAAACGCCAAGGGGGCTGGCGTTGCAGACATGAGGTGGAACGCCAGGACCTATGGCGTTTCTTGCCTTTATATTCTGCCGCCCCGACCCCCTCGCCCACCAACCACCGTTTCTCCTCTCCTCTTGTTCTTCCTAGCCCGAAAAAGCTCTCCCTCCTCCTTACCATCCCCCCCTTCGATCTCCCTCCCCCCTCAACCTTTTAGTAGGTTCTTTGGGGCAAATCGAAGAGGCCGGTAAGCTCCTCCAATCCCTCCAATTAGTTTTTGCAATGTCTTTGTATTTGTGTAGATTTCTTTTGCACTAGGTGTTCTATCTATGTTGCATTGTATTGGTTGGTTTCTTATTATTGAGTAGATTTAGTGTTAGGTTTTGGTTAGGGTTATGCCTAGTTTGGTTGGACAAGGGTTAGGGTTAGTGTTAGGTTTTGTGTTATGCCTAATTTGGATGGACAAGGGTTAGGGTTAGGGTTTGTGTTAATGCCTAATTTGAATGCAAATGGTTAATTGTTTTGTTAGTTGTTTTGTTATACTTAGAATTTGTAATTTTGTCCCTTTTTTAGATGGACAAGATTGTGAATATTCATTATGTTGACAAAGAGGCATTCATGAATGTTGATATTGTTGACAAATATGAGGAAGTGTTGACATTTCTTGATAGTCCTACTTATGAAGAGGTTGTGGCAGAAACTCGGATAAGATTGAAGTGGGTTGATCCAAGTGACCAAGTAGAATTATTAGGAAGATATGATGTTGGGTCGGCACTCAAGTGTCGAATGAAGACAATGCCTATCAAGTCTAATTTGCATTGGGTTGCATACAAGGAGGTTGTTGCATCCTCGATAGACAAGTCACTCGAAGTGTTTGCTAGTACGGTGGTCAATGTTCCTCTTCATGTTGACTTGAACCAACCCATAGTAGATGATTTGAGCCCGTATAATGTTGTGGCACCTATTGTTGAGCATAAAGTAAGTATTTAAATACAAGGGCACACTAATGATAACAATGTCACATGATGCTAATGATCATGTGTTGCCTGTGGCATTTGCTTTGGTGTCAGCGGAGAACCAAGACAACTGGGAATGGTTCATGAGACTTGTGAGAAGCACGGTGATTCCTCCCAATAGGGAGGTACGCATCATATCCGATCGGCACCAAGTCATATTGAAGGCCGTGGATGTTCACATTCCAGGGCATGCGAGGCTTCACCATCGATGGTGCATGAGGCACTTCGTTGCAAACTTTTACAGGGCTTGTAAGAACAAAGATCTGGCGAAGGATCTTAACTCCGCATGTGTGGCCTTCTCCGTTGAGTCGTTCACTAAGCGATTGAACAAAATATATGAGAAGGCAAATGAAGGTGGGAAAGAATTCCTACAAAGGAATATAGATGAGAGACATAAGTGGTCACGGGCATGTGACGAAGGAGGCATGAGATATGGCGACATGACAAGCAATCTTGTTGAGTGCTTCAACTTTGTCTTGAAGGGGGCACGTCAGTTGCCGGTCACGGCAATAGCTGAATATATATTTTACAAGCTAAATGAGTATTTTCTTAAGCACTCGGAAGAAATTGGCAAGTTGGTTGGTGAGAGTGAGAAGCCTCCCAATGAGATATATTCGAAGAAGGTTGCTGAGTGGCTAGAGTTTCAAAAGGAGAAGTCAGCAATGCAGCGAGCCACTTGTTTCAATAACGCTGAAATGAAATACCAAGTGGATGAGCCAGGCGGTACAACGAGAGATGGGCAATCATATGGTGGTCGCTCGTTTATTGTTTCCCTTTGGACGCGGCATTGCACTTGTGAGCATCCTAGTAAGTATCACTGGACATGCTCGCACATGATGAGGGCATGTCGCATGAGGAATTTGCCCTTCTCTGATGGTGTAGTTGTGAGGTTGCATGAATTCAACTTGCAGACTCATCAGTTAACATGGGCGTCGAGATTCCACCCTTTTCTTGACCCATCACAGTGGCCCGAGTATCACGGCCCTAATATTAGGCCGGATCCAGAGATGATGGTTCAACCGAAGGGTAGAAGGAGAACAAAACGATACAGGAATGAAATGGATGACCTGATGAGCACCAGAGAGTTTGGTAGTGGACATTTCATGGAGCCACGTGATAGGCAACAATGTGCTGATTGCAATGAAACGACACATAATAGGAGGACTTGCAAAACAAACAACACATCTACTAGTGATGTGGGGGGCAGAGGTGGTTCAAGTCCTGGCGGTGGTAGACGTGGTGGTTCAAGTGGTGGCGGTGGTAGACATGGTGGTTCAAGTGCTGGCGGTGGTAGACGTGGTGGTTCAAGTGCTAGCATTGCTATGTGACGAGGATCCGGCGGTGGTAGACGTGGTGGTTCAAGTGGTGGGCTTCCTGTGGGCCGAGGATCCGGCGATGGTAGACGTGGTGGCCTTTCTATGGGACGGGGATCCGGCGGTGGTAGATGTGGTGGCCTTTCTATGGGACGAGGATCCGGCGGTGGTAGACGTGTTGGTTTTATGGGTAGAGGTTCGGGTGGTGGTAGAGGAATGTTCGGTTACCTACGAGGGGAATTTCCGTAAGTTAATCTATCATGTTTTTCATGCCTAGGTGTTTTCATGTTATTACCTACGACGATCATTTCCATAACTTTCTATGTTGTTGTATTAACCGTGAACCTTGATGTTTTTATGTAGGTATGGCGGCGTCTCAACCCAACAAGGAGAAAATGGAGTGGGGGCGGAGAAGGATGCAGCCAGTGAGGAGCAGCGGTTGATGGAGAGGGCTGCAAAGAAGTTGAGAGAGCAGGACGCAGCCAAAGCAAAGAAGATGGAGAGGGAGCGCCAGTACGAAGAGGACGAAGCACAGAGGAAGGAGGACCTCAAAATGTTTCTTGAGCACAAGGCTTATGAGAAAAGGATGGCGGACAAAGACAAGAAGGCGCTGGAGCAACGTCACAATGAATGGACAGCTAAATTTAAGATTGCTTACGCAGAGGGTGTAGCAAAGAGAGAGCGGGAGGAGGAACTCTTCATGGAGAGGGTGCTGGAAGAGGCTTCAAAAATGCGCAAAAGGGAAGACGAAGAGGAGGACGAGAGGAAGAAGAAAAAGGGGAAGGGGCCTCGCTCGACGCAGTAGAGCCGGAGGCTTCTATTTGTCATGCACGCTTTCATGTTTGAACCCTATATGTTGAACCTTGTTCCCTTGCGTGCTATTTGACTATGAAATCCACTATTATGTACTTTAAGAACCTATTATGCATCTATCGACGTGAACTTTAAATGGGCTATGTATGATGTGTGTTGCATATGAGCTATGTGTGAATGTGCTAAATGAGCTATGTATGATGTGTGTGTGAGCTATGTATGATGTGTGTGTGAAAGTGTTGTCTGAGAAAAATAAAAAGAGAGGAAAGCCAAGCCAGAGCAGAAACGCCACAGGTGCTCGCGTTGCAGGGCATACCAGAAACGCCACGGAGACTGGCGTTTCCTTAGTCCAGTACCGCGGTACTGAGGTCCTGGCCAGCGTTGCACCCGGAGCTGAAACGCCATAGGTCCTGGCGTTGCAGGGCATACCAGAAACGCCAGGGAGACTGGCGTTTCCTTAGTCCAGTACGGCGGTGCTGGCTTCATGGCCAGCGTTTCAACCACAGCTGAAACGCCATAGGTCCTGGCGTTCCACCTCATGTCTGCAACGCCAGCCCCCTTGGCGTTTCTGGGAAGGGCCGCAACGTCCAGTAGACTGGCGTTGCACACGAGGCCCGCAACGTCCAGTAGACTGGCGTTTCATAACAGGGCTGCAACGCCACGGTTCGTGGCGTTTCCAAAAGGGTCAAAACGTGAAATACTTTTGAACCGAGTTCATTACGTGATCAACTTACGCCTTAAGGATCAAAACAGTAAAAAAATCCCCAACGTTCCTTGTCAGTTGTCACGTCCAGTGGTCTCGTCTCCATCTATATATAGCCACTTGCACCGTGATGATATGGATTTGGTATTATGTACCCCCTCCGTTCTTAAATATAAGACCTTTTAGAGATTGTATTATAGACTACATACGGATATACATAGACATATTTTAGAGTATAGATTTACTCATTTTGTTTCGTATGTAGTCTTCTAGTAAAATCCCAAAAAGGTCTTATATTTTGGAACGGAGGGAGTATATTGATATTTATTTCGATGTAAAAAAAATGATCCACAGCGACTATTCGGTGACCGAGCATCACGCAAGCGGAGGCCTGCGGGTCGCGTCGGTCGTGCTGGTCAGTCAACCACGGCCCCCCACGGTCGGGTCGGGCCGCGTCGCGGATCCATCATATAACATGCTACACAGAGAAAGGAAGGAGACTTGGAACTGGACCCAAACAAAAGAAACGAAGCAGTGGTGGCCTCCACGGTGCTCGTGTACCATCACCACATGGCCCGATCGATCGACGACTCACATTCTATCTAGCCCGGGTCAACGTTCTGCTCCGGCCGTGTGATACATAGTGAGTGCCGTGGTGAGAAACTTCGCGGTTCCTTCTCTGTGCCTCCTCCTTGTCGCCATGGCCTGTGTGTCAAAGTCAAGTTTCTAGGAAGTAGTATCAGTCTATCATGCATCCATCGTGTTGGTGTTGGGACACGCATGCACGACCCCATGAGGCTTTGTTTGATAGAAGTAGATTTGGGAGAAGGGGATTTGATGAATTCCATCTTTTCATCCAATTCTCTTAAATTCTCGAGGTTTTGCTTTCATCAATTTTTTAAAGAGGATTCTGAAATAGAAAGGGATTAAAGGGAAACGTAGAGGATTCAGCTAAGCAAACCCCTCCTATCAAATGAATGTCCAAGGTTGTGTGAGGTTTCTGACACTTTCAATAATTTTTCTCTCGAAATCTTTCGAATTCCTTCGTGCCAAACGAGACCTAAAGGAAGAAAGGAAGGATCAACCTTCCACCCAATTCCCGCTCGGGTCGGAAAGCAAGCGCAATGCTTGGCCGGCCGGTCGGCCGGTGCCACAGAAAGGATCCACCATCCTACTCAAAATTCACAAGCAATACCGTCCGTCCGCATTTTGCTCCTTGTGAAAAATAGGGACGTTTGCTCCCTCATGAATCCATATTTTGTCGCACCAAAATACAGTACCACATCCCCATGGCCACACGCACGCATGGATGGGCTGTGTCTACCAAACCCAGCACATGGGCCAAACGAACGGTGTACAAGCAGTATATTTGCAGTGGCGTACAAAAAGACTCATGAAACAGATTTGCCACGGAAATGTTTAAAAAAAAATTGAATGTGTGCAACAAAGTACTATTTACAATGGTTTGCTCAATAAATTCTGCATGTTCAAAAAATTGAATTTGCCATGCGTCAAACATATAAATTTGCCATGATAGATAGCAAAAAATAATTTGTCATGTTAAAAATAATTTCCATGGATTGTTAAATAAATAAAAATTTACCAAAGATTATTCAATAAATTTGCCGTGGTCTAAAGATGAAATTTTCAATGGCTTTGAAGTAAAATTTGCTATGGTTCAAAAAGTGGATTTGTCGTCGTTTCTAAACCAAAATTTTCATGGCGTAAAAAAAGGATTTTCCATGGTAAACAAATTACATGCTCTAAATAGCTTCCCTTGGACAGCACATCCAAACTAGCAATCTGCAGTCTACAAAGGCCATGCTCCTCTCTCGTCGCATCGTAGCCATCAAGGACACCTCCGCATGCCGTATCGAGATGCACCATGAGATTCACATCCTCGGTTACCTTCGTCCATGGCCCTCGGCTACTCCAACTCCGCCAGCGCAACATCATAGATCCGGCCACCACCAATGTAGCCTTGGCAACCAGCGTCGTACCACCTAACCTGCCTATACCTTGCACATCATGCTTGAATAAATGTCTGGAACCGTCGGGTAACAATGACAAAATGCTGGGATGTCGTTGTATTGGTTCGTCAGAATGGAAGAGTGAATCGGTGACAAAGCGCCTGTTCGGCAGCTCTCCGCGGAGGAGGCTTTAAGCAACTCTTCAATTTTTTACTGGATGCCACTCCGCTCAGGCACGGAGTCGCGGAGGAAGCTTTAAGCAACTCTTCGATTTTTTACTGGATGCCACTCCGCTCAGGCACGGAGTCGCGGAGCGGAGGGAATCCGAACACGCCCAAAGTAGGAGATGTGATGGAGAAACGGGGAATGGTCACAAGACAATGAAGAGGTAAATGGGGTAAAGGGAGCCACGTGAATGCTTGCTCCGTTGCGCGAACTATTCGAAAGCTGAAGTGGCATAAGCTTTGCTTTAAGATCGGTGCGAGTTGATCTAATGATTTTGGCTCCCGAGCTCACCAGAGGCCTTTAAATTCAAACTTTAAATTCAGTAAAAATTTGTATATTAATGTTTCAAAAAATTCTGAAAAAATACATAGATAGATAAAGGTATAATACACAAGTGTGTAAATTTTCAGAACAAAATACGTTGAAATGAGGGCTGTGCAAAAAAGATAAATCTGAGATTGTTTAACACATGTTACTATTCATCATTTCAGACTATGAATTTGTCTTTTTTGTACAGATCACGTTTTAAAGTATTTTGACATGAAATTTTACACACATGTCGGTTATATCCTTACATACATGCATATTTTTTCAGAATTTTTTGAACCATAAAAAAATGAATTTAAAATTTTCAAAGATAAAGGCCTTTATGGAGCTCGGCCTCCAAAACGTCATTCTCCCACACTTTGCCTAAGATTAGTTATGACAAAGTTAGTCATGAATCAAACAGGCCCTACGTAAGTGGGCGCGTTGCTGCCCCTGAGGTCTGATTCTCTTTCTCATCTCGTCTCAGTAAAGAAGAAGCAAGTGTCAAAAAAATACAGCGTAGGAAGGAACTGATACACATGCATGGAAGCCAAGTCCTACGCGTCAAGTCCAGTAAAAAACATGAAGTTCACAGATTTTGGAACATGGGTTCGCTGGGGATGGAGATCAGATCCCAGCAACAGCAACGCCCAATCAGCGTGCCGACGCGGAGGAAGACGGACGCGACCCGAGTGCGATCAATGGGCTCGGGTCTTTACTTTACTCCTGCTCTGTAGAGCGATCCGCGACGAATTGCTCAGCTCCTTCCCTTGTGCTGCTGCTGCTGATTTGCTTCTCCTGCGTGCCTGCCATCATGTGGTCACGGATCATCAATCTTTGCTCCGTCCAAACCAGACCCACCCGGCTCGGTCAAAAGTGAGGGCCATGCCATTGGCCGGCGCCAGAATCGCTAGGCAGTTTCCGGCAAACCCAAACCTTGTCCAAAGTTCGGTTTGTCATCAATGAATAAAAGATGGCAACGTAGTTTTGCCTCACCAGATCCTGCACATGGACGCAGTGTCTCAATTTTTGCTTCGCCAATGCTCCTTCTTTGGCAGAGTGGAGATTATCATCTCAACCCGTTTTTGTCTGTCTGTTGCTCTGATGGAGGTGCAATGTGGGAGAGCTGCTATCAATTCCACCGGTGGTTAAACTCAGTATGGCCAAGTAGTAGCATTCCATGCTCTAAAATGTACCCACTTGTTGCATCCGCGAGTGGTCGATTTTCAGTACGTTTGACGAAGCAGCACTCCATACTGTAAATAGACCCTGCTTCACGTTCAGAGCTGGGAAATTGTGCGTGTGCGTGTGTTGTTCCTTCCCAACGAAGGAACCGACGGATCCTCCCGTCGGACCGCCAGTCAAAGAGCAGTCCTCCTACACTCTCTCCACTGAGCTGGCCGAGCAGCACCGCAGTGCAGTCCGTGCATGGATGATGCATGAGCTATAGGTAGCTAGCTAGCAGAGGACCGACGTGTTGAGTCGTCGATTCAGAAACCCAATCACATCGGACCGGACCGGACGGCGACGGATGAGCTGCTCCAGCGTACCTACACGGAAAGCTCCGTCGCGTCCCCTCCGGTTGACCGCCGGTCCACTCTCCACACTCTCTCACTCGGCTATATAACCCAGCCCCGGCGCTCCTCGTTCCGCCACACTTCCATCCACTCCCCTGCTTCCTCATCAGCTCCGGTTCCTCTCAGCTCGGTCGGCGTGCGCGCGTGAGACTTGTGTGAGACCGAGTAGCCTGCCTGCCTGCCATGGGCAAGAAGAAGAGCGGCGGCGGCGGTGGTGGCTGCAACGGCGGCGTGGAGAAGGTGGGGGCGAGGGAGTTCGCGCTGAAGGTGGCGATGCACTGCCGGTGCCACGGGTGCACGGACAGGCTGCGGGCGGCGGTGCGGGACCTCACGCTGGCGACGGGGGTGGAGGCGGTGGACCAGTCGGCGGCCGAGGCCACCGGCGAGGTGCGGGTGCTGGCGACGTCCGACCCCGAGCGGCTCCGCAAGGGCCTCCGCAAGGCCACCGGCAAGAAGGTGGACCTCGTCTTCCCGCCCGCCAAGGACCGCAAGAAGGGGGAGGGGGAGCACGCCCGGGCCGCCGACGCCGCCGCGGTCCAGGCCCTGCTCGCCGACCTGCAGCTGCAACACCAGCACGGGGGTCAGGCGGCGGTGCGTCAGTATGGCGGGCAGGGCGCGGCCGCCGCGTGGGCCGCGAGCCAGCAGCACCAGCAGCAGCTGCTCGGCCTCGGCCTCGGCGGCGGGTGGAACGGCGGTGGCGGCGCCGGGGGCTACGGCGCGGCGTACCCGTGGCAGCCCTCCTCTGCGGCGTCCTACTACTCCGGCGCTCCCGCCGCTGCTGCTGGCTGGGGCGCGTACGGCGGGTACGGGTACGCTCCTCCGGCGCAGGCTCCGGCCCAGGGCTACTACGGCGCCGGCGTGCCGGCGTGGCACGGTCAGAGCTACTGATCGGTTCGTAGACGGAGCCGGCCGCGCGGGTCGGCGACGGACGAGTACGTCGGATCGTCATAGCAGAGCACCAGACGACGATGGCATATACATATGCGTAGCGTACTCTTTTTGTGGTAGTATATCTCAGTTGAGTTAATTAGTAGCAGTCGGGCGGTTGATCGAGTAGTGGTAGTTATTCCCAGCTGTGATAGTATATCCGGCGAGCAGCTATCCTGCTTCCTTTTGTTCATGTATATTTTTGCGCTTGAGTGATTTGATGAGTTCCCTATGCATGTGAAAATCGTTGGAGTTTCCACACTTGCCTCACTGTCCTCGTCCAAAATTTTGTTGTCCTGTCCTGTTCGGATGTCAAGCAACGAAAGACAGCACGTACCCATTCCCTCTCTCGATCGATCGATCGAACATTCACGGGCGTTTCGTGACGTTACACGGTAATAAAACACATGACAATGCAACGCCATGCAATTTTTAGGCCAACTCCAACCGTCGACCTTAAATGAACGTCTGCTTTGTCCCGATTGCTTTGTCCCGATTTTATCGGTTTGGCCAGATGACAATGGTATTGCGTCCGGTCGGGTTTCCAAACATTCAGATGCATGTTATTTTCCAAAAACGTTGGCCGTATATCCAAACGCGCAGACGCATGGCCGGCTCATATCAGTTGGTAGGAGTTGGTTCCGCTTTGTTCGATCTATCAATGAATGCACGAGCATAAATTAAATTTCATGTTATTAATAAATTGATGTTTTCTTTTTCTCAATACCAAATCTTGCATCCAGTATACACATATGAGATACCGAAATTGCATTGAATACTACGAACAAATGATCAAAATAGGCACATGCTCCATCTTTTTTGCGCTTTGAGAACACCCATCCTGGATATCCGGTACATGTGGTGCATGACCTACCGCACACAGTCGTTATACTATATGACCAGCAATGGTGAAGTGGTGCATGACCTACCGCACACAGTCGTTATACTATATGACCAGCAATGGTGAAGTGGTGCATGACCTACCGCACACAGTCGTTATACTATATGACCAGCAATGGTGAACATACGAGTCTTTGGTCTAGCGCCGAGCACGGTGATGGTTGGGCATTTCTTTACCGGCGAACCGCCGATGGGATAGTCGGGCGTTTCTTTATCGACGAACCGCCAATGGGATAGATCTTAATGACTAGAGACGAATTCAATACCAGCATACAGCAGGGAGGCATTATGAGGCTGTGCGATCCGGTAGCCGAATAATCCATGGCAAGGCACAGTCACCGACGGCTAGATGCACCAAATCCTACCGTCGTAGATTTACCGGTTGGTCACCAGTGCCGAGGTGAGAGAGGCACAAATCGGATGATCGTGCTTTGTGGACGGACATGTTGGATAACGAGGTGGTCGTGAAAATGGATAGGGGACAAGGGTGGGGGCAGGCGAAAGGGAAGAGAAAAAAGGATGTTTGTGTTGCCGACGGGCAGGCCAAGAAAGGAAAAGGGCACATGCCCAACCCGTTTGCACGTGTTTGTTTCGATGCAAACGCGGTTTAAATTTAGATCGAGAATGGATAAAAACGGACATTTATCTGTTTACTCCGGCGCGTTCGATCTTGTTTTGTGACCTTACCCTGCGCGTTGGATCTTGTTTTGTGACCTTATACCCCTAAACGGACGCCCACCGCGATGCAATGCAATGGTTAGATTGTGATGGGAAGATGGGCACGAGACGAGTCCAACGGGATACTAAACAGATTTGGCTGCCATATATAGGTAAGATCTCATCTGCCTCTGCTTTGTCTCTCGCTGTGAACAAAGCGGGCAACGGGGAAAGTCTGGCCCCCATGTACACGAACCAACAGTATCCATCCCCATCCCCACCCCCACCACCTGCAATCACCCGGGGGCACCGTCAGTTGGGCTGAGACGCTGCGTTGAGTTCAGAAGGCAGGGCAGGGCAGGGCAGGCGGAAGCGGCCAAGCCAGAAAAGCAGATGCTTGCTGATACTTTTGCTCGGTCCATCTGCTTCTTCTTTTGGACTAGTATATACTGTGTCTGTGGTTCGCCGGAGCTGGACCGGGAGCACGTACCGAACAGACAGGCGCAGCGGTGTCTCCACTCCACTTATTATTACCGGGGCCTTCCTTTTGCAACAGCTGCCTGCAATCCTGCATTGCCCCGGCCGGCCGGCTGGGCGGACGGAGCAGTGTAACAGTACGTGCCCAAACGAACCAAACTAGTCACGGCCTGCGAGAGACGACATTCGTTCGACGCACCGGCCACACAAAACCGTCGAGACACCGTCGACCGGCCAGCGAGCCGTCGTCAGTCGATGGCCGGCGGTCCGGTCCGGCATCATCTGCTCGGCTCCATCCGGCGCAAGCCGTCCGTTCCGTCCGTGCAACTCCAGACGCGCAAAGCAAAACCGACCAGCAGCCAACGAGTGACAATGCAAGGCTGCGTGTTGCGGACAGGAGAGGCCAGGCCATGGCAAGGCCCTGCCGTCAGTCGAGTTCAGTTCATAGGGAGGCAGCAGAGGCATTCATGGATCTGGATGGACGGGCTCATGCACAAGACAAGAAGAGGCCAGCCAGGCAGAACCGGCCGCGAAAGCTTGTCTATTTTTCGCCACATCCATACATCATCTGGAGCCCGCTTTCCGTGCGATGCGATCACAGGAAAAATTTCTGCGGCGGACGAAACCATCCGCTGGCTAGCTGCTTTTGCGTACGTGCGTAGTAAGTAAAACGAGACCACGTTCAAATTTCATAGACTGAAGTGCTTCCTAGTTGCTTGGATTATTTTGAAGGTGCCATGTGTAAATGAACTACGAAAAGTGTCCTGCAGTTCCTGGAGAATCTTTGGGGTGCAATAAGTGTGCACATATGCGACACCGCCCAAGTAGTTCCAACGACCTATGTGACGTTTGATGGACTGCGTTGAAGATGCCCTGAAAGGTTTCAAAGGCAAGGTGATGCCTTTTGGTTGGAAATTTATAACCTAAAAACGTGCATGTGTTTTTTCTTAACTCCAAGGGTTATTCACCTTTGCTTTTTTTCATTGAATGGAAATAAAAAAAACTAACCATTTACGTGTTAGCAATGACGTGTGTTTATCTTTACTATTGAAAAGAGAGTTGGTATGTCGTTCCGTCCTTCATGGCACCAGTGATCGATGGCATCCTTGTCTTCATAGACTTTTTTGCCAATCGATGGAACCTCACCTTCTGTTTTTTTTTTTTTTTTTGCCTCCTTGCCTCTGATCCCCACAACCCAACCCTTCATGTTATCGGTCATTTTCGTTTCCTCGTTCCAACCTCACAAGGAAAACAATCAATTGAACACACGCAAACACACCTTTCATTTCCCTCCCGCTTGAACCCTAGTTGTCCATGAGCTCGAGGAGACGGCTCTTCCCACAATCTTTCATCTCTGATGCATGTCACCAAGCAGATTCTCGCAATTTTACAACCATGGAAATTTTACTTTGTTCCATACCAAATTTACTTTATGGGCCATGGCTATTTCTTCTAAACAATACATGGTACAAATTTTTCGTTCTCTATGATTGCATTTTTTTGTTTTTTCTTCTTCATGTATCTAGTATAACTTCCTTCAATTTTAATTCACATTTTTGCCATGATCTATAGATGCAATTTGCCATGACTTTTTGGTTTGGTCCAGTGCAAAAAAAAAAAAAAAAAACAGACCATGGCAAAATTTGCTACAAGGACTAGCACATATTTTTCATGGACCATGGTAAATTTATTAAGCAATCCATTAAATTTTTTGTTCCCTATAATGTAAAAATTATTTTTGGGCACTGGCAATTTGTCTCATAGAATGGAATTTTTATTTTTGCACCATGGCACATTCAATATTTTTGTACACCGTACAAGATCGAAACATACCATGTCAACCTTTTTACTATGATACATTCTTTTATGTTTTTCCTATTTAGTTTTTACTATCCCATGAAACACAATGGAAACTTATGTTCGGAAGGTAATTTATAAATTTTCATTCATGGCAGTATTAGTGCGGGCAAACATATGTTCCATCATACATCTCACTACCTGTTTTTTTTTTCTATTCTAAGTGTTTTTTACAAATATAACTTTAAGGAATTTTTATTAGGTGATTGCTGACCTTGATGTTAGTTTTTGTATATATCATGCTATTTTAAACTCCCTTCGTCCCAAAATTCTTGTCTTAGATTTGTGTAGAAATGACTGTATCTGAAACTAAGAGATGACTAGCTATGTTCATATCTCGACAAATCTAAGACAGGAATTGTGGGACGGAGAAAATATTTTATATCTTTAGCTATTTATAAGATCAGGATTTTGAAGATCCCTTTGTGGCTTGGAACCTTACAAAATCATAGTCCTTTACATCTATGGTTTATCATTTCTATGCGTACCCATAATTCAAATGAAACATATCTATGCTTAATCATCTTTGATAGTATTTCTAATGTAACCGTACGTTTTTTTTTGGAAGTTAAACCCCGGCCTCTGCATCAATCGATGCATGCAGTCATTATGAACCATACGTGATTTGAAGTTCAATAAAATCCGCCCAAGGGCATCCCCTTGAAAACAAAAAAGAATGAACAGTCACGTATACTGTATATGACTGAAATGAAACGATGATAAACTATACTCTACTCCCTTCGTTCTTAAATATAAGTTTTTTAAGCGATTTTACCAGGTGTCTACATGCGGAGCAAAATGGTTGAATATACACTCTAAAGTACATCTATATATCCGTATATAATCTATTAATGAGACCTCAAAAAGACTTATAAGTATTTAGCAACGGAGGGAGTATATACATGTAGCAACGCTGGCATGTTGGTGGAGTGGATGCACCACGCTCCACATCTTTCGATCCCCGCCCGTCCGTTTCGCGCGTGGCCTCCAATCCATCGAGACCCTCGGGCTAAACCAAGCCAGCGCGTACGACCGGCGATCTGGTAGGACTGTAGGGGTAGTATCTTGGCGACCTTGATAGCCTTCGTTCCCGTCGCCGGTGGGACTGTAGGTGTCCTGGTCTTTTGCCCGAGCTGGACCACGGTCGTCGTGGACGGTCTCGGTAAAGCCGAAGCCCACCACCGCCGCAGCTGCTGCACGCACCTCTGCCGCCACAGTCACGAATCACAAACACAGATGTGGCAGGCGTAGGCGCCGTGCCGTACTACGTACGAGCCGCAGCCTCCTCCGCTCCCTTTTCCTTTCCCTCCCTGCCCCAGCAACAGCATGCAACCCGGCGGCCACCACCTGCCATTTGCCAAGCACGGTGGCCCGGCACGCGCCACGCGTGAACCGACCGCCCGACCGGCGTGGAATCTCAATGGCAGGATTCCGGCCGGCCGTATGGTTGGAACCGAGCGAGATCAATCAATCCATCAATCAATCCCTCATTGATCACCACCTTGGCCGTGGCGATCCATGCAGATCCACGGCCGCCGCGTTAAGCCGCCACGTACGCGCGTACGTAGTACGTACTATGTCCGACGGATCCACGCTCGTACTCCTACGGTCCTACCTACGGCGACACGGTAACTAGGAACCCAGTGACAGTGACAGCCACGCCACACGCCGTCGCTACGACTTTTCCACGTGCCGTGCTGGGCAGTGCCCTTCTGGCCGCCTGGCTGGCCGGTGGGCCCGAAAGGAGGCGGAATGCCTGGCGAGGGGGCCCAGGCGGTAGATTCCGCCCTGCCATCGGGCATCTGATCGATACGAACAGACGGCACCAGCGATGCCACCTCGGCCGAGTTGGTAGCCACGCAGGCTAAAACCCCAACCCAACCCCCCTCCTCCTCCTCCTCCCACCGCAGGAGAGCAGGAAGCTTCTTCATCGGAGGAGGGCCGGAGTGCAGGACACGCGCGCGCGGCGGCCATGGGCAAGGTACGTGCGCGCATGCGTGACCACCACGGCGTCGTCGCCGCCGGCCGGCCAGTCACCGGCTGTTCCTTTTTTTTCGTCTCACTGTCTGACCGTCGTTGTCTCCGTGTCTCGTCTCGGGGCTGCAGAAGAAGAAGAGCGGTGGAGGTGGCGGTGGGGGTGGTGGTGGGGGAGGAGGAGCAGGATGCGGCGGGGGCCAGCAGGAGGAGAAGCCCGAGGCCGACGCCGGGAGCGGCTGCGAGGGCCAGGCCAAGGAGAAGGCCGCCAAGGGCAATGAGAAGGACAAGGAGAAGGCCGGCGGCGGATGCAAGGATGAGAAGGCGGACAAGGACAAGGCGAAGGGCTGCGGTGGCGGTGGCGGTGGCAAGGACGAGAAGGGCGGCAAGGACAAGGACAAGAAGGCGCCGCCGCCGCTCCCCGTGGTCACCGCGGTGCTCAAGATCGACATGCACTGCGACGGCTGCGCGCACCGCATCCGCGCCTCCGTCCGCCGCTTCCCAGGTACGACCACCGCACGACCCTCTCATCTCCTCTCCTCTGCTCGTCTCTCTCGCTCCCGCGTGCTTCTCTCCGTTTCTTGCGGTTTCTGACGATGATTGATCGGCTCGGTGGGCGCGTGTGTCTGCCGGTCTGCAGGAGTGGAGGGCGTGGCCATGGAGGTGGACAAGGGGTCCATGACCGTCGTCGGCCGCTTCGACGCCAAGAAGCTGCGGGACCGCGTCGCCGCCAAGACCAGGAAGAAGGTCGAGCTCGTCGGCGGCAAGGACAACAAGGGCGGCGGTGGCGGGGACAAGAACAAGTGCGCCGACGGCGAGGGCAAGCAGGAGCCCGACAAGAAGGAGGAGGAGAAGAAGGAGCAGGACGACAAGTGCGGCGGCAATGCCGGGAAGGGCAAGGGCGGCAAGGACAACAAGAAGCCGGCCGTGGTGCGTCCTTCATCCTTCTTGCCTCTTTGTAATTCTATATGCTCTGCTCGACCGATTGCTCAATTTTTGGTTCATGGCAGCCGGTTATCGTCACGGTGGTGCTCAAGATCGGCTCCGCCGGCCTCCACTGCGACGGCTGCATGCACCGCATTCGCTGCAAGCTCTTCAAGATCAAAGGTACGCATGCACTGCTCCTCCTCCTCCTCCACTTGCCCCATCCCGCATGCACGCCGGAGTTCTCTCGACGAGACGCGGACATGGTGCATGCACGCTAGGTGCTCGACCGAATTCCCTGTCCGTGGGCATTGACATCGCCGACCACGCGAACGCAAACGCAAACGCTACGGATTCCATTTCCATCTTGATGCGCCCATGTTCGTCTGCGCCCTCTGATTGTGTACCTACATTGTTGATGCAGGCGTGGAGCAGGTGAAGATGGACCCGGCCAAGAACCAGGTGACGGTGACGGGCACCATGGACGCCAAGGCCCTGCCGGAGAAGCTCCGTAAGAAGCTGCGCCGCCCCGTCGACGTGGTGCCGCCCGGCAAAGGTGACAAGGACAAGGAGAAGGAGAAGGAGAAGGACGGGTGCAACAAGGACGGGAAGCAGCAGCAGCAGGGGCAGGGGGACGGCAAGCAGGGCGGCGACGGGAAGCAGTGCAAGGAGGCGGCGGAGAAGGCGCTGGCGGCGGAGCTGCAGCTGTGGAAGACGGCCTTCTACGACCAGCAGGCGATGCAGGCTACCGAGTTCCTCCTCAGCGACGAGAACCCCAACGCCTGCGCCGTCATGTGACCGACCTTGGCCGGCCGGCCGGCGACCGGCGGACGATCGGAGGACTGACAGACAGATACGGAGTGGTAGATAGATAGTAGGAAGCTGGGGAATTTGGTATAGGCAACCGGACAGATGGACGCAGAATTCAGTCGTTGGTTGATGATTACTCCGTTTTTTTTTGGGTGGTGTCGACGTGCATGCAAGCTCATGTTGCTAGATTCTTGGCCATGCTTGGTAATGCATGATGGTATGTTGATGGAATCTTTGGCTGGCTGCTGCAATTCGATTTTGGGGTGAAACATGTAGTAGATGTTCTGAAGCTCTTGTGATGTGATGTGATGGTACCGCATTACGATCAATGATGGCACATAATTATGTGTGTGATCTCCGTGAAATGTACCTCAAAACCGTGTCATCTTGGTTGGTTCCTGGCTGGAGGTACTAGTGCATTGTGATCAATGCTTGTGTTTTTTTGTAGATCGTCCGGTGCTAGTGGAGATCACTGGCAATGTGTGTGTGTGTGTGTGTGTGTGTGTGTGTGTGTGTGTGTGTGTGAGGTGTGTGCATGCCGTAGCATGATTTCTTTTGCTTCTTCAGATAAGAAATGGGTTGTGAGCAGAGAGTACTACTAGAGCACACTGGTAGTACTCGAGTTTGCGCAGAGGGGTTGTGTCTTGTGTGTGTTTGGAGGCAGAGAAAAGCGGATCGTGGGCTTGGACCGGAGAGCGAAAGAGGGAACAGCGAGAGGACCTGCTGCTGCTGCAGGAGATGTCCGTGCCGTCAGAGCTCCAGAAGAAGGCTGCGGCCTGCGGGAGCAATGCGCAAAGACTGCTTTTGGGCACCCGCCTCTTTCCCCTCTCCGGCATGCATTTGGACTGGCCTTGGAACGGAGGGTTGCATCCGGCATGCCGAGTTCCTGAGATTTGCATTACGTGTGTTGTGTTCAAGTTCTTGTGAGGGACGGATCATGGATTGTACTGCATTATCATCTACTCCCTCCTTTTCTAAATACAAGTTTTTAAAAAGATTTCATTTGGGTTGCATACGAAGCAAAATGAGTGAGTCTACAATCTAAAATATGTCTCCCGAAAAACTTATATTTATCCATATATAGTTCATTAGTGAAACCTTTAAAAAACTTATATTTAAAAATTGATGAAGTGTGATGATGGAACATTGTGTTGTGTCATGAAGTTATTCTGTGTAAAAGCATCTCCAACTAATCCTCCGAAAAGCTTTACTTTTCCTCATCTAAACCACGTCCAGCCGACCCCATAAAATGGTTAGAAGAGTACAATTTATTTTTCACGTCCGCTCCGTCTCGTAAACATACTCCACCGGCCACTAGCGTAGTAAATTTTCCCGTCCCCCCTTGGCCACACCCTCCCCATCCCACGCCGCATCCGCTTCGACGCCGTCTTAGTTGCATCCGTGAGTAACAGTGCGCCACCGCCACATCTTAGCACCCGCCGCCTCTTGTTGTGCTGTACAAGTACGAAAAGGATGGAGTTAGGGCCATTTTGTAGTATAGTTCTTCGAATTAGTCGCAATTTGAAACTCATTGTTTGCTTAAAACTGTGTGTAGTAAGAATGCAAGTTTTAGTATTGAGAAACTAGATTTACCCACTGACAGCGAGAAATTTATTAGATATTGGTGCACTAGCTGCTAGAGCTGAGACTGGAGAGGACATATTGTTGAAGGTTGATACTTGGAAGGTTCAGGAGGCGAAAAACAAAGAAGTTTGCAAGCTTGAGAAGCCCACACAGAAAAGCAACAATGTAGGCAATGAAGAATTAGAGAAAGATTTGATCGGGCTAGTAGGACCAGTTAGAAAAGTAATTAATGTTCTTATTGAAGTGTGTATTTTTTCTGTAGTTTTCTTTGGATCAGTTCTACTCCCTCCCTTCCTAAATATAAGTCTTTTAAGAGATTTCATTAGGAGTCTACATACAAAGCAAAATGAGTGAATCTACACTCTAAAGTATGTCTATATACATCCGTACGTAGTCTATTAGTGGAATCTCTACAAAGACTTATATTTAGGAACGGAGGGAGTATTAGCGAAGAAGTGATGAATTGTGTGACCAGTATGTTGTTTAATAAAATAATTGAGTACTAGAGTTTAATTGGTCACCCAAACTAACCTGAATTTGGAAAAAAATAGAGAGCTAAGTTTAGGGGATCAGTTAAAAACGATACTTTTATTCGAGGAGTAAATATAGTCCGCTAAAGGATACTCGGCCATATCCTCCTTGAAATTTAAGGGATCGGTTAAACATGCTCTAAGGCTTTATGGCACATGATCCCCATGTCGCTTTGCCTTCCCCATGTCACGTATCCATTTGTCTTCGTCATGTCCGGCATCAGACTGCCGGGAGCCCTAGAGGCATATGCTTTAGCGTAAAGGAGGTCTCGCTTCCCCACACCTTGTTGGAGTGGAACCTCGAGATGATGCTCCAGTGGGAGGGGATGAGGGCACCTCTGCTTTCATGCATGCAGCCCATGCCGGATCGCCGAAGGTCCTCGCAAGAGAAAAACTGGGCAAGACACCGGCTATGTACGACGGCGTCGCTTCGGCGGCAGCCTCCCGTGTTCTACTTCTCCTCGATGATGACATCGGACGCAGAGGCTCTGGCCACCGACTCATCGCTCTTCGAGCACCTAGCTTCTATCCCTACCCGCATGGTGCGGCCGCAGGCGCGGGAGGGACGATCGCAGACACGGGAGGCATCGTCACAAACATGAGAGGCGGGGTCGTCGTCATGCTGCCGCCTGTCCCAACGAGTTGGCTTGGAGCGGCGAGTTGGCCTGGAGCGACGAGTTGTTGAACCACGCTCCAGCTTGGAGCGGCAACTGGCTTCGTCGGGATAGGCGAGGGATGTGGAGTCGTGATCTGCCTCGCTCGTGGTCGTATCCGGCGGGCTCGACGGGCCAACGAGCCGGCTTGGATGCTAAAGAACTGCTATTCAAAGCCATCGAAAGAGTGGAGAAAATGGTGAAGGAGGAGATGGGGGACCGACGAAGGGGTGCGATTCTTGCCCGACATCTGGCCTCGTTCAAATAGAGGGATGATGGGAGGACCTCGACCGACGTTGCGTTTAATGCCGACCCGCTCATGAACGGACGTGTGGCCGGAATAGGTTTCTCGGCTTTCACGCGGGTTTAATGGAGGCGTTTGAATGCGGTGAGGAGGCATGTTCAGCCGGGCGTGCAGCGGGCGGCGCCCTCGGTCGTTGGGCTGCTTCAATAGCGGAGGCAATGTGAGTTTGCGTCCGCCTTGAGCCGTCTTCAATGTGGAACAACGCACTCTACATCGGCATGAACGCGGGCAGCTCGCGCATGGCAAGAAGCGCACGGGGGAGGGGGAAGGGGTTTTTGGTGGGCCAGTGCGATCATAATCAGGTAAAGTTGCATTCCCAACTCCCGCAAACCTTCCCACGCTGTGGACCGATACATGACTGCCTTGGATGGCTTCCACGGTCTGTACCACGCGATTCATACGGTTGCAAAAGGATTGCGGGTCGGCCTTGAAAATGCCCTAACTCCGAGAGGTGGATGTGAAGCTGAAGGACCTCTTCGGAGACGTGGAGTTTGACAGGGAGACGGAGCTGCGGACCACAACCAACGACCACGAGTCCCGTCCGTCCCGCACTTCCGACATAAGGTTGCCTACATCTTCGAGAACGAATAAAAGTATGGTAATTTGCTGTGTATACCATGTAGTACGTACTTTAATTTTACGTTGCAAGCAGTAGTATGAAAAGATAGTGTGAAATGTAAGGTTTGTGGTTGCAGCGGCAGAGAAATAAGGATGATTAGTCCCTATCCTCAGGGCGTCCACGGACATATAAGGGATGACTTTTAAGATATTTAGATGTGATGCTCTTAATGAATGTGACGAGGCCTGTGCCATTTTTTGAATATATATTTTGGTACAGAGGAAGTATTACATTATGTATGATTTTGGTACAGAGGCAATGCTACATCTATGACAAGATTTACAAACTTTTACGGGCTGGA
The DNA here is from genome assembly GCF_904849725.1 of Hordeum vulgare subsp. vulgare. Taxonomy (NCBI): domain Eukaryota; kingdom Viridiplantae; phylum Streptophyta; class Magnoliopsida; order Poales; family Poaceae; genus Hordeum; species Hordeum vulgare. The sequence continues at coordinate 554,190,673 of NC_058523.1, forward strand.
GTTAGTTGGCAACGTTTAATTGGATTAAGGGGTAGGATGAGGCCCACCCCTCCAGAAAATCAGGGGGGAGATGTTTAGAATAGTTGGAACGTTTTTGTAAACATACGTAAGGCTTTGTAGGTGTAGGATTTTCGATTTGCACATCTCAAAATCGAGATCGTGTGATGTTGGCCGGTTCCTGGTTGGGAGGCACTGTACTGAGGCCAACCAGCATGCTTGTGTGTTCGTAGATCGTCAGGTAGTGGAGATGACTAGCGTTGTGAGTAAGCTTGCATGGTGTGGTGTGGTGTTTGGTATTGGGCCACGACAGAAAAAAAGATGCCGGATGCACCACCTCAGAACTGCAGCCTGCAGAAGAAAAGAAGGCTGCTGCCCCTCCAAAGCCTCCTTCTTTTTGGCACCTCTTCTTTGTCTCCAGCGCCAGTGGAATTGAATGGATTCTTTTGGACAGAAGCATTTTGGTTGATGAAGCAACATCACTTGTAGATTTACTACTACTATTGCTGTTTTGGAGCCTCTTTTTCAGTAGGGGTTTGGTAGTGTGTGTTTATCTGTTTGCCTCATTGATTAAATGAGAGGATAATAGAGTTCCATAGTGTTAAAGAATACCGTGAAAACGGCATTACAATTACTCGCGCGATACAATTTTTTGAGTTGCTACCTAGCTGGATTGGACGGATTCTTTTGAGTTGCTACCTAGCTGGATCATGCTGAACTACTATCACAGGACAGGAGCAGGTTTTGTTGATACTCCAATTTCACTTGTAGAATTACTACAGCTGCAGTTTTCGAGCCTGTTTTCCAGGAGGGGCTGGCAGCGTCAGTGCTTTTCACTCTCGATCACTGAAAAATGAGGAGAGATCCCGGAGCACTGGCATGGAGATCACTGGCAATTTGGCATGTGAGAGTGAGGTGTGCACTGCGTGCTGCAGCAACTCCCTTCTCTTTTTACATTAGAAAAGGAAATTGTTTGTCTTGGGTGTTCTGCGCAGTACTAGATCACACTGTGGCACTCGAGTTTGCACGGAGAGTGGTTGTGTGCTGCTGCTGGTTTTGGGGCAGAGGAAAGCGGCTTCCGGCCTTGGACTGCAGAGCAAAAAAGGGGCACCTTTGCAGATGTACCGCCACAGGTTCAGAGGAAGGCTGCGGCGGGCGATGCGCAAAGCTAGGTATCTTTTGGCACCATCTTTTGTCTCTCCACCACTGGTTCAAATGGGCGGGTTCTTTTGACATACTATCCCCCTTCTTAAATATAATTTTTTTTACAAATTTAAATAAAAGCTATTTCCTCCGTCACGGTTTAGAAGGCATGTTTGGAAATTCTCTTAAACCTAGATACTTATTGATTGGCTGTGAAATAGGTTAAAAAATAGCATTCACACTATGCATGCATATAGAAGTAATACAACGAAGTACTCATTGGCTGCTACAAGTAATGCAATGCGCCTTAAACCTTATCTATTATGAAAATGCACACATATTTAGTTGTGCCTTCTATACCGTGACGGAGGTAGTACATACGAATGTATATAGACATATTACAAAGTGTAGATTAATTTATTTTGTTTCGTATGTAGCGAAATATCCTTAAAGATTTATATTTAGGAACGGAGTGAGTAGTAGCAAAATAACTGGAAGCTGACTACTACAACACAGTTCTGAGAAGGCACGTCCAGACCCCGGGAAAACATATGAACTCACTTTTAAAAAAGCTGTATTTTAAATGTGTTTTAAAATAAAAATCAACACAATTTTTCACGTGTACATGTTCGTAAAATATGTGTGCGGCACAATGTTTTGTGGGAAAAAATATTTTCTTACTTTTCCTCCATAAAAAAGAAAACTTTAGTGTTTCTAAATGGCGTCCCACGACGCATTTTTTATGTTTTTTTCGCTTAAACGAACGGGAAAGTATTTTTCTCGCGAAACTTTCTCTGCGCACATACAATGTGGAGATGTATGCGTGCAACTTTTTTTTTCAGAATTATTTCGCATTTAAAATGTGTTTTTCAAAGTATGTTCATGTGTACCCAGATTTATTCATGTATTTTCCCACCACTTCACATTTTAAAAACTTGTTACTGGTTTGCTGTGCCTCCTTTTATTTTACTGCAAATCTCCACTCCTCGAGTCTCTAATTATTGTTATCACTATCTTCGAGCCTCTTGCACTAATCACTGAAAAGTGAAGAAATGCCCCGCAAAAAAGAAAAATATTAGAAGCAAAAAGCCTTTTATTTTTACAATCAGAGAAGGAAAAGAAAACTAGGGAGCTCTCTTTTTCCACGGGCCTCTGTTTTCGAGCAGGCTTTTCTAGTGGACTTGGATATGGTCGATAGGCTGGAAAGAATCCTTTTAGGGGTGTCTAAAAGAGGGGAGCTCCTATATGGCGCAGCAAGCGCCCGTTTGTGCTCCTGGCGCCAGCAGCGTCCCGTACTGGCCTGCGGCGAAAACATTCGGCTCATTTTGATTTTTTGTGAAAAAAGATCGTGATTTTGAGAAAGTGCTTCATTTTGAAAGAGAAGTTCACAACCCTGAAAAAATTTCATTTATTTTCGAAAACAAAGTTCATTGATTTTGCAACAATGTTCATAAAATTGGAAAATGTTAAAAGATTTTGAAAAGAAAAAATAATCGGATTCGAAAAATGTTCATCGAATTTTAGAAAGGATCATCAATTTTGATAAAAAGCTCATCCAATTGGAAAAACAAGTTAACCAATTTTACAAAAATGTGCATAAAATATGAAAAAGGTCATTAAATTTGAACAAATGTTCATAAACTTTGGAAAAATTTAATCGACTTTGAAAAACATTTCGTATACTTCAAGAAAAGTCCACCGCTTTTGAAAAAAGTTCATCAATTTTGAAAAAAAAGTCATCGATTTTGAAAAATATTTCATCCAAATAAAAAAAAACACCGATTTTGAAAAAAGTTCATCGATTTTGAAAAAAAGTTCAACAAAATGTTTTTAAAACCCGATGAACTTTTTCCAAAATTGAAAAACATTTGTTCAAATTTGATGAACTTTCTTCAGTTTTTATAAAGATTTTTTGAAAATTGGTTAACTTCTTTTTCCAATTTGATGAATGTTTTTCCAAATCACTGAACTTTTTATCAAAATTTATGAAGCTTTGTCAAATTCGATGATTTGTTTAAATTTAATTATTTTTTATTTTCAAAATATGTGAACATTTTTCCAATTTGATGAACATTGTTGCAAAATTGATGATCTTTGTTTTTGAAAATAAATGAAATCTTTTCAGGGTTGCGAACTTCTTTGTCAAAATGAAGAACTTTTTTCAAATCACAATATTTTTCCGCAAAACAAAAAAATGGGCCAAATGTTTTCGTGGTAGGTCCTGTACGGGGCACTGCACGCGTCAGGAGCATAAAGGGGCGTATGGAGGTCTATATAGGAGTTCCCCTAAAAAGTGGTTTGCGTCTTCTCCTTTTTGCCTTTCCTTCTTTTGGCCAATTTATAACTAACTAAGAGTTACTCCTTGTGGGGCTTTTCGAAGGGTTGTTTTTATGGTTTGGGAGCACTCTCTATGGATTTCATTTATTATTTTTTGGTACACATTTTCACAATTTTGAGGGCTTTTTTGCGTTTCGGCTTTTTGATTTTTGTTTGCTTGTCCTAGGATTTGTTTGAACCATAGTTGTGCTTCTCGAATAGAGACAAAACCTATGATTTCATGGAAAGTACATATTTTCTCCTTGTGAAAGTACAATTTTGCTTTTGCAAGAAGCATAATTGTGCTTCTCAAAAAAGAAAAAAAAGATATGCTTCCATGGTAAGCACATATTTGTTCCTGTGGAAGCACACATTCAATTCTGCGAGAAGCACAACTATGCTTCTTGAAAAAAAATGTGCTTTTAAGGGAAGCACAAATTTGCATCTCCTGAAAGAAGGGACATTCTTCTTGAAAATGAACAAAATTATGTGCTTCAACGAGAAACACAGATTTTCTTCTCGCGTAAACAAAAAGTTTCCTCTGTAAGAAGCACATGTGTGCTTTTTGGATTTTATTTGTGATTCCATAAAAAGCAAAGATTTGCTTTCTACTTCTTCAAAAGTTAAATTGCACTTTAGTGAGAAGAGCGGATTTGCTTCCGTGAGAAGCACTCGAAAAGGGTAAAAGATTTGTGCTTCCATGAGAAGCATGAATTTGTGTGCACGAAAAATGGGGGAAAGGTGAGAACACACAACCGTGCTACGGGTCTTCCTTTCCTTTTTTTTCCTTTTGTTTTACCTATCCATATTATTCGGTTGTCGTTTATATATTTTTGTTTTTCTATTTTTTTAGTATTTGGGTTTTTCGTTAAAAGGATCATCGACATTTATTATAATAGAATCTAGTTTTAAGGATCTTGATACGAGATATGCAATTGTGAAAATGGTTCAAGATTTAGACATGCGGCTCAAAAGATTAGATATTCTAAATAAACGAATCTATAAACTAAAAGAAAAGCTCTCAAATTGCGACAAGTGATATACATACGATGTGTCAATGTTTGAGAAGATAGAGCGTCACCTTTGCAAAGGATAAACCTCAACTAGTGATTTCTTACAATCAGAAAAAACGGAGCTTGTAACATAGGACGGGGCACCATGGACACAATAAATCTGGGGCGGCAAATAGTCGAGGCAATACCCGCTGCGTAGCCAGTCGAACTGGCCCACTTACGGGGTTTGCGTGCTGTTTATTTTCACACTATTTTCTCATTTGCCGATTTCTGTTTTTTTTTAAATTTTAATTTTTTATTTTATTTATCCTTTTCTCTTTTTTCGTTTTTTTTCTTATTTTATTTTTATTTTTCTTCTTCTTTCTTGTTCGGGTTTTCTCCTATTTTTTCTTTCAGTATTTCATTGTTTTATTTTATTTCCAAACTTTGTGTTCCATCTTTTACTTTTTGTGTTAATTGTTTTTCTTTTTGTTGTTTCTATTTCGTTTCTTATTCTTTTCCTTTTTCTTCTCTATTTTGTGTATTATACAAAAGTTCACCGCATATTAGAGAAATGTTCATCATACAAATGCTCACCCATATACCACAAAAAAGTTCACCGTGCATTATGGAAATGTTCATTGTGTATTTTAAAATATATTTAATGTACAATACGAAATAATCAATGTGTATTTAAACATTATTACTCGTATATGTGATAAAAACATTGTATATAGAAAATATTCATCGCGTATTACAAAAACAATCCAGCTCAGATTATCATATTTTTCATCTTATACTAAGGAAATGTGTAATGTGTATATAAAATTGTTCAGCGTATATTTATGTTCTTAAGAAATGCTCAAAATTTACGTTTAAGAAAAGGAGGCATATTTAAATAACTCTTCAAAATAGGAAACTTAAAAAAAAGGGTCGCTGCAGTGAACCGATCCTATACAGACAAGTCGCTGCAGTGGACGATTACTTTTTACTGGGCTGGCCCATTGTGCTCGCTTGAGGCGTCACACTGATTGTTTGTTGACCGCGGGCGTCATACATGAGCTCTTCACCAACACACTATCAGCTTTAATATTGAAACAATGTTTTACATTTTGATCCGCCACCAGATTTGGGTTTGAGGTCAATTGGAGCTCTTGGATGAAATCAATAGTCCCCTACGATTCCTTCTTGAGTTCAGTCAATGGAGACCTGACCATGATAGTATTGGAGAGATAGCTGTGGACAAACATATAGTCAGTTTCCATGTTCATAGGTTGAGGCAAGGTGATCGCAATGTAAAGCCCCAAAGAAAAAGATCAATAAGAATAATAATAAAAAGCGGACTAGCCAATTGACCTGGTTCCTTCTCCGAGAAACACATCATCTTGAATGTGCCAACTCTAGAGAATATAAATAAAATTTGATGAACAAATGTACTCACATTATCCTACAGCAACATTAACCAATCTGGACCTCGGCTACCTGAATGGGACAATTTCTCTTCTCGCAAGTCCTCCAAAAATTCTAATTCTCTTCTTGATCGGCACCGTTGAAATCTCTTTTGACTTGATGTATGTTTAACATAAGAGATACCCCGGGAGCAATTGAAGAATCCTGCTATCTATCGATTCATTATCGGATTTTCTCAGTGCTATGTATTGAAATATACTTCCTTTATTTTAAAAGAAATGTTACAAACTTAATACAACTTCGTACTAGAACTAAAACTAGTATAAAGTTAAGACATTTATTTTGAACGGAGGGAGTATGTCGCCAGAAACCGCGGCTCCTGCAATTAAGTACTGCCTGTCAAAATGATGGTCGATCTGATGACGTAGTTGAAGAACTTGTGTCATTTCGGAAGCAAAGAGAAGCGACGTGGCTTCAGCCTGAAGAGGAGAGCCGGGCAACAAGGGCCCTGCTGGCCATGATCAACACGTTGGTTTTGATCAGCTGTACTGTACTTCCTCCTTTTTGATTTATAGGGCTACAGTACCTTGTACATTCATTGCAAACGTAGATGGCCTAGTGGTAGTATTAGTTCCTGTAGCAGCAGGCTCGATGGAGGGAGGGGTTCCTCACATGTCTATTGTTATTACCGTGCTCAGCTCGGATCGATCGAGGCGCAGTAGGCCACTGTAGCACACGTATTATTGTCCCCCAAAATCTCAGTGCCGTCAGTGAAGTGTGGAGGGCCCTGATGAATGCGCGGGCTGAGGAGCTAGTGCACTGCACACATATATATGGACATCCGTCGTCCTCATCAAACCGCCCCCGATCGAATCGGCAAGTACGTACTCCCTCCTTTCCGGTTTATAGGGCTCAAATCTAAAATCTGATTAACCAAGGTGAATTGTGAATGGATGACATTAGTTTAAACTAGTCAATGAAATATTTTTCACATATTCAACTTCTAAGGCAATAAATGTAGCATCCTTCCTTTTATTGGACTTGCATGATGGATGTAGAAAACGATGCATGCATAGCCACTCATCTCTTTTCTCTAAATTCTATGAATTAAATATGGCGTGAGACTCAAAACACTTTAACTCACTTAGACTCAAAATGAGCCTAATATAATGAAATTCTATTTTTTTAAGATGAACCCTATAAACAAAAAAGAGGAAGTAGGTACGTATACGTACCGGTTGTGTATTTGGTCCAGCTTGCACCCCTTCATCATATAGATAGGAGTAGCGGCAGATGTTGCCAAGATGATGGATTCAGGCATATTGTTGTACTGCTTTGTAAGGTCCTCGAGAATAATCAATAAAATGACCGCATGCATCTCCCAGATGCAGAGGCCGGGGGTCATCCTCCTTTTCTAAAAAAATAAAAATAAAAATAAAAATAAAAAAACGTACCGGTTGTGTGGTTCAAAGAGCACGTAGGCCCTTCAATCATCGGCGAATCTAGCATTGCAATTAAGAGTAGGCTAAGAATATCATGTTTCAAGCCTATCAGCAATTGCATTGTGATTCTTGCATGTAAAGCACCTAAATATGATATTTAAGTGGTATAGTTAGTTGAAATATGTTTGTGGAAGGCAAGCTTAAGCCTGATGATGCCTACCTAGCAGACTCGCCACTGACAGTGACCGTACTGGGCTGCGCGTACGTGCGGTATGTGTACGTAACATCATGGACAAGACGTAAATTGACCTTGTACATCGTGGAGTACGTACGCGCGGGAAACGACCAGCCGGGCTGATGATTGATCATGGATGCTGCACGTACGGGATGGATCGGATCGGATCGGGGCCAGTGATCAAACACGCAGCAAACCCAAATGCGCACGCGTACGGACGGGCGCCGCCGTAATGTGTACCTGCGTGCACGTACATGACGTCACCGGACGTATGTGACAGTGTGTAACACTATACTAAGGGCACCAAACGCATGTACTCCCTCCGTTTCTAAATATAAGTCTTTGTAGAGATTTCACTAGTGAACTACATACAGACGTATATAGACATACTTTAGAATATAGATTCAATCATTTTGTTCCGTATGTAGACTCTTAGTGAAATCGTTTAAAAGACTTATATTTAGGAACGGAGGGAGTAATTTGACAGTGTGGTGGACTGTTCCCAAAAACCCCAATTGTCATGTGATTAAATTTCAATCATGAGGCCCACCCCAATTGTCATGTGATTAAATTTCAATCATGAGGCCCACGTGTTAGTGTCACTAAAGTTCCACAAGCTAACGAAGTCGTCGTCGTCATCTCGTGCCATGGTTGGGGAAGCCCCACCTCGCCGGCGCCGGCATCCGACCCACATCATGGCCGGGGCGGCCTCACCACGGCAGCAAAGACAAGGGTCGGCCGCGGCGGCTGTGGCGGGGTGCAATGGCGGTTGCGGCGGTGCGGGGAGCAGCTACGGTGGAACGGAGTAGTGGCGAGCAACGATAGTGGAGAGTAGTGTGAGGAGAAGCTGCATCGGCGAGGAGCAACGGCCCGCAGCAACAACGGGGAGCAGCGACGGCTGTGGCGGAAAGCAGCCGCGACTGTGGCCATCAGGAGCAGCGGCTGCGATAGGGACCAACGGCCCGGAGGAGTGAGAGGGGCATCGGGGAGCACAGGGTAGAGGGACCTGATTTCATTTTGAAAAAACTTATAGGGATCCGATTGCTTTATTCTTAGGGACTGACATGTGAGCTCACAATGTCATAATGGTCAACTAACAGTCCAATATAATGACGATCTGACATGCGGGCCCTCCTTGTCATAAACCCACTTAAAAGTTAACATTTCAGCAATTTGGGGTTTTTGATCAGCCCATCACTTTCGTGATAGCCTTTTTAACAATATAATTAGCATGTAATGTGGTAGTTTTATGCTATGTACTCGCGGCGAAGGCCATGAGGCGGCATCAAGCTATATTCATGATGCGCCGTGGATACAGGAGGAAGAAGACTTAAGCATCCCAAGTTTTCTGACTATTTTTTTCCTGTAGCAGTGTGTTTGTCAAGACTGAGGATAGTCTATAGCCAAAGACGCTCGTTGGTTTAGGACTTTCACCCTTGGACCCAACCAACTGGTTGTTTTCAGTTTTGTCCACCAGGTTGTGTTCTACTGCATTGCCTTGCCATTTGACCTCACAACCCCCACCATTGTTGGTGTTGGTGTCCCCCTTTGACCATGAGGAATCTTCAGTGTTGGTATCCCAGCCCCAACGCTAACCCCTGAACCTCATAGCCAAAACCCTAAACCTCCCTATGTGCAACATAAGCCTCTCCCTTTGTCGTTGTTTCCTCTGACTCAGCGAGCACAAATCATCAAGGTAATGTCATGTCTGAAATATTGATTATGGTTTGTGAAAGCCCACATAATATGGCGGTACCAATGTTGCTTGTTATTGATGTCTTCGTAACAAGTCCCTCTCTGCAACGTAAGCCTCTCCCTTTGTCTTTGTTTCCTCCGACTCAGCGAGCACAAATCATCAAGGAAATGTCATGGCTAAAATATTGATTATGGTTTGTGAAAGCGCACATAATATGGCGGTACCAATGTTGCTTGTTGTTGATGACTTCGTAACAGAGAGATAGCAGTCGGCTCAAAGTAAAACACTCAATAAAATGTCACTTTATCAGTATGCACTTCGTTCTAGAAGTGATTACTTCGTCGGTTCCAAAATATTTAAAGCTCTACATTTGTACTAAGTCAAACATCCTAGTATTTGACAAAGTTTGTAGAAAACAAATAGTAATATTCACAACATCAAGTATATATAGTATGAAAATATACTTTATGATAAATCTAATGAAACTAATTATGTGTTATTGAAAAAAAATACTAACATACACAACAACAACCTAAAGAAGTTTGACACCGGACAAACCTCAACCCAAGGAAGTTTGACTCGGGACAAACCTAGATATTTTGAAGCAATGGCTAAAATCAACCCCCTCTTACTAAATATACCTCTTCCTCTCTCTAGTCCGACCGATACCCAAATCCCTCCCCATCGGTGCACCCCCCCCTTGTCGTGTTTGCTTCGCTAGAGCAATAAGGACTAGCCGCCTCTAGCAAATCCCTACTCTAGTGATGGCTCTTCCTCCATCTCCTAGCATTCCACCTTTTAATCGGATCTCTTGACATCGTCCACAACTCCTCTTCTCCGCCTTTGGTAGCGAATACGACCATCATTCTAAGCACTCTAGCTCTAGACATACTCCCACTCCACGTCTTCTCTACACACACCACGGTCTTCATGTCGACAACAACGCTGACCATATTAGGTCTGGGCTCCCTCCCATCACCATCATATATATGTATGATGTATCTGTTGCCTCTGCAACAGCACACCTCCTACTTAAATAGGTCCAGTTTGTCACTCATGTTGTTGTCTCTTCGCCGCCTCCCACTTGACACAATGAAGATGGACGGATGGAAGTGTCTCCGTAGAGGGAAAGGAAGGAGAGGTAGACGATTTTTCTGAAAGGAAAAAAGTTGACTGTGTTCAAACTGAGGAACAACTCGACATACTTATTTAATTTCCAGCGCCACAAGAAAATATACTAATGGATATACTTCCTCGACAAACAAATGTATTTAAGCTGTCAAAACGTCTTACATGATTACGACATAAAAGAACGGTTTTGCATCTTTTTTCAGTCACCATTTATCGGCCAACTAAGAAATGATCATCCGACTAATTCCAACAAATGAACAAGTAAAAAAAAAATCACACGAATCTTCGTGTAACATCAATGATATAAGATTTAGATGTGCAATACTTATCTCACATCTAGATGTGTTTTAGCAAAACCGTTGAAAAATTTACAGGTCGGTGCACAGGACCGATTAGCTAGCTAGCCCGATGCATGTACGTAGGCAGTTCCAGCTCCGCCGTGAGATGGAACGCACATGTACGTACGTACGTACGTGCATGGCATGCCAATGATGGACAGTGCGTGGTCCTCCTTGAAAGTTGAAACGTAGTACGTGCTACGTGCGTACGCTGGCAGTGCGGCCCTAGCTGGTCGATCGTCGATCGTGCCCACCGTGTACACCGATCGCATCGCGCCTCTGCAATCTGCATGCAGGCATGCTGCTGCTTCAGCTCAGCTATGGCTAGGCTAATTAAGCTACTACTAGCACTTGAACTTGGTTAATGGCCGCCACATGCTCTGCCGATCGATCCACCAATCTTCTCGTCGCCGGCCTCTCAGCCAAGCCGCCCTTGCGCTCAACTCATCTGGGGACAGGGATGCCTAGCCCTATATATCTGACACTGAGCTACTGATGCACACCTTGTGTGTGTGTGTGTGTGGTCAGACAGCAATGCACAGCAGCTATATATGTGTGCTAGGTATAGACACTGACCTATGAGACGATCGGTGGCAATGCACACCAGCTATATGCATGTGGGATCGACACATCTGAAGTTTTTCTTCAGACAGCGAGCAGCAGCTAGTGCAGCATGCAGCTTTCTTTCAAGTAGCAGCCACAGCCAGTGCCAATAGGAGTTTTGCAGTTGCACTAGTCATATGTGTGTGTGTGTGTGTGTCACTTCCTACGTACTACTACTTGCTACTCATGCTCACCTCTCTCTCTCACACACACAAGCGAGCTACACTGCATATATATGATGACACTGGCACTGAAATTATTCAACCTCTGTATTCAACGGTCTGTGCACTAGTATATTACGTACTACATAAACTCCAGCACTTAATATTTAAAGGTTCAGCATACAAAAGCAAAACTGAATTCCAACAAACTCGACCACTGGTTCTCTTTTTTTACTTAGCTGAACTTTTTGATTAGTACAGCTCATTTGTTAGCTCATCTTCATTATATCCACCAGCTAATTAGTAGACAGTTTTTTCTTGAAAGGGTAGTAAAAAAAGACAGTTGTTACTGAGAAATAAACTACTCCCTTTGTACCTAAATATTTGTTGTTGAAGAACTCTAATACAAGTACCTCTAACTATACGAGTATTGTGGTACAGAGGGAGTACAATAGAGTCCCCAAGGTCTGGGTGTTAAGCTGTATTTGCTTAAGGAGAAACAGATTAGGCAGTTGTACTTGGATACTTGATAACTAAGGAGCTGAGAACTACTCTCTCCGTTCCTAAATATAAGTCTTTAAAAAAGTTTCACTAGTGGACTACATACGGATGTATATAGACATATTTTAGAATGTAGATTTACTCATTTTGCTCCGTATGTAGACTTCTAGTGAAATATCTTAAAAGACTTATATTTAGGAACGGAGGGAGTACATTGAAAACTATGCATGGCTTGCATCATGTAGATGCAAACACTCATCTGTGTCAAACCAGAGATGAACCCAAAGTAAAAGTGATCTGCGTTGGCCGGTTGCAGCCTTCTCATGCACCATTCATCCAGGAAATAATCACATACGCCCTCAGTCCCTAGACAAATCTAAGACAACTAATTTGGAACGGAGGCAATAGATAACTAAGAAGCTGCCAGCCATGGACAACCATGCATGGCTTGGCTTGCATCATTTGTATATGTATTGCAAACATATACCATGTCAAAATCAGAGATGGAACTAGATACTTAACCAGAGAGGAGTCTAGGTGCAGTGATCTGTGTTGCCGGCAGGCCACTTGGCCGGTCGCAGCCTTCATTCATTCAAGCAGAATGGCAAAAGTAATAATTACGACAGGTAAAAAGTGATGGTTTGAGATGGAAAAAAAGGAAGAAAAAACCTCACCTTTGATCAGGCAGTACAGTTGTACCACCGTCCTGCAAGCTGCAAGGCTTGTCGTCCATCGGCCATCCCTCTCTGTTGAGCCTGCACTATATTGGTCCCCTTCCATTGGCACAATAATAGCAATGTACTACGTATACCCCCTACTTCTGCGTTCATTGGTCCACTCAATTCATCCACCGATGATGAGAGCTACTGTAGTTCTTGACGCATCGATCCTGCCCTCCCATTCATTCACCTCCCTGGATCATATGTTTCCCTTTGTTGTGGTTAGTGGTTACACATGGTTTCACTATACACGACATGAGCACCACACATTAGCATCAAAAGATCAACCATGTCGATCCCTCGAGATCGGTGGTCACCGCTCTCATTATTATGTACGACGATTGTGTGCATCTTTAGTTGGTGCAGAGCGAGGCCGGGAGCAAATCTTCCACTAGTTACTGTTAATTGTCAGGTTATGGTGCTCTCAGGTAAGTAAATAAATAAATAAAGTTATTTTTTTACTGGTTACTGTCAATACGGCCCTCTGGATAAATACTTTGTAAATATGGCTGAATAATTATCAGTAATGAGGACATGGATAAGAAATATTGTGGATCATTTGATCACTAAAATACATCTTGAATTAGCCAGTACATGCATGTTAGAACACCCTATATACCCCTGGCAGGAGAACTATACTATTGGGATGCACAAAGAAAATACAGCTAGCAGGTGCTGGCAAGAGAATACTGAAGCTGCAAGCATATATACTAAACAAGCTCAAAGTGCATGCATGCATGTGTGTCTTTCTTGGGCATGTCCCCCCTTTAGCAAGGAAATAGAATGAAATGTGTACACATATAACTAAAGAATATGAGTGAGCTCTGCGCCGTCTCAACTGTATAAGATATGATGAGGAATATATCTCTGCGTCAATCAGGTGCATGCTGTCGTCAGTGCAGTAAGCCCATTGGCTGGGTACAGTTAGTAGATAATATAAAGCTCATACATTTGTGCAGGGAAGTACTGACTGGGGGAATTAACATGCTATTAACTAGTACCTGTCGAAGTCCCAAGCAGTGTGTGTGTGTGTGTGACTCAAAAGCTTTGTGTTCATATGTGCTGTGTCCTCCTCTCTGAGAACTCATAGAATTAGTACTGATTGTCAAGGGAATCATTAGTACTTGTTAATTGGTTAGTGGTTGTACCTGTTTCTAATGCATGCATGCAAAGCATCCGAAGTAGTAGCAAAAGGAAAAAAAAACAAGAACGGGGGATCGAGATCGAGCTATTCATATTCATATATGTACAAGAAGAAACAACACTGCAGACGTATGAGCTTGCTTACTTGTCACAAGCTTGGAAGCTACTAAGAAACGTCCATTGTACAAGTGTACGCATAGTGCCAATAATTAATGTGTGCCGATGTGCTTACTTGACTGTCACAGTGGAAACTTCCAAACGAGCTCGATCATACATCGTACGGAGTATATCATAAAATCACGGGATTTAATTAACCCCCCCCCCCCCCCCCCCCCCCTTAAAAGCTCAAAATAGCTTGTTTTTACTGTGAGGAGATCAAGTCAAAGAAGATTGAAGATCAAGAGGGCCAAATAACACGCACAACACAAGGCCAAATGACATACTACCAGCTGTAAAACCTGTGATGAAATCAATAAGCTTCAATTAAGAATCGACAAAAAATAAATAAATGAGCAAGTAGCAGCAGAGCGAATTAAAGCATTGGTCGGTGCACTTGTCAATTTGGGCCGGGTCAAATTAATCTTCAGTCATCTCCAGCCGGGAGAGAGAATATTTTCGAGAATACTAAGATGGATCGAAGCTCAAAGTATACGTACCGCGCTTGCTCAGAAGCTGATTGTTGATTCTCGCTGGCCTCTCCGGCCAGCAGGATGTGTCGAGTCGAGTGCCTGCTGATGCAGCATCATCAAGATTCTCATCATCTTGCGCGTCGCGTATGAATTCACGACGGATCCGATGTGAATCTTGGTGGTGCTGCACCTGCAAGAACCGACTGTGATCTCGTATCTTCCATCTGCTCCGGCCATGTAATCCCTCTCATATATTTCCATGGCGAGATTATTGCGGGACGTGGAGAAGACGAAGGGGAAGTAGAAGAAGAAGGAAAATATATATACTACTGCTCTCATACAATGGATCGAGACAAAGAGAGGTAGATGGAGAGAAATTAATAAAGGGGAAACGGGCAGGCACTTAATAAACAAGGGAACATGCTCAACACAGAAAAGAATTAGGAGGCGTCCGGCCGGCCGGCCGGCCGAATAGATCTATCTATCTCTCCTCCCTCCTCCCGTCCACCGCGCCGTGCCGCGTTGCCGCACTCGAAGAAGAGGAAGAAGAAGGAGAGCTAGAAGGAGGAGTGGGGAGGATGAGGAGAGGGGAATTCTCTACAAGTAGAGATTGATCGGCCGGTGGAGTAGATCACGGAGGACGGGGGTAGGGGCAGGTAGAGCTAGGTCAAGATCGATTGGTTGGCATGGTCACCTCCACAATAGCAAGGGGAGGTGGCTGGCAGCTATATATATAGCCCCTACGCTAGCAAGAACAAGGTAGAGAGGGGAGAGCACCAAAAACCCTAGATACAGATCAGGAATAGTAGCACTGGCGCACGGCATGGCATGGCATGGCCTGGCCTGGCCTGGCCTGGGCTGGATCTATGCGTAGCAAGAGAGAAAGATCTGCGCCGGGGAATTAATTGATCAGCGCTATAGCCTTTCTTAATTGTAGGTGGCCCTGTAACTCCGATGGGTG
Source organism: Hordeum vulgare subsp. vulgare (assembly GCF_904849725.1). Classification (NCBI taxonomy): domain Eukaryota; kingdom Viridiplantae; phylum Streptophyta; class Magnoliopsida; order Poales; family Poaceae; genus Hordeum; species Hordeum vulgare. The sequence continues at coordinate 554,206,090 of NC_058523.1, forward strand.
GTGGTGCTCTTGGTGAGCTCCGTTCCATGGCGATGAAAGCCTGGCCAGTGGAGAGAGAGGGGTGGAGAAAATAAATGGAGAAGAGGAGGAGGATGGGGAGCTGTTGCTGGTTGAGGCGAGACCAAAGGGGGGCATTCGATTGGTCCACTTCTACATCGTTTTCACAGGGGGGGCACATGACAGCGCCACCCACACACACTCACACCCCACTCTCTCCTCTTTTTTCCTCCTCTTCTTCCTTAATTAGTCATTATATAATCGTAATCATAATGACTTTGCGGAATATACTGCACCGGAAACTTTTCAGGAGTCCAGGATGAAGGCGCACAACCCGAATGCCGCACTTACACATCCGCGCAACCACTCGCGAGAGAAAACACACCCTAGGGATGAAAATAAAGCGGAAGCGGACGAAACTGGGTGCTACCAGATTTGTTTTCATATTTTTTTTGTAGAAGCGGAAACGAATACAGAAACTCCGAAAATGAATATGAAAACAGATACTACGGAAACAGACACAAAGCGAATACGAAGGGGAATCCAAAACATAAGTGGGCATTGTTCGAAAATTTTAAACCCCTTGAGTCGTGAAGGGGCGGGATCAACCCTACCCTCTCGTGGATTGGATCCCCTTGGGGGTCAGATCCCTAGTGACCGAACATAGCCTAAAGGAATTGAAAACACAATACTCTCTAACAAAAGTTATTTGGTTGCACCATAGAAAAAGAACAAAGAATTTTTCTGAAGGATGCCATAGTTGTCATAGAGCAAAGAAAATATCTTCCCTAAGGTTGCACTCGGCGGAATTTTTCTATGTAATTACATAAAAACTAAAATATAGAAATACTTGTTGTGGTTTCGAATCCTATGAACTAAACAAGTAGTTTGGAAGGATCCCTAAGGAGTACTGTTTATTATTTCAAAACTTCTGTAAGAATCCTTTGAACCGAAGAGACCCTAAAAGGAATGACAACTTTACACATATGTTTTGACAAATATTTCTAAAACTTTTACAACATGTATTTATCATAATATTTGCGTTGTATGTGTGAAAAATCATACTTACATTAATGTCCGCCGAAGTTACATTTTGGAGACGGTGTGAGCATCGTAAGCATCATTATTTTAGAGTCTTCATGGAGTATTATGAAGCTTAACATAACACATATACTCTAAAATAGATTACATTTCATGAGAAATCTAATAACTAACAATTAATCACAATAGTAATGTATCATGCTTTTTGTGTCTGTGTAGCCACTCCTTATGATACTACACAATATAGTTATATGCGTGATTTGTCATGATCGAATTCGGACAGGTAGTCCTTTTCACACCACATGATTTAGCCACTAAATTATTACAAGCAATCACACTGGCGACACAGTTTGGTACGACTAACCATGCGGAAGAATCATGCATACAGAGTTTTCTTTTCATTCCAAAAACACCCACTCATAACTACAATAAGACCTAGGAAGATATTTTTTTAGCCCATCCATGATGCATCATTTGACCAGAAAAATACAAGGTTATCCATGTGCAGTATAATTAACCCCCATTGGAAATTGTAGCGAAAAGAGGGAGGAAGGAAAAGCTCATGGTTTATTAGATTTACCAAAAGCTCATGTTGGCATATACAACACTAATTAGAAGTTGATGCGAATAGGAGTAGCTAGGGGTGGAGGGGACAGGGACATGTTCAAAAGCTTGCAATTTGTAGGTGGTGTCTAGCTTGTGCGTGCAAGTATCAATTTAGGGGAGAAATTTGGGAATGCCAGTCATCACTCACAACTCACAAGATGGTGACTGGCACAAGCAGCAGCTCAGTCCGTGTCTAATAAAGTTAAGGTCCATTTCCCTTTCCTCACTGACGTGAAGGTGATGGCGTGACATGGATGTGCGTGCGTGTCACCTGGGTACCAGCCCCCGAGGAAGACATGACCAGCTAGGTTTTGTTTCACATTTTCTTCATCTTTATATATTTATTATATCTTCTTTTACATCGATGGGTATGTAGTATGGATGTGATATGGTAGTAGAGATATTTTTCTCTTTTTGAAGAGGTGTGGATATGAATGAAGAGAAAGGGAAAACTGGGGGCCGGTGCAGGTTGCAACAGCAACAGCAATGGCAGGGCAGGGCAGCAGGGCGGCCATTGGTGGCTGCAGAGAGCAGCCTGAGCTGTTTGTTCGGTGGCACTGTACTGCTTGCTGCCATGGCCACCATGCACGGTCCCCCGCCCCGGCCCCGGAAGAACATGCACGCCTAGCCCTCCTCCTCACTCACCACACACAGCCACACCCTAATCCCCACCTCCATCACCATAGATCTGCCCTGAAACAACACTAGCCACTCCACCACTGTTAATCATTGCCCCTCTCAATCACCACAAACTTAATCTGTTGCCCTTCTTCCCTTTTTTTCCCCACTACTAGAGGGGCCTATCCTCCACTCTTGTTACAAGTTATGGTTGTTCGGTGTAGATAATTAGGTTTAGGCTGTGCAACACTTAATATTGATTGGGTGCACTAGACACGTATATATATAGATACAGGATGTACATCTACCTCAACTATACAATGAATTAGGAGGTGGGCCTATGACACAATATACATGCACAAATATATATTCAACACCCCCCTCCCCGCAGTCGAAGCGTCGCCAGAGACACAGAGACCGGAACGGAACTCCTTAAAGGTGGAAGTGGGCAGTCCCTTAGTCATCACATAGGCGAACTGTTGTACGGTCGGAACATGAAGAACCCGGATGTGACCAAGGGCGACCTGTTCGCGCACAAAGTGCATATCAAGCTCGATGTGCTTCGTCCGGCGATGATGAACGGGGTTGGCAGAAAGGTACACAACAGAGATGTTGTCACAGTAGACAACCGTGGCCTTGGTGACACCATGATGCAACTCCTATAGAAGCTGTCGAAGCTGGGAACACTCGGCAACTGCGTTAGCCACTGCTCGGTACTCGGCCTCCGCACTAGAGCGCGAGACGGTGGTTGTCGTTCGGACGACCATTAGACGAGCGAAGGACCAAGATAGACGCAGTAGCCGGACGTGGAGCGTTGTGTATCAGGACAACCTGCCCAATCAACATCAGAACAGGCCACCAGATCCAAAGAAGGAGACGTCGTGAGTGTGAGTCCGAGGGAAATCGTGCCACGGATATACCGGAGAATTCGTTTCACAAGCGTCCAGCGGGAATCACGAGGGGCGTGCATATGGAGGCACACCTGCTGCATAGCATACTGTAAGTCTGGTCTGGTGAGTGTCAGATACTGAAGAGCACCAACAATGAAGCGATAGAATGGAGCATCTGATGCCAGTGAACCCTCCTGAGCAGAAACCTTGGCCTTCGTGTCAATAGGAGTAGCGACAGGATGAGAATTGAGCATGCTGATACGTCCCAAACGTATCTATACTTTCTGCTTGTTCCATGATCTTTTGGGTGACATTGTTACATGTTTTGCTGCACTTTTATATCATTTTACACATATTTGGACTAACCTACTAACTCAGTGCACCCAGTGTCAGTTTCTGTCTGCTGATGTCTTTTTTGCAGGGGCTTTTACCCAATTTTCCGAAGCCCAAAAAATCCCGAGAAAAATATATAAAAAATCAGCGTAATGGAAGCTTTCAGATCACCGAAGATGGACCAGAGGGGGGCTAGGGGGCGCCTAGGCGACCTCCCGGCGCGGCCTACCCCCTGGTCGCACCCATAGGCCGCCTGGGTAGGTCCCACCACCTTCGGTGCCCTCCTTTGGCCTATATTTACTCCTCCACAAGGAAACCCTTTGATAACATCCAGAATCGCAAATTTCTCCATCATTCGGCCGCCGCAGCGCTTCCGAGATCGGGAGCGTCAGGAGACCTCTTCCCGGCACCTTGCCGGAGGGAGGATTGACCTCCGGGAGCTTCTCCACCGCCAGGGACGCTTCCCGGACGTGCCGTGGGTAGTCCTCCTTGGACCATGAGTCCATCACCAGTAGCTATGTGATGTCTTCTCTCCAATCTTGTGCTTCCATGATTAGTCCTTGTGAGCTGCCATGTATGATCAAGGCATCTATGTTATTCTCGTGCTATTGCTATGCTCGGTTTGTTGGGATCCGATGGATTATGAGATTATGTTCAGATTGTTATGAGTTATATATTTGATTATCAAATATACTGGTCAAGGACTCATGGTCCAAGGAGGACTACTCACGGCATGTCCGGGAAGCGTCCATGGTGGTGCAGAAGCTCCAGGAGGTCAATCCTCCCTCCGGTAGGGTGCCGGGAAGAGGTCTCCTGACGCTCCCGATCTTGGAAGCGTTGCGGCGGTGGAACGATGGAGAAATTCGCGATTCCAGAAAGTCTTCAAGGGTTTCCTCACGGAACACTAAATATAGGCCAAAGGAGGGCACCGGAGGAGGTGGGACCCACCCAGGCGACCTCCTGTGGCGGCCTAGGGCCTGGGCGCGCCAGCAGGCCGCCTGGGAGGCCCTTGACCCCCTCTGGCCCTCCTTCGGTGATGCCGAAGCTTCTGTTTCGCTGATTTTTTATATATTTTTTCTGGATTTTTTTGGGCTTCAGAAAATTGGGTAAAAGCCTCTGCAAAATAGACATCAGCAGACAGAAACTGACACTGGATGCACTGAGTTAGTAGGTTAGTCTAAATATGTGTAAAATGATATAAAAGTGTAGCAAAACATATAACATTGTCACCCAAAAGATCATGGAACAAACAAAAATTATAGATACGTTTGGGACGTATCAACCGCCGCAACGGTGGCCGTTGTCAGATGGGGCTGACTCTGGCGGCTGAAAGGGAGCCGACTCCGGGAAGGCCGGCTGCTAGTGAGGCGGCCGCGGGGGAGCCAGTCCACCGCGAGTGGTGGTGGTAAGGGATGTGTGCGTGGCCCGGATCCGCGCCATCTTCAGGCGCCGCTCCTCAAGCTTGAGGTACACCACCACCTTAGCGAAGGTAGGCTATGGGATAAGAGTCGGGTTGGAGGCGGCGTTCCCGGAGTCATCGTTGAGGCCGGCGGTGAGAGTGCTGATGAGGAGCTCGTCACTGATCGTCTGGCCAAGATCGTGGAGCTCATCGGCAAGCTTTTTGAGGTGTTGGGGAACGTCGCATGGGAAACAAAATTTTTCCTACGCGCACGAAGACCTGTCATGGTGATGTCCATCTACGAGAGGGGATGTGTGATCTACGTACCCTTGTAGACCGTACAGCAAAAGCGTTAGTGAACGCGGTTGATGTAGTGGAACCTCCTCACGTCCCTCGATCCGTCCCGCGATCAGTCCCACGATCTAGTGCCGAACGGACGACACCTCCGCGTTCAGCACACGTACAACTCGACGATGATCTCGGCCTTCTTGATCCAGCAAGAGAGACGGAGAGGTAGAAGAGTTCTCCGGCAACGTGACGGTGCTCCGGAGGTTGGTGATGATCTTGTCTCGACAGGGCTCCGCCCGAGCTCCGCAGAAACGCGATCTAGAGGTAAAACCGTGGAGATATGTGGTCGGGCTGCCGTGGCAAAGTTGTGTCAAATCAGCCCTAAAACCTCCGTATATATAGGGGGAGGAGGGGAGCCTTGCCTTGGGGTCCAAGGACTCCCAAGGGGGTCGGCCGAGCCTAAGGGGGGAACCCTCCCCTTCCAAACCGAGTCCAACTAGGTTTGGAAGGAGGAGTCCTTCCCCCTTTTCCCACCTCCTCTTTTTTTTTCCTTTTCTCTTTGATTTTCTTCCTATGGCGCATAGGGCCTTCTTGGGCTGTCCCACCAGCCCACTAAGGGCTGGCGCGCCACCCCCAAGGCCTATGGGCTTCCCCTGGGTGGGTTGCCCCCCCGGTGAACTCCCGGAACCCATTCGTCATTCCCGGTACATTCCCGGTAACTCCGAAAAGATTCCGGTAATCAAATGAGGTCATCCTATATATCAATCTTCGTTTCCGGACCATTCTGGAAACCCTCGTGACGCCCGTGATATCATCCGGGACTCCGAACAACATTCGGTAACCAACCATATAACTCAAATACGCATAAAACAACGTCGAACCTTAAGTGTGCAGACCCTGCGGGTTCGAGAACTATGTAGACATGACCCGAGAGACTCCTCGGTCAATATCCAATAGCGGGACCTGGATGCCCGTATTGGATCCTACATATTCTACGAAGATCTTATCGTTTGAACCTCAGTGCCAAGGATTCATATAATCCCGTATGTCATTCCCTTTGTCCTTCGGTATGTTACTTGCCCGAGATTCGATCGTCAGTATCCGCATACCTATTTCAATCTCGTTTACCGGCAAGTCTCTTTACTCGTTCCGTAATACAAGATCCCGCAACTTACACTAAGTCACATTGCTTGCAAGGCTTGTGTGTGATGTTGTATTACCGAGTGGGCCCCGAGATACCTCTCCGTCACACGGAGTGACAAATCCCAGTCTCGATCCATACTAACTCAACGAACACCTTCGGAGATACCTGTAGAGCATCTTTATAGTCACCCAGTTACGTCGCGACGTTTGATACACACAAAGCATTCCTCCGGTGTCAGTGAGTTATATGATCTCATGGTCATAGGAACAAATACTTGACACGCAGAAAACAGTAGCAACAAAATAACACGATCAACATGCTACGTCTATTAGTTTGGGTCTAGTCCATCACGTGATTCTCCTAATGACGTGATCCAGTTATCAAGCAACAACACCTTGTTCATAATCAGAAGACACTGACTATCTTTGATCAACTGGCTAGCCAACTAGAGGCTTGCTAGGGACAGTGTTTTGTCTATGTATCCACACATGTATATAAGTCTTCATTCAATACAATTATAGCATGGATAATAAACGATTAACCTGATACAGGAATTATAATAATAACTATATTTATTATTGCCTCTAGGGCATAATTCCAACAGTCTCCCACTTGCACTAGAGTCAATAATCTAGCCCTCACATCATCATGCGAATTACATTGTAATAAATCTAACACCCATACAGTTCTGGTGTTGATCATGCTTTGCCCGTGGAAGAGGTTTAGTCAGCGGGTCTGTTACATTCAGATCCGTGTGCACTTTGCATATATTTACGTCCTCCCCTTCGACGTAGTCGCGGATGAGGTTGAAGCATCGTTTGATGTGTCTGGACTTCTTGTGAAACCGTGGTTCCTTTGCTAGGGCAATGGCACCCGTGTTGTCACAGAACAAGGTTATTGGATTCAGTGCACTTGGCACCACTCCAAGATCCGTCATGAACTGCTTCATCCAGACACCCTCCTTAGCCGCCTCCGAGGCAGCCATGTACTCCGCTTCACATGTAGAATCTGCTACGACGCTCTGCTTGGAACTGCACCAGCTTATCGCACCCCCATTAAGAATAAATACGTATCCGGTCTGCGACTTAGAGTCGTCCGGATCTGTGTCGAAGCTTGCATCGACGTAACCTTTTACGGCGAGCTCTTCGTCACCTCCATACACGAGAAACATTTCCTTAGTCCTTTTCAGGTACTTCAGGATATTCTTGACCGTCGTCCAGTGATCCACTCCTGGATTACTCTGGAACCTACCTGCCATACTTATGGCCAGGCTAACGTCCGGTCTAGTGCACAACATTGCATACATGATAGAACCTATGGCTGAAGCATAGGGGACGGTGCTCATATGCTCTCTATCCTCATCAGTTGCTGGGCACTGAGTCTTACTCAATCTCGTACCTTGTAAAACTGGCAAGAACCCTTTCTTGGACTGTTCCATTTTGAACCTCTTCAAAACTTTATCAAGGTATGTGCTTTGTGAAAGTCCTATCAGGCGTTTTGATCTATCCCTGTAGATCTTAATGCCTAGAATGTAAGCAGCTTCTCCTAGGTCCTTCATAGAGAAACTTTTATTCAAGTAATCCTTTATGCTCTCCAAAAACTCTACGTTGTTTCCAATCAGCAATATGTCATCCACATATAATATTAGAAACGCCACAGAGCTCCCACTCACTTTCTTGTAAATACAAGATTCTCCAACCACTTGTATAAACCCAAATGCTTTGATCACCTCATCAAAGCGTTTGTTCCAACTCCGAGATGCTTGCACCAGTCCATAAATGGATCGCTGGAGCTTGCACACTTTGTTAGCATCTTAGGATCGACAAAACCTTCGGGTTGCATCATATACAACTCTTCCTTAAGGAAACCGTTAAGGAACGCCGTTTGGACATCCATCTGCCAGATTTCATAATCGAAAAATGCAGCTATTGCTAACATGATTATGACGGACTTAAGCATCGCTACGGGTGAGAATGTCTCATCGTAGTCAACTCCTTGAACTTGTGAAAAACCCTTTGCCACAAGTCGAGCTTTATAAACGGTCACATTGCCGTCAGCGTCCGTCTTCCTCTTAAAGATCCATTTGTTCTGAATAGCCTTGCGGCCCTTAGGTAGTACTTCCAAAGTCCACACTTTGTTCTCATACATGGATCCTATCTCGGACTTCATGGCTTCTAGCCATTTGTTGGAATCCGGGCCCACCATTGCTTCTTCATAACTTGCAGGTTCATTGTTGTCTAACAACATGATTGACAAGACGGGATTACCGTACCACTCTGGAGTAGCACGTGGTCTCGTTGACCTGCGTGGTTCGACAGAAACTTGAACCGGAGTTTCATGATCATCATCATTAACTTCCTCCTCAACCGGCGTCGCAACGACAGAGGTTTCCCCTTGCCCTGCGCCACCATCTAGAGGGATGAGAGGTTCGACAACCTCATCAAGTTCTATCTTCCTCCCACTCAATTCTCTCGAGAGAAAATCCTTCTCGAGAAAAGCTCCGTTTTTAGCAACAAACACTTTGCCCTCGGATTTGAGATAGAAGGTGTACCCAACTGTCTCTTTTGGGTAACCTATGAAGATGCACTTTTCCGCTTTGGGTTCCAGCTTTTCAGGCTGAAGCTTTTTGACATAAGCATCACATCCCCAAACTTTAAGAAACGACAACTTTGGCCATTTGCCATACCACAGTTCGTATGGTGTCGTCTCAACGGATTTTGATGGTGCCCTATTTAAAGTGAATGCAACTGTTTCTAATGCATAACCCCAAAACGATAACGGCAAATCGGTAAGAGACATCATAGATCGCACCATCTCTAATAAAGTACGATTACGACGTTCGGACACACCATTACGCTGTGGTGTTCCAGGCGGTGTCAACTGTGAAACAATTCCACATTGTCTTAAGTGAGCACCAAACTCGAAACTCAGATATTCACCCCCACGATCAGACGGTAGGAACTTGATCTTCTTGTTACGATGATTTTCAACTTCACTCTGAAATTGCTTGAACTTTTCAAATGTTTCAGACTTGTGCTTCATTAAGTAGACATAACCATATCTACTCAAATCGTCAGTGAAGGTGAGAAAATAACGATATCCGCCGTGTGCCTCTACGCTCATCGGACCAGACACATCGGTATGTATGGTTTCCAACAAGTCACTTGCACGCTCCATTGTTCCGGAGAACGGAGTTTTAGTCATCTTGCCCATGAGGCATGGTTCGCACGTGTCAAGTGAATCAAAGTCAAATGACTCCAAAAGTCCATCGGCATGGAGTTTCTTCATGCGCTTTACACCAATATGACCTAAGCGGCAGTGCCACGAAAATATGGCGCTATCATTGTTAACTCTAACTCTTTTGGTCTCAATGTTATGTATGTGTGTATCGCTATCAAGATTCAATATGAACAATCCTCTCACATTGGGTGCATGACCATAAAAGATGTTACTCATAGAAATAGAACAACCATTATTCTCTGACTTAAAAGAGTAACTGTCTCGCAATAAACAAGATCCAGATATAATGTTCATGCTCAACGCAGGCACTAAATAACAATGATTCAAGTTCATAACTAATCCTGATGGTAACTGAAGTGAAACTGTGCCGACGGCGATTGCATCAACCTTGGAACCATTTCCTACGCGCATTGTCACTTCATCTTTCGCCAGCCTTTGTCTATTCCGCAGTTCCTGTTTCGAGTTGCAAATATGAGAAACAGAACTGGTAACGAATACCCAGGCACTACTAAGAGAGCCGGTTAAGTACACATCAATAACATGTATATCAAATATACCTGATTTTTCTTTGGCCGCCTTCTTATCAGCCAGATACTTGGGGCAATTGCGCTTCCAGTGACCCATACCCTTGCAATAGTAACACTCTGTTTCAGGCTTAGGTCCAGCTTTGGGTTTCTTCGTCGGATTGGCAATAGGCTTGCCGCTCTTCTTTGAATTACCCTTATTGCCTTTGCCGTTTCTCTTGAAACTAGTGGTCTTATTCACCATCAACACTTGATGCTCTTTACGGAGTTCAGACTCTGCGACTTTCAACATCGCAAACAACTCGTCGGGAGACTTGTTCATCCCTTGCATGTTGTAGTTCAACACAAAGCCTTTATAGCTTGGCGGCAGTGATTGAAGGATTCTGTCAGTGATAGCTTCTTGCGGGAGTTCAATCCCCAGCTCAGCTAGACGGTTTGAGTACCCAGACATTTTTGAGCACATGTTCACTGACAGACGAGTTTCCTCCATCTTGCAAGCATAGAATTTATCGGAGGTCTCATACCTCTCGATCCGGGCGTTCTTCTGAAAGATAAACTTCAACTCCTGGAACATCTCAAATGCTCCATGACGCTCAAAGCGACGTTGAAGTCCCGGTTCTAAGCCATACAAGACTGCACATTGAACTACTGAGTAGTCCTCCTTACGTGCTAACCAAGCGTTCTTAACATCCTGATCAGCCGTAGCGGGTGGTTCATCTCCTAGCGCAGCATTAAGGACATAATCCTTCTTCCCAGCTTGTAAGATTAGCTGAAGATTACGAGCCCGGTCTACAAAGTTGCTTCCATCATCTTTCAACTTAGCTTTCTCTAGGAACGTATTAAAATTCAGGGTGACTGTCGCGTGAGCCATGATCTACAACACAAATATATTCAAAGTGGACTTAGACTATGTTCAAGATAATTAGAGTTTAACTTAATCAAATTACTCGCTAAACTCCCACTCAAAAAGTACATCTCTCTAGTCATTTGAGTGGATCATGATCCACTTACACTAGCTCAAGTCCGATCATCACGTGAGTTGAGCATAGTTTCAGTGGTAAGCATCCCCATGCTAATCATATCATCTATATGATTCATGATCGACCTTTCGGTCTCATGTGTTCCGAGGCCATGTCTGCACAAGCTAGGCTCGTCAAGCTTAACCCGAGTGTTCCGCGTGCGCAACTGTTTTGCACCCGTTGTATGTGAACGTTGAGTCTATCACACCCGATCATCACGTGGTGTCTCGAAACGATGAACTGTAGCAACGGTGCACAGTCGGGGAGAACACAATTTCGTCTTGAAATTTTAGTGAGAGATCACCTCATAATGCTACCGTCGTTCTAAGCAAAATAAGGTGCATAAAAGGATTAACATCACATGCAATTCATAAGTCACATGATATGGCCATCATCACGTGCTCCTTGATCTCCATCACCAAGCACCGGCACGATCTTCTTGTCACCGGCGCCACACCATGATCTCCATCAACGTGTCGCCATCGGGGTTGTCGTGCTACTCATGCTATTACTACTAAAGCTACATCCTAGCAAAATAGTAAACACATCTGCAAGCACAAACATTAGTATAAAGACAACCCTATGGCTCCTGCCGGTTGCCGTACCATCGACGTGCAAGTCGATATTATCTATTACAACATGATCATCTCATACATCCAATATATCACATCACATCGTTGGCCATATCACATCACAAGCATACCCTGCAAAAACAAGTTAGACGTCCTCTAATTTTGTTGTTGCATGTTTTACGTGGTGACCATGGGTATCTAGTAGGATCGCATCTTACTTACGCAAACACCACAACGGAGATATATGAGTTGCTATTTAACCTCATCCAAGGACCTCCTCGGTCAAATCCGATTCAACTAAAGTTGGAGAAACTGACACTTGCCAGTCATCTTTGAGCAACGGGGTTACTCGTAGCGATGAAACCAGTCTCTCGTAAGCGTACGAGTAATGTCGGTCCAAGCCGCTTCAATCCAACAATACCGCGGAATCAAGAAAAGACTAAGGAGGGCAGCAAAACGCACATCACCGCCCACAAAAACTTTTGTGTTCTACTCGAGAAGACATCTACGCATGAACCTAGCTCATGATGCCACTGTTGGGGAACGTCGCATGGGAAACAAAAATTTTCCTACGCACACGAAGACCTATCATGGTGATGTCCATCTACGAGAGGGGATGTGTGATCTACGTACCCTTGTAGACCGTACAGCAGAAGCGTTAGTGAACGCGGTTGATGTAGTGGAACGTCCTCACGTCCCTCGATCCGCCCCGCGAACCTGTTGGGGAACGTCGCACGGGAAACAAAAATTTTCCTACGCGCACGAAGACCTATCATGGTGATGTCCATCTACGAGAGGGGATGAGTGATCTACGTACCCTTGTAGATCGTACAGCAGAAGCGTTAGAGAACGCGGTTGATGTAGTGGAACGTCCTCACGTCCCTCGATCCGCCCCGCGAACAATCCCGCGATCAGTCCCACGATCTAGTACCGAACGGACGGCACCTCCGCGTTCAGCACACGTACAGCTCGACGATGATCTCGGCCTTCTTGATCCAGCAAGAGAGACGGAGAGGTAGAAGAGTTCTCCGGCAGCGTGACGGCGCTCCGGAGGTTGGTGATGATCTCGTCTCAGCAGGGCTCCGCCCGAGCTCCGCAGAAACGCGATCTAGAGGAAAAACTATGGAGGTATGTGGTCGGGCAGCCGTGAGAAAGTCGTCTCAAATCAGCCCTAAAACCTCCGTATATATAGGTGGGAGGGAGGGGAGGAGGCAGCCTCAAAACCTAAAGGTTTGGCCGAAATTGGAGGTGGAGGAGTCCTACTCCAATCCTACTTGGAGTAGGATTCCACCTTCCCACTTGGAAACTCTTTCCACCTTGTGTTTTTTCCTTCTCAAACCTTATGGGCCTTAGTGGGAACTTATTCCAGCCCACTAGGGGCTGGTTTATCTCTTCCCACAGCCCATGAGACCCCTTGGGGCGTGACACCCCTCCCGATGGTCCCCGGCACCCCTCCCGGCACTCCCGGTACACTACCGATGAGCCCGAAACTTTTCCGGTAATGCACGAAAACCTTCCGGTAACCAAATGAGGTCATCCTATATATCAATCTTCGTTTCCGGACCATTCCGGAAACCCTCGTGACGTCCGTGATCTCATCCGGGACTCCGAGCAACATTCGGTAACCAACCATATAACTCAAATACGCATAAAACAACGTCGAACCTTAAGTGTGCAGACCCTGTGGGTTCGAGAACTATGTAGACATGACCCGAGAGACTCCTCGGTCAATATCCAACAGCGGGACCTGGATGCCCATATTGGATCCTACATATTCTACGAAGATCTTATCGTTTGAACCTCAGTGCCAAGGATTCGTATAATCCCGTATGTCATTCCCTTTGTCCTTCGGTATGTTACTTGCCCGAGATTCGATCGTCAGTATCCGCATACCTATTTCAATCTCGTTTACCGGCAAGTCTCTTTACTCGTTCCGTAATACAAGATCCCGCAACTTACACTAAGTTACATTGCTTGCAAGGCTTGTGTGTGATGTTGTATTACCGAGTGGGCCCCGAGATACCTCTCCGTCACACGGAGTGACAAATCCCAGTCTTGATCCATACTAACTCAACTAACACCTTCGGAGATACCTGTAGAGCATCTTTATAGTCACCCAGTTACGTTGCGACGTTTGATACACACAAAGCATTCCTCCGGTGTTATATGATCTCATGGTCATAGGAATAAATACTTGACACGCAGAAAATAGTAGCAACAAAATGACACGATCAACATGCTACGTCTATTAGTTTGGGTCTAGTCCATCACATGATTCTCCTAATGATGTGATCCCGTTATCAAGTGACAACACTTGCCTATGGCCAGGAAACCTTGACCATCTTTGATCAACGAGCTAGTCAACTAGAGGCTTACTAGGGACAGTGTTTTGTCTATGTATCCACACAAGTATTGTGTTTCCAATCAATACAATTATAGCATGGATAATAAACGATTATCATGAACTAAGAAATATAATAATAACTAATTTATTATTGCCTCTAGGGCATATTTCCAACAGTCTCCCACTTGCACTAGAGTCAATAATCTAGTTCACATCACCATGTGATTCCAACGAATCCAACACCCATATAGTTATGGGGTCTGATCATGTCTTGCTTGTGAGAGAGGTTTTAGTCAACGGTTCTGAAACTTTCAGATCCGTGCGTTCTTTACAAATCTTTATGTCATCTTATAGATGCTGCTACTACGTGCTATTCGGAAATGCTCCAAATATCCACTCTACTATATGAATCCGTTTCACTACTCATAGTTATTCAGATTAGTGTCAAAGCTTGCATCGACGTAACCCTTTACGACGAACTCTTTAACCACCTCCATAATCGAGAAAAATTCCTTAGTCCATTTGTTACTAAGGATAAATTTTGACCGCTGCTAGTGATTCAATCATGGATCACTCTCTGTACCCTCAACAGACTTTGAGTCAAGGCACACATCAGGTGCGGTACACAGCATGGCATACTTTAGATTCTACGGCTAAGGCATAGAAGACGACCTTCGTCTATTCTCTTTATTCTGCCGTGGTCGGGTTTTGAGTCTTACTCAAATTCACACCTCACAACGCAACCAAGAACTCCTTCTTTGCTGGTCTATTTTGAACTCTTTCAAAAACTTGTCAAGGCATGCATCTTGTTGAAACTTCTATTAAGCGCTTTCGATCTATCTCCATAGAACTTTGATGCTCAACGTTCAAGTAGCGTAATCCAGGTACTCCTTTGAAAACTTCTTTCAAACAACCTTGTATGCTTTACAGAAATTCTACATTACTTCTGATCCACAATATGTCAACCACATATACCTATCAGAAATTCTATAGTGCTCCCACTCACTTCTTTGGAAATACAAGTTTCTCATAAACCTTGTACACACCCAAAATCTTTGATCATCTCATCAAAGTGCTTATTCCAACTCCGAGATGCTTGCACCAGTCCATTGAAGGATCACTGGAGCTTGCATACTTGCTAGTATCTTTAGGATCGACAAAACCTTCTGGCTGTATCACATACAATGTTTGCTCAAGGAAACCGTCGAGGAAACAACGTTTTGACATCCTACGTGCAATATTTCATAAATAATGCAGCAACTACTAACACAATTCTAACAGACCTTTAGCATCGCTACGAGTGAGAAAGACTCATCATAGTCAACTGTTTGATCTTGTCGAAAACATCTTTGCGACAAGTCGAGCTTTTCTTAATAGTGACTTATCACCATCATCGTCTGTCTTCTTTTAAAGATCCATTTTACCCAATAGTCCCATGACCATCAAGTAGTTCTACCAAAGTCTACACTTTGTTTTCACACATGGATCCTCTCTCGGATTTCATGGCTTCCAGCCATTTGTCGGAATCTGGGCCCACCATCGCTTTCTCCATAACTCGTAGGTTCACTGTTGCTCAACAACATGACCTCCAAGACAGGGTTACCGTACTACTCTGCAGCAGTACGCGACCTTGTCGACCTACGAGGTTTGTAGTAACTTGATTCGAAGCTCAATGATCACCATCATCAGCTTCCACTTCAATTAGTGTAGGCGCCACAGGAACAACTTCCTATGCCCTGCTACACACTGGTTGAAGTGATGGTTTTAATAACCTCATCAAGTTCTACTACCCTCCCACTCAATTCTTTCGAGAGAAACCTTTTCTCGAGAAAGGATCCGTTTCTAGAAGCAAACACTTTGCTTTTGGATCTGAGATAGGAGATGTACCCAACTGTTTTGGATATCCTATGAAGATGCATTTATCCGCTTTGGGTTCGAGCTTATCAGACTGAAACTTTTTCACATAAGTTTCGAAGCCCCAAACTTTCAAGAAACGACAATTTAGATTTCTCTAAACCTCAGTCTATACTGTGTCATCTCAACGGAAATACGCGGTGCCCTATTTAAAGTGAATGTGGTTGTCTCTAATGCATAACCCATAAACGATAGTGGTAATTCGATAAGAGACATCACAGCATGCACCATACTAAATAGTGCATGGCTATGACGTTCAGACACATCATCACACCATGATGTTCCAGGTGGCACGAACTGTGAAACAATTTCCACATTGTCTTAACTGTGTACCAAAAAACTCGCAACTCAGATATTCATTTCTATGATCATATCGTAGACAGTTTATCCTCTTGTTACGACGAACTTCACTTTGAAACAGAATTGAACTTTTCAATATTTCAGACTTGTGATTCATTAAGTAAATACTCCTGTATCTACTCAAGTCGTCAGTGAAGTAAGAACATAATGATATCCACTGCGTGCCTCAGCACTCACTGGACTGCATACATCAAAATGTATCACTTCCAACAAGTTACTATCTTGTTTCATCTCAATGAAAACAAGGCCTTGCTCATGTGGTATGATTTGCATGTCACTAGTGATTCGAAATCAGGTGAGTAAAGATCCATCAGCATGGAGCCTCTTCATGCAATTTATATACTAACATGACTCAAGCGGCAGTGCCACAAGTAAGTGGTACTATCATCATTTAACTCGTATCTTTTGGCACCAATGTGTAACACTACAATCGAGATTCAATAAACCATTGAAGGTGATTATTCAAGCAAATAGAGTAACCATTATTCTCTTTGAATGAATGATCGTATTGCAATAAACACGATCCAATCATGTTCATGCTTAACGCAAGCACCAAATAACAATTATTTAGGTTCAACACCAATCCCGATGGTAGAGGGGGCGTGTGACGTTTGATCATATCAACCTTGGAAACACTTCCAACACGTATCGTCACCTCGCCTTTAGCTAGTCTCCGCTTATGCCGTAGCTTTCATTTCGCGTTACTAATCACTTAGCAACCGAACCGGTATCCAATACTCTCGTGCTACTAGGAGTACTAGTAAAGTACACATCAACATTATGTATATCAAATATACTTCTCTCGACTTTTGCCAGCCTTCTTATCTCCCAAGTATCTAGAGTTGCTCCGCCTCAGTGACTGTTCCCCTTATTACAGAAGCACTTAGTCTCGGGTTTGGGTTCAATCTTGGGTCTCTTCATTAGCGCATCAACTGTTTTGCCGTTTCACGAAGTATCCCTTCTAGCCCTCCCCTTTCTTGAAACTTAGTGGTTTTTCAAACCATCAACTATTGATGCTCCTTCTTGATTTCTACTTTCGCAGTGTCAAACGTCGCGAGTCGCTCAAGGATCATTGTATCTATCCTTGATATGTTATAGTTCATCACGAAGCTCTCAAAGCTTGGTGGCAGTGATTTTGGAGAACCATCACTATCTCATCTGGAAGATTAGCTCCCACTCGATTCGAGTGATTGTCGTACTCAGATAATCTGAGCACACGCTCAACGATTGAGCTTTTCTCCTTTACTTTGTGGTCAAAGAATCTTGTTGGAGGTATCGTACCTCTTAACAAGGGCACAAGCATGAAATCACAATTTCATCTCTTTAGAACATCACTTATGTTCCGTGACGTTTTAAAACGTTTTCGGTGCCTTGCTTCTAAGCCATTAAGTACTTTGCACTGAACTATCGTGTAGTCATCAGAAACGTGTATGTCGGATGTTCACTGCATCCACAGACGACGCTCGAGGTGCAGCACACCGAGTGGTGCATTAAGGACATAAGCCTTCCGCGCAGCAATGAGGACAATCCTCGGTTTTACAGACTCAGTCTGCAAAGTTTGCTACTATGAACTTTCAACTAAATTTACTCTAGGAACATATAAAAACAGTAGAGCTATAGCGCAAGCTACATCGTAATTCGCAAAGACCATTAGACTATGTTCATGACAATTAGTTCAATTAATCATATTACTTAAGAACTCCCACTCAAAAAGTACATCTCTCTAGTCATTTGAGTGGTACATGATCCAAATCCGCTATCTCAAGTCCGATCATCACGTGAGTCGAGAATAGTTTCAGTGGTAAGCATCTCTATGCTAATCATATCAACTATACGATTCATGCTCGACCTTTCGGTCTCCTGTGTTCCGAGGCCATGTCTGCACATGCTAGGCTCGTCAAGCTTAACCCGAGTGTTCCGCGTGCGCAACTGTTTTGCACCCGTTGTATGTGAACGTTGAGTCTATCACACCCGATCATCACGTGGTGTCTCGAAACGAAGAACTGTCGCAACGGTGCACAGTCGGGGAGAACACAATTTCGTCTTGAAATTTTAGTGAGAGATCACCTCATAATGCTACCGTCGTTCTAAGCAAAACAAGGTGCATAAAAGGATTAACATCACATGCAATTCATAAGTGACATGATATGGCCATCATCACGTGCTTCTTGATCTCCATCACCAAAGCACCGGCACGATCTTCTTGTCACCGGCGCCACACCATGATCATCCATCAACGTGTTGCCATCGGGGTTGTCGTGCTACTTATGCTATTACTACTAAAGCTACATCCTAGCAAAATAGTAAACGCATCTGCAAGCACATATGTTAGTATAAAGACAACCCTATGGCTCCTGCCGGTTGCCGTACCATCGACGTGCAAGTCGATATTTCTATTAGAACATGATCATCTCATACATCCAATATATCACATCACATCGTTGGCCATATCACATCACAATCATACCCTGCAAAAACAAGTTAGACGTCCTCTAATTTTGTTGTTGCATGTTTTACGTGGTGACCAAGGGTATCTAGTAGGATCGCATCTTACTTACGCAAACACCACAACGGAGATATATGAGTTGCTATTTAACCTCATCCAAGGACCTCCTCGGTCAAATCCGATTCAACTAAAGTTGGAGAAACCGTCACTTGCTAGTCATCTTTGAGCAAAGGGGGTTACTCGTAACGATGAAACCAGTCTCTCGTAAGCGTACGAGTAATGTCGGTCCAAGCCGCTTCAATCCAACAATACCGCGGAATCAAGAAAAGACTAAGGAGGGCAGCAAAACGCACATCACCGCCCACAAAAACTTTTGTGTTCTACTCGAGAAGACATCTACGCATGAACCTAGCTCATGATGCCACTGTTGGGGAACGTCGCACGGGAAACAAAAATTTTCCTACGCGCACGAAGACCTATCATGGTGATGTCCATCTACGAGAGGGGATGAGTGATCTACGTACCCTTGTAGATCGTACAGCAGAAGCGTTAGAGAATGCGGTTGATGTAGTGGAACGTCCTCACGTCCCTCGATCCGCCCCGCGAACAATCCCGCGATCAGTCCCACGATCTAGTACCGAACGGACGGCACCTCCGCGTTCAGCACACGTACAGCTCGACGATGATCTCGGCCTTCTTGATCCAGCAAGAGAGACGGAGAGGTAGAAGAGTTCTCCGGCAGCGTGACGGCGCTCCGGAGGTTGGTGATGATCTCGTCTCAGCAGGGCTCCGCCCGAGCTCCGCAGAAACGCGATCTAGAGGAAAAACTATGGAGGTATGTGGTCGGGCAGCCGTGAGAAAGTCGTCTCAAATCAGCCCTAAAACCTCCGTATATATAGGTGGGAGGGAGGGGAGGAGGCAGCCTCAAAACCTAAAGGTTTGGCCGAAATTGGAGGTGGAGGAGTCCTACTCCAATCCTACTTGGAGTAGGATTCCACCTTCCCACTTGGAAACTCTTTCCACCTTGTGTTTTTTCCTTCTCAAACCTTATGGGCCTTAGTGGGAACTTATTCCAGCCCACTAGGGGCTGGTTTATCTCTTCCCACAGCCCATGAGACCCCTTGGGGCGTGACACCCCTCCCGATGGTCCCCGGCACCCCTCCCGGCACTCCCGGTACACTACCGATGAGCCCGAAACTTTTCCGGTAATGCACGAAAACCTTCCGGTAACCAAATGAGGTCATCCTATATATCAATCTTCGTTTCCGGACCATTCCGGAAACCCTCGTGACGTCCGTGATCTCATCCGGGACTCCGAACAACATTCGGTAACCAACCATATAACTCAAATACGCATAAAACAACGTCGAACCTTAAGTGTGCAGACCCTGCCGGTTCGAGAACTATGTAGACATGACCCGAGAGACTCCTCGGTCAATATCCAACAGCGGGACCTGGATGCCCATATTGGATCCTACATATTCTACGAAGATCTTATCGTTTGAACCTCAGTGCCAAGGATTCGTATAATCCCGTATGTCATTCCCTTTGTCCTTCGGTATGTTACTTGCCCGAGATTCGATCGTCAGTATCCGCATACCTATTTCAATCTCGTTTACCGGCAAGTCTCTTTACTCGTTCCGTAATACAAGATCCCGCAACTTACACTAAGTTACATTGCTTGCAAGGCTTGTGTGTGATGTTGTATTACCGAGTGGGCCCCGAGATACCTCTCCGTCACACGGAGTGACAAATCCCAGTCTTGATCCATACTAACTCAACTAACACCTTCGGAGATACCTGTAGAGCATCTTTATAGTCACCCAGTTACGTTGCGACGTTTGATACACACAAAGTATTCCTCCGGTGTCAGTGAGTTATATGATCTCATGGTCATAGGAACAAATACTTGACACGCAGAAAACAGTAGCAACAAAATGACACGATCAACATGCTACGTCTATTAGTTTGGGTCTAGTCCATCACGTGATTCTCCTAATGACGTGATCCAGTTATCAAGCAACAACACCTTGTTCATAATCAGAAGACACTGACTATCTTTGATCAACTGGCTAGCCAACTAGAGGCTTGCTAGGGACAGTGTTTTGTCTATGTATCCACACATGTATATAAGTCTTCATTCAATACAATTATAGCATGGATAATAAACGATTATCTTGATACAGGAATTATAATAATAACTATATTTATTATTGCCTCTAGGGCATAATTCCAACATGAGGTGCATGTAGAAATCATCAATGGATGAATCAAGCTGCTGGTAGCCATAAAACTCGCCGTGAAGGAGGACCTTGCGCCGGAGTTTGTTGTCGGTGAAGAGGCCGTTGAGCTTGGTCCATACGACGTAGGCGTCGTCATCATCGCACACCACCGTGTGGAAGAGATCTTTGGAGATGGTGAGGTAAAACCAGCGGATGATGGTGGCGTCGAGGATCATCCAATCCTCGTCGTTCAGCATGAGTGCCGAATCCACGGTGCCATCGATGTGACAGTGGAGCGGGTACTCACGGAAAACCAAGGGAAAGTACCTCTTCCAGGCGGAGTAGGAGCTGGTGGACTAGTCAAGAACCACCGTGACGCTATCTAAGATGTTGAGATCGCGAACGAGGGTGACATCCGGGCCAGCGAACGGATTGCTGCCGGAGGAGAGCGAGGAGCGCGGAGAGGCCATGGCAGCGAGCGAGCGGTGGCGGCGGGAGATGAGGGGGTGGGGGTGGTAGAGGCCATGTAGGCGGGAGGCGGCGACACGAAGCGGCGGCGACAACACAGGGAGAGGCGGCGGCAGCGGCGGGTGTGGTGGCACAGAGAGGCGGCGGCGGCGCGAGGAAGGGCGTGGCGGCGGCGACAACGACGACGACGGCTGCGCGAGAGATGACACGACGGCGGCTAGGTTACGAACGTGGAGGAAACTGATACCATGTAGAGAATTAGGTTTGGGCTATGTAACACTCAATATTGATTGGGTGCACTAGGCACGTATATATATAGGTATAAGATAGACCTCTACCTCAACTGTACAAGAAACTACGAGGTGGACCTCTGACACAATATACATGCACAACACTCGGCTTGGTATGAAGCGAATTTGTTTTCTGTTAAAATTTCATAATATAAGGTGCAATTCCTCGTAATTTTTTAGTCCTTAAAAAAAAGTATCTATCTCCTCATTGCCTATATCTTTTCCTTCCTTATCCTAATTGATTTACTCGCTGCTAATGAATGAATTAGTCGAGGATAATTTCGTTCTAAATTCTCTATAATTTGATGTTTCAGTCACGGTGGATGCTAAAATCATCCGCCTAGCCAGCCATCCGATCTGGCATTGGTGGGCGTTGGATCTAACGCAGGAGCCGCCTGGTGCTATTCATGGCAACATTGAGGGCAGCCCCTCCCCTCCTTGGCAAAGCTCCATTCTAAGCCCAGCGGCGATACAGAACTGCGATGCAACACCACCGGAGCCGGCGAAACTCCATTGAAGCACCACAGGTGCTCCGATGCAACAGCTGTGAAGCTCCATTGTAGCCCGAAGAGCCCGTTGAAGCTTCATTGAAGCATCACCGGTGCTCCGATGCAGCATCTGCGAAACTCCATTGTAGCCTAACGACCCCAACAAGCTCCATTAAAGCACCACCGCGCCTATCGCAACGTCTGACTCCTCGCTCCCCGGTCCAGTGCTGCTTTGAAGCAGGTGTCGCCGACTAGGGTGCCGTCAATGGATGCAACGCCAATTTTTAGCCCGTCCCTCCAGTTTGGAAGAAAGCGGGTTTTGCAGCATCGATAGTGACGGCAGCAGCATACTTGCGTGCGGTGGTCGGAGACTGGAGGCATCAACGACAATAATTTTGGTGTGCCAGCGAGCGGTGGTGGACAAAAACGAGGGGAGCAGACGAAGGAAGGAAAGCGAAAAGGAAGACTCGGTGACGAGAATGCATGGACTCGCTTCACCGAACGAAGAGATAAGGGATAACTGTCGACATCGATAGGTAGGCCCACACAGGGACACGCGTCGACCAAAAAAAGCGACTTACACAACGACTAAATAAACCGATTGATTTAGAACGTTTTCCTTTCATCATCGTGTTCCAGAATACAGCTTCATAGAAATGGAGGGATTATAATACAACCATGTCACGGGTACATATACGATGTATTGGGGTCACATCTGGCGTAGAGCCGCGGGTACTTCGTGACTAAGGCATGCATGTATAGTTTCGACAAACACCGTCATGATGAAGTAACATGGATGATTTTTTCCAAATGAGAAATATATATTAGCCGCGTCCGATGTTAGTTGAGGAGTTATGACACTACGTCCAAACAGACATATATTAAGCTGATACCAGATTTTTTCTCTGCAACCGGTTGTATATTTTTCCCGTAAATTAAAGTATTCTCCTTCGTTCACTTGTTTGAGTGAGTCGCGATTGGAGCTCGAATCTCGAACTACATGGCACAGCTGGCCTTCACATTATGGGTGGTGGTTAATTAGTAAAGTAAGCAGGATGCTTAGGGCTAATTAAAGCCATGCATGCGTGGCTGTGTGCTGTGCACGCTAGCCGTGGATCATGCCGACATCTTCACACTCCTTAAGTCAACTTATCTTCTTACCACTAGTATATGTCAGTACAACTTGCCTCAACCGTCAGGTCATAAAAGCATTCATTCATAATTTGTTTACAGAGACAACCTCTGCTACTATCATTATAAGTGGGTATATACTTCCCCCACACCATGTTCACAACCCCACCATTTTTATTGACAGTACTAGAAATTGAAAAAAAGGCCTATTCTTGTGATGCGATTGGCGTTTTTCCGAGGGTTTAATTGATTGTTGCTGCACTTTGAGCAAATGATGAAGGTTTCTTTGTGGTAATGTACTCCTAATTTGTTGTAGTATCAAATGATGACCATTTTTTTAAGCTAAAACAAACAGATGCTCTGCACCATCAATTAAGGTTAGCTAGGCACAATGTGTTGTGGATGCTGTTTCTTGATTTGTGTCCAATGAATTCCATTGGATGATTTGGCAGATAAGAGCACACACATGGATGACATCAAAAGTTGGTGCTCTCGGTGACACAACATTAGACGCTAAAGCTAGATTATGCAAAGGGGTGTACGGATCCGAATATGATTTTGATTTTGCTGCAGGGATCGATCATGAGCAGTCTGATTACTTTATGGTTCACGCCTACGACGAAATTATAAATCTAGCATCTGGTCTGCCTCCTTTCCCCAAAGATTCCTAGACTGGCTTCATCTCAGGTAGGTACGTACTGGTTTATAATTAAGGAATTAACTATTAAGGAGGTGCTTACCATATATCGAGAATAATTAATGGATGCCACAGAGATAATATATGGCTGAGAGCAAGTTGAAAGTAGGCCTAAAAGCATTGCACTGCGAAAGAATAACATGTTTGTTTCACCCTGAAAAAGGGTGGTATAAAATGAAATTAAGGGAGTTCAATTTAGACTTTGCTAAATGTGTGGTCAAGTAATATGCAAGTTTATAGGATTTGTGGTGATAAATTTTCACACTAAAAGTATAATCATGTGGGTAATGAAAAACATCTTTATTTTTGCAAGTATGAAGTATGTTGTGTTTACTTAGCTAGGACGACTCACCCTAACTAATTTGTGGGTGATTATATCGATCTACTAGCTATCTAGCTGTTGCATGTGCTTCACCATGTACAATGTACCTTTTATTATGTTGTATCAGTGCCCTTCCCGCAATTGAAAGGTTAAATCCAGCTTGGAGTTGAAACCATACATTATTTTTAATCTGTTAGTATTTTTGCTATGTGTTGTACTTATGATTGTTGTAAAGCAATGAATGACATGATCTCTTGGATTATTTTAAGAAATTGGTTTCCTAGTTACGATCAAAGTTCCATGGTTCTTTCGGCCTTGTCTGTTAAGTATTTTTTTGATGGAATTCTAAGCGTCGAAATTTTTATCCATTTGGAAATCATGTGTACAGTCTGAACTTGTCCTGCATTTTGTGCAATTTATTTTGAAATAAGGGGAAGCTGATTCATTACATAGCATTGTTGCTACACAGGTGTCCTTTTTGAAACAAATACACCTGCAGGTGTACTGGCTAGTAACTTCATGTATTCAGGCTAGCTAGCAATGGCACACATACTTTATCGTAATATTATGTTATCCTTCTCAAAGGGTAGGGTGAGCTCCACCTGAAAGGTAACCTGCTTGCTTGTTGTATTCTAAAATGTATTGGTTTTTTCTCCACACGTAGTCAAATGGCTGGGCACATCAGAGCATCTACATCCGGACCTTTATATCTTTTTCAAACGTCCGAAATGCCTTCCAGGTTAGTGTCCGGTCGAAAAAAGTTGACCCAACCGGACCCCGACCTTTTCCCTAAACGTCCGGACTAACGGATGCCCCTCATATCCATTTCAAATATAGGAAGGATATGAGGGCCCGCGGACGTGTCCGGACGTGCCCGATCAGTCCGTCACGTAGGACGCGACTCCATCCCAGACCATCTTTTCTTTTTTCTTATTATTTTTTCTTTTTCTTTTTTTTCTCCATCAATCACGTGCAAGTGATCGGACATATGAGAAAACAAATGAAAAATGAGGATGCAGGGACAACAAATATGGGCTCAAAACGGACAAGCTCGGTCATTGATCGGGCACGTCCGCAAATATTTAGGGGGTCATATTTGTTAAATCCGGTTGTAGATGCTCTAACATGGACAAGGAATAAGTTAGATAGGGCTTTAGTTAGTTGGCAAAATAAGAAAAAGAAAGAAGAGAGCAGGTTCCTAGTGAAAAAACAAGTTGTTGTTCCTAAATATGAGGTGCAAAAGTTAAGGTAGTGTGCAAGGGGCCAAAGATAAGACCTATGTTTAGGTGTACCAAACGCAACGTTTTTCTAAATCAAAAGTAACTTTGAACATCTTTATTAGTCATTTGCTATTGGTCTAGGACAGATAAGAGTGGGGAAAAACCTTAAAAGTAGCAGAGGTTTAAGGTGCCCTGGATTCTATGGAGTTGAGCCCTAAAGATAAACAAGCAGTAGGTGTAGCTAATCCTTGGTTCCAACACCCACCGGACGCACCACTAGTCTTAAGGAATTGTTTAGTGCAATGAAACAAAGGACAGTACGAGGAGAAAGGGCACACATGATTGCACTGCACGTTTGCTTGTGTAGCTACCTCACCAAAAGGGTAAAAACTAGGAAAGTTGCTCCACCAAAGGACGAGCTCCTCAGGTGGCTGATTAAGAGGAACTGTTTGGCACTATTTTGTGTTGAACATGAACTCCTGTATGGGAAATTCGAAAATAAAATGTTAAAGTGGTTTCTAGATCTAGTCGTACAAAAGATCAACGGACAATAACATGTGCATGTATGTGTCACCACACAATAAATTCTGAATCCAGCTAGCCGTTCAAGATAACAGAGGACAATAACCCATGCATAGGACAGCCGACATATAGCCACACAGACTCACACGAGATGTGAAGTAAAATCACGTACAATCAACATCGTAACTTGTGGGATCCTTGCCAGCTGGGAATCCGACCCGACGAATATTTTCGCCAATTACCACAACCGGCTCTGTCTTTTACTATGCGTTCACATGTTATGTGATGTAGTCAACATCTCGTCAAAAACAAAAATACCAATGTGGTCAATACCTTGGGCGGGGTTTAGAGGCAAGTGGTTTTCTCGCACAAGTACGTTCTTTTGTTTTCTTAAATAAGTGTGGACTATTCTATTCTAACCGCCAACCCATCAAGAAATTTAGTCGTAAAGAAACTAAAATAATACATACATATTATTTTGTGCTTAATGCGATGTTTGGAGCAAATATGGAGATGGTCCAAAGAGAGCCTAGGCTGCGATCTATCATACATAAGTGAATCTAGAATATCTTCACCTTTCAACTATGGTTTTCTCCCTCAGAAAACCTAAAAAACACAATTTTCTCATTGAATTGGAGTGATAGAGCTGAAACTTGAAAATAGGGGGGGGGGGGGGGTGGCCTTATTGTTTTCTTCGTGTTCACCTATCCAACGATCTTGTCAATACCTGGGGCGGAGATGAGAGAAAGCGGTTTACCCTTGCGCACCACGTATGTGTGTGCCCCGGTTTTCTTGAAGTGTGGACTGGTGTAGTCACTGCCTCGTCAACATATTTAGTCGTCAAGTGAAAAACCGACACGCGTCTATGTCATTTTCCATGTAGCTACAATTCTCGAAGCAAAAGTAGACCATCTAAACAGAGGTGGATGGTTACTTGAGGATAGCTTAGATGATTAGATTTCTTGTGACGGAGCCAACCCACCAAGATTCAAGTCCTAGACCCAAGCACCGATGTTCGCATTATTCTGGATTTTGGTTTGGGTTTTTGGGTTGTATTCATTCAGTGGGAGGAAAGGATGTCGTCTGCAGTGATTTCGTCGATTTTAAGTGTTCATACGGGCAGAATATATGTGTGTATTCATATGGATGAGTATATGTGTACATGAGTTTATTTGATTGTATACGGTGTTAAAAAAAGAGATGGATGTGGTCTGAAACACCTGCTCTGTAAGCACGGAATTCGGTTCCTCGGACGACTACAGAATCATCATTTTTCAGGTTGAATTGGAGTGAAGGGAAGGGGGGTTGAAACCTGGAAAACGAGGGCAAGGAAAACCATGGTGGGGAGGAAGAAACCCATGGGAAAGTGGCGTGAATGTGACGGATGATGATGATGATGGGTGCGGGTGTTGAGGGTGGTGGTGGGTGGGCCCGGGTGCCCGCGATGTGGGCAACAACCTAGTACCGATCCCATTGAGCCCAATGCAGATGGGCCCCCACCTCACCGCACCGCACTGCACCACCAACCGCTGCCTGCCCACGAGCCGGCGTACTATTCAACGCTGGCTCCGACCCCACGTCCCAGTCAGCAATCACGCTCTCCTACTGTCAGCTCCACGCTGCGTGTGTGGTACTCCGTATTTGTCACTCTCCTCCTTAACACGCGCAGACAGACGGAGGTTGTCACGTCATGTGTCACCTCTCCATCAGTGATCCACAGCGACGGCCGGACAGGGCAGCAATGGCACGGCACAACGTGGATGGTACTCCTACCGTAGGTACCATTGCCAATGCCATGCATGGACGGTTGCCATTGCATTATTTGAAATGTCGATGGGATCTGGTTGGTACTGGGTTTTTTATTTTGAGGATGGCGTGCGTGTACTCGATTTGGTGCAGTTTGTGGAAACCCACTGTTCATGTCCTGCACGCTCACTCGCCACACGTTTTTGTTGCGCCCGGGTGATTTTGGTTTTGCGCCGTGTTTTCCTACGGTAAGTTGATGTATCGAGCGGTGTTGCCCGAGCCGCGTATAGATATATGCACGTCGTGTATGTGGGTTTGTAGGATGTGTTTGGTCGCTTGCGTAGAGCCCCAACCAACCCTACGCGGAACGTATTTACTGTTTGGCATGCTTAGCACGAATTTTAAAACATCTTTGGGTCTACGTCCATGGAAACCCTCGATTTGGCAGTTTTTCGGGAGCCAGGCCCGAACGATGCAATCGGGTCGCACATGGGTGGCCCTCCTCGTGCAGTTACGTGTGAGCTCCTTCAAACTGTGTGACTTGCATGCGTTCAGTGTAACCTCTCCTTAATCTCTTTCACCTTCTAATCAACGCAAGGTGCTCCGATTTGAGACAAGGCATATATGAAAATGATGCACATCGATGTCGTGGTTCCATTCACATGATATGTTTGTATTGTCGTTGATCGTATATGTTTTATTTCGTGTTCATGTTTGAAGCTATTTTGGATGATTTTTTGTCAATTTCATCGCACACAACCGTTCGTCTGAATTCCTTTCACGAGTAGTTTCATCTCGCAATTTTTTACTACGTTCTTTAGAGAAAGGCCACGTCCGAGCCCAAGAAAGGCACGGACTATCTTGTATTTGAATTAACAAAGCCATCAAATGAAGATTACAATGACACAACTTATAAGGGAATAAAACAAGGAAATGACAAAGATACAAAGTGCTAGAGTAGCTCACAACCTAACAACAACATAGGCAAAAAAAAGAAGAAGCTCAGTCTGAATTACCATAGCCAACATGTGAAACATCAACTACATCAGCATGGGGGTGAGAATCAACCAACAACGATGGCCATCGCCACCTTGCCTACTCTCGCAGAACCTGCCAGCAAGACATTTGATTCTACGTCCTATGAGGACAAGAATCCTCTCGCCCTAGCTCGAAGGGCATCGTACCATCAGAAGGTTGGTTGCTCACCGAGAGCCGCATGGACAATACTAACAAAGCACCTCAGGCATGAGGGACCAGAGCTCGAACCACGACCGCATAGCTCCCCTAATCTTGCCACCAAGCAGAGCCAACCGCACATCCAAATGCAAGCCGAAGAACGATACCGCAAGAGGAAGATCGGTGAAAGAAGATGCACAATGAGCCGCTACCATCTGCACCCAAACCAGCAACAATCGCCGACCTTGATCCCACGCACCCCGGACGACGCCACTGCCGTCCATAAGGGAAGCAGGATCTTTCGCCACAAGAATGCAAGGCGGCAGGAGGAAGGGGACCTCGGCAAGGCCGCTCCGAGAACGGAGCCAACACCATCATAGATGAATATGCCAATATCTTCCTCATGACTGTACATATGCATATGTATGTGCTCTTTTAATGACAACCCTTAATCTGCTTCGAAATCTCTTCTAATCATTCCTCTCGGCGTCCTCACCCGCATCATGCTGCACAATCGTCATCATCATCGTCGTTCATCTCAGCCTCCCCTTCTGCATCCTAATGCACATACGCCAGCATGGCGCGCACACTGTATTTCTTCTTCTCTGTCCTGTGTCTCAACGCCCTCCTATTGATCCATTTGCATGGAATGTTTCTGGAACGACTACGCTAGCAAATAGTTTGCCGTGTCATCGACGGGATAGCTTGCCTACAACTCCATGCTCGTCGTGTCAAATGCGACGCTGCTGCCTCCCTACCTTCTCTCACATGTCCTACTACACTAGCACCACTGTCGGTGTTGTTCCTCTCATCCTCCTCTACCATGCCTTGCTGCACTGTCACGAGCGCAAACGTCATTCTTCTTGACCTCCTTGCCTGAGTCCTACTACACTGGAGTCATCTCAGACGTCATCTCTTTCGACCTAATCTCCCTTGTTCTGCTACACTCACGTTGTCATGGCGCGCACACTTCATTCCTCTCCTCTATCCTCTACCTCAATGCCCTCCTATTTGTACTTTCATGTGGATTTTCTCATCAAAGACGATGATACGTCTCTGACATATCTATAATTTTTTATTGTTCCATGCTGATATATTATCATTTTCGAATTCTTTTGGGGTATTTATTTATAAATTTATATCACTTTTGAGCACTAACCTATTGACCCAGTGCCAAGTACCACTTGCTATTTTCTGTATGTTTTTCACCTTTCAGGTTTTCCATACCAAACGAAGCCCAATTGACCTGAAACCTTTTGATGAATTTTTCTGGACCAAAAAAAGACCGAGGAGTATTGGAAGAAGGCTGGAGGCCACGCCTTGATGGCTTGTGTCTCCCTCGTGGCCCTCCCAACACCATTCTGTGGCTTATACATTATATTATACCCTAAAAACATCAAAGGGATTCCCGAAACACTTTTTTGCGCTGCCGCAAGTCTCTGTTCCGATGGGAGGCGATCTAGAGCTCAGTTCCGACACCCTGCCGGAGGGGGATCGATCATGAAGGGCCTCTTCATCAACCTTGCTGTCCTCACATTGATGTGTGAGCAGTTCATCACACACCACATGTCCATAGCCAATACCTAGATGGCAATCTCCCTCTCTTTGATCTTCAATACAATGATCATCACATCTTCGCTTTGATCCACATGATGTAATTCCTTATGTGCGGTGCGTTTGTTGGGATCGATGAATTGTCGATTTATGTTCAGATTATTCATGATAAATATTTGAGTCTCCTCTAAATACTTATATGATTATTATGTGCGTGATGTTGGGGAACATTGCATGGGAAACAAAATTTTCCTACGCACACGAAGACCTATCATGGCGATGTTCATCTACGAGAGGGAGATCGGATCCACATACCCTTGTAGATCGCTTAGCGGGAAGCGTTAAGAAATGCGGTGGATGTAGTGGTACAACTTCGTGATTCAAATGACCGTCGTCCCATGTTCCGTCGCACGATCCGTCCCGATCTAGTACCGAACGGACGACACCTCCGCGTTCAGCACACGTACAACTCGATGACGATCTCCGCCTTCTTGATCCAGCAAGGGAGACGGGGAAGTAGATGAGTTTTCCGGCAGCGTGACAGCGTGCCGGTGATGGTGATGATCTATTCCTGCAGGACTCCGTCCGAGCTCCACATAAATCCGATCTAGAGGAAGAACTACGAGGTATAGGTTTGAGTTGCACGTGGCAAAGTTGTGTCTCAAAAACCCTACAACCTCTAGTATATATAGGAGGAGGGGAGGGGCTAGCCTTGGGGCTCAAGAGAGCCCCAAGGGCGCCGACCGAAAGGAGGAGGAGGACTCCAACTCCAATTCGGTTTGGGAAGGAGTCCTCCTCTTCCTTCCCACCTCCCTCTTTTTTTCCCTTTCTTTGGTTTTCTTCTTCTAGCGCCATAGCCCACTTGGGCTGGCCTCACCAGCCCACTAAGGGCTTGTGCGCCACCCTAGGACTATTGGGCTCACACCCTGGTGGGTGGGCCCCTCCCGGTGAAAATCCAGAACCCATTCGTCACTCTCCGTACACTGCCGGTAATGCCCGAAATCTTTCTGGTGACCAAATGAAACCATCCTATATCAATCTTTGTTTCCGGACCATTCTGGAAACCCTCGTGACGTCCGTGATCTCATCCGGGACTCCGAACAACCTTCGGTCACGACCAACTGAAAATTTAAATCTACGAACTAAAGAGGCAGTGAGAGTAGTATACTGTTCACATTTATCGGAGATGAATTCCTCAAGCCCGACGTTGTGAACAAATGTACCAAACTCGTCCTTGAAACCTGCATCAATCATGAATTCATCGGAAGGCCATTCACATGGTTGTACCTGAACCTCCATGATAGTTTTTCCTGAACATCTTCTTTTTCTGAAATTTTGAGTGACTCAAAAGAAAAGTGAACAAGGCTCAACAAAACTCATAGCAACTGCTCCTACAAGTGCCTAGAGGCCATATCATGCATCAAAACTACTTGGGACCAACTAAAATTAACATGCAAAGCTCAAGAACATGGTCACCAAGACAACAAAAATACACAACGAATAAGGCACCAGAGAAAAAACTAATTGGACCAATGTAGGAGTCACATACCAAGGAACAATTCCCCAAAATAGTTTGGTGAATGGGGCTTTGCACAAGGAGATCGAAAAATGCAGCAAGAAGAGCAAGAACACGGGTTTGAGCTATGGAATGATTTTTTCTGGAGGTAGGAGAAGGAGATGGGAGCTGGAATAAGTGGAGGGGGTCACGTGGGCCCCACAAGCCTGCCAGGCGCGGCCAGGGGGGTGCCCGCGCCTCCTGGGCTTGTGGCCCACTGGTGTATCCCCCTCACTAGCTCTCTATCTCAGAAATTTTCTAATATTCCAGAAAAAATCATACTTGAATTTCAGGGCATTTGAAGAACTTTTTATTTTCGGGACACTTTTCTAAGGGACGGAAAAAGTAGAAAAGAGGAAAAATAAAGCTAAATTTATCATTTTTCTTCTAAAGAACAGAAAGTAAAAGTTGGGAGCAGAAGGTTGTGACTCTTAGATTCATCCATCTCATGGTCATTAAAAGAAATCCGTCAATGAGGTTGATCAAGTCTCCTTGACAAACTTTTTTCTAATCACATAAAACCGGAGAATTTTCGGATGATCACTAGGTTACCTCAATGGGGATGTGCATATCCCCAACAAGTAAATCATACTTCATCTTGACAGTGGGTATAGGGCATTCAAAGCTTCCAATAAGAATTGATGAAGTTTTTTCAATAGTATTGATACAATGTACTCGATATTGTTTCTTCGGAAAGTGCACCGTATGCTCATTACCATTAACATGGAAAGTGACATTGCCTTTATTGCAATCAATAACAGCCCCTGCAGTGTTTAAAAAGGGTCTTCCAAGGATGACCGCCATGGCATCATCCTCGGGAATATCCAAAATAACAAAGTCCGTTAAGATACTAACGTTAGCAACCATAACACGCACATCCTCGCAAATGCCGATAGGAAAAACAGTTGATTTGTCGGCCATTTGCAAAGACATTTCAGTAGGTGTCAACTTATCCAATTCAAGTCTATGATATAAAGAGAGAGGCATACCACTAACACCGGCTCCAAGATCGCAAAAAGCAGTTCTATCATAATTTCCTTTAATGGAGCAAGGTATAGTGGGCACTTCGGGATCACCTAGTTTCTTAGGAGTTCCACCCTTGAAGGCGTAATTAGCGAGCATGGTGGAAATTGCAACCTCAGGTATCCTCCTTTTATTAGTCACAATATCTTTCATGTACTTAGCATAAGGAGACATTTTGAGCATATATGTCAAACTCATTTGCAAAAAGACAGGTCTAATCATTTCAACAAAGCGCTCAAAATTCTCATCATCCTTTTTCTTGGATGGTTTGGGAGGAAAGGGCATGGGTTTCTGAACCCATGGTTCTCTTTCTTTACCATGCTTCCTAGCAATAAAGTCGTTCTTATCATATCACCTTTTCTTAGGCTGTGGGTTATCAAGATCAACAGGTTCAATCTCCACATCCTTATCATTGCTAGGTTGAGCATCAACATGAACACCACTATCAATATTATCACTAGGCTCATGTTCATCACCAGATTGTGTTTCGGCATCAGAAACAGAGACATCGTTTGGATTCTTGGGTGTAACAGCAACATGTTTGCTAGCCTGCAAGTTCCTATCATCTTTCTTTTTCTTCCTAATACCAGGATGACTAGGTGCATCAGTACTAACTCCTTGAGAATCTTGTCCAATTCTCTTAGGATGACCCTCAGGATACAAAGGTTCCTGAGTCATTCTACCACCTCTAGTGACAACTTCAACAGACTTGTCATTCAACTCATTGAGCAAGTCATTTTGAGCCTTAAGTACTTGTTCTACCTGAGTAGTGACCATAGAGGCATGTGTACTCAAAAGCTTAAGATCACTGACATTTCTATCCACACAAGCACTTATATGATCAATCATACGAGCATTTTGTCTCAATTGTCTGCTAACATAATCATTGAAACTTTGTTGTTTGGCAACAAAGTTATCAAATTTATCTAAGCATAAGCTAGCAGGTTTATCATAAGGAATGTCACTCTCATTGAATCTATGAAGAGAATTTACCTCTACTACCCGTGCCGGGTTATCAAGACCATGTATTTCTTAGATAGGTGGTAGATTCTTAACATCTTTAGATTTAGTACCTTTCTCTTGCATAGATTTTTTGGCTTCTTGCATATCTTCAGGACTGAGGAATAGAATACCTCTTTTCTTCGGAGTTGGCTTCGGAGGTGGTTCGGGAATAGTCCAAGCATTATCATTGCTCAAGATATTATTCAATAGAATTTCAGCTTGTTCCACAGTTCGTTCCTTGAAAACACAACCAACACAACAATCTAGGTGGTCCCTAGAAGCATCGGTTAGTCCATTATAAAAGATATCAAGTATTTCATTTTTCTCAAGGGGGTGATCAGGCAAAGCATTAAGTAGATGGACAAGCCTCCCCCAAGCTTGTGGGAGACTCTCTTCTTCAACTTGCCCAAAGTTATATATATCCTGCAAGGCAGCTTGTTTCTTATGGACAGGAAAATATTTCTCAGAGAAGTAGTAAATCATATCCTGGGGACTACGCACACAACCAGGAGCAAGAGAAGTGAACGAAGTCTTAGCATCACCATTTAGTGAGAAAGGAAACAACTTAAGGATATAGTAATGGCGAATATTTTCCTCATTCGTGAATAGGGTGGCTATATAGTGCAGTTTGGTAAGATGTGCTACAACCATTTCAGATTCATAACCATGAAAAGGATCAGATTCGACCAAAGTGATTAACTCAGGATCGACAGAAAATTCATAATACTTATCAGTAAAAAAATAGGCGAAGTAGCAAACTTAGGATCGTATTTCATTCTAGCACTCAGAGATTTTTCTTTCCACTTGCCCAATAAATTCTCAAGGTCATAGCTATCCTTACAAGCAAGAAAGTCTTCAGCTACCTCTCCCTCCATAACATAACCCTTAGGTATATCATGCAATTCATATCTAGGAGAGCTAGGTATAACAAGTGTAACAACAGGTTCTACTTCGATAATTTCATCAATTTCAGAAGTATCATCACATTCAGCAGTAACTCTAGCAATTTGTGCATCAAGAAATGCACCCAGTGGCAAATCATTATCAAGCAAAGCATCGTCATAAGCATCATGGATAGCAGAAGTAAAATCATCAAGCACAGGCGACATATCAGGATTACAAATAGGTGGTGGTGTCGCAAATTTACTCATAACTGAAGGTGAATCAAGTGCAGAGCTAGATGGCAGTTCCTTACCTGTCCTCGTAGTTGAGGGCAAGACTTTAGTTTTTGGATCTCTCGGATTCCTCATAATGATCAGCAGACGTAAATCCCAAGTGACTCAGAGAATAGAGCTATGCCTCCCCGGCAACGACGCCAGAAAAAGGTCTTGATAACCCACAAATATAGGGGATCGCAACAGTTTTCGAGGGTAGAGTATTCAACCCAAATTTGTTGATTCAACGCAAGGGGAAGCCAAAGAATATTCTCGAGTATTAGCCGTTGAGTTGTCAATTCAACCACACCTGAAAGACTTGGTATCTGCAACAAAGTTTCGGTACCAAAGTAGTGTGATAGTAATGGTAACAGTAGTGATGGCAACAGAAGCGGCAACAGTAGCGGTAAAGTAACTTAGCAAGGACCAGTAGGAAAAGACTCGTAGGCATTGGATCGGTGATGGATAATTATGCCGGATGACATTAATCATGTAACAGTTATAACACAGGGTGATATGTAACTAGCTCCAGTTCGTCAATGTAATGTAGGCATGCATTCCGTATTTAGTCATACGTGCTTATGGAAAAGAACTTGCATGACATCTATTGTCCATCCCTCCCGTGGCAGCGGGGTCCTAATGGAAACTAAGGGATATTAAGGTCTCCTTTTAATAGAGAACCGGAACAAAGCATTAGCACATAGTGAATACATGAACTCCTCATACTATGGTCATCTCCGGGAGTGGTTCCGGCTATTGTCACTCCGGGGTTGCCGGGTCATAACACATAGTAGGTGACTACAACTTGCAAGATAGGATCAAGAAAACACATATATTGATGAAAACAGAATAGGTTCAGATCTGAAATCATGGCACTCGGGCCCTAGTGACAAGCATTAAGCATAGCAAAGTAGCAGCAACGTTAATCTCAGAACATAGTGGATACTAGGGATCAAACCCCATCAAAACTAACTCGATTACATGATAGATCTCATCCAACCCATCACCGTCCAGCAAGCCTACGATGAGATTACTCACGAACGATGAAGAGCATCATGGAATTGGCGATGAAGGATGGTCGGTGATGACGACGACATCGATTTCCCCTCTCCGGAGCCCAGAACGGACTCCAGATCTGCCCTCCAGAGGAAGAACAGGTGGTGGCGGCGGCTGTGTATCGTAAAACGCGATGAACTCTTCTCTCCTAATTTTTCTGGGCGAAAGAGAATATATAGAGCTGGAGTTGGACGCTGCGGAGCCACGAGGGCCTCACAAGCCTGCCAGGCGTGGCCAGGGGGGGCCCGCGCCTCCTGGGCTTGTGGGCTCCTGGCTCCACGTCTCCAGGTAATTCTTGCGCCAGTATTTTTTATATATTCCACAAAAAATCCTCGTAAATTTCCAGGTCATTCCAAGAACTTTTATTTCTGCACAAAAACAACACCATGGCAATTCTGCTGAAAACAGCGTCAGTACGGGTTAGTTCCATTCAAATCATGCAAATTAGAGTCCAA
Source organism: Hordeum vulgare subsp. vulgare (assembly GCF_904849725.1). Classification (NCBI taxonomy): domain Eukaryota; kingdom Viridiplantae; phylum Streptophyta; class Magnoliopsida; order Poales; family Poaceae; genus Hordeum; species Hordeum vulgare. The sequence goes on from NC_058523.1 coordinate 554,242,906, forward strand.
AACAAGGGAAAAAGAGTTTGGAAAAGTAGATACGATGGAGACGTATCACAATGCTGTGCACACGACCAGATGTCAGCCTCACCATAAGTATGATTGGAAGGTTTCAAAGTGATCCATGAATGGAACACTAGATATCGGTCAAGAATATCTTTGAGTACCTGAAAAGGACTAAGGAAATGTTTCTCGTTTATGAAGGTGATCAAGATCTCGTCGTAAAGGGTTACGTCGATGCAAGCTTTGACACTGATCTCGGTGACTCTAAGTCGTAAACCGGATACGTATATATTCTCAATAAGGGAGCCGTAAGCTGGTGCAGTTCCAAGCAAAGTGTGGTAGCTCATTCTACATGCAAAATGGAGTACATAACTGCCTCGGAGGCGGCCAAGGAAGGTGTCTGGATGAAGGAGTTGATAAGAAATCTTGGAGTCGTTCCTAGTGCACTCGATCCAATGACTCTGTTCTGTAACAACACTGGTGCCATTGCTCTAGCGAAGGAACCAATGTTTCACAAGAGGACCAGGCACATAAAGTGATGCTTCAATTACATCCGCGATTACATCAAGGAGGAGGACACAAATATTTGCAAAGTGCACATGGATGTGAATGTCGCACACTCGTTGACTAAGCCTCTTCTACGAGCGAAACATGATCAACACCAGAACTGTATGCATGTTAGATACATTACAATGTAAATCACATTGTGATGTGAGCTAGATTATTGACTCAAGTGCAAGTGGGAGACTGTTGGAAATATGCCCTAGAGGCAATAATAAAGTGGTTATTATTATATTTCCTTGTTCATGATAATCGTTTATTATCCATGCTATAATTGTATTGATTGGAAACTCAAATACATGTGTGGGTACATAGACAACATCGTGTTCCTAGTGAGCCTCTAATGGACTAGCTCATTGATCAAAGACGGTCAAGGTTTCCTGGCCATAGACATGAGTTGTCATTTGATAACGAGATCACATCATTATGAGAATGATGTAATGGACAAGACCCAAACTATGAACGTGTTGGGTAACGTAGCATAAATTCAAAAAAATTCCTACGCATATTCAGATCTTCCTATGGAGAGACCAACAACGAGAGAGGGGTGAGTGCATCTTCATACCTTTGAAGATCGGTAAGCGGAAGCGTTACTAGAACACGGTTGATGGAGTCGTACTCGCCGCGATTCAGATCGCGGTGTGATTCCGATCTAGTGCCGAACTACGGCACCTCCGCGTTCAACACACGTGCAGCCCGGTGACGTCTCCCGCACCTTGATCCAGCAAGGAGGAGGGAGAGGTTGGGGAAGATCTCCAGCAGCACGACGGTGTGGTGTCGATGGAGAGACAAGGTCTCCTGGCAGGGCTTCGCCAAGCACCGACAGAGAGGAGGAGAAAGAAGAGCAGGGCTGCGCCGAGGGAGAGGGAAAACTGTGTCTCAAAACAACCCCAAACCTCAACTATATATAGGGGAGAGGGAGGGGGCGCAGCCCTTATGGTTCCCACCCCCAAGGGGTGAGGCAGCCCCCATGTGCGCCAGGAGGTGGCGGCCAGGAGGGGGAGAGGGGTGTGGCGCACCCCTGGTGGGCCTTAGGCCCACCTGGCTTAGGGTTTGCCCCCCCTTCCCTCTCCCCCGCGCCTTGGGCCCCTGGTGGGAGGCGCACTAGCCCACTCTGGGCTGGTTCCCTTCCACCTTTTGGCCCATGTCACCTTTTGGGGCTGGTGGCCCCTCCCAGTGGACCTCCGGAACCCTTTCCGGTGGTCCCGGTATGCTACCGGTGACGCCCGAAATACTTCCGGTGTCCGAAACCATCCGTCCTATATATCAATCTTTACCTCCGGGCCATTCCGGAGCTCCTCGTGACGTCCGGGATCTCATCCGGGACTCCGAACAACTTTCGATAACCTCGTATAACAATTCCCTATAACCCTAGCGTCATCGAACCTTAAGTGTGTAGACCCTACGGGTTCGGGAGACAGGCATACATGACCGAGACACCTCTCCGGCCAATAGCCATCAGCGGGGTCTGGATACCCATGGTGGCTCCCACTTGCTCCACGATGATCTCATCGGATGAACCACGATGTCAAGGATTCAATCAATCCCGTATACAATTCCCTTTGTCTGTCGGTATAGAACTTGCCCGAGATTCGATCGTCGGTATACCTATACCTTGTTCAATCTCGTTACCGGTAAGTCTGCTTACTCGTTCCATAGCACATCATCCCGTGAATAACTACTTTGTCACATTGAGTTCATTATGATGATGTTCTACCGAGTGGGCCCAGAGATACCTCTTGCACTAGAGTCAATAATCTAGTTACGTTGTGATGTATCGAACACCCATAACATTATGGTGTTGATCATGTTTTTCTCGTGGAAGAGGTTTAGTCAACGGGTCTGCAACATTCAGATCCGTGTGTACTTTACAAATATCTATTACTCCACTCTAGGCATGGCTCTAGATGAAGTTGTAGCGGCGTTTGATGTGCTTCGTCTTCCGGTGAAACCTGGGCTCCTTGGCTATGGCAATGGCCCGAGTGTTATCACAGAAGAGTGTCATAGGACCCAACGAGCTTGGAACCACTCCAAGGTCGGTGATGAGCTCCTTCATCCAAATTCCTTCATGAGCTGCTTCTGAAGCAGCTATGTACTCCACTTCACATGTAGATGCTGCCACGACTTCTTGCTTGCTGCTGCACCAGCTCACTGCCCCACCATTCAAAACATATACGTATCCGGTCTGTGACTTAGAGTCAGGCGGATCTGTGTCGAAGCTAGCATCGACGTAACCCTTTACGACGAGCTCTTCGTCACCTCCATAAACGAGAAACATTTCCTTAGTCCTTTTCAAGTACTTAAGGATATTTTTGACCGCTGTCCAGTGTTCCATACCGGTATCACTTTGGTACCTCCCTACCAAACTTATGGCAAGGTTTATATCAGGTCTGGTACACAACATGGCATACATTAGAGAGCCTACGGCTGAAGCGTAGGGGACAGTACTCATCTTCTCTCTATCTGCTGCCGTGGTCCGTGACTGAGTCTTACTCAATCTCATACCTTGCAAAACTGGCAAGAACCCTTTCTTTGAGTTTTCCATATTAAACTTCTTCAATATCTTGTCAAGGTATGTACTTTGCAAAAGACCTATGAGGCGTCTCGATCTATCTCTATAGATCTTGATGCCTAATATGTATGCAACTTCTCCAAGGTCCTTCATTGAAAAACTCTTGTTCAAATAGGCCTTTATGCTCTCCAACATCTCTATATTATTCCCCATCAATAATATGTCATCCACATACAGTATGAGGAAAGCTACAGAGCTCCCACTCACTTTCTTGTACAGATAGGCTTCTCCGTAAACCTGTATGAACACAAACGCTTTAATCACCTGATTAAAGCGAATGTTCCAACTCCGAGATGCTTGCACCAGCCCATAGATGGAGCGCTGGAGCTTGCAAACTTTGTTAGCACCCTTAGGGTCGACAAAACCTTCTGGTTGCATCATATACAACTCTTCCTTAAGGTTCCCGTTAAGGAACACTGTTTTGATGTCCATTTGCCAAATTTCATAATCATAAAAGGCGGCAATTGCTAACATGATTCATACTGATTTCAGCTTTGCTACGGGAGAGAAAGTATCTTCGTAGTCAAGTCCTTGAATTTGTCGAAAACCCTTTGCGACAAATTGAGCTTTATAAACGGTTACATTACCATTTGCATCAGTCTTCTTCTTGAAGATCCATTTATTTTCTATGGCTCGCCGGTCATCGGGCAAGTCGACCAAAGTCCATACTTTGTTCTCATACATGGATCCTATTTCGGATTTCATAGCTTCAAGCCATTTGTTGGAATCCGGGCCCGCCATCGCTTCTTCATAGTTTGAAGGTTCACCGTTGTCTAACAACATAATTTCCATTACAGGGTTGCCGTACCACTCAGGTGCGGAGCATACCCTTGTGGACCTTCGAGGTTCAGTAGTAACTTGATCCGAAGCTTCATGATCATTATCATTAACTTCCTCTTCAGTTGGTGTAGGCGCCACAAGAACAACTTCCCGCGCTGCGCTACTATCCTGTTCGAGAGGGGGTGTAATTACCTCATCAAGTTCTACCTTCCTGCCACTTACTTCTTTCGAGAGAAACTCTTTCTCTAGAAAGGATCCGTTCTTGGCAACAAAGGTTTTACCTTCGGATCTAAGATAGAAGGTATACCCAATAGTTTCCTTAGGGTATCCTATGAATACGCATTTCTCCGCTTTGGGTTTGAGCTTTTCTGGTTGAAGTTTCTTCACATAAGCATCGCAACCCCAAACTTTAAGAAACGACAACTTAGGTTTCTTACCAAACCATAGTTCATACTGTGTCGTCTCAATGGATTTAGACGGTGCCCTATTTAAAGTGAATGCTGCAGTTTCTAATGTGTATCCCCAAAATGATAGCGGTAAGTCGGTAAGAGACATCATAGATCGTACCATATCTAATAAAGTGCGATTACGACGTTCAGACACTCTGTTGCATTGTGGTGTGCCAGGCGGCGTCAGTTGTGAAACGATTCCACACTTCCTTAGGCGTGTGCCAAATTTGTGACTCAAATATTCTCCTCCATGATCAGATCGTAGATACTTAATTTTTCTGTCACATTGATTCTCGACCTCACTCTGAAATTCCTTGAACTTTTTGAACGTCTCATATTTGTGCTTCATCAAGTAGATATACCCATACCTACTCAAATCATCGGTGAGAGTGAGAACATAACGATAGCCACCGCGAGCTTCAACGTTCATTGGACCACACACATTAGTATGTATTATTTCCAATAAGTCGGTTGCTCTCTCCATTATTCCTGAGAATGGAGTCTTAGTCATCTTGCCCATGAGGCACGGTTCGCATGTGTCTAATGATTGAAAGTCAAGAGACTCTAATAGTCCATCAGTTTGGAGCTTCTTCATGCGCTTAACACCGATATGACCAAGGCGGCAGTGCCACAAGTATGTGTGACTATCATTATCAACTTTACATCTTTTTGTACTCACACTATGAATATGCGTAACATCACGATCGAGATTCATCAAGAATAAACCATTCACCAGCGGAGCATGACCATAAAACATATCACTCATATAAATAGAACAACCATTATTCTCTGACTTAAATGAGTAGCCGTCTCGCATTAAGCAAGACCCTGATACAATATTCATGCTCAAAGCCGGTACTACATAACAATTATTAAGGTTTAAAACTAATCCCGACGGTAGATGTAGACGTAGCGTGCCGACGGTGATCACATCGACCTTGGAGCCATTCCCGACGCGCATGGTCACCTCGTCCTTGGCCAGTCTCCGCTTATTCTGCAGTTCCTGCTTTGAGTTGCAAATGTGAGCAACAACACCGGTATCAAATACCCAGGAGCTACTACGAGCGCTGGTAAGGTACACATAAATAACATGTATATCACATATACCTTTAACGTTGCCGGCCTTCTTGTCCGCTAAGTATTTGGGGCAGTTCCGCTTCTAGTGGCCTTTTCCCTTGCAATAGAAGCACTCAGTCTCAGGCTTGGGTCCATTCTTTTTATTCTTCCTGGTATCTGCCTTACCGGGCGCGGCAACGGCTTTGCCGTCTTTCTTGAAGTTCTTCTTACCCTTGCCCTTCTTGAAACTAGTGGTCTTCTGCGGACTTGAGCATCGAGTACAACTCGGGAATGGTTTTCTCCATCCCTTGCTTGTTGTAGTTCAGCACAAAACCTTTGTAGCTTGGTGGGAGAGACTGGAGGATTCTGTCAATTATAGCATCATCCGGAAGTTCGAGTCCAAGTGAAGTCTGACGACCGTGTAACCCACACATTTTGAGTATGTGCTCACTGACAGAACTGTTCTCCTCCATCTTACAGCTAAAGAACTTGTCGGAGACTTCATATCTCTTGACATGGGCATGAGCTTGAAAAACTAGCTTCAGCTCTTGGAACATCTCATATGCACCGTGTTGCTCAAAACGCCTTTGGAGCCCCGTTTCCAAATTGTATAACATGCCACACCTAACCAGAGAGTAGTCATCACTCCGCGTTTGCCAGACGTTCAGAATGTCCTGGGCTGCTGCGGGAGCGGGAGGGTCACCTAGCGGCGCATCAAGGACATAAGCCTTTTTAGCTGCTTCAAGGATGAGCTTCAAGTTGCGAACCCAGTCCGCATAGTTGCTACCATCATCTTTCAGCTTGTTTTTCTCTAGGAATGCGTTGAAATTGAGGTTGACGTTGGCCATCTACAATATTTATAAAGACAACTTTTAGACTAAGTTCATGACAATTAAGTTCATTTAATCAAATTAAGTATGAACTCCCACTTAAATCTACATCCCTCTAGTCATCTAAGTGATACATGATCCATGTTGATAACCCGTGTCCGATCATCACGTGAGACGTACTAGTCACCATGGTGAGCAACTTCATGCTGATCGTATTCAACCATACGACTCATGTTCGACCTTTCGGTCTCTTGTATTCGAGGTCATGTATGTACATGCTAAGCTCGTCGAGTCAACCTAGGTGTTTCGCGTGTGTAAATCTGGCTTACACCCGTTGTATGCGAACTTTAGAATCTATCACACCCGATCATCACGTGGTGCTTCGAGACAACGATCCTTCGCAACGGTGCACACTTAGGGGAATACGTTCTCGAAATTTTAAGAGGGATCATCTTATTATGCTACCGTCGTTCTAAGCAATAAGATGAAAAACATGATAAACATCACAATGCAATCATATAGTGACATGATATGGCCATTATCATCTTTGCTCTTTTGATCTCCATCTTCAGGCATTGCATGATCATCATCGTCACCGGCGTGACACCATGACCTCCATCAACGTGTCTCCGTGAAGTCGTCACGCCAACTACTACTATCACTACTACTATAGCTAACCGTTAGCAATGAAGTAAAAGTAGTAAGCACATGGCATTGCATCTCATACAATAAATTAAGACAACTCCTATGGCTCCTGCCGGTTGTCATACTCATCGACATGCAAGTCGTGAAACCTATTACAATAACATGATCATCTCATACATCATACATGCAACATCACAACTTTGGCCATATCACATCACATGTCAAACCCTGCAAAAATAAGTTAGACGTCCTCTAATTGTTGTCGCAAGTTTTACGTGGCTGATTTGGGTTTCTAGCAAGAACGCTTTCTTACCTACGTGACAGCCACAACGATCATATGCCAAAGCTATTTACCCTTCATAAGGACCCTTTTCATCAAATCCAATCCGACTAGAGTAGGAGAGACAGACACCCGCTAGCCACCTTTATGCATAGTGTGCATGTCTGTCGGTGGAACTAGTCTCACGTAAGCGTACGTGTAATGTCGGTCCGGGCCGCTTCATCCCACAATACCGCCGGAAAATAATAACACTAGTAGCGGCAAGCAATTGACAAATCATCGCCCACAACCTTTTGTGTTCTACTCATGCATAGAATCTACACATAGAAAACCAGGCTCGGATGCCACTATTGGGTAACGTAGCATAAATTCAAAATTTTTCCTACGCGTATTCAGATCTTCCTATGGAGAGACCAGCAACAAGTGAGGGGTGAGTGCATCTTCATACCTTTGAAGATCGCTAAGCGGAAGCGTTACTAGAACGCGGTTAATGGAGTCGTACTCGCGGTGATTCAGATCGCGGTGTGATTCCGATCTAGTGCCGAACTACGACACCTCCGCGTTCAACACACGTGCAACCCGGTGACGTCTCCTGCACCTTGTTCCAGCAAGGAGGAGGGAGTGGTTGGGGAAGATCTCCAGCAGCACGACAGCGTGGTGTCGATGGAGAGACGAGGTCTCCCGGCAGGGCTTCGCCAAGTACCGGCAGAGAGGAGGAGAAAGAAGAGCAGGGCTGCGCCGAGGGAGAGGGAAAACTGTGTCTCAAAACAGCCCCAAACCTCAACTATATATAGGGGGAGAGGGAGGGGGCGCACACCTTAGGGTTCCCACCCCAAGGGGTGCGGCAGCCCCCATCTGCGCCAGGAGGTGGCGGCTAGGAGGGGAGGAGGGGTGTGGCGCACCCCTGGTGGGCCTTAGGCCCACCTGGCTTAGCGTTTGCCCCCCCTTCCCTCTCCCGTGCGCCTTGGGCCCCTGGTGGGAGGCGCACCAGCCCACTCTAGGCTGGTTCCCTTCTACCTTTTGGCCCATGTCACCTTTTGGGGCAGGTGGGCCCTCCCGGTGGACCTCCGAAACCCTTTCCGGTGGTCCCGGTACGCTACCGGTGACGCCCGAAACACTTTCGGTGTCCGAAACCATCCGTCCTATATATCAATATTTACCTCCGGACCATTCCGGAGCTCCTCGTGACGTCTGGGATCTCACCCGGGACTCCGAACAACTTTCGATAACATTGTATAACAATTCCCTATAACCCTAGCGTCATCGAACCTTAAGTGTGTAGACCCTACGGGTTCGGGAGACAGGCTGACATGACCGAGACATCTCTCCGGCCAATAACCATCAGCGGGGTCTGGATACCCATGGTGGCTCCCACTTGCTCCACGATGATCTCATCGGATGAACCACGATGTCAAGGATTCAATCGATCCCGTATACAATTCCCTTTGTCTGTCGGTATAGAACTTGCCCGAGATTCGATCGTCGGTATACCTATACCTTGTTCAATCTCGTTACCGGAAAGTATCTTTACTCGTTCCGTAGCACGTCATCGTGTGACTAACTCCTTAGTCACATTGAGCTCATGATGATGTTCTACCGTGTGGGCCCAGAGTTACCTCTCCATCACGCGGAGTGACAAATCCCGATCTCGATTCGTACCAACCCAACACAGACTTTCAGAGATACCCGTAGTGCACCTTTATAGTCACCCAGTTACGTTGTGATGTTTGATACACCCAAAGCACTCCTACGGTATCCGGGAGTTACACAATCTCACGGTCGAAGGAAAAGACACTTGACATTAGAAAAGCTTTAGCATACGAACAATACGATCTAGTGCTATGCTTAGGATGGGTCTTGTCCATCACATCATTCTCCCAATGATGTGATCCCGTTATCAATGACATCTAATGCCCATGACCAGGAAACCATGATCATCTATTGAATAACAAGCTAGCCAACTAGAGGCTTGCTAGGGACACATTGTGATCTATTTATTCACACATGTATTACTGTTTCCTGTTAATACAATTATAGCATGAACAATAGACGATTATCATGAACAGGGAAATATGATAATAACCATTTTATTATTGCCTCTTGGGCATATTTCCAACAGAACGTAGCATGTGATAATGTAAATTTATTGCTATTGTTTTCTGCATGTCAAGTATATGTTCCTATGACCATGAGATCCTATAACTCACTGACACCGGAGGAGTACCTTGTGTGTATCAAACGTCGCAACTGGGTGACTATAAAGGTGCTCCAGAGGTATATTCAAGGGTTTCTGTTGAGTTCACATGGATCAAGACTGGGATTTGTTACTACTCATGACGAAGAGGTATATCAGCGCCCACTCGGTAATACAACATCACAATGAGCTTGCAAGTAATGTTACTAAATAGTTAACCATGGGATCTTGTATACGGGATTGAATGAATCCTTGACATCGAGGTTCGATGGATAAAGATCTTCGTAGAATATGTAGGAACCAATATGGGCATCCAAGTCCTGCTATTGGTTGTTGATGAAGAGTATCTCGGACATGTCTGCATAGTTCTCGAATCTGCAGGGTCTACACACTTAAGGTTTGGTGACGATATAAGCATAGTCGAGTCATTGTATTGGTGACAGAAGGTTGTTCGGAGTCCCAAATGATTTCCCAGATGCGACGAGGAATTTTGGAATGGTCTGGTGAAGATTGATATATAGGATGAAGGTCATTGGTGTCCGAAAGTGTTCTGTTGCATACCGAGGATGTGATGAAATACCAAAAGCTGGAGGCCCCGACAATTATTGGGGGACTCATGGGCCAAGGAGAGGGGGCGTAGAAGCCCAGCAGAGGGCTGGGCGCCGCCCACACCTCATCCCATTTCAGCCAAGGGAGGGGCCCTCACCCCTAAGGTGTCGGCCATCCCAACTTGGGTGGCAAGGCACCCAAGTGGGAGGGGTCACCCTAATCCTAGCCGTCGTCGTCCCACCTCTTGGCCGCCGTCCCCAAGGGGTAACCCTAGGGTGCCCTCCCCTCCTCCCTTCCCCCTATATAGATAGAGGGTAGAGAGAGGGAATCAACACTACAACTTGCAATGGCTCTACTCGTTCTCTCCCTCCTAGTTCTTATCCTCTATACATCACGCGGTGAAGCCCTTCTGAGCTGTCACCACCATCACCTCACCACACCGTCGTGTTGTCGGAGGCCTCGGGTTGCTACTTCACCATCGCTTGGTGGACCGAGGAGGTGAAGGCGTCATCAAGCTGTACGTGTGTTGAACACGGAGGTGTCCTACGTTCGACACTTTATCAGGAGTTCGCGGGATGGATCGTGATAGGATCGTGAAGACGTTCGACTACATTAACCGTGTTTCTTTAACGCTTCTGCTTAGCGATCTACAAGGGTATGTAGATACAATCTCTCCTCTCATAGTTGTGCATCTCCTAGATTGATCTTGGTGAGCGTAGGGAAATTTTTGTTTCTCATGCAATGTTCCCCAACACCTTCATTCTCCTATTGCTTCTTCTCTTCCTCCTTTTCATGCTCTTCATTTTTATCATTCTCTTCATCATCTGCTTCCTCCTCTTCCTTTTCCCCTTCAGTATCTTTTTCATTACCCTCTTCGTCATTTTTACCATTCTCTTCCTCCTCCTCTTCCTCCATGTCACCACCAGAAACAGACCGCATGGATTTGCCAACATCTATGCGATCTGAAACATCGTCGCCAGCTTCCGTTACTGGTGGTGGGCTGCTGTATACAGGATGATCATCATCCTTGTCTTTGTCGTCATCTTCGTAATCATCTTCTTCATCGTCATTGTCATTGCCTTCCACGTCCTCGCCCAAAGTATCCTCTTCAGATACATCCTCATTTCCCCTTCGTCCTGTTCTTCTTCGTCTATAGATTCAAAGTATCCCTCGTCGGTTTCCTCCTCCTCCTCGGACAGCAAAACTCTCTCCTCATGACTGGTGGTGCTGATCCTTCATTTCTTCTGCCTTGCAACCTTTTGTTGTTTGGCACTTGCCGCTGCTCTTTTCTACCTTTCCTTGCTCACCGATTGAGGTGTGCCTCCAACCCTTGATGCACTTGTCGATGCCACTTGAACCTCCTCCTTATCGAGCTTGCCCACACCTTGAATGAACTTCCCCATTTGGTTTGATATTTGAGATTACATGTTGTGCATCAACAGTGACAACTTTGTTTTCTTCTGAAACACAAAATAGAAACAAGAAAATGCAAAAGAATCAATAAAATAATGAAACTATATAACACAAGTATGAAAAAGAGGGAAATGTGGTTTCATATGATGAAACAATAAACATAAATACATTGATGTTGTAATTTTGACGGATGCTCGCGGCGACGAATTTCTCGATGTGATCCATGCTCCCCAAAAGACTATCTTGTGTGCACTTCGAGAACTCGCCTTTCAGCTGTTTTTTAAGAATGCACATGATAATAGTCAACGAGAATGTTAAAAAAACAAAAATGTTACTAAAAATTAGTAGTTGAGCAACTGCCTTCTAACTTAGGGAAGCATAAGCCCTATTGATGTGCAACTGCAGTTATGATCATCAACAAAAAATGCGGTGTTTTCCATGCGTAAGTGCTGAAAAAGCTCTTTCAACTTAAGAACATACAAACTACAAAACAAAACAATGATGGTAAAATTACAACAACTACAAACCCATAATGTTTGGCAACACCGAATTATGATCATTGGCATGTGTAAGGTTGAAAAAAGAGAAATGTTGGTAAAATTAGCATGATTACCATGTTAATTTTTACTAAAACATTCATTTGGTAACTGAGCAACTAGCCCCCTAAATTATAGCAACACAATTCCTCAAAAGACGGGAAACTAAAATTTTAATCATGCAAAAAAGAAAATATCTTACTAATCAAATTAGGGAAACTACAAAACATGATAATAGGCAACTACAATGATAATCCATCTCTCAGCTCGAGCTCAAATGCACCCGGTGAATAGTAAAATTGAAAAAATAGAAAAAAGTTCAAAAAATTCCATTTTTATGGTAAAATATGCATGAGTGTGTGAATGTCACAGCCCTAGATTATAGCCTGTAGTTAGTTGCATCAGTGTGCATTCATGCATGCATTCAAATCCATTTAATTGGAATGGGGATGATCTACAAATGGGGATGATCAAACCCTAGCACCAAATAAAATTCAAATAGGTTCAACAAGGATTATTTTCAATGAACCCAAATGGTCTTAAAAAATGTTCACTCTTTTTGGTAAATGTTGGAAACAACATACGAGAGGTGATAAACTTTTTAACAACTCTTTTGTCATTTAAATTTAATCAGAAGTGTATCTGAAAATGATATCTAAATTGCTATATATATTTTAGTCTTTTCAAAAATGATGAATCTTTTTGTGGAGCCAGGAAATAACCCAAAACAAACCCTAAAAATGATTTCAATATTTTTGACTTAGGTCTGAAGCAAAAACAAAATAAAATAAATGTGAGTATATCAAACAAAAAGAATATAAAAAAAAGAGAGAAGAACCTTACCTGCTTACCTAGCACTTACCTTTGGCCCAGCCCACCAGGGGCGAAGGGATCTTCTTCCACCTCTCGCGAATAGGCAGAGTCGTGGCGAGCTCCCGCAAGCCCGATGCCACCTCCTGCTTCCAGCTCCTGCTCGCCTCCCCGTGCTTATCCTCTCGTCTGGAGTCGTCGTCACCTTCTCTATCCATTCCTTGTGCTCTCTTCTCCTCTCTCGCTCTCTTTCCCTCTCTGATATCTCCTCCCCGGAATCAAAGCCGCCGTCGATCTGCTGCCACAAGGCCTCCCCGACCAGGCCGCTTCCTCCTGAGAGAACCGTAGTGAGCCCCTCGTCCGGTTCCCCTTCTTTCCATCGCGTTCCCCCTCCTCCAACTCCTCTTGCTGCCGGAGCCCGCGAGCACCTCACCGCCGGCCATGGCCGCCGTGGCCAAGGCCCCTTCCTCGCCCTACTGAGCACTTCGGCGTGCTCAGTGAGCTCTCCTGGAGCCGCAGCCGTCCCAAACTCCTCCTCCCGCGCCTCCTAGCACCAGCCTCACCGTGGCCGAGCTCCGGCCGCCGCCTCTGTCATCGCTGCCGCCAACTCCGGCCATCCCAGTGCCCCAAACCGGTTGGAATGGATTCGGGCGAGTCCCAACTCCATGTAGGTGGCCTCCGCCGCTCAATTGGTCATCAGAGGGAGATTTCCAGTCACCTTCGCTGCCTCTGACCTCGCCGGCGTCAAGCCGCCGGTGGGTCTGACCCCTTTGACCAGGGGTTTGACCTCCCACGGTCACAGACAGGTGGGACCGAGCCACTGTTAATTCTAGCTAAACACAAAAATTAATAAATTAGATTAACTAACCTGATGACTCACTGACTAGTGGGCCTAGAGCTTGTTAAATATTAGGTAGTATAGAATTAATCTTGTTTATTACCGTGAGTCATTGACATGTGGCCCCCACACGTGAGGTTGACCTGGCCCAGGTGCTGTTGACTGGTGACATCAGCCTGACGTCAATGTGACACAATAATGCAATTTTTTATTTTAAATAATTCCAGAATAATAACAAGACTTCAAAAATTCATAGAAAATAAAATATAAATCAGATGAAAATAATTTATATATGAAAAATGATCAAAAAAAATTCAAGGAATCTGATTATCGCATTTTCATGCATGTTTGAGAAAGTTAACATCACCAAGTAGGCAAAATGATGATTAGGGTAAATTTAATATATAGTTTGGAGTTGGAATTTCGTATACATTTGAATTCCACTTCAATTAATAAGACCAAACATTGAGCTAGGAAAACTCAGTACCTCAATATGCCATCTCCATGCATGATAAAACAAGTTATGCCTGAGCATCAGGTTGAATCAATTGAAAGGGTATTTGAAAAATACCTTGTTGAAGAGATATTTGAATTTTGATTCAAACCAGCTTTAACTTAAGAAATGGCAGCTACATTAACCATGCCACATTTCATTTTCATGTCATGATCATGCATCATAGTGTTGCATTTATGTGAAGTAATTATTGTCCTTTCTTGTTTGCCGGTGTTGTTCCCTCTCGGTAGACGATGGTTCCGACGATGTGATCATTGACATTGATGAAGACTCATTGCTATCTTTAGACGTGTCAGGCAAGCAAACCCCCTTGAGCATACTGATATAACCCACTCTCTCTCTCTTGCTTTCTTTTACTGCATTAGGACAAACACGATTCAACTGTTACATGTTCTCGGTAGTTGAACCCATTCCTCTGCATGACCTGATTTTGCCACAGTAAATAGTTGAAACCACTTAGCATGAGTAGCAACTGCTTGAGCCTTGTTGTGCTTACTCATCCATGCTTGTTTACTTTGCCTGCTATCCTTAGAGTTGTGTCGGGTCTGATCCATCTGGGTGATGAATCAAATGGTTGTGTTCATGTTCTACCGTGTGAGAGCAAAGGTGTGAATCCGATTTGGTAAAGGTAGAGATGAGAGGCCATGTAGGAGTACATGGTGGGTTGTCTCATTGGGACCGTCCTTAAGAACTGAGTTCTGTGTATGGTATCCAAGACAAGTTACTACCACGCATTGGAATGCTTAAGTGCCTCGCTCGGCTTATTAATCGCCTAGATCTCTGTCCAGGAGTTGCAACTAGTTTCTGGTGTTTGTAGGAAAAGTGTTGGCGGCCGTGTTTAGCTCTGTCCGACGGGGTAGGCTTCTCTGTGGTAGATACACAGTGGCACGGTATACCAAGTGGCACCCGAATGGTGGGTTTGGGAACCCTGCGCACATCGTTTGGGGCCGTTAAGGAAACTTCGGCCGGACTTCCTTCCGCGTTCAGTCTCATATAGGTGATAAACCTAGACTAGGGTCTTGTGTGGTTAACGGTTGTGGCCGATGACGTCAGCTGTGCTTCCCTGGAAATGGCTCCAGAAAAGGGCTGATCCAGCAATCTCTGGCGTTAGCTAGACGAATTCCTATAACAACAAACCTTCTCCTGCAACGGCACCAGAAGAATGCTGATAGCACTTCCCGGCAATGAGACTCGAAGAATGTTGTTGATGGCCCACCAGCGTGTGGGTTCGCAGCAGTTTTCGAGGGTAGAGTATTCGACCCAATTTGTTGGTTTACCAGTCGGGAGGTGAGAGTATACTCTCAAGTATTAGCAGCTGAATTTGTCAGATTCAACCACACCTGAAAGATTAGTATCTGCAAGCACAGTAGTAATAGCAAAGTAGCGAGTAACGGCAGTGTAACGAGCAATAGCAGTGGCAAGGAACATCAGTAGTGATAGTGGTAGCAGCAGCAGAGCAAGACAAGTAACAGCAGTAGCAACAGTAGTAGCAGCAGCACAGCAAGACAAGTGACAGCAGTAGTAGGACAAACTCGTAGGCAATGGGTCGGTGATTTGTTTGGATGATATTCATCATGCAACAGCTATAACACAGAGAGATATGTGGCTAGCTCCCGTTCGTCAATGTGATGTAGGCATGCATTCCGTGTGTCGTCATACGTGCTTAGGGAAAAGAACTTGCATGACATCTATTGTCCATCCCTCCCGTGGCAGCGGGGTCCAAAAGGATACTACGGGATATTAAGGTTCTCCTTTTAATAAAGAACCGGACCAACGCATTAGCACTTGGTGAACACATGAACTCCTCAAACTATGATCATCACCGGGAGTGGTTCCGGTTATTGTCACACCGGGGTTGCCGGATCATAACACATAGTAGGTAACTACAACTTGGAAGATCGGATCTAAAACACACATATATTGGTGACAACATAATAATTTCAGATCTGAAATCATGGCACTCGGGCCCTAGTGACAAGCATTAAGAATGGCAAAGTAGTAGCAACATCAAATCCCAGAACATAGTGGATACTAGGAATCAATCCCCATCAAAACTAACTCGATTACATGATAGATCTCATCCTACTCATCACCGCCCAGCGAGCCTACGAATAGATTACTCACGAACGACGAAGAGCTTCATGGAATTGGAGAGGGAAGAAGGTTGATGATGACGATGGCGACGATTTCCCCTCTCTGGAACCCAAGACGGACTCCAGATCTGCCCTCCAGATGAAGAACAGGTGGTGGCGGCGCCTCCGTATCGAAAACACGACGAAAACTTCTCTTTGTATTTTTTCTGGGACGAAAGACAACTTACAGAGCTGGAGTTGGGGGCGGCAGGTGCCTGTGGGCCCCACAAGCCTGCCCACCGCCTCGAGGGGGGGTGGTGGCGGAGCAGGGGCTTGTGACCCACTCGTCCACCCCCTGAGGTTGAACTTGGCGCAGATATTTCTGATATTTTCCAAAACTGCTCCCCGTAAATTTTCAGGACATTTGGAGAACTTTGATTTCTGCACAAAAATAACACCAAGGCAATTCTGCTGAAAACAGTGTCAGTCCAGGTTAGTTCCATTCAAATCATGCAAATTATAGTCCAAAACAAGGGCAAAAGAGTTTGGAAAAGTAGATACGTTGGAGACGTATCAACTCCCCCAAGCTTAAAACCTTGCTTGTCCTCAAGCAACTCAGTTGACAAACTGAGAGAGAAAGAAAAACTTTGACAAACTCTGTTTAATCTTGTTGTTGCAACCATGTCTAACTCATAACCAGAATTTCAGCAAGATCACAAGTTAACCACAGAAGCAAATGACACAAAGGTCTCACGGTAAACTAATATCAATGGCATAATCAGCTAACGATCAAATAATAATGAGTTTCAAATACCAACACTTCAATCAAAACAAGCATGAAGCAATATGAATAGGTGGTATCTCGCTAGCTCTTTCTGAGACCGCAAAACATAAATGCAGATCACTTTCAAAGATCAAGGGTTGACTAAACATAGTTATTCATAGCAACGAAGATCCAGGCATAGTCATACTCAATATCAATCAAAAGCAAAGCATAAAAATGACAGAGGTGCTCTCTAATTGGTGCTTATATAAGAGGAGGATGACTCGACATGAAAATAAATAGACAGGCCCTTCGTAGAGGGAAGCTTTGACTTGCAGAGGTGCGAGAGCTCAAGCTTTGAAAATAGAGATAATAATTTTGGGTGGCATGCTTTCATTGTCAACGCAATGACTAAGAGTTCTCAATATCTTCCATGCTACTCATGCTACACGCGGTTCCCAAACAGAAAAGTAAAGTTTTAACTCCGCCACCACCAATCAATCACACTCCACGGCTAGCCGAATCCTCGGGTACCGTGCATACTAACATCAATCCGGGGCAATCTTGTTTTACAGTTATGTTTTCGATTTAAGCATGGAACTGGGCATCCCAAATAGCGACCCCTTTCTCGTGAATGACTGTGAATAAACACATGTCGAGGATAACACTCCTAGCATGGAAGATACCAATAGCCCTCTGTCACCACATGAGCGGTTCAGGCATGCAAAACAGATTTATTTCTTGAAGGTTTAGAGAATGGCACATGCAAATTTACTTGGAACGGCAGTTAGATACCGCAAATAGGTAGGTATGGTGGACTCTCATGGAAAAACCTTTGGGTTCATGGAAGTGGATGCACAAGCAGCATTCCCGCTTAGTACAAGTGAAGGCTAGCAAAAGACTGGGAAGCGACCAACTAGAGAGCGACAACAGTCATAAAGATGCAATGAGTTTGACTAACATTGAATGCAAGCATGAACATGATATAAATCACCATGAATACGAACATCATAGAGGCTATGTTGATTTTGTTTCAACTACATGCATGAATACGCGCCAAGTCAAGCCACTTGAAACATTCAAAGGAGAATACCATCCTATCATACTACATCATAGTCATCTCAAAATCTATATAGGCAATCAAGACAAACCATTATAAGCTCTCAGCTGACTAAGCATGGCATCAGAAACTATGATCTCTAAGTTGTCATTGCAAACATGGTTCTCTCACAACAAAGCTAAATCTGGGTCGACAAGCTAGTCATATTCACAAAAACAAAATAGATAGAGTTCGTACCAGCTTTTCAGTCTCTGTCACTTCATCATATATCATCATTGTTGCCTTTCATTTGCACGATCGAACGATGTGAACAATAATAAGCGCATTGGACTAAGCTGAATCTGCAGGCAAACACAAAGAAGAAGACAAATTAATATGGCTCTTTGAAAGCTAAACAGGTAAGCATGTAAGAACCACTAAGCATTGTAACCAATATCTTCTACCTTGACACAAAGAAAAAGAAAACTATTTACACGGGAAAGCTCCCAACAAGCAAAAGAAGAAAGAAAAATCTTTTTGGGTTTTCTCAAAAGGACACAAAACAATAAAACAAGAAAACAAAAAGAAACTAGCATGGATAATACAGTGGCAAAGTGTAAACACCGGCTAACAGAGTGAAAGCATAAACATGAATATAAAATCGGTGAGAACACATACTCCCCCAAGCTTAGGCTTTTGGGCTAGCTTGGTCTACTCCCATGGATGATCCTCGCGAAACCCAAAGACATAATGGGTGTTATACGGGAGTGCTGCAGCCACTGCCTGATTAGCTGCCTCACGAAGTCGAGCAGCAGTCGCCTCCCTCTCATACTCCTCTTCCTCTCCTATGGTTATGTAGTATCTTCGTTTAACCTGAAAATCAAAGAAAGTAGGAGCAGGAAGGGTAATATGGAAAACACGCTGCCGGTTAAATATCACGCGGTATAGGAGGGATCCATGATCTCTCTCAAGGAATTGGTAGCGTGTTAGAGCGACACGATCAAGGTAGGCTGTACGGAGAGGAGGGTCTTCTGGACGGATGGATACTCCAAGAAAATTTGCTAAGCGTGTGGCATAAACTCCACCAAAGAAATCCCCCTCACTGGCATTTTTAATCAGCCTCCTTGCTATAATAGCTCCCATATTGAAGCTCCTGTCACCTGTTACTGCGCTCTTAAGAATACTAAGGTCGGAAGCGCATAGGTGACAATGTGCACCCTTGCCGTTAATGCACCTACCTATGAAGAGGGCAAGGTAGTGCAAGGCAGGGAAATGGATGCTTCCTATGGTGGCTTGCGTGATATCTCTGGTTTCTCCAACAGTTATACGGGAGACAAAGTCTCTGACCGAAGACTTAGGAGGATCAATAACACTACCTCAATCGGGTATCTTGCAAATCCTATTGAAATCCCCCAGATCCACGGTATAGGATTTATTGTACAGATCAAACAGTATGGATGATTCATGCCCAGCTAAAAATTTAAATCTACGCACGAAAGAGGCAGTGAGCATAGCATACTATTCACATTTATCTGAGAGGAATTATTCTAACCCGTCATTGCGGACAAGTGCATCAAACTCATCCTTGAAGCCTGTTTCGATCATGAACTCATCGGAAGGCCATTCACATGGTTGAACCGGTGCGTCCCTTAGTTGAAAAGGTTCGGGCTCCCGAAAGGAGAGACGAGGACCGTTCTTACTTGAGGAACCACCATGAAACTTCCTCCTCAACATAATTTCCTTTGCTGAAATTTTTGAAGTTCAAGAGAAAAGTGAATAAAGACCCACCACACCTTGTAGCAACTACTCCTACTAGTGCCTAGAGACCGTATCACGCGCTAAAACTACTTGGGACCAGCTAAAATCAACTTTTCTAGCTCAAGAACAGGGTCACCAAGGTAGCAAGAATTCGCGACGGATAAAGCACTAGAGCAAAAACTAATTGGACCAATGGAGGAGTCACTTACCAAGGCATCATTTCCCCAAAACAGTTCGGAGAATGGTGCTTTGAGCAAGGAGATCGAAAATCACAGCCAAATGAGCAAGAACACAGGTTTGAGCTGCGAAACAATTTTTTCTGGAGGTGGAAGAAGAGGCTGAGAGCTGGAGTGAGTGGAGGGGGTGCCTGTGGCCCCCACAAGCTTGCACCCCGCCACCAGGGGGGTAGGTGGCAGTGGGGGGGGGGCTTGTGGCCCACTAGTCAGGCCCCCTGACCAGCTCTCAGGCCCAGAAATTTTCAAAAATTCCAAAAAAGATCATACTAAATTTTGAGGACCATCGGAGAACTTTTATTTTCGAGGTATTTTTCTCCGGGACGCTAAAACAGAAAACAGGAAAAGCTAAACTAATTCCATCATTTTTCTTCTAAGCAACAGAAAATGAAGACTCAAAACAGAGGTATGTGACTCTCTGATTCATCTGTTTCATGGTCATCGGAAGAAATTCGTCAATGGGGTTGATCAAGTCCTTATGACCAAACCTTCTCGAATCGCAAGAGAGAACGAAGAATTTTCGAATAGCCACTAAGTCACCTCAATGGGGATATGGATCTCCCCAACAAGCAAATCATACTTCATCTTGACACAAGGAATAGGGCATTCAAAGCTCCCAATGAGAATCGATGAAGTCTTTTCGATAGCATTGATGTAATGTACTGGATATTGTTTCTTCGTAAAGTGCACGGTGTGCTCATTACCGTTGATATGGAAAGTGACATTGCCTTTGTTGCAATCTATAACAGCCCTGCAGTGTTTGAAAAGGGTCTTCCGAGGATGATAGCCATGGCATCGTCCTCGGGAATATCCAAGATAACAAAGTTTGTTATGATAGTGGAATTAGCAACCACAACAGGCACATCCTCGCAAATGCCGATAGGGAAAGCAGTTGGATTGTTGGCCATTTGCAGAGAAATTTCAGTGGGTGTCAACTTATCCAACTCAAGTCTATGATAAAGAGAGAGCGACATAATACTAACACCGGCTCCAAGGTCACGTAAGGCAGTTCTTACGTAATTTCCTTTAATAGAGCAAGGTATAGTGGGCACTCCGGGATCACCAAGTTTCTTAGGAGTTCCACCTTTGAAAGTGTAATTGGCAAGCATGGTGGAGATCTCAAGATCTGGTATCTTCCGTTTATTAGTCACGATATCTTTCATGTACTTGGCATACGGAGACATCTTGAGCATATCAGTTAATCGCATCTGCAGAAAGACGGGTCTTATCATCTCAACGAAGCGCTCAAAATCCTCATCATCCTTTTTCTTGGATGGCTTAGGAGGAAAGGGCATAGGTCTCTGAACCCATGGCTCTCTTTCTTTACCATGCTTCCTAGCAGTAAAGTCATTCTTGTCGTATCTCTTAGGTTGTGGATTATCAGGATTAACCGTAGGTTCAATCTCCACATCCTCATCATTGCTAGGTTGAGCATTATTATGAACATCACTGTCCACATTGTCACCAGGTTCATGTTCATCACCTGATTGTGTTTCTGCATCAGACGCAGAGATATCATTAGGTTCTTCAGGTGTGACTGTATTTGGTGAACTGGTGTACAGGTTTCTATCATCCTTCTTCTTCTCCTTAGTATGACTAGGTGTATCAGCATTTATTCCTTGAGAATCTTGATCAATTCTCTTAGGATGACCTTTAGGATACAAAGGTTCCTGAGTCATTTTACCTCCTCTAGTAATGACTCTGACAGAGTTGTCATTCAATTCATTGAGCAGGTCATTCTGAGCTTTAAGTACTTGTTCTACCTGAGTAGTAATCATAGAGGCATGTTTACTCAGAAGCTTCAGAGCATTGACATTTCTGTCTACACAAGCACTTAAATGGCTAAGCATACGAGTACTTTGTTCCAAATGTCTGCTAACATAATCATTGAAACTCTGTTGTTTGGCAACAAAGTTGTCAAATTCATAAAAGCATAGGCTAGCAGGTTTATCAAAAGGAATATCACTCTCGTCAAACCTACGCACATAATTCACTTCTACTACCTGTATCGGGTTATCGAGACCGTGGATCTCTTGGATAGGTGGTAGATTTTTGACATCTTCAGATTTAATGCCTTCCTCTTGCATAGATTTCTTGGCTTCTTGCATATCTTTGGGACTGAGGAATAGAATACCTCTTTTCTTAGGAGTTGGCTTAGGAGGTGGTTCGGGAATAGTCCAAGCATTATCGTTGATCAAGAGGTTATTCAGTAGGGTCTCAGCTTGTTCTACAGTTCGTTCCCTAAAAACACAACCGGCACAACTATCTAGGTAGTCTCTAGAGGCATCGGTAAGTCCGTTATAGAGGATATTAAGTATTTCGTTCTTCTTGAGAGGGTGATCAGGCAAAGCATTCTGTAGCTGGACGAGCCTCCCCCAAGCTTGTGGAAGACTCTCTTCTTGGAGTTGAGCAAAGTTGTATATTTCCTGCAAGGCAGCTTGCTTCTTATGGGCAGGGAAATATTTCTCACAGAAGTAATAGACCATCTCCTTGGGACTACGCACACATCCAGGAGCAAGAGAGGTGAACCAGGCTTTAGCATCATCCTTTAGAGAGAAAGGAAACAACTTAAGGATATAGTAGTGGCGGATCTTCTCCTCATTAGTGAAAAGGTTGGCTATTTCAGATAGTTTGGCAAGCTGGGCTATGACCGCCTCAAACTCATAACCGTGAAAAGGATCAGATTCAACTAGAGAGATTATCTCAGGGTCGACAGAGAATTCATAATCCTTATCGGTGACAAAGATAGGCGAAGTGGCAAACTTTGGATCATTTTTCATCCTAACTTCCCGAGATTTTTCCTTCCACTTGAGAATTAATTTCTCAGCGTCATAGGCATCCTTACACGCAAGAAAATCCTTAGCTATCTCTCCCTCCATAACATAACCCTCAGGTATATCAGGCAATTCATATCTAGGAGAGCTAGATCTAGTAGGAGCAAAAGCAGGTTCTATCTCAATAGCATCGGCAATTTCAGCAGCATCACGAGCATTGGCAGTAAGTCTAGAAATATGAGCATCAAGGAACACTCCTAGTGGAACATCAGGCAAAGGAGTATCTCTAGCAGTATCAAGCATAGCATCATCAGGAAAAATAGCATCTCTAGCATCATCAGGCAAAGCAGTATCAAGCATAGCATCTCTAGCAGTATCAAGCATAGTATCAAGCATAGCATCATCAGGAATAGTATCAAGCATAGTATCATCAGGCACAGTATCAAGAATAGCATCTCTAGCAGTAGTATCACAAGCATTATCAAGCAAAGGCAACATATCAGGATTTCTAGCAGGAGGTGATGTCGCAAACTAACTCATAACTGAAGGTGAATCAAGTGCAGAGCTAGATGGCAATTCCTTACCTCCCCTCGTAGTTGAGGCAAGACTTTTGTCTTCGGATCCTTCAAATTCTTCATAGTAATCAGCAGATATAAATCCCAAGTGACTCAGAGAATATAGCAATACCTCCCCGACAACGGCGCCAGAAAAATGCTGACGTCAGCTGTGCTTCCCTGGCAGTGGCTACAGAAAACGGCTGATCCTGCAATCTCTGGCGTTAGCTAGACGAATGCTTATAACAACAAACCTTCTCCTGCAACGACACCAGAAGAATGCTGATAGCACTCCCCGGCAATGAGACTGGAAGAATGTTGTTGATGGCCCACCAGCGCGTGGGTTCGCAACAGTTTTCGAGGGTAGAGTATTCGACCCAATTTGTTGGTTTACCAGTCGGGAGGTGAGAGTATACTCTCAAGTATTAGCAGCTGAATTTGTCAGATTCAACCACACCTAAAAAATTAGTATCTGCAAGCACAGTAGTAAAAGCAAAGTAGCGAGTAACGGCAATGTAATGAGCAATAGCAGTGACAAGGAACATCAGTAGTGACAGTGGTAGCAGCAGCAGAGCAAGACAAGTAACAGCACTAGCAACAGTAGTAGCAGCAGCACAGCAAGACAAGTGACAGCAGTAGTAGGACAAACTCGTAGGCAATGAGTCGGTGATTTGTTTGGATGATATTCATGATGCAACAGCTATACCACGGAGAGATATGTGGCTAGCTCCCGTTCGTCAATCTGATGTAGGCATGCATTCCGTGTGTCGTCATACGTGCTTAGGGAAAAGAACTTGCATGGCATCTATTGTCCATCCCTCCCGTGGCAGCGGCTCCAAAAGGAAACTACGGGATATTAAGGTTCTCCTTTTAATAAAGAACCGGACCAACGCATTAGCACTTGGTGAACACATGAACTCCTCAAACTATGATCATCACCGGGAGTGGTTCCGGTTATTGTCACTCCAGGGTTGCCGGATCATAACACATAGTAGGTAACTACAACTTGCAAGATCGGATCTAAAACACACATTTATTGGTTACAACATAATAATTTCAGATCTGAAATCATGGCACTCGGGCCCTAGTGAGAAGCATTAAGCATGGCAAAGTAGTAGCAACATAAAATCTCAGAACATAGTGGATACTAGGGATCAATCCCCCTCAAAACTAACTCGATTACATGATAGATCTCATCCTACTCATCACCGCCCAGTGAGCCTACGAATAGATTACTCACGAATGGCGAAGAGCTTCATGGAATTTCGTGTTGACTGGCCTATATTCCACATCGAGCGAGTCGAGGTAAAGGAGTTGTTTCAAACACTAAGAGAGAAAACATGCATATGTCAGTTCTGCACAAATTCTAGTGGTTGATAGATTTTAGCGATTCTAACAAGTCTAGTGGACCCTACACATGCTAGTCAACAAATATAGCAACGAAAAGTAAGGACTTTGCACATGTAGTAAGGAGTAGAGTTTAAAAGATCAAACGCAAATATGAACACGATGATTTTTGGCGTGGTTCCGATAGGTGGTGCTATCGTACGTCAACATTAGTGAAGACTTCAACCCATGGAGGGTAACGGTGTGAGAGTCCATGGAGGGCTCCACCCACAAGGGGTCCATGAATAAGCGGCCTTGTCTATCCGACCATGGATTACATCCACGAAGGACTAGCCTTGTTGCGTAACCTAGCAGAAATTCAAAAAATTTCTACGCCATATTCAGATCTTCCTATGGAGAGACCAACAAAAAGAGAGGGGAGAGTGCATCTTCATACCTTTGAAGATCGCTAAGCGGAAGCGTTGCTAGAACGCGTTTGATGGAGTCGTACTCGTGACGATTCAGATCGCGGTGTGATTCCGATCTAGTCCAAAACCACGACACCTCCGCGTTCAACACACGTGCAGCCCGGTGACGTCTCCCACACCTTGATCCAGCAAGGAGGAGGGAGAGGTTGGGGAAGATCTCCGGCAGCATGACGGCGTGGTGTCGATGGAGAGACGAGGTCTCCCGGCAGGGCTTTACCAAGCACCGTGGGAGAGGAGGAAGAAGATAGACAGGGCTATGCCGAGAGAGATGGAAAACCGTGTTCTCAAAGGCCGAAAACCCCCGCTAAATATAGGGGGAAGGGAGGGTGGCACCCCCTTTAGGGTTTCCCACCCCAAAGGGGGGGGGGTGGAAGCTATAGATGAGAGAGGGGGTGGCGGCCAGGAGGGGGAGAAGGGGCTGGCGCACCCCTGGTGGGCCTTAGGCCCACCACACTTAGGGTTGCCCCCCCTTTCCCTCTCTAGGCGCCTTGGGCCCCTGGTGGGAGACGCACAGCCCACTCTCGGCTGGTTCCCTTCCACCTTTTCTCCCATGTCACCTTTTGGCGCTCGTGGCCCCTCCCGGTGGACCTCCGGAACCCTTTCCGGTGGTCCCGGTGGTCCCGGTACGCTACCGGTGACACCCGAAACATTTTCGGCGTCCAAACCCATCCAACCTATATATCAATCTTTACCTTCGGACCATTCCAGAGCTCCTCGTGACGTCCGAGATCTCATCCGAGACTCCGAACAACCTTAGGTAACCTCGTATAACAATTCCCTATAACCCTAGCGTCATCGAACCTTAAGTGTGTAGACCCTACGGGTTCGGGAATCATGCAGACATGACCGAGACACTCTCCGACCAATAACCATCAGCGGAATCTGGATACCCATGGTGGCTTCCACATGTTCCACGATGATCTCATCGGATGAACCACGATGTCAAGGATTCAATCAATCTCGTATACAATTCCCTTTGTCTGTTGGTATAGAACTTGCCCGAGATTCGATTGTCGGTATACCTATACCTTGTTCAATCTCGTTACCGGTAAGTCTCTTTACTCGTTCCGTAGCACATCATCCCATGAATAACTAGTTAGTCACATTGAGCTCATTATGATGATGTTCTACCGAGTGGGCCTAGAGATACCTCTCCGTCATACGGAGTGACAAATCCCGATCTTGATTCGTACCAACCCAACAGACACTTTCGAAGATACCCGTAGTGCACCTTTATAGTCACCCAGTTACGTTGTGACGTTTGATACACCCAAAGCACTCCTACGGTGTCCAGGAGTTGCACAATCTCACGGTCGAAGGAAAAGACACTTGACATTAGAAAAGATTTAGCATACGAACAATACGATCTAGTGCTATGCTTAGGATTGGGTCTTGTCCATCACATCATTCTCCCAATAATGTGATCCCGCTATCAATGACATCTAATGTCCATGATCAGGAAACCATGATCATCTATTGATTAACGAGATAGCCAACTAGAGGCTTGCTACGGACACATTGTGATATATTTATTCACACATGTATTATTGTTTCCTGTTAATACAATTATAGCATGAACAATAGACGATTATCATGAACAAGGAAATATGATAATAACCATTTTATTATTGCCTCTAGGGCATATTTCCAACAGTCTCCCACTTGCACTAGAGTCAATAATCTAGTTACATTGTGATGTATCGGACACCCATAGCATTGTGGTGTTGATCATATTTTGCTCGAGGAAGAGGTTTAGTCAACGGGTCTGCAATATTCAGATCCGTGTGCACTTTACAAATATCTATTACTCCACTCTGGACATGGTCCTGGATGGAGTTGTAGCGACGTATGATGTGCTTGGTCTTCCGGTGAAACCTAGGCTCCTTGGCTATGGCAATGGCCCAAGTGTTATCACAGAAGAGTGTCATCGGACCCGACGCGCTTGGGACCACTCCAAGGTCGGTGATGAGCTCCTTCATCCAAATACCTTCATGAGTCACTTCTGAAGCAGCTATGCACTCCGCTTCACATGTAGATGCCGCCACCACTTCTTGCTTGCTCCTGCACCAGCTCACTGCCCCGCCATTCAAAAGATACACGTATCCGGCCTGTGACTTAGAGTCATCCGGATCTGTGTCGAAGCTAGCATCGACGTAACCCTTTACGACGAGCTCTTCGTGACCTCCATAAACGAGAAACATCTCCTTAGTCCTCTTCAGGTACTTAAGGATATTCTTGACCGCTGCCAGTGTTCCATATCGGGATCACTTTGGTACCTCCCTACCAAACTTATGGCAAGGTTTATATCAGGTCTGGTACACAACATGGCATGCATTAGAGAGCCTACGGCTGAAGCGTAGGGGACAGTACTCATCTTCTCTCTATCTGCTGCCGTGGTCGGCGACTGAGTCTTACTCAATCCCATACCTTGCAAAACTGGCAAGAACCCTTTCTTTGAGTTTTCCATATTGAACTTCTTCAATATCTTGTCAAGGTATGTACTTTGCGAAAGACCTATGAGGCGTCTTGATCTATCTCTATAGATCTTGATGCATAATATGTATGCAGCTTCTCCAAGGTACTTCATTGAAAAACTCTTGTTCAAATAGGCCTTTATGCTTTCCAACAACTCTATATTATTCCCCATCAATAATATGTCATCCACATATAGTATGAGGAAAGCTACAGAGCTCCCACTCACTTCTTGTACAGACAGGCTTCTCCATAAACCTGTATGAACCCAAACGCTTTAATCACCTCATTAAAGCAAATGTTCCAACTCCGTGATGCTTGCACCAGCCCATAGATGGAGCACTGGAGCTTGCATACCTTGTTAGCACTCTTAGGGTCGACAAAACCTTCTGGTTGCATCATATACAACTCTTCCTTAAGATACCCGTGAAGGAACGCTGGTTTGACGTCCATTTGCCAAATTTCATAATCATGAAAAGCGGAAATTGCTAACATGATTTGGACTAACTTCAACTTCGCTACGGGAGAAAAAGTTTCATCATAATCAACTCCTTGAATTTTTCGAAAACCCTTTGCGACAAATCGAGCTTTCTAAACGGTCACATTACCGTTTGCATCAGTCTTCTTCTTGAAGATCCATTTATTTTCTATGGCTCGCCGATCATCGGGCAAGTCCACCAAAGCCCATACTTTGTTCTGATACATGGATACTATCTCAGATTTCATAG